>NW_026571036.1:32749947-33464947 GCF_026225935.1 Boleophthalmus pectinirostris | reverse complement strand
CTGTGTGTGTCTCATGTGTGTGTGTGTGCCTGTGTGTGTATCTCATTTGTGTGTGTCTCTGTGTGAGTGTGTGTGTTTGTTTGTCTGTGTCTGTGTGTGTGTGTCTGTGGGTGCATGTGTCTGTATATGTTTATGTGTCTGTGTGTGTCTGTGTCTCTGTGTGAACAGGCATTCTCACTTTGAGCGGGCTTGCCTCTCCACAGACCTGACCTATAACTTGGTCTCCATGATGATAACTTAATGATAATTTAATACTACACTGAGAAACATCTCAAAAACATCTCCATGAAGAAAAGCAGGCGGCAGACCCTACACCACCTACACCAGAAAAGTCACACAACGCACCTTTAATCATGTTTTAGAAAAATGAATAGTTGAACCTGTCATAGTCACTTTAAACTGTGTCACCATCTTTCTTTCCCTGTAAACAAACTGTGTCCAAGCGTCACGCGCCTGCCCCCGGAGGTGAAAAGTGAGAGGTGCGGCCGTCCCATTAGCGAGAGTGGACATCCCCATCCATCACCACTGTGGCTCCTAAAGGACACTTCAACAGCACCAGAGGACACGCTGGCATTTGAATCTGGATTAGCAACTAAATACTGTTTGTTTATTCTGCCGTGAGGAGAGCCACTCAACACTGTTCAAATACAATATTACTAATGCTTTCATTAATACTCACATCTGAATATTCATATAACCATTACTTCAACTACTACTACAACCACTTCGAACACTAGCACTTACTACCAGGCCTGCCAACAGAAATTTCGGGGCCAGGACAAGAAGCCTTAAATTGAACCCCCTCTAATATAAAAGAATAGGAAGAGGGTCCAATTTTGGGGCCCTAAACCCTTGGGGCCTGGGACAACAAACCCTTTGACGCCCTACTTACTACTACAAATATTAATACAAGAACAGTCATAATACTGCAGTACAGAGGCTGGACCAAGTCATTGTTTTGCAACTCTCAAATAAGTCTCAAGTCTTTGACCTCAAGTCCGAGTCAAGTCCCAAGTCAAATACAGGCAAGTCCAAGTCGAGTCCCAAGTCTTAGTCTGTTTTATCAAGCCAAGTCTCAAGTCCTAGAAATAGTGACTCAAGTCTGACTCGACTCTAAGTCACGACTTGCATGTCCTCACCTCTGCTGCAGTAACAGACACTACTTCTATGGATAGGAGAATGGAATATTATTTGTTTTGCACTAAAATAGTTGTAGATTTGGAAAGCACTATCATACTAAATTGAAAATCGTACTATAAAACTTGCACAGTCTGCTTGTCTCCATGAAGATATTACTGCTTTTGCTGGAATGTTCCACCCTATGGTATTACATTTGGATCTCTTGCACTTTCTCCATTACAGATGTTTTTATTGCTCAGAAAGAGCTGTAAATATGCATGTGTAAGCAAGGCTGCCTCTTCACAGATCACAGCCAAGTTTGCCTTGTTGTCTCCATGGAAATGGTTTTAATGGACTGTGGAACATTTGAGGCAAAGCAATAACTTGTCCATGGAAAAATGATATTGAATACGGTTAATATTTGTTTGAGGCTTTTATAAATGAAAGGTTGATCAGTAAAGAAACCAAATGCATGCAACATCAAATTATTAGGACTACTGCTACTACTGCTACTACTGCTACTACTGCTACTACTGCTACTACTACTACTGCTGTTACTACCACTAGTTCTGCTACTGCTACTACCACCCTAATTTTGTTACTACTTCTCCCAAGTGAAATTGCAAATTTCTGCTACAAATGCCGCTGCTACTACTACTACTGCTACTACTACTACTACTACTACTGCGCTTACTACTGCTGTTACTACTACTGCTACTACCAGTAATTCTGCTACTGCTACTACTGCTGCTGCTACTACTACTACTACTACTACTGCAAGCTGCAGCTGCTACTGCTACTGCTATTGCTACTACTACTACTGTGCTTACTACTGCTGTTACGACTAGTTCTGCTACTACTACTACTACAGCTACTACTACTTCAGAAATTACTCAAGTGAACTTATACTGCAACTTTCTGCTACGACTGCTGCTGCTACTATTACTACTACTACAGCCTTTACTACTGCTGTTACTACTACTGCTACTATGACTAGTTCGGCTACTTCTACTGCTACTACTGCTGCTGCTATTACTGCTACTAATACTACTACTGCTACTACGACAACTACCACTACTACTACCACCCTCATTTTGGTACTACTTCAGAAATGACCCAAGTGAACTTATACTGCAATTTTCTGCTACGACTGCTGCTGCTGCTGCTGCTACTACTACTACTACTACTACTACTACTACTACTGCTACTACTACTACTACTACTACTACTACTACTACTGCTACTACTACTACTACTACTACTACTACTACTACTACTACTACTACTACTACTACTACTACTACTACTACTACTACTACTACTACTACCACCCTCACTTTGGTAGTACTTCAGAAATTACCTACGTAACCTTATACTGCATCTTTCAACACTAGCTGTGACTAATACCTGACTTATTGTGTGTGTAAATATTGTTCTTTTCCAACTCCACAGAGTCATCGTTGGCCTGGCCTCTGTCCGTCTGTTCCAGCTGACCCTCCTTTAGTCCTCCTCTGGCCTTCTTCTTTTTTCTGTTACTCCTCCACCTCCTCCATCTCAAGACCTTCAGCACCACCCTGTCACGCTCTCACCTCTCACCCAAGCAGAAGCCTCTCTTCTGGGTGTAACCGAGTGCCCTGTGCCACCCACACAATCTGACAGAAGCTGGCATTACACAGCACTGCTTTACGGAGATGTGAAGGAGGATTGGTATATTGTAGATTACAGTGGTACAGAGTAGAGACAACATGAAACTTTTAATGTTAAAGACGTATTGTGTAACTTTTCTAGTGGAGGGTCCATCAGTTGCTTGTCTCCATGGAAATGTTATTGCTTTATCTGGAAAGTTTCAAAGTATGGCGTTCAGGCTACGTTTATTTGATGATGGTCTGAACAGAAGACTCAAAAGTGGAGTCGTGTTTTCACTTTTTATTCTGCGTTTAGACAAGCATTTTCAGAAGGAAATCTGCGTGCTTTAGGTGATGCAAAAGTGTGTGGAATTGGATTGGGTATGCTTGTACTTAAAGCAACAAGGGCATCTTTGGACATAGGGTAGGATGACCAACCGTCCGTTTTTCCCTGGACATGTCTGTTTTTCATGTCCTGGCCATCTGTTTTTTTTTTTGTTTTTTTTTTTTTTTTAATAAAGTGATGCAAATATCCAGGTTTTCATTATCTTTCATTGGGCCATTAAAGTGACCAGCTCTCTTGGCTCTCTGTACACTCAGAAGGAGTGAGCCAACACACAAACAGCCTTAATGCATGATGTCTTGCACAAGAAATTCCCCGCTTTCATTCCTGGTTGGGATAAGTGGGAGACCATGTGCACAGTGTATAAAGCAAGTACTTATGTTTCTGTGTCCAGTGGGGGTGTTAGGGACCTCAAAGCTCACCAGGACACCGAAAAACATTAAAAAGCCTTGCTTTTGAATGTTGGTGAAATGTTTAAGGTGAAAGTAGCTCTATGTCGATGATGAGGCCCCACCTCCCACCCCACGTATGGTTTCGTGGTTTTCAGAAATGGAAATATGGTCTCCCTAAAATACAGAAGTTTTCACGCCACGCATTTTCATCTGCTACTCCTTCCACAAAGTTGTCCCACACTCGACTGGTTCTCCGAGGTCTCGTTCATCCCTGTGACGAGCTGCTGCATCCAGAATTTGACAGAGGTGATTGCAGATCCTTCTCTGTTCACTAACTGTATCTCTGCATATTCTGTACATTTGTTGGGATGCCTCTTGTAAGTTTATTAGAGCTGCCAGATCAGCTTGAAGGTTCAAAGCATTGAAATGATCCAACATGTTTGTTTCTGTGTTCTGTACGTATGTGAGGTAAACGTGAATGCGACGTGAGCAGATCTGACCAGAGTTTTGCGTAAACAGTGTAAACAGAAATGCTACGGTGGAGAGTATTCAACTTTTCCACTCTGGAGGGTGGTTTCAAATTTTTCCTTTTTTGAGCCCCAAAAACGTTGTCACCGTCTAAACGAAAGACACTTCCTATAAAATATTTTGTCATTTTTACTTGCAAGTGTTCTCGTGTAAACAGACTCTAAACTTTTCTGCCAAACCAGACCAAGTCACAGCTCAGATTTGTGAGATAGAAACAAGCATTTAAGGACCCTCAACCAAAACAGTTACACAAACCACCTTTAATGTATCTCTCAGTGCTGCTAAAAGAACTCATTATATATACAGATATAATTAATACATAGAACCAGACCATGTGAATCATCTGTCTCAAAGTGCAGGGCTTATGCATATTGAAAAGATATTGGTTTGGGATTTGTGCAAAACAACAATATAAAGACAGATTAAACTTGTCAGTCATTAGTTTGATCTGCCTTTTTACATAAACACCGAAAACTACAAAGTCTTCAACTAACTCACTCACACAAAAACTTACATCCTTATAATACATACAATTATTCGTCAACAGTTTGGTCGATTAAAACACCATTGACCAATTCAGTAAGTGACTGGTAGAAAGATTTGTATAGATAGATAGCATTATATATTATTGTTTGTTTTGTCACTTACATCAGAGAACAAAAAACTAAAAATTCAACACGACATGCTTCTGTTTTGACAAATACAAAGAAGAAAGAATACATAAGGTCATTTTCTATCTAATGCCTTTCGCCCTTTTGGCTTCTGTACCCACCGTTGAACCCAGCCCTCCCCCTCAGTCCTGTTTGCCTCCTATCTGCCCCCTGTCTGCCCCCGCTGGTGCCCTGCTGTCCTCAGGTCACGTGACTCCACAGTCCCCCTGCTGGAGCACATGGACAGAGCGAGCGTGGGCGTGACAGGACATACCCCCTGCAGCGGGATGTGAGCAGCCACGACACAAACTGTGTCTTTTGTACAGGAAAGCTGCTCTAACATGTGCATACTCATTTTATCACACTATTACTAGAAAATGACTATAAAAATACAGTCAGTAATACATTAAAATGAAAGACTGAGCATATGTCTATAAATATTGTTTGATTACTATCAGGATACTACAAAGCTCATAGTGAATTAAAGATGTATTGTGTAATTTTTCTGGTGGAGGAGCCGCCATCTGCTTGTCTCCATGGAGATGTTATTGCTTTGTCTGGAATGTTTTACAGTATGGTACTACATCTTTCTATCTTCATGAACACCAAACCAGGTCAAGTTGCAAGTCAGATCTATGATGAGGCCACTCTAGCCAGGACTGGCGCCACCTAGTGCCTCCACTCAATTTCATTTCTCTCCAGCGACTAGGTCAGGAATCAGAATAAACTAGATGGTTCGCAAAAGTGTCGGAAGTGTGAGTTCGGGCACCAGCCAATCAGTGAAGAGCCATACATTCTGTGTTGTCAACGATTCCAGAGATTGAGGATTTAAAGCCGGAACAAAGAGAATGTTTGGTGAATTTTATTAAGGGGAAAGACGTTATTGCCCTTCTTCATACTGGATTTGGGAAAAATTTAATATACCAGTTAGCCACGTTAGCGATGCATTACATACATCATGACCAAATAGCAGCGATTGGTTAAATGAAAAAAAAAAAAAAAAAAAACTCACCTACTGTACAGCGAACGAAGTCTAACACTGGGAGGTCAGACGGTTTCTACGAAGTGAAACCAGCTGATGAATCATGCTAAGGTCACTGCGCTCACAGTCAGAATGCCTGTTTTTCTAGGTATTTTGGAGCAATAAAATCAGCTGTAATTAAATAAATGTAAGGTGGTTTACCTTATATTTATTTAATTACAGCTGATTTTAATGCCATACTCTGAAACATTCTTAGCAGAGTGATGAAGAGCAAAAGCTACAGTAAAGCCCATTCAGAAATTATGAGAAAAATGTGATGAAAACAAGCAGGTGGTGCTATTATAGAAAGGTCACATCTGTGGTGGGGCAAGCCCTCTTACAGTTTTACAGCAATACAAACACTACACCTGCGACTAAATGCCATACAGTGGAACATTCGAGGAAAAAATGTACCATCTCCATAGATACAAGCAGATAAGTAGAGCAAAACTATCAAGACAGAAGAATTTTCAATAATTAGGCTGAGAAGACAATTACACAGATTAAATGTTGTGTATATAATCTTCAAATTCATGCAAAATTATAATCTTAATTTCTACAGAAACGTCTCATCCCACAAAATGTCCGCTAAATTAAACTAATTTGAGTATTTAGAATGTGTGAACTACTTCCACCTCTGCAAATAAAGTGATTCATTTCATCCAAAATCCACAGCGGATCAGAGCAGCGGGCCAAACCTTGCAGAATTACTCTCTCATTATCTGTGGAGAGTGAATTCAAAAGAGGAGGAGGAAGTGTGTGCAGAAATAATAAATCAGGTGGAGAGGAGCGCAGGGAGCCCAAGACAAATAAGCAATGCATGTAGAGTATGTAGGTGAGCACAGGCACCACCACAACACCGCTCACTTTTACATTGTGGTACAAATAATCAGGATTTATTCAAGCGTCTTCTCATTACTAAGCAAAATATACACAGCTGCCTCAATTCTATATGTGAAGTTTGTTTGAGATCTAGGTCAGGGTATTTATAATGTACTGCAGTTCAAGGTACCGATTCTTTAAAGGAAAGCAAAGAATTCAATTGGCTTTCTGAGTCCAGATGCACAGTTATGGACTTCTCAGTGTAACTTTCTAACACTATTTATGCCAGAGCAACGTTCAGTGTCTATGTAAAGGTGCACTGCGTCATTTTTTTGTTGTGGGTCTGTCACCTGCTTGTTTCTATGGATATGTTATTGCGCTGCCTGGAAAGCTGCACTTTACGTTTGTTCAATTACAGGTGGTTTTATAACTCAACAAGCGCAATCAGACAGCAACCTGGTCCCCCATGAGGCGTCGGTGGGGGCAGTTCATCGCTACGGAAGCAGCTTATGAGGAGCCCAGCCCATTTTACATGATCTATCTACAATGCAATGTGTGCCTATGAGCATTTAGTTTGATATTGGTCACACATGAGAATGTCTGTGTTTACTAGTGTGTAACGAAAATGTTATTTTTCATGAGTTCCATATATGTTAGTTCTGTGGCTGTAGACCAGTGGGTTGAAGAAAGGTAAATTATTTTCATTCCAATTAGAATTTTAACGGCATACACTGAAAGAGAAAGGAACTGCTATAATTTGTGATTATCTCGAAAACTATTAATTAGGGGTGTCAAATTATCTTGTTAATTGTGATTAATTAATTACAGTCATATTTAGCGCGTTATGTTTTTTAATCGCGTTAATCTCATTTTTAATCTCTAACTTTACTGTTTCTGTATGTGAGTTGCTTTATTATAAAATCTGTTTTTATGTGTTGTTGGGACAACAACACACACACACACACACACAAAAAACACATTTATAATTTTTATATTTTGGTAATTCCACTCATTGCCGGAAACCCACACAGAACACGCGCAGTAAGAGCGATGTAAAAGTCTTGTTCACGTTGGCGGCGTCAGTCGCACAATGAACGAGGTCGAAGAGCCAGTAGAACAGAGTCAGCAGTGCACAGGTAAAAACACATTTGTGTCTTGTAAATGTTTCTCCTGACGTGAAATATAAAAGAAAATAACAAATATAAAATTGCCTACAACTTAAATGTCACTGGTGAAAACAACCTGCATAGACTCATGATGTCTGCACACACACACACACACACACACACAAACACACACAAACACACACACACACACACACAAACACAACACAAACACACAAACACACACAAACACAAACACACACACACACACACACAAACACAAACACACACCATCATCATCGTCATCAACCTGAGCACACACAGACCACGTTTCCTTCCGTAGCTACTGCGCGGACACCGCTGTCCTCCCGTGTGCCTCATGTGGACCGTGTTTTCTCGTGAACGCTGCGTAAACTGCGCTTCCTCCTGTGAGCCTCTAAACCAGAATTAACACCAGGACTAAAACCGGGACTAACCCAGTCCAGGACTAAACCAGGTCTAAACCAGGACTAAAGCAGATCTAAACCAGAACTAAAACCAGGACTAAAACCAGTGATCTCATATATAAAGCATTTTTCTATCAATAGTATTTTTAATATGATTAAGGAAAGACTGGGCTTTTTATTGTCTTTAAGTAGACAAAACATCTTATGTTCAGATTTCCTCGTCTTTGCTACTTTACAGCAAACATTTGCTTATTATGGAGACTTGGGCTCAACAGACAGTTTGAAGAGAACAAACAAGAATTTGCAGGATGTGGTTGCTACATTCATGTAGTTTTAAAAAAGCATGACGATATCAAGTAATCCAAAGTATTCAGATTACATTACTCACCTTAAGTAATTTAATGGAATACATTACAAAACTACATTTTGGGATATGTAATCTGTAATCTGTAAGGGAACACATTTTAAAAGTAACCTTCCCAACACTGCAGATTAGTAATAGTAATAGTAATGATGATACTGTGGAATGTAAGTGACTGCATCTGTTAAAGTTTGTTAAACAATAAATGACTTTATAAAGTCACTTTTTTTTGTTCTATATCAGTCTTTTGATCTGCCACAATAATGTAATAATGAATTTAAATGAAAATACCTCAAGTTGAGGGCTTTTCTCAGCAATTTTTAGGTGAGATTAAAAAATAGTTTAATTAGATTAATTAATTACAGATCATAATTAATTAATCTCTAAATTTTTCAAATCTCTTGACAGCACTACTATTAATATTATTTTACTATACAAATGCATAGAATTAGTGTATCCCGGTTATATGTGTGTGCCAACTTGTGTGAATATTTTAGCCCGCAGTTGGTTCAGAAATTGCCAAAATTGCCTATCCTTTATAATGGCGTGACCTTTCAATTGACGCGTGCGACCTCAAATGACCTCGGATGATCACCAACCTTTTTTTACGGCATCTGGCACGGGGGCTTGACCCACGTACCAAATTTGGTGACGATCAGTCCATAACTGGCGGGTGGACAGACACACAGACACACACACAGACACACACACAGACACACAGGGTGAATACAAAACCTAGTCAACCCTTCTGGGATCAGGTAAAAATACATACAAAAAACTAGCTGTCTGACTGTGAAGGGGGCTGCCTTTTCACAGATCTGACGTGCAACTTGGTCTGGTTTGGTTTAAATGGTGATAGAAAGGTTTAACTGCGAAACATTCCTGACAGAATAAAAACAATTCAGTGAAGAAAAGCATCTGTCAAACCCTCCACCAGTTAAAATGCATTAATATTATGCAGTATTTTTATAGCCACTTTGACGCAGAACTTTTTGGAGTACTTTCACTCACACTTGGCAACAGTAAGCAATTTATTTTTAAGGGCACTGCTGCTAGAGTGCCTATAGGATGCAACTATAGAAAATGTTTTTATCTTTTAAGCTGAAGATCAAATCTCCATTCAGGCACTGCCATATGCTACAACTTCTTGGGACATTTTGCAACAGTATATTTCTGGAGTTGGATTATTAAGTGAAGCTGATGTAGTGCCAATGCATATGAATCATGGGCAGTACTTTAGGAACACTCTAACTCTGAATACTGCTGGGCCATAGAAAATCCTGTAAAATACATGCACACACACTGTCGCTCTAAATACATAAGTGAACATGGGGGCGCTTCTGGTTCCACTGACGAATGCTTGTATTAACCCACACTACATGATCCTGTGTTTTTATTTCATTATTTTGTTTGTAAATTCCTATTCCTAATATGGAACTCTCTTCTAATCCGCTCCTGTAACTGCGAACTTCATGGGTCAAACTCAAGGATCAGTCAAAATGTTAGGGATGGGACAAGATCTCGTGCCTCAAAATCTCACATGATAAAACTGTCAGGAGATTGTGAACAAATTAGAAAAAGAGAGATGGTTCACCTTTGTGTTTACATTTGATTTGGACAAAAACACACTTAACTTTGCTGAGCTGCATCTCTTGAGAAGTTCTGGTTCCTAAAAGTAGAGCTACAATCTCAGCAAAAACACTAAATAAAATATATTGTGTATATCTCAAAATTGTGGAAATTGTGTCTCGACCAACCCCAAATACACATAATGGCAGCCATATAAAAATAAAAAATAAACTTGATTATGGCAAGGTGCTCCTTCAATACACTGTAATACATGTGTACAAACAAACATACAATGCAAGATAGTTCAAGCCATGAGAGCATGTTTGTGTTTTTTAAATTAGACTGTACTGAGGTATTCTTATGTGCTAAAGTTTCAGTGTGACAGACTTGTCAAGGTTTTGTCATTATTCATTTCATGAGATAGTTTGATAAGAAAACAAACCACAATGTATGAGTTGATTGAGGTAATAAGTTTTCTGTGCCTCAAGCAGATTACGTGGGAGGTTTTACTGTAAAAATAATCACTTTCAATATGCATATGAAATACATCTTACAACCTTTTTTTTTTTTTTAGACACATTAGAAAAAATAACAAAATTGGTGACTGGCAATACTAATAGTAATATTTTGTTTTGACTTGTCAGTTGGTATAACATTACAGATGTTTCTGAAACCCATGGATATCACTTCTAAAAAGACATTTTATGATATAGGATTAAAAATGGCAATGCACATTTATTTATACGTTCCAGTGGTCCCCAAAAGAATCAATAGTAAGTAAAAGTAAACTCCCTTTAGAACAGCACAGTGCGACGTTCACCTTGGCCTCCACTTGGCAGACACAGCCAGCTTTGTCTCTGAGGTACGGTCCAGATGTAAATAATCAAATGCAACAAACAGCACTGTGCATAGCCTGTGTGTGTGTGTGTGTGTGTGTGTGTGTGTCAGCATGTGCGCTCGTGTGCATGTGTGTGCTGGTTCATTATCACACATGAATACACCAGCACTGTGGCGATGACTTTGAAAACACCTGTGCTTCCCTTCCCTGCAGAAAAAAACTAAACGACTACAGTAACACAACTGAACTGCATTTAAACAGGGATAAAACGTCAATGGTTAATACACTTGTCTGTCACGATCAGCAGTCACAGACACATTTAGATGATTTATTTGATGTTATGCAATCCAGAGCTCATTGCAAGGTTATACATTAACACTGTTGGGAAATAACTGAATACATGTGCAGAGAATTCATACTGTGAATACTAATTAAGAGTATTCAGGTACAGTTTTTATTATTTGGTTTTCAGATTATAGTTACTTGTCTATAATTACAGCAATAATAATAATAATGCAGTATTCTGTAACTAAATATATTTTCAAAGTATTCTTCCCATCGCTGATCAATGCCTGTCCTTAGCAGTATCTTATCACAATACATACAAGAGTAACTATACAGTCTAATACTGTACAACATGCAGTGTCTGTGGCGTTTTCTGGAGACGGGATTAAGACAGCAGATTTATGTGGACAGACTGAGAGGCCACAGCTGCTGTGTGGTCTGAAAAGAGTAAAAAAAAAAAAAAAGTTTGGAATCATGTCTCTACAACTTCCAGTGGGCATTATGAACAAGCAGATTAAGCAATCAGAGAAACAAATGGTCCATTTGTGTCAAAACAAACAGAACACAACAAAAGAAAAAGTCCTGAAAAATCTAAGGTAAATTAAGACGCTGTATGGTCGAAGCGAGAAATAAGAAACTGATATCTGCCCAGTGCCCAGTAATGTTTGAGTATATTTGTGAGCTTTATGCCATGTTAGAATCTTATTACCTTCTCAAACACATACCCAGAGTTGTGTTTTGTTCCATTCGCACATGTTTGATTAAGTCTGCATTATTATTCTGTCTACATCTCATAAAAACTCAAACTTCCCTGTTCCACCTTGTAATATCACATAGTGGTACTTTTCAATTTGACACCTCCTTTTACCTTTAGTTCGGTAGAGGTTGGCAATTCCAGGGCGGAAGTTATCCAAATGATTCTAATGAAGGTGTGTGAAGTTTAAAAACACAGTGGAGCACTTCATGTATAACCACATGACGTCACAAGATAGAACCGAGTGTTTTCTGTCTGAGAGAAGAACTCAGCCTAAATATGTAGGATTTGTGTGTTAAACATATATGAATGAAACAAACTCCACAACTCCAATCATAGATCAAATAGCCTAATATGGGCCCTTTAAGTATTTATAATTTACGATTTACAGTGTACAGCTACAATAATATCTCAGTCCTCCTGGCGGGAATTTACCACAGCACAGGCAAGGTGATTCTACCAAAAACTGGAAAAATATAAATAAAAACTAGCTGTCAAGGTTTGTATTTCAGGCCAAATACACGAGGAAGGGAAAGGGTGCAGTGGAATGATGAAAATGCTCACGTAAATGAAAACCTCATTGGACGGTGTGAGCCTGAGCCTGGCGACACATCACTGGAATATTCTGGCGTTTGTCAAAAATCAGGAAGTCTACGATAGAAAAACAAACAGCCAAGACTGAGGGAGGACTGAGGGAGGGGAGCCAGATGCGGTAGTATGGCGATGCTAAAAGTGCATTTAAAAAACTCATCTTACACTATTACCTGATCTTTGTTCTAATGTTGTTTCCTCATAACAAACAGACCTGGAGTTGTGTTTTGTTTCATTCACACATGTTTAACACACAAACCCTGCATATTCAGGCTGAGTTCTTCTCGCAGAAAACGCTCTGTTCCACCTTGTGAGGTCATGTGGTAATACAGGAAGTGCTCCACTATGTTTTAGACTCCATACACCTTCACTAGAATCATTTGGATAAGATCAGTCCTGGAATTGCCAATCTCTACTGAACAAAAAGTAAAAGGTAGTGGAGCATGCCTATGTTCCCTCATGTCCCTCAATTAGGTAGTCAGTTACACCCAACCTATTATCCAGCAGCAGTTAACTACAGATACAATGTAGAGGTCATGGTGCAAAGGATCATAGGTTGAAATGACTCTGAGGTTACGTTTACACTGAAACGAATCACCGTATCAGAAACGATCTGCATCCAGACACATCGTTTCTGTGTCCGCAATCAGAGCCTTCCCTATCTACACAGTAACGCGATACCGCCTGAAACTCTAGTCACATGTAGGATGTAAGAACAAGGAAGTCCGTCACCGTGTCTGAAGCTGCAGCTGCCGATTTCGAGCTGAGGAAGATGGCAAGCGTGAAAGTAGTAAGTAGTTCTAGCTACGCTGCTTCCCATTTGTCTGTGGTTTGTTTAAACTGTTTTGAGCAATAGCATCATATGACCGATGTCACAAACCCAGCGAATCAAGAAGGCACAAGGCTCAGTGACGTGCTCTAATAAAAACAGAAACTAGAGCTCCTATGTCAGAGTATCAACGTTTTCAGGCGTCCACACAGTGCTGGATCAGATCCATACTCAGATGAATTCGTGGGAGCTGGCGACACCAGATCATTCTGTCTCTGGAGCTGTTTTCCATCTGTTTATGTGGACGAACACTGCATCCGCAACAAAACGACTCAAATACGTACTAGTGTGGATGGGGCCTGTGGGATAAAAATAAATAAATATGACTTGACAAGGGAACATAGGGCTGAGAGAACATAGGGCTGACCTCAAAGGTAGCTGCTGACTTGAAAGCTCCACTTCATGACATCACAAGGTGGAACAGAGCATTCTTAGTTTGGGGATGCAGACAGACTCAAACATGTGACTGAAACAAAGCAGAACTCTGGGTATGTATTTGAACTAACATAGCTTAAAGCTCACAAGAGTCAATTTTGTGTAATATAATAATATAGAGGACCTCTAACTATGCAACCATTTTCATCTTGTAATTATGTTAAGTTTAGCATTTTAACACTGCGGCATGTGGTGCAGAGCAAATCATTTTTATTCTACCTGAGGAACCTCACAAAAGGACTAGCATCTGTTGTGTTGCTTGATATGAGATACGAACATTGCTTTCTTCAGGGGGAGAGAAAAACAGGGATCGATTAATCACCCAAGTGTTAAATATCCCATTTTATACGATGCATCTGTTGGTGAAAGCCAAGACAAACAAAAACAAATGCTTAATTAGCTTGCTTATATCAGACTGCTGTCAAAGCATCACCGTATTTCCCCTCAAGCTAATTTTGTAGGTTTCTTCTGCCCGTTGGCCACTCGGTCCGTTTAACCCACTAACAGGCTTTGTGAGAAAACACCTGAATACAAAATGATCCAAGTTAGAATTTATTATTACCACTTATATTTTTTTGCTCTTTATTATTGTGATGTGTGAGCTCCTGTGTCCAAATAATTTTCCTTGTGGATCGATAAAGTTTGTCTAAAGTCTTATTTGTTCTTGATTGGGATCTTGATAGATAAAGACATTAACACAGTAATTACTACTATTAATTAATTATGAAGAAAATTATGTATTTTATCATACATTATTGCAGTTTGTATGCCACACAACGCAGAACTGAAGTCAGTGCACCATGTCGTATGCAATTATACTGACGCAAACAGTTCCGAGTACAACAACGGAGTCTGCTGGACGGTAATTTTCTATTCAAAAAAACTACCCAATGGCACTATTGACAAAGGTGTCGTTATTGCAAATTGCGCATGAACGAGTTTGCAAATGTACACTACGTTCAGAATTAAAGTAAAATGTCACTTTAACTTTCATCTCTTAAATTTTGGACAGGGACCATATATTTGTCTATTATTTTGAAATGAAATGCAATTTATTTTCTCAAGACATTTTTCGAGACATGAAAAGAGCTTGGGTTTAAAAGTCACGTCTGTGTGTATTATTAGATTAGCCAGGCTAGTGCCACCAAATTCCTCCGCTCAATTTAATTTCTCTTAGGTCAGGAATCAGAATACACTAAACAGTTCGCAAAAACCCCGGAAGTGCGAGTTCGGACACCAATCATCAGCCAATCAGCAAAGAGCCAGACATTCTGTGTTGGCAACGATTCCCGAGATCGAGGTTTTAAAGCCGGAACGAGGAGAATGTTTTGTGAATTTTATCAAGGGGAAAGATGTCATTGCCCTTCTTCCTATGGGATTTGGGAAAAACTTAATATACCAGTTAGCTATACATGTTTCTTTTGGGGCAAATATCGTTATGCGATTAATTGAGATTAATTTATTACAAAGATTCATAGATACATAAATACATAGATACATACTGGAGGAGGAGCAGCTCTAAGACATACTGCTGTTGTGACCTCAAGCAAGACACTTCACCCACGACAACTCAACCCAAAACATGCACTATAGGTAAAATCCTCCAGCTACGGTAGATTTGAGCCTTGAGTCACGTCTCCTTGTGATTAGTTTGTATATAAAATAAGTTTGCACAATAGCTTCTGTCATAAATAAATATAAAAAGAGCCAGTCTTTTGAACAGCTCTTTGAAATGAACAGATTCAAAAGTTCCCAAAGTTTCATCATTACTTTGTATCCAAAACATTCACTTTCAGTTTAGTCTCAGTGTGAACAATAGGTCTATATTACGAAATGACCAGCTTTGCAAAACATAAACACACAAAACTAGAGCAGCTTCATCATGTGTAATTACAGAACATCTCACAGTCCAAATCAGAAATTAGCCAGATTTGTTACTATTGTTCTAGTATACTGTAAAACCATTATTTTATATCTATTGTGTCTCCACAAATGGGTCTATTTTTCATCCTAGCTCTCCTATATGGTGATAATTTACTGGGAATGAAGTAATTGAGGAGGATGTAAATATCAGGGTGCTTAATAGACTTGGAGAGCCTGAAAACAGTGCATTATAAATGTCTCTAAAGAACTGGGACATTAAAAAAATCCTGTGCAAATATCTCAGTGCAGCTTGGGTCTGTTGGGAGGTCTGCACATGAGCTGATGCTGCAAATTATATGAGACAGAAGCAATTTTGGGTTATTTTTCTCACACACAAACTCCACTAAGTGATATGAATTAGATTAAACCAGTGGATATTGAAAACCACATATTTCCTGTGCAAAGTCAGCAGCTTTAATTGATAATGCAATTTTGGTTTACTTCCACGTTTAACTTCCATGCAACATAAATAGCACACGATCAGTTAATGTACAAGCATTAGTGGAAATGGGGACTTGATAAGTAGGTTTTAACTGAGCGTTTTAACTCAGCGCCAAGGAGCATTTAGTGAACACTGTAAATCTGAAAGTACTATCCATGTCTGCTGAAGTTGTTTAAGCTGGTGGAGATGTTTATTTTAGACATTTGAATGCGAATTGTTGAATAATTTTGAGGTGTAAGGTTATGATATACATACAAACACACAAAACAAAATTCTCTTCTGCATTTGACCCATCCATCTTTGCCACTTCAAAACTGTGGACTCTACTGTGAGAGAGGTTAGTGAACCATTTTGAGAACTTGAGCCAACTTGGTGAATGGGGCATTTCGGAATAAAAAAAGGAAACTCACCCAGACACGGAAAGGACAAGGAAACCACACACAGAAAGCCCCGACTTTGTAGTTGATTTGTTGTTTTCTATGTATGCTAAAAGTCATAATCAGCCTTTTAATGTTGGCCTTTATCTATGTTTAACTGAAACAGACGTAACTCAACTGTGCCTTCTCCAGTTACCCTACAACAGTCCTTCTCCAATAGCGTGGAACATGTCAGGGAACGTGCTTTTTTTTTTTTCTTTTGCCGTACTAGAATAAAGTGTAATGGCACATCCATTACAGTGGTTGGCAGTGACGATCTCATTGTCAGAGTGTGCGCAGGGAGTATTAGCACTATAGTTTTGGGGTTTTTTTTTTTTGCACCGAGCATATGTACACACAGCACAGACAACAGAGAACAAACTGTGTATAAAGTGTATGTAGTGCTCAACGTCACTGTAACTACCATGGGAACCGAGGAAAGACCGCGATGTTTACTGTGTCTAAAAATGTTAGCAGAGGACAGCATGAAGCCAAATAAATTACGTTGTTGCTTAAAGACATTACACCCCAATCATGCTGATAAGCCGCTTGGGTTTTTTCAGCAAAAACATGCTAAATATTGGAGCTGATACTGCCTGCAGCGTTAGACATGGTTTTTATCATGCTATGTGACGCAAGTCCTTCGAACTATAACATGGACATCATCAAAGACGAGTAGGACACAGGAGACTCATGACGCAGGTGAGCGCAGCACAAATATGGATGGACACATGATGTGTGTGTCCTGGGAGTTGCTTTGGAGACGCGACTTAAACGTTTGCTCTCGTATGTAGGCTACTGAAGGCGAGGGTGCGGTTTGTCCACGTTTGGTAGTGCTTCTGTGGAGTGGTGGTGGTGGTGGTGGGGGTAACTGAGAAGCACTGCCCTACAGTCTGATGAAGACCCCAGTGATAGACATGTCTCTCTCCTCTGTTACATTCTGAAAATATACATGTATCTGTCGTATTAACTCAAGTATTACTATAAGAACCCCTGTTTTGACTCTCATTTCCATAAATATAATGTATATATATGAGTGTCGTCTCTTATGACTCACTTATCTGAAGCTTTGCATGTTAAGTGGAGCATTCTGATCAGCAAACTTCGAATCAAGCATCTGTTCACCTGGATCTGGAGTCATTCCTTAACAGTTCTTCATTTATTTAACTTTAACAACCATCTCCAGATATCAGAATGTCTTCATTTTGTACAGGTAACCTGATTAACATGAGAAAATGCAAAGCTATGAAAACAATTTATAGCGTGGGTAGTGTGTTTGCACTGAGGGTAAATACCTGCATGCAAAACATTCTCCACTACAAACTATTAACAGGTTTTGGCAAATGATTATTATTTTTTTTTTCCTGATGACTTTGGTGAAGACTTTACATTCAAATGACTTACTTATACTTAAATACACAAGTTGCTTAATTGCTACTCGACAGACCTTGAACCAATATACATAACCCCTGGAATATGTCTTGAAGCACCAATCTACCATCTTTACATGCATTAACCCAAACCCCAAAGTTGCTAGGCAAACTGCACCAGAATCTAAACAATCCAGACAAAATTTATGTATCACTCTGTAAGCTTTATATTTCAGTCTGATAGATTTTTCTGAGTTTCAGCGGTATAACAATTATAAGCCTTTGAAGTTTAGAAATCATGTGTCGAAAGATGCTTTATAGACCTTACCTTACTTGCTCAAATACCCCTCACTGCTAAAAGGATCCCCAAGTTATATTTCATTGTACTTCTGAATAGTTCTTACCTCTCTTAGACAGCCCATGAAATTGTTGCTGACTGGAGATCCTGGTAGGTCTGCTGTGCTCGGGCTCCCACCCACGTAGAAGAAATCATCTGAACCCAGCATGGTGTAGTCTTCCTGGGTGTACCCGGTGGTGGTGAGGATGCCATCCACTGAGATAGTGACCTGTTTGGAAGCAACACATAGCCAAAGCCAGACCATTACATTCTTGAATTCGACTTTGCACCATTATAAAAACACACCTCCATCTTCCTTGGTCTGCATTCAAAGTCAAAGTTATTTCGATTTTTTTTTTTTTTTGAGTTGGTTGGAGCAATCGTTTTGGACAGTTTATTTGGTTTTAGAATGGAATTTTAGCCATAGGATTCACAGGACAGGTAAAGAAAATATGACAGTTCGCATATTTTCTTTATCTTTGATGGGGGTAAGAATGGTTTTCGTACATTCTGGAAGTTTCAGGTTGGGGGTAGGGTTAGTACAATGTTCAAACCAAGGACAAATTGATCCGACTTGTCTTAGGTTTCGGGATTTTTCTACTTACTGCAGACATAGCACACACACACAACACCGTCACACATTCACGCACTCTCCCCTCTCTCACATACAACACAACTAACAGATCCACGCAGCATGCAAAACAAAGGGAAAAGGAATCTCACACAGACGTAATGTGCAAACCAAGGCTGGTCCACTGTTTCGAAGGCAAATTAAAGACACGTAATTGAACATGGAAGGGAGTAAGTGGATCGATGGTGCCAGACGAAGCGGTGAGCAGCCAGTGTGCAGGGGACCGTGCACAAAGCCATATCCAGAGGCCCATTTTCATGTACACTCTCGGAACTGCTTACGCCGATCTGATCAGGTTTAGCTTCGGTACACTGTTCAGGCTTTTGTGAAATGTTGATTGTTAGTTTAAACTAGTTTGTGTTCATAAACCATGTTGATGTCTGGGTATAGAATATGAATAATAACTGCTACATACCAAAAAATTTGCTCATAAAACTAATGTCTACACTAGTTTGGATACTAACCAATGCATGCTTCATATTTTGAGGCCTGGGCTCTTTAATTATAGCTGGCCATGTATACTACCATGTATCCTATTACCTAACATAAATAGCAAAAAATCATGTGATAATATAAGAAGAAATACATTGTGGATTAGAGATAAAGTCAGTTGTTTTTATAAATGTGCAAATGTGCGATGTTTATTTGAAAGCTAACTTCAAAACAACCAGCTCCCCTAATGTTTAAAAAAGGTTTATTTCACTATTAACCTGGACTTTCCTTCTAGAAAATTCACTGAATACAAGATCGGCAAGCTAATTCGTCAAAGTGTAATGAATATGAGCTGCAGGGAGGGTAGCGGTCAACACACCATAGTCACAAACATGCCACAAAACACACAGGGAGGCAGTGAGGGTGGCTGAACATGGAGGTGAGTGGATTAGAGTGTTAGTGGTTACTGTGGTAACGGGGGTCACATGGTGGATGGAAGCGTGGGCATGCCATGCGCCATAGTGAATTGGAAACAACTGTCAGAGCTCCCGCAATGGACTTTTAAGGGTTGCCATTTGTTGAAGTTTTGGTGGCTGAGAACCTCTTTAGAATTGTGGCAAGCTTCTGTCAGTTTTGGAACGACAGTCCTCACAAAAAATGGGGACTTGTAGTGTGAAAAAATCAAAAAATAAAAAGAAGTAATTGCCCTGGAGTTGGTAAATTTCAATTGTTTTGTAGTTACGTGTTGGTAATCTGTAGTTATGTGGAAGAAAGAAAGTAGAAAAAAGTAAAGTGATAAAAAGGATGGGGTATCGTGGGGTAAAAGAGAAGGTCGAGGGCAGGTCGGGGGGTAGGAAATTGAGAAGAAGCGAAGAAAGAATTGCCTGGTATACAAACCCATCTCCTCATTTTTTGATAAGAGTGTCTAGGATGGAACTCAAAAGAGAACGTATAAAATAAAAGAAGAGAGGGGGAGGGGACACACGGCAAACCCAAAAAAAAGACAATAAGAATGATATCTACCAGACAATGTAGTTTGTTTACCATAGCGTGTCCAATGCCTGATTGCTTTCCGGAAAAAGGGAAGAAAGGAAATCAAAAGAATAGTGAACAAAAAAAGGTTGTTAATAATGATGGTCGAAATTAAATCCAAAGATGAAGAAGTAGGATGTTAGTTAGTACATTAGTTGGTTAGATATTGTTAGTATAAAAAAAATGAATGAGTTAGTGGCAAAGAAACGCTACAAAATCTGTACTGAGGTCTACGTTGCCATGCTAGTCAAATTTTATCCAAGATTCCTTAAAGCTGCACTGTGAAACTTTTTGGTTTGGCGTCCGTTAACCTGCTTGTTTCCATGGGTATGTCATTGCTCTTCTTGGAGTGTTCCACAGTACGACGTTAAAGGTTTTATAGCTCAGAAATATCTAGAAAAACAAGCATTCTGTGAGCGGGACTGCCTCTCCACAGATCTGACCTGCAACTTGGTCTGGTTTGATCTCCGTAAAGATACTGTGAAACATTCCGGAAGAAGCAATAACATCCCCTTGGAGAACAGCATTTGACGGACTCTCCAACCAGAAAAGTGACGCGATCCACCTTTAAAACAAAGCTCTTGGAAAAATTTGTTTAGGATGGCGATTGGCCCCAACAAAACTTGTAGTGTTTGGTTCACCTCGATCTGTCAATATGCCTTTCAAATATAAAATGATCGACGTGAAAGAAGTGTTTAAAGGAATAGAGAGAAAGCAGGCAAGCAGCCCCTGGATCTGAGCCTCTAACCTGCTAAACTGTGTAATCCTGTTGGGATGTGGAACTCTTTACTAACCTGTGGGCGATGGCCTACTGAGAGAAGGGTCAGAAAATGTCCACTTACTTGATTTGCTGGACAGAGTAACAATCAGAGCTGTATTTCGCTTTGCAGACCAACTAAAAGTGAAGCTGCTTTGTACAACCGCCAAGCAGCTATATGTGTTATTTTTATATTTCTGGCCTCCACTATAAAGATACAAGTCTCCACCGAATGTTACAGAACAGGTCAATAGCTGTGTATTGGTGGTATACTACGCTTTGAAGAGCTTTTCATCGAGAAGTGATGTTACGAGTCTTCTGGAAACACTGGGAGCTTAAATAAAAAGATCTATGGCTGCAAGATTAATCGGAATTGAATCGAAAGTTGAATGAACGCAGTTAGTTAAGCCAGGGGTGTCCAAACGTTTGCCATCAAGGGTCGCAAATCAAAACGCAGATGAAGTGGGGCCGATTGAGGGCCATAGACTGGTGATCAGTACAGACAATAATTCATATCTGTGCATTTACAAGTGGTTGGAATGAGCCACAAAACCATTATTCATGCTTAGGTCTTCACACAATGTGGTATTTTTGCTTTATCATGATAGATTTTCAAAAACTTGGTTAAAAAATACTGCTTAATGTAATACGGGCCATTTCACCTGGAAGCCCGAGGGCCAACAAAAATTAGTCTGAGGGCCGCATTTGGTCCCTGGGCCATAGTTTGGACATGCCTGAGTTAAGCAAAGACTGCCATTTTGGAAGTGCCATGATTTCCTTCACAAACAACTAAAGATTCTGTTTTGTACGAGCATGTACATTTCAGTCTTTCTGTCAATTATTTTGGATGTGTTTAAAATCTGAGCTTTGAAAAGTGTCCCATGATTAAAACATGAATCGTAAATCTATAAACATAATCGCAATGCTTATCAGAAAAAAACTCGCAATTAGAATTTCTGATTATCGTTCAATATTCTGCTTTTGCTTCACAACTGAGAATCTGATTTGGATCAGTACATATTTTCCCTGTGTTGTTTTGTCAATGTTTGAACAAGACACAACTTAATTAGTCACAAGATTGGCTTTTTGTTCACATTCAATTTGTAGTCAAATCATTTTTTTCTGTAGCTGGGACCTTGCCAAATCAAATGAAACAAAAAGATCTTGTTTCTCATTTTTGGAGGTAAAACTTTAAAAATGAGTGGTAATATAACTGGCAAATATTGACGTAAACATCTCCCTTAGTACATACAATGAAGTTTGTATATCTAATCAGTACGGATGTAACAATAACCGAAATATCATGATATCATATGGTCAAAAGTCTCTCAATAATATCGTGGGCCATTACAATAAATCGAATCTCATGTCTCTTTGCTTAAATGAATAATTATGGTGCAGCAATAGCTAAAAGAAACAGAGAGAACTACATAGACCATGATCCTTTGCTTTGTTTCAGTCCAATACACGCATCAAGAATCTCAGACTTCCGGTCATTGTGCAATGCATACTGGGAAGGATTTTCTGAAAAAGTGAGCATCAAACTGCTGTATTTGTTTTTCCAGTGGGATGTGTCTATTGTCAAAGTCGATCTTTTCAAGTCTTTTGAACCATATCACTTTTGTTTCTGGTTCTGATATTGTCATATTTTAGTTTTGGGATTTGGACATTGTTAATTGTGTGATTGTTGGATCCTAACAGTGGAAAACAGCTCGAGAAATTGGTTTGCGAACTCCATAAATGCAAAAGGGAATCAGATTTGCTTTTTTTTTTTTTTTTTTTTGCATCTATGGAGTTCGCAAACCAATTTCTAGAGCCATTTTCCTCTGTTAGGATCCAACAACCACACAATTAATGATGTCCGAATCCCAAAGCTAAAATAAGACAATATCAGAACCAGAAACAAAAGCGATATGGTTCAAAAGACTTGAAAAGGTCGGCTTTGAAAATAGACACATCCCACTGTAAAAACAAACATGGCGATTTGATGCTCACTTCTTTGGAAAATCCTTCCCAGTATGCATTGCACAATGACCGGAGGTCCAAGATTCTTAATGCGTGTATTTACACAATGAAATAACTATTAAGCACTTTTAAATCTTAAATCTTTGGGTTATGACAGACCTTGACTTGACCAGACTTGTCAAGGCATCTTTAAAGGACAAAAGTAGTATATTCACAATTCTGTTATCACAATAAATATCGTATCATGAAAATATCATATCGAGAAATTTGGATATTGTTACATCTCTACTTATCAACAAACTTAAAATCCATTTTTATTCTTTGGGTTTTAACTTTTAACACTGTCAGTTGTGTGGTCCCCTGTGTGTTTTATTCATTTTTATGTTTTGTTTTAACCTTTTTAACTATTGGTATTTTTGCTCTTATTTGATTTTTGCTAGTTTTATTGTCTTCCCAAGGACTAGTTGAGTGAAACTGAACTTTATTTTATTGCATTTTTTTTATCTGTATTGTGCAGCACTTTGGAAACTGTTCTGTTTATGAAATGTGCTAAATAAATAAAGTGGATAGGCATTAGAGACCAGTCATCAAGAGTCAAGTATCTACTCGTGTTGACACCGATAACATTGACTTGACCTGTACTGCAACATTACCGTGGAAACCAGGTCTAAAACACGCTAACGCCAAACTACATTTATGATAAACATCTTCATCGTCAAATATTCCCTGTCCCTGGTGGACTTTGACATATTTAAAAGCAGGAGGAAACTGCGTGATCTGTACTATCATACTAGTAAATACTGCATTACTAATAGACAGTTCAAAGTCAGAACATTTCAGATTCTGCTTTCAAGTCAATATTCTCCACCAGCAAAGCGGTGTCAGCAACTAATGGAAACGTCAGCTTAGGAGAGTGTGAATCAGAGAAATCAGTAGGACATAGAAATATATTTGCCATAAACAGGAGAAGACATGACCTTGTGTAACTGTATTCAATATAAACTATCAATCACATGCTACAGAACTGCTTTGCCCTGCCGACTTAAAGACAAAATTAAAATGACAATAAAGAATTTCATGTAAAAACAATAAAAAACAATGATCTTTTTTCCTTAAAATGTTTTCAAAACCGTGGCGATGAAATGAGAACTCATCGTGTGACTGTTTTAGTAATGGCAGCTCTCTTTCAAAGCTTTCAGAAGCAGCTACTCTAAAGTCAAAACTATCCATGTAACAGTCCACTCTGGGTTTACAACAGCGCCCCCTGTTTACCTGTCTGAGATTGCGTGTCACTTTGATGTCGTGCCAGGAGTTATCATTGAATTTCCCATTGACGGGCTCCACGATGGCCTCGAAAGCCCCGGAACCCAGGTTGATGACGAGGGAAACCGCTCCGTCTTTGAGCGCCAGGTTGACGTAATCGGCGGATTTCCCAGTGTGCAGCAGGAGGCCGTTGCGTTGCCAGGTTTTGAAGGACAAAGTGATCTCGTCGCTGCTGCTCTGGATGGGGTTCTGAGACAGGTCGTAACAGAAGTATTCGGACCCGCGGAAGGTGGCCACGTTTTCTTCTCTCGCTGCAAAAGACAAAAAAGAAAAAGAAAAGAGAATTAAAATCTAAAATGATCAAGCACATCTTAATTATTTTCTACACCAAGAAGGCGCTGAGGATGATTTATGAGTTAATTTCTCCAGTTTCGTCAGTTAAAGAATCAGAAGTGTTTTACTGACATCATTTCACAAACTAGGAATTTGCTTTGACAAAATGATGCAACATAATGCAACGAACAATAATTTAAAATATACAGTAAACTATGATATGAATGGATGCAATTAGAAAAAGACTGCAATTTGTTGTATCGTAATTAGAACCAAAATAGTATCATACTGAATAAAAATACAGCAAATCCTTTATCTTTAAACAGATTAATATTATCAAAACACATCTAATCACTAAAGCGATGATTGTCACAACTAGAAACTATAAAAAGTATTCAGGTCTAATTATAAAATAGACTTACGTATACTCCAAATATGTAACTAAATTGTCTGGTCAAAACTAAAAGACTAACCCTTATCGACAGAAATTCAGTAACTCATGGTGACCCACTTCATGCAAATATTTGAAGTTCAAAAATAGATCAGTAATATGAGCCGCACTTTGAATTCAGCTTGAGTAAAAGTTTGTGCAAAACACGCAACTCCATTACATTAAAAGTCTAGACTGCAAACCCAAATAACCTTCAATAAATCCTAAACTATTTTTACACTGCAGCTGCCGGCGCCCGCACTAAACTAAACTACTCAATTCTGTATCAGTTTTAAGGATCATACAGAGGAATGCACTTTGACCATTGTTCATATTTCTGAAGTAACATCGCTCGGAAGGGTCATGGAGTCTTTTTACAGAGCTCGGGATCCAATATAAAAAAATATAGACGCCGTACCTGAATTTGAAACCTGAATTTTACTGTCTAAAAAACACCAAAAACAGAACTAGTTCTTTTCAAACCGTTTGGTCCAAAGTTATTCCTCACTTCACTTATGCACTCTGAGCATCCTTATTATCCACCGTAATGAGTTTATAAGTTTATAAGCAACTAGCATGCCAACAGTGCACTTCCTGATTATTGGACAGCAACTTCTTGATTACCGGACTGCAGCTTGCATGGTAACAGTGTCCTTCCTGATTTCTGGACAACAACTAGCATGCCGACAGCACACTTCCTGATGAATGAACTGCAACTCGCATGCCAACAGAGTCCTTCCTGATTACTGGACAGCAAATAAGCATACTTTCTGTTTAGCATGCCAACAGTGCACTTCCTCAATATTGGACAGAAACTTGCATGGTGCACTTTCTGATTACTGGACAGCAACTAGCATGCCAAATGGCACACTTCCTGATAAAAAAAAAAAACAGCAACTAGCATGCCAACAGTGCACTTCCTGATTATTGGACAGCAACTTGCATGCTAACAGTGTCCTTCCTGATTACTGGACAGCAATTAGCATGCCAACAGTGCACTTCCTGATTACTGGACAGCAATTTGCGTGCTAACAGTGCACTTCCTGATTACTGGACAGCAACTAGCATACTAACAGCACATTTCCTGATTAATGGAAAAGCAACTAGCATGCCAACAGTGTACTTCCTGATTACCAGACTGGAACATATGCTAACAGTGGCCTTCCTGATCACTGGACAGCAACTAGCATGCAAACAGCACACTTCCTGATTAATGGGAGGGCAACTAGTATGTCAACAGTGCAATTCCTGATTATTGGACAGCAACTAGCATGCTAACAGTGCACTGGCTTCTTTTTTTTTCCATCAGATGCAGGCCACAGTGGACATATTTTCACTTTAAGAGAAAAATGAGTACAGGGTTTTTAACGTTGTTGTCAAGATTTGCAAAACAGCCATAGGCGCGCATTTTCTACAACAATATAAAACGTGACCAAAAAAGCCTTGAAAAATGCTCATAAACTGAAGGTCACTGCTCATAAATATGTTCATCACAAGACTGTCTGAATCCTTCTGAAAGAAGTTTAGTAAACAGCATCTTCAAATCTACATTGGTTTAACATTAGGCCAATTAGGCACATTTTATGATATGACTCAACACAATCCAATCTCTTTTGTTTCCATGAGCCATCTGCCACAACACTTAATGTCATTCGACGATGTCCACTGAGAAGAAAATAATGATCCCAAAGTGTAATAATTTGGACAGCAACTACAGACTGGACTCCTTATGTGCAGTGTTTACCAGCTATCCATCGTGTTTGTACGGAATAAAAGACACAACATAAAACAGCATCTGTGTTTGCCATTGCATCAATCATAACAGCACTAAATTCATCTGGCACTTCCTGTATTACCACATGACATCACAAGGTGGAACAGAGTGTTTTCTGTTTGAGAGAAGAATATGCAGGGTTTGTGTGTTAAAGGTGCACTGTGCAACTTTTCTGGTGCAGGGTCCGTCATCTGCTTGTCTCCATGGAGAGGTCATTGCTTTGCCTTGCTTTGAGAATAAAAAAAGAAAGAATAATAGGCTACATTACAGGTCAGATCTGTGAAGAGGCAACCCTATTAACAAAGAGAATTAATGTATTCTTGAGCAATAGAAACACCAGCAATGAAAAAAAAAAAAAAAAAATGATAGAGAGATGTAATCCATATGTCATTCGTTCATTCATTTTTCAAAATAAAACCAAAAATAAGAAAATGAAAAAATAACTATTTTCTTCAAAATTTGTCTCTAAAACCAAAATAAAAAAACAGATAACCATTCTTTTTTTCAGTTTTCCATTGTTTGTGTTTAACCGAATAATAGAAAAAGCGGATCATGGCCGTTTCCCGTTTCCGTGACTTGTACTGCGATGCCGGAATTTTGCACCGTATACGGACTGAACCAGGACTGAACCAGGACTGAACCAGGACTGAACCAGGACTTAAACAGGACAAAAACAGGACTGATCCTGGTCTCAGTCCTGGTCTCAGTCACGATCTGGTCCCAGTCTCAATCCCGGTCTCAGTCCCGGTCTCAATCCTCAGTCCTGGTTCAGTCCTGGTTCAGTTCTGGTTTAGTCCGGCATCGCAGTTTAAGTTACGGAAACGGCCGTTATACTTTTTTTTTTTTTTTTTTTTTTCTCCATTATTCATTTAAACACACACACACACACTCAGATTTTGGAGGCAAACAATGAAGACATGTTTTTTAACATTGAACGAATGATACACAGATTAGATGTGTTTAAGATCACAAAGTGGAACTTTCCAGGCAAAGTAATAACATCTCCATGGAGACAAACAGCTGACGTACCCTCCACCAGAAAAGTCACATCTTTGAACATGTGTGAATGAAATAAAACACAACTCCAGGTAAGTTTGCGATGAGGAAACAACATCATAACACCGGAAAATAGTCTAATGTGGGCTCTTTAAAGCAAGACTATTCATAATTACCGCTATGAAAATCCTCTCATTCAGCCCACATCATAAACTGCTGTCTGCATGACCGGCGGCTTGGGTTTCCCGTCATGATGGAACACTATGCCCCACTAATGGCCAGCATAAATCAAAACTTAGCCCGATTTCAAAGCCTGATACCACCTCGGCGTCGCAAAGTGACTTCTACAGTTCATTTTTTCTTAGATGGACACAGATAGTAAGTAAGGTGAGACGGCTCCGAAAGTGACAGCAACTCAGGGACATGGTGAAAAAGCAGAAAATAAAACTGAAGGAGGAGGAGGAGAGGAGGACAGGATGGATTTTTACAAGACTGCAGTGTATACGAAGAGACAGCTCCGCCTTGTAATAATTGACAGTTTTCCCACTTTGGAAGAGGTAGACTGACGCACGGGTTTAGCTCTGGTTCCGGGGATGCAGTCAGGAGACAAGGTCAGACTCATGGACAATTATTCCAGAGAGCCGTGGAAGGTATGGTCGCAGTCAAGGAGGAGGCAAGAGAATTCAACAAGAACAAAGAGGTGTCTCAAACTATTACTGAGCTCCTAACCTTTGTGTGGAAATAGAGTGCACTAGAGTATAGACTAGGGCTTTTTCTTTTCTTTGTATTTATTTATTAATTTTTATACTTCTGGACTGGAATTGTAAAAAAATAATTCTAACAAGTATTAAAAATAAATATACATCTGAACAACTGGACACATCGCATATAGAGGCCATAGTTGGACATTACTTTTACTTTTTTGTATAGTGCTTTTCCATTTCCAAGGCACTCTCTTTACACTCTACATCAAGGAAACAAGGGGAATTAAGTGTCTTGCCCAAGAACACAACAACAGCATTCATTTATGGGAGCTGGAATCGTGCCGCCGTCTCTACCGAGTGAGCGAATTTTGTGTATGTACAGTCACTTTCTGCATGATTCTACAGAAATTCGAAAGATAAAACCAAACTTTGGAACGCTCTCTATGGAGACAGATAAGTTTTATGCCATACTGTGAAATATTATAAGAAAAAGAACAACATTTCCATGGAAACAAGAAGGAGGAGGCATGCTTTGAATATGTTTCCAACTTTATTAGTGCATTTACTTTAGTCAGAGCTTTTACTTTAGTCTATTTTACAGTACTGCAGTCTTTTTTAGTCTAAAACAGTTAATACGAGGATAAGCCTCTTGAGATGTCCCGCCATCTCGTTTTCAAGGGGGTCCTCATAGTTACAGCAGCAGAAGACAGATACACTACGGCAGACAGTAGGCTACATGAATTCAAATAAACAGAGAAAAAACAAAAACAACAAAATCAACACAACCAAACACACACACTCACTCACACTTGCTAAGCACATAATAAATCAGATTTGAATAAAAACTAAGACATATAGTCACACAATTCATCAAGATGAACAACAAAATTCAACAAAATGATCACAGACAATTACACGGATTATGTAAATATTGAACTAGAGCATTTTTAAATGATAGGACATAAGTTAATGCAGGAAATGATGAGGGAAGATTGTTCCAATCAGCCAACATCCTGGTCATTTAGACAGACAAGAGCCACCCAGTGCCTCCACTCAATTTAATTTCTCTCCAGCGACTAGGTCAGGAATTGGAATACACTAGACGGTTCGCAAAAACCCCGGAAGAGTGAGTCTGGGCACCAGCCAATCAGCAAAGAGCAATACATTCTGTGTTGGCAACGATTCCCAAGATCGAGGATTTAAAGCCGGAACAAAGAGAATGTTTGGTGAATTTTATCAAGGGGAAATACTTTATTCCCCTTCTTCCTATGGGATTTGGGAAAAGCTTAATATACCAGTTACATACATACGTCACAACCAAATAGCAGCGATTGGTTAAATATGAAAAGTACCCGCCTACCGTCGAGCGAACGAATCCTAATGCTGCGAGGTCAGACGGTTTCTACGAAGTGAAACTGGCTGATGCATCAGGCTAGGTATCATTATGGTATCAAAGTGAATATGAAGTATCAAGTCGTTTCTGTAGTATCGGATTCAAATTAGAAATGTTAGTATCATGAAAACAGAAATATGTACAAGATAAGGGAGAATCTTGACAAGTGTATTCACTTATTTGTCATAATAAAACAAAATGTATGGATCACTGGATTTCCATAAAGACACAAAACCTTGCACCTTGCAGCTGTCTAAATTTGATCTAATCTGTCACCATTTTATCCTCTCTGATCCTATACTTTTGTAAAAATGTTTTGTTGACAACATAAACTCGGCAGTCAGGACAGCCTACAACTATAAAATGCTGAAATCACTATCTGGCACCCTCAAGGTTTCGAAAATTGCACCCTTTCAAAATGGCCTCTCCAACATACCCTTAGCAGTAACAGCTTTAGTACTCTGAAGCATATTATTACCTGCTTCCAACCCATTTTGACATTGCATTTTGTTGTGCATTCTAACTAAAGTGTCACAAGGGCAAAACACAATGTATGCTGTATTCATAAAAGGGTTCAGAGAAGAAGAAGAGAAAGGAAATGGCTGGAGGCTGAAGGTTTGGGGTTGTTACTTGTGATGAGGCTCTATGTAAACATGAGGCTGCACTGTGGAGACTTTGACAGGAAGACAATAAAAAAGGTTGCGAATATTTGTCAAGAAAGATGAAAAAAAGGAGCAGAAGTACAGGGATTGGGCAATGATAGCGTTCTGATTCTGGTCATGGAAGAATTGGCCTCCTGGCATCAAAATAAGCAACACCGAGCAGGGAGGAAATTGTCTTGGAAACAACAAAGAAGAGTAAAAAGCTCTTATGCACGTGCCGGGGGAAAAAAGAAAACTATAATTACAGCAAGACATGGCCATATGCAACACAGGAGCTGCATTTGAGTACCAATTACTGAATGCACTGTTTCAGATTCAATATAGCAACCTGTGAATCCAGACAGAAATGTATGATGCATTTCCATGTACCAAGAGCCCCTATAGTTTAAAACTGAGCTGGAGAACTCTGTGGTGGAATTGAAGATTTGTGGATCTGAGCTCTATTTACATGGGAATAGTTTTAGGGACCTCATTAAAATTGAAAATACCCCACGATGTCTGTGTTTTTTTTGTTTTGTTTTCACAGACTCTATTGTGGAAATGTTGGACTGATAAACACACCAAAACAAGACAAGAACCTTTTGATACATCATGTCGCCAATGTTGCTTTTATTTTCAGTTTGTTTTTAGCAGAATGCACCCACGCGGTAACATCAAATACAGTCTCTCTTAACATATTGATGCAATCAGTGATCGCACTGACATCCACGTGATCAAATTTCTTATAAAACTGCTGTAGTCGCTCTCTTTTAATCCATTCATACTTAATGACATGTCCATCCAAAATGTTCGGACTTTAGAAAATTTACAAACTTTGCACCAAAAGCTCCCAAATGTCTCCAAAGAGGCTCCATGCTGCTGAATCTTGGTTGTCATGACAGCCAAATAAGGTAGTCCTGACAAAGCCTAGCTCAAGATCTGGAGAATTAATATACCTTCCTTTACCACGATACTGAAAACTTTGACGAAGCAAAATATTCCCTCTGCATTTGACCCATCTCCCAACACATCTGCAAATGATCAAGATCTTTACTCACAATCGTGGCCAGGAGTACTAAGGCTACGTTGCGACGTTGTTCACATTTCCAATTAAATGCGACTTGTATGTGATCTCCAGTGTGAACTTTAAAAGCCCCAAAAGTGTCCCGCATGTGCATCGGAGAACACAACGACGTCACATGCAGCGAACGTGCTCAGTGTTTATGGAAGTCGCCTAAACGCTGAGCTTGTCTCCTAAAATACAGTCCAGTTCTTCATAAAATGGACAGGTTAAACGTCCATCTCCGCTTCGTTTGTTTGAGTCTTTAGCCTCCTTGCATTTGGCTCGCAGGAACTTTATTGTTTGTTGACATCGGAGCCACTTGGACATTTCTTTGGCAATCATTTTAAAAACCGCCCAGCTCCAATAAGACCCCTCTGATTTGCCCTGAAGACAGCGATCCCCCCAATTATTAATAAACTCACTAACCTCGCTTTCCCTCCATTGACTAGACTCCGAGCCTGACTTGTAGGTGGGAGCCGTTCAGACTGAAGTCGCGTGTCAAAAGATCGAATATGTATCGGTTTTAGGAGCACATATCCAAGTGTCCTGGGTCACATTTGAAAAAATCTGATCTGTATCATTTAGACTATCTGAACGTAGCCTAAGAGCTTCAGTGTATATCAAAGATTAATGGGTGAAGGTGGAGTCGCACATGGGAATTGAACCCAAGACTGTCTTATATTTGTCAATGCGCTTCGAACGACATAATCTACTGGAAAAGCCAATCGACCGCCGCATTTCGTATCAAAATGTGCAACTATAAAACAGGTCTTACTCGGTCCTCATTACCATTTGCAAACAAAATCCATTCAGCAGTCTCATAGCATAAGACAGTTTGTTAGCTGGCTAATGGGCACCAGTGAAGGCCTATAATAATACGGTAATCTGCGGGCGAGAACATCTGTCTGACACCCTTGTAATAGTCTATCAATACAGAAAGTCTATCCTGGCTAAAATCAATATGTTTAGCATTACCTCAAAACGCATAACCCAATACCATCACTCTCTGTCTGTTCCTTGTAATCCTATATATTTTAAAGCTGCTGTATGTAAGCAGAATTGACTCTTGTGAGTTTTAAAGCGTGTTATAATGTTGTTACCTCTTCAAAAACGTACCTGGAGTTGTGTTTTGTTTCATTCACTTATGTTTGAGTAACCCTTTATTATTAGTGTCTACATCTTCAGCCTCCAAATGTTTTGTGATGTCTTGAAGCAGTAGTTTTAAAAAGAACTGCTACCTTTTATCTTTTGTTTAGTATATTCCAGGACTGAAATGATTAGGGTAACCAGATTTTCAGAATAAAAAACTGGGACATCCCTAGTTTGAGTTGTTTGGTAATAACAAAAATGTGAAATGAGTGCATAATCAAGGAAAATACTTAAAAGTACATGTTTTCTTTGTGTTTTGGGGATTTTTAAGTGGCTTTTCTGTATTTTATGTAAACAAATGACAATGTATGCCGCTCTTTACTGTACTGGCAGGAATCAAAATGGTAAAAAATCCGGACAACTGGGGCATTTCTTGTATAAAACTGGGACGAATCACTGGTTTTGGATAAATGTGCTGGGACAGGGGACACAGGGCTCAAAACTGGTACTGTCCTGGGTAAATAGGGACATCTGGTCAACTTGAAAATGATCCAAACGATTATAATAAAAGTCGAGGGAGTTTCAAAAGAAGTAGAGCATGTGGAAGAAAAGTATTTTTTCTCTTGTTTCAGTTTTCATTCTGGTTAACAAACTCATATGATGTGTTTTACACTTAAAGACATACCATCAAAGGCTCCTGGGGTCTTCAGCTCTTGCCCCCTGCTGCTCTCCTTCGTTACTTCAGCTGTACTGGCTATGATCATCCTTTAAAAACAATGATCACTTTACCAGCAGGGGGTATATGAGGGTGCTTTGTTATTGCTGTGAAATTCCCTCAAAATGTTAATCTGCATACTTTACCCACCTCTTCGTGTATAAAATGCTTGCCATACCTTTGCTCGTGGTCAGTTTGCTCAACAGAAACCAACCAATGAAGACACCACAAACAACCCAAATATGAACATGGAATTTTTTGTCTACACACACTTGCTGTATTACCGCATGACATCACAAGGTGGAGTGTTTTCTGTTTGAGAGAAGAAAACACTAGACAGTTTGCAAAAATCCCGGAAGTGCGAGTTCGGGCACCAGCCAATCAGTGAAGAGCCATACATTCTGTGTTGGCAATGATTCCCGAGATTGAGAATTTAAAGCCGGAACAAAGAGAATGTTTGGTGAATTTTATCAAGGAGAAAGACGTTATTGTCCTTCTTCCTACGGGATTTGGAAAAAGCTTAATATACCAGTTAGCCCCGTTAACGGTGCATTACATACGTCACGACCAAATAGCAGCGATTGGTTAAATGAAAAAAAGTATCCGCCTACCGTTGAGTGAACAAATTCTAATGCTGTGAGGTCAGATGGTTTTTACAAAGTGAAACCGGCTGATGAATCAGGCTACACTTTAACACTAATCTATGAAAAACTGGCTTTCTAAATGTGTTTAAATTATACCGATAACATTACAACATAACACCAGTCTATGAATAATAGAGAAAGCATATTGACATAATGTAATATTTGTGCACCTCAGCTATCTCAAACCTGTGGTAAGTGTATACGGATCCATTAAAAACAAAAGAGGGAATATATGGCCTGTGGAGACATGTGCAGCTCAGTTCTGTGGCTTTCATATCGATCATACAGGCCGGGTCATTTTCTCTTATTTTCTCCATAGTCATCAATATTCCATTTGTGCTCTTCTTGGCCCCCGGCGCAAAGGGGCCAAGGGTTCGATTTCAAAATCCACTGGAAGCAATTAGCTCCTTCATTACCATCTTCCCTTTCTCCTCCGCTCATTCACACACCTCGCAGCTGTCCGGCCCGATCTTGAGCTGACCCTGTGGGGACTCGGGCCTCCAGCGTTGTCACCTTTACCGAGCAACCTCCAACCTCTCTCAGATCACCTCCAGATACGGGAATTCGCAGGCTAAATAGCGGGATTAAGATGGACGATGTGGTGATTACCAAAGCAAAGTGCCGCCCGTGCAGACGCGGCGGGAGCAATAGGGCTTTGGAGCATGTGGAGGATATAGTCAGGCAGCTAACCTCAAGATAATCCCCTGGAGACACTTTACAAGTCAAAAGAAATCAATCAAGGGTGTTAAAAGCAGGTTTCCTCTTCCAGCGCTCACAAAGAAGCTACTTAAAGATATAAACATTGGGAGAAAGTAAGTGCTGTTTGCCTATAAACCTATTCACCGACTAGTAGATAATCCAATGGTTTTAAAGGCAAAATCCGAATAACAATCGGCAGGAACTAAATTAACTTGCAGTTTAGGAACACAGTGCTCAGCAAAACAGAAAATTTGTGATATCAGTCACTAAAATGGCCTGGAATTTAACTGATTAAGGCTTCAACCTCTGGCACCAAATTATTATTATGTTATTTAAAGGGTCTGTACCATTTATAGGTAGACCTTATTCATCAGCCAGTTTCACTTTGTAGATACCGCCTGACCTCACAGCGTTAGAATTCATTTGCTCAATGTTAGGCGGTTACTTTTTTTCATTTAACCAATCACTGCTATTTGGTTGTGACCTATGTGCTGCGGCGCTAACGGGGCTAACTGGTATATTAAGTTTTTTTCCCAAATCCTGTAGGAATAAGGGCAGAAACGTCTTTCCCCTTGATAAAATTCACCAAACATTCTCTTTGTTCTGGTTTTAAATCCTCCAACACAGAATATATGGCTCTTCACTGATTGGCTGGTGCCCGAACTTGCACTTCTGGGGTTTTTGCGAACCATCTGGTGTATTCTGAATCCTGACCTGGTCGTTGGAGAGAACTTAAATTGAGGGACTAGGTGGCCCCAACCTGTCTAATTTATAGGTACTTGAGCAAAATTTATCCCAGCAAGACTATATGGCATAACATCAGCAGCTTGTGAGGTCAAAATGCTAATTGTTGTGACAAACACTTTTGCAGTGAATAAGTGGGATGCTCAGAATGCATATAGTAAGTAAGGAATAACTTTGTCTTGCTGCACATCATTGAACTAGTTGAGTTTTTTTTTTTTTTTTTTTTTTTTTTCCAGCGCTATATATTTACACAGATACATACATTTATACGATTAAAAATGTATGTCTATATACATAATACAGGCTCATACACATGCCTAATAACTACATTGTATTCATCATTTTCATAGTTCCATTTTCCCATGTGTTGGAAGAGAAAGAGAAAGGAAAGAAAACAATATATCACTTGAATCATTTCCAGAAAAGAGAATCACAACCATAGTGTGGCACATCATTATTTCAATCTAATTCATTGTATTTTACTGAAAGAAACAACTGATACAACCATATACGTATTCACTATAAACATAATAGACTAGTTCATGATCCTATAGATTTTCAAGTGTGACATTCAATCAGAGATCACAATAATAGCAGTATTGTACCTACTGTATGTCCATGACGGTAAACATTGGAAAGCTAAAAGGAAAATCTAATTCATTGTGTTCATTTTCTATTGACAGTTGCAGCAGGGGGCTCTCAGCTTGACCCAAATCCATCACATGTCACAGGTATTTAGACAATAACAGATCACATGTTCCATCAGAAGCAGCAGTCATGTGAAACAGGTCTGGAACACCACGTACAAATGGTACAGTGCTTCTTGCTGTGACCACTGGTGCACAGAGATATGGGAATCTGAGCAAAATTTTAAAAATATATTGAAGTGAAAATGACTGGAATATTTAAGTAAAAGTAATTTCACAACTACGACACCTAAATAAAATACTGTATTCATCAGCTTGCTTCACAGTCCTATGCTTAGAGCTTGTTCTGACTGGATACAGCCAACTTTGTAAAGGACAAATTGAAACTTCCAATTTAAATAGTCACATTTTTATAAAGTGCTTTTCCAGCTTCAACTCACTCAGTGTGCTTTACATCAAGGAAACCACTCATCCGTTCACACACACATTCATACATCGGTGTGAACAGACAATGGGGGCAAAGGAGGGTTAAATGTATTGCTCAAGATCACAACAACAGTGGGATCTGGAATAACACTGTCAATGGTTCTAACTGTTCTAATGGTGTTTATGTGAAGAGCAGGATTTGAACCTCCAGCCTTCAGATCAGTGGACAAACACACACCATCTGAACTACTCTTGCCCCAGTTGTCATTTATGTAATTAGGCAGGCCTTGCTCTCCAAAGATCTGACCTGTAAATTGTGGTGTCTCCTGCTCTTCGTTATACTCAAGAACAGTGGCGGAGTCAGCAATCTGGGGGCCCTAGGTGAACTTCAATTTGGGGCCCTGACTATAATGCATCTCTTTAAAAAAAAAAAAAAAAAAAAAAAAAAGTTCTGTAAAGTCTATTTTCCCCCATTGTTCTTGAGTCATGCACATTTATATTTATTTGAATTATGGTGGATTGGAAACTTGTCTTATTAGTTAACCTACCAGATAACCAAAACTTAAAGTAGTTTTATGATTTTTTGCTAGAACAGTTACATTTTTGTTTACATCCATTGCATATGATTATTATTATTTTTCTTATGATTATTGTTTAAAAGTAAACTAATATCGAGAGAAAATCAAATAGCTCTGAGGCCTCAGTCATTAGTGGCACTGAAGGCAATTGGTTGGGGGCCCCTCCAGGTTTGGGGGCCTTAAGCAGCCGTCTGCTTTTGCCTAATGGTAGCGCCGCCTCTGCTCAAGAACATTACAAACAAAGCATGTTAGTTTTTTAAAATGTTCCAGAGTGCACCAACATTCCCAAAATGAATAAGCATGTGCATATTAGCATAGTGATGTCTTTTTCAATCATATTTTGTGTCTTAAACGCAGAAAAAGCCAGGAAATCCAAAAACAAACAGTGACTCAACAAGAGAGCCTTCATGCTTCTTCACAGTCACAACTGATCTGCGTGTCGTCGCCATGACAATTTCCAACATGTCAGGGTGGGTTTGTGGAGAGAGGGAGAGGAGATCGAGAGGAGAGGAGAGGAGAGGGAGAGGAGAGGAGAGGGAGCGAGTGACGTGACAGTGGTGCTCTGGTCTCCTGTTCCTCGTGTATAACCTTGTGACGACGCGGTGAGAGAGCTGTCTATCTGCTCTGTCACTCTTCCTCTGATCTCACACGAGGCTGAAGACCGAGTGGAAATGACAAAGACAGAGAAGAGCGGCGCGCTAAGCAAAAACACAACTGACATCAGGGATTCTATGGAGTAAAGAGGGAGACAGAGATGGAAGGAGACACGAGGAAGAATGGGTGGTATTTATATTTTTAAAGAGACGGTATTTCACTCCTATGGGGTATTAACTGTAAGAATAAAACACATAACATATTTAGATCAATATTTGACCTTTTATTGTTTTGAGAACGCAAAATTTACTGAAAACAACATATTAAAATGCTCAACTACTGATTAGTTAGAGTCCTTGTTCTTCATGCTAAGTCACTCCCCCTCCAGAGTGCAATCACAACACATCCACTAATAAACTACTGCACTTCGCTTCAGGTTTGTGAAGTTGTAATGTATTTTTTTATATCCTGATTTTATATATTTACGTAAAATGGCTGTGCAGGAACATGGGTTACGCAGGCTTGTGGGTGGAGCCTTGTACAGGATCGTACAGCTAACCACAAGGAGGGAAGAGATCACACTTCAGGTGTGTTTTTAATGACAGTACAACAGCATGGCAGAAGCTCTAGAAAGAGTGATGAAAAACTGCACTGTTGCCATAGCAATTACCAACCTGTTTTAAACAAACAATTATACAACATTTTGAGGACCTTCAAATTTGTTTATTGGCGATTTTGAGGACCTTTAATCATTCAGAAGATATATTAATCTGATAATAAATAAAATATAAATATAAATAAAATAAAATAAAAAAATATCTATGGCAACAGTCTTTGTTTATCATGAGCAGAAATTCAGAGATATTGTTCTTTCCATGCTTTCATTTTGAGAACCTTCATATTTCTGTTTATCTGAGACCTTTTGAGGACCTTTAACCATTCAAAAGATATATTATTATGATATATAATAGTCAATTGCTATGGCAACAGTTCTAGTTTATTATAGAGTAGAATTGCATGGAGAAATTGGTCCTTCCATTCTTTATATTATGGTAAACTTGTGCACAACCCTGAACACTGCATTTATCAAGCTGCACTAAATTAATCAGATTTAAGCTATTGTTTTTCCAGTTGAAATTACTGTTTTCTAATTTGTAATCAGCATATTTATTTTGTTACCATTTTCATATATTAATTTGTCTACCACAGCAGTGCCAACAAAAAACTACCTTTTCCCTGAGCTGGAATGCTTAGAAACAACCAATCACTTTTTCTTTTCTTTCTTTTTTTTTTTCTTTCACAATGAACCTGCACACATAAGTCAAGGCCCACCCCCACAGTGCACTCCAGTCCTGCCAGTACAGCATGAAAAGCACATATGGACAATCCAAAGAAAGGAGCAGAAGAAGCACACACATATGGAAGAAGCACTTTGAATGTCACTCTGCAGGGACGCACCGAATCACCACGTCTGACAACACCATTCACGCTCTATAATTCATAAATGTGTCATAGTTAGGCATTTTTCATCAAGGGAACAAGTGACAAAGGGGGAAAGAAAAACCAAAAATTGTACAATGTAATGCCACTTCTAAATTATTTAAGCAGCAGTACAAAAGCTGTGGTCCAAGAAATGGCTCAAGTACGAGTAAGAAGTACTTTTGTAAACTTTGCAAGAGTTACTGTCTGGACATAAAAGTGATTGATAATTTGAAGGTTAGAAGAAGGTCAAAACTCTTAACAATGTTGAAAATTTGGTATTTTCAAAGGGAAGACTGGAAAAAAAATTGAAAAATAAATAAAATCATATTTGAAGGCGAGGTGGAAGAAACACAAATGTCAAATTCTTAAATATTGTCGACATAAAGCTTTTGTCACTTGTACACTTATTTGTGTGTAGAGTAGCCAACGTTTTAACTTGAGTAAAAGTACTGTTATACATAAAATATATTACTTAAAGGTGCACTATGTAACTTTTCTGGTGGGAGGGTCCTCAACTTGATTGTCTCCATGAAGATGTTATTTCTTTTACTTCGAAAGTCACACAGTATACCATACCATACCAACTTTATTTATAAAGCACTTTAAAAACTTTACAGTACACCAAAGTGCTGTACACAAACACAGGACAGACAGACAATCGCAGTCGAAGAAAATATATGGTACACATACAATAGCAACAACAAAACAGCTACTAAAAACATAGAAAAACAGTAATATACTCAACAAGAAATATACATGTCACTTATTAAAAGCCAGTGAAAAAAAGTACGTTTTTAGGAGTGATTTAAAAACAGGTACAGACTCGGCCTCTAATCTCTAACGGCGACTGGTTCCAGAGCCGAGGGGCAGAAACAGAAAATGCACAGTCCCCACGAAGCTCACGTTTAGTTTTTGGGACGGCGAGCTGGAGTTGGTCTGCAGACCTGACATGCACAGGGGACATAAGGGTGGATCAAGTCAGTGAGGTAGGAGGGCGCTAGGCCATGCAAACACTTAAAATTAAATAAAATAATTTTAAAATCAACTCTAAAAGACACTGGGAGCCAATGGAGAGAAGCTAAAACAGGTGAGACGCTCTCGTGTTTCCGGGTTCCAGTTAAAAGTCGAGCCGCTGAGTTTTGGACCTGTTGCAACCGGGAAAGTGCATTTTGGCCGACACCAACATAAAGTACATAACAATAATCCAATCTAGTTGTCACAAATGCATGTATGACAGTTTCGAAGTGTTGCATTGACAAAATAGGCTTAATTTTGGCCAGTTGTTTTAGCTGGAAAAAACTAGACTCACAACAGCACTAAGTTGCTGATCACAGTATGGCAGTAAACGTGTCTGTATCCATGGAGATACGCACATGATGCATAAACATTCCCGGTATTGTATAAATGCAAGATACATAAATCTAATGCCATACTGTGGAATTTTCAAGGCAAAGCAATAACAGATGGTGGACGCTCTACCAGAAAAGTTACACAGTGCATAACGATGGTGTCTGAAATCAAAGAGTATAAGCTGTTAAAATGTTTATAACTCAAGTACTTGGGTAAAAGCAATTGCCTATTTCTGCAGATTAGTCATAATGAATAAATAAAGTAAAGTTTTATTTGTTTTGTTGCCGTTAGAGACTAGGGCACAGAGAGAGAGAGAGAGAGAGGAAGCAGACATAAAAGAATGCAGCATCTAGACTGTGACAGGCTGACTCATAACTGTCTACTCTACACGCATTTACAATGAACAATCAATGGTGCTTCTGTTTGTCTCAAGGAGGCTTGGAGTGGAAAATGTTATCAACAAAAATGTGAATGATATTAAAAGGTTTTCTTACTGTCTTGAAAAACAGAACTAGCTCATTTTAAATAGTTTGCAGTGGTCCAAGTTACTCCTCATTCACCTTGTGCATTTCGAGCATCCTAAATATTCACAGAGAGGAGTTTTTCTTTTTTTCTAACTTTCAGAGACCAGTGTAGAATTTTGCCATGAGGGTAAGGGTAACAATAACTAGCATGCTAACTTCCACTTCCTGATTATCAGACAGTAAATGCTTTAGAATTGCAGACAGCACACAGGGGACGCTTATGCAATATAATGTACAAGGAAATGACAAATTTAGGTCAATTATATGAGTTCCAAAAGGTGCATTGTGTAACAGTTCTGGTGGATTGTCCGTCAAATGATTTTGGAGACTGCGCCAGACCAAGGTACAGGTCAGATCTGTAACAAAAACCGTAACTGTAAATTAGATCAGTTTGGATGATTTAACTCGAAAATGGGGAAGGTTGGGATGTTAGAAAAGCACGTAGGAAGCCAGAGAGATCAGTTGGCTTGCTAACACACTTTATTTCCATCTCACAAGTTATTACAAAAAAAAAAAAAAAAAAAAAGAAGAAAAGAAATTCGAAACACTTTTATCCCATTTGTCTATTAAACTGTACTTCCTTGCCCTCCAAAGTCTTTCCACACCCTGCAATAGTTTCCAACAGAATATGAAGACATTTCAGACTAATTTTAAAATCTCTCTTCCAATTGTGCAGTGGGATTTGGTGGTGGTAGTTGGTGAAATGATGCTTCAGTCTGGCCGAACCGAAGCAGAGGATCTTGGCCTGGCAGAGCGGGCAGTGTGGGCAGAGCTGCTGTCGTGAATGCAGCAGGGAGATTCATTTTACCCTGGCACACCACAGCACTGTTTTGTGTAGGAAACATAACCAGAGCGAAGGATCAGACCGCTGCTCCCAGGCCTCGGACAGGTGGATGTCACAGCCACATTAGTACATGACCATGAGCTCCCTCGAGGCTGCATGTGGACGTGGGCCCATGTTGGCAGATTGGGATGTCAACGTATAATAAGCTTCAGAATCGTCAACACATGGATTTACATTAAAGTGATAGTTACTGCATAGAACTAATGGTAGTATATGTGGAAATCATTAGAGAAAGGTTAACATCCAAATAAGAGCAGTATTTGCAGTAATAATAGCAATATGTAGAGCAGTAAGTAGTGGTATTAAAGGTGCGCTATGTTACTTTTCCACTGAAGGATCCACCACCATGGAGATGTTATTGCTTTGCCAGTAATGTTCCAGAGTAGCAGAAAATGCTGTTGAATTGACTCTTCGCAGCTTTGACTTGTAACTGATGATGATAAGTGATTTTTTTTTTTAATAATTGTGCCTTATTTGACACAAGTCTCTATTTTTGCAGCTTAATTTTGAATTTAGTATTACCATTACCATTTCTATTTTTATTTTTTATTTTTTGTTATTGCACAGCCTTTAGAAGACTCGCGGATTCCAAGTGTAGCCAACCGTAACTTCAGACGTTGTCGCTGGCTACACTTCCCTGTGATGTCATGTAGAGCCCTGTACTCCCGCAGGCCTCCCGTGGGTCCCACAACACAAAACAGTGCGGCACAGGACACATTTTGGAAGCTCATTGCGGGTGCAGGACTGCACAATGCGGGAACGGGCGGGTGGGATGATAAATGATAAATTGCAGTCTTGCAAACTAAATATGAGTATAAAATAAAATGTACAAATGATTAATGTTTGCCTATCATACATCATGTGTGCTGGATATTTTATTTGGCATTAATAGAAACATTTTAAGCACCATAAATTTGTGGACGTGGTCTAATCTCGCGCACGTTTTAGAGAATTCCTTTTGACTTCTTTGTGTTTGATGGATCTTAAAAAAGTGAACGTCCCCATCTTGCTGGACTTGCGGGCAGGAGTGGGACAAAATATCGCAGATCAGGGCGGGAGCGGGAATAAAAATTACAATTCTTTGCAGAAGTGGGACTGCACAGTCTAATTCAATTCACCTCTATTGTCAGGTGACCCATGGTGTCGGTGATTCAAAAAGTTGTTTATACTTAAAATATATCTCTAATTTTAAAAGATTTTTTTTCCCTAACAACATGAAACTTGGCACTGCACACACCCACACCATTAGGATGACACCTTCCAAATTTGAGATCAGTCGAATGAGTGGTTCTAGATCAGGGGTGTCAAACACATTTTGGTCCGGGGGCCGTATCCAACCTACTTTGATCCCAAAGGGGCCGAATCAGAAAAACCCCAAAAAATAACAATAAGTTCAAATATTTGTGCAGAGAAACACAAATCTATTACAGACATATTTTTTAATTGACGAACTCTTTCTTATTATAATATTATAATTTTATGAACAACTTAAAAAAAAAAAAAAAAATTCAATTTCAACATTTAAAATATTTTAGTAGAAGATCACCCGAGGGCCACATTAAAGGTCTTGGAGGGCCGGATCTGGCCCCCGGGCCTTATGTTTGACACCTGTGTTCTAGAGTTATGCGTGGAACAGACAAACCAACAGGAGGAGACACATACAAACGTTTCTTGCATTAATAGACAGATATTTATTTGTGAACTACTCTGTCCAAATAATATCCCCTTGTGGATTAATAAAGTTTGTCCAATTTCAACACAATACTGCGGAACCGTCTAAGCACAGCAGGACAATCTCCATGGAGACAAGCAGGTATTGTACCCTCCACCAGATAAGCCACATACTGCATCTTTAACCCTCTGAGACCCACTTTGCAGAAGCAACATTACTTAGAGCTGTCTAGTAATGCCTCACATTACTGAATGTAACAAAAAAGTGCATATACCAGCACAACACTCTGTATTACATTATATTACACTTTGGAGGGAAATAATATTTGAATATGACATTTCAAACGACATGGCTGCCTTCTACTGACCATCAGCTCTCTTTTCTGGATAAATTTTAACAATTGTATAAGTAAGTAAACAATCTGGATATTTTTTTCTTTCATTCTTAACATGTTTAGTGTTAGAAAAGTTAAATATATTTTTAAAAAAGTATACCATATGAGTTAGAGTGATTTAAGTAAATGGCAAAAACGCAACACTGGGTTACAAAGGGTGCCTTTTACACAGAGAATCCCTCACCCTGAGTGTTGAGCCAATAGAATGTGTGTGTTTTATAGTTGTGTACTCTATAAAATTGTATAATTTTGAAATAGAATCAGAGGACAGTGTTAGTGAGAACTGTTTCCAGTGCTGCTTTCATCCTTCACATTGTGATAACCACAGTGTTACAGAAACAAGACAAACTTTGGAAGATTGGCTATGGTTGAAGTCCTTCAGGGAGAAGTTTCTTAAGATAGTGCTAGAAAAGCATAATTAATACATTTTTATTTATTTACTATTATTTATTAATTAATTAATCATGCATTGCATTTATATAGCGCCTTTCAAGATCCCCAAAGTGCTTTACAGTTCATTATTCATTCACTCCATACTCAGTGGTGGTAAACTACACTGTAGCCACAGCTGCCCTGGAGGCTGCCAATCGGCACCACCTGCCCGTCTGACCTCCATGCACACACCACTTTTGTGGGTGAAGTGTCTTGCCTAAGGACACAACGATGGGGTTTTTGCAACTGGCGCCCCACTGTGGCACCTGGAATTCACAGTATCTCCCATCCAAGTACTAATCAGGCCGGGCCCTGCTGAGCTTCTGAGATCTGACGAGATCAGGCTTTAACAAGCCAGGATGGCCAAAACTAACTCCATTAATGAAATGATGATTCCTTTCAAGGGAAGGTTCAGTGGAATCCAATATTGCATGGTAAAATTCCTGGGGCTTTAAGATCTGGGCAAAAATAGGAATCTCCGGCATGCTCTGTGACTTCGATGTGAACCAAGGTAGTGTGCAGGGTAACCCTGCTAGGTCTAGCACTAGACCATGGCCTAATCTTCCAAACTTTGCTTGCTTCTGTTCATCCCTAACACTGAGGTTGTCCACAAAGTGGATGGATGAAAGCAAAGCACTGGAAAAGGTTACAGGCATCACATCAACTATGGGGACATGTAAGCTGTTCTGTATAAAAAATATGTTTTTTGTTTTGTTTTGTTTTTTTCAATTAAATGTATTCATTTTAAAATATGTTTTATTTTATGAGTGAGCAATAACTAATACAAAGTTGGCTTTTATTAAATGTGAAGTTTGTAATATTGTTACCACTAAACCAATGTTGCAATTTTCAACATTTCCCAGATTCCTCAAAAAAAAAAGAAAAAAGAAAAACTAATTACACATACTGTTACATTTTTTTCATCCAGGAAATGAATCTTGGGTCTCAGAGGTTAAGTAGTATTCATATTATGTACAGTATAGTTTTTGTAACATAACAGAAATATCACGTCTGTTTTCCAAGCTGCCTGTTGGAGGGTAACTTCTTTGGGGCTCCTGATGGTTCTGTGGAGTGAGTGATGAGGTGCAGAGTGACAGAGCGGGGGAGGTACTGTGTGTGTGTGTGTGTGAGTGAGTGAGTGTGTGTGTGTTTGCGTGAGACAGCATAGGTGTGTGTGTTTGTGTGTGCGGTGTAGGAGGAAGAGAGAAGCGCATGGAAGGATGGAGGGATGGAGCCTGTCTGAAGAATGGGGCCAGCCGCCTGAGGTCCAATCCCATCAACCGGGGCAATTGTGCGGAGCGAATACTGGGGCGAGGAGGAGGGGGGGCGGAGGGGCAGGGGGGAGGGGCTCTCCACGAGGGATAAAGATGTACTCAGTGCATTTCTATCACCCCCCAAAAAAGAAAAGAAATTGACAATTAGGTAACGTTTAGACACACCGAGTCAAGGTTAAACAACGTCTCAGGAGGCCCGTGCAGTTCTCTTTGTTTCAAAAGGAAAATGGGATTTGTATGTGGGTTTTTTTATGAACTACTGAGATGGGAAAGATCTGTCAGTGTATGTCCTCTATGCTCTGACATCAAGGTCCATCAGGTTTAGATCCATGTATTCCAGGCATTAAGATCAAAATGTATGTCTAAGGGAGTTACTGTGCTATTATGTTAAAGGTGCACTGTGCAAATTTTCTCATTTCTCCATCAAGATGTTATTGCTTTACTTGTAATGTTCCATGGTATGACTTTAAACACATCCATATGACACTGATTCAATTATGAATGTTCCTCTTGCTCAAAAATCCAATAGTTCATCCATGCATCCATTTTCTTCCGCTTATCTGGGGCCGAGTTGCAGGGGCAGCAGTCTAAAGCAGGGACTCCCAGACTTCCCTCACCCCGGGCACTTCCTCCAGCTCCTCCAGGGGAACCCCAAGGTGTTCCCAGGCCAGTCGAGAGACATAGTCTGTCCAGCGTACAATAGTACCTTCTGTAAGTAAGGGCGACTCTCCACAGATCTGACTTGTTATGCAGAGCAGTGCTGTAACCTGCTTGTGTCTCTTCTGATAGATACTGTAGGTTTAGTCTATACTGTGGAACATTCTAGACAAAGCAATGACATTTCTATGGAGAGGAGGTAACAGATTTTCACTAGAAATGTTACGCAGTGCAGAAAAAAAAAAAAATCCAACACACTCACAAATAACATAAAAAGTAAAATTGTATGTAATTAATATAAAATTATTAATTAATTATGCTAAAAAATGGCAAATTATAGTGGAAAAGACAAGAATGAAAGATTGAAAGAGTTGTTTTAAGATTCATTGTATCTTGTCTTTCAAATACAACTGTTACTCTAAAACTAAACTGATCAACTGACACATGTTGCCTGATGTTTTCGATAATCAAATTTCTTCTTTGAATGTAAACACACACCAGTAATCAGATCTAATTCTTGGGTTATCAAATATTTACTGGGCACATATGGAGAGCCACTATCACTTTCTGCACATGGCAAAGTAAGACATGGGTTTTCTAACACTTTTCAGATTAATTATTACATTTTCATAAAAGCACCATAAATTCGAGAAATAGTCACCCACCTCCCATCACCTCTGGCCTCTGTTATTTCAGCGAGGATGCAAATGTAAAGTGCAATTGAAAAATGTAATGTTTCACAGTGTAAGATTTTAAGGGCAGGTTTCTGTGTACAAAACAGAACTCTCCATTTGCTTCTCCAATCTGCATGAAATTATCATCTGATTTACTAAAGCCGGCTGTGCCTCCGAGGTGCAGGCTCTAAGTGGAACAGAAATGTGCAGTTTAGTTACAGAGAGGCTGAAGAAGGAGACTTTAAACTGGAGGATTATTTGGGGTGAATTTAGGAATGATCTGTTGACACATTAGATCACTGATTGACATGCACACTGTAGTGAAGTTATTACACATGTGAATTGTGTTTTAATTCTTTCAAAGTCAACTGTAAGAAAAGTGTTCAGTTGTGTTTTAAAAATGAAAGATTTAGTGAAAAACTTTTGGTGATGTCAGTCAGATGTCATAGTTTTGAAATCTAAAAACTTAAACAGTTATTCATTTTTACGTGCCATATTGATCTAAAGTAATAAAACTGTGGGAATGACTTTCTGCTGCAGGCCCTGCTTCTTTTACCAAAGTAGATTTATATTTACATTTTTAACTGTGTGTGTGTGTGTGTGTGTGTGTATGACCAGGTGGTAAGAATAAGGTAAAACATTATTAGCTCATAAAAGTTAATATTGCATACTATGTCTCCTTCAGTGATTTTTCATAAAAAGGTGATCAAATGGCCTTGGGAGCTCTGCAGAGTGATGTACAGGGGGCGGGGCTGAGCTTTAGGCTCCTTCAGCCTGCACTGCTGCAGTAACTGTCAGTCAGAACACACCCTCCAACCACTCACCCCCACACCACTCAGACAGAGGGGGGTATCGTCCCCAAGGACACTATAACATACTGTACATATTCTCTTTAGCGTGTTACTCAGTGCATTTGACTGCTGTACAAAACAATCATCTAATACATTGGATTACATCAGTGTTTATTTCAGGCCTGGTCTTCAGTTGTCAGTATGTTTCTCTGTCACGTATTGATTGTGTACATTGCACACACACACTTCATAAATCTTGGAGTGCTTTCCTCTTTACAGGCCTGTGAGAGAGGGTTACATTGTTATGGAGTCATCTCGACTCACTTTTATTCCCATTAAGAATCAAACCTCCTTTGACAGAGTGTTTGAGCAGAGCCAAGTGTTGCATCAGGGTGACAGCTGCCACGGCGAGCTCAGGCGGGCACAGGCGGGCACACACGGCACACAAGCTGCTTTTGGTTTGGCTTCCTCTACCACAGTGCTTAAAAAACACTTTAAGAACACTTACAAGGGGCAAAGATTATACATACAATATTTTTGTCTTATGTTTTGCATTGGCTTTTGTTATGTTATTGCCTCCAGTCTGCAGCCTCAATTACGACACCTTGCACATGAGGTACTGAAGGGAGACCCAACAAATCAATGTATTTAGGTCTTATATAAGGTCAAAGTGGATTCATGTGACCTTTAAGTTATGTTCTGTCAATGCCTGGGGTTATGTTTTGTTTCATTCACACATGTTTGAGTAACTCTTTAGTATTAGTCTGTCTACAATTCCAAAGCTCAAAATGCTCTGTTCCACCTTGGGATGTAATGAAGCGGTAGTTTTCAGCTACCTTTGACCTTTAGTTCAGTGGAGATTGGCAAGTCCAAATCTGAAATCATCCAACTGGTTCTAGTGAAGGGGCATGGATTTTAAAAACACAGTGGACACAAAACACAATAGAAGGTAAGTTGGGTTCCAGGTATGTGATGAGGAAACATTAGTATCTCTTTAAATATTATTGCCCTACAGAATGCCGTGATATCATCTTAAATCCAGCAGTGGACCAAAAGTGTATCAGTACAATGTCACTCCAAATCAGCTGACTCCTGCTCCACAACGTCACAGAGCTCAGAGTGGGTGGGGCTTGGGGGGCTTCCTACTGCCTGTCAATCATGCGGAGTGGCGGCGTCTGATTGGCCATTATCTGCTCTGTCAGAAGCCCGGCCGCTCCTCCACCTCTGCACATCCGTCTGTGTCAGCCTCACGCCGAGCACCAGCAGAGGAGAGGAGAGGGAGCAGCAGGTCTCCATTATCATTACATTTAGTCCATCAGCTAATAGGTCATTTATCTAAGACTTTTCACTATTACACACTCTGACATGGCCTCTGGATCCAAGCCTGCACACATTAAAACATTGTGTAACTGTGTCGATGCAATGTCAGAGCACGGGGGATTTTAGTAGAATGCGGAGAAAAATGAAAGTTGAAAAGAAAAAAAAAAGTATCTAAATGTATTTTACATTAGGTTTTATTAGTAGAAGACAGCTAATATGGGCCTTTTGTAATTGTCTATGAACAGTTATTAGGAAAAAGTTACACACATTTATTTATATTATATTATATTATATTATGAGTTTAAGCCACGTTAGAATGTTGTTATCTCATCAAAAATGTGTTTTGTTTCATTCACATGTTTGAGTAACCTTTGATTATTAGTCTCTCTACTTCTTTCTATTACTGTTCTCTCAAAATGCTCTATTCCAGGGGTCCCCAACCCCCGGACCGGTACTGGGCCGTGGGCAGTTTGGTACCGGGCCATGAAAACGCAACACCCCCTCCCATATGCATCTCTAAACCAGGTCTAAAACCAGGACTAAATCAGGATTAAACCAGGTCTAAGACAGGACTAAACCAGGTCTATAACAGAATTTAACCAGGACTAAACCAGGTCTAAACCAGTACTAAACCAGGAATAAAACCAGGTCTAAACCAGAACTAAACCAGGACTAAACCAGGAATAAAACCAGGTCTAAATCAGGACTAAACCAGGTCTATAACAGAATTTAACCAGGACTAAACCAGATCTAAACCAGTACTGAACCAGGAATAAAACAAGGTCTAAACCAGGACTAAACCAGTACTGAACCAAGAATAAAATGAGGTCTAAACCAGGACTAAACCAGGACCAAACCAGGTATAAATCAGGTCTAAAACAGAATTTAACCAGGACTAAACCAGGTCTAGACCAGGTCTAAACCAGGTCTAAACCAGGACTAAACCAGGACTAAAAATGGACTAAAACCAGGTCTAAACCATACTGCACCACCACAGCCCCCAGTCCGTGAAATACTATCGGACATAAAACCGGTCCGTGGCACTAAAAAGGTTGAGGACCGCTGCTCTATTCCACCTTGTGATGTCATGACATGGTAGTTTTCAAGTAAACAGATACCTTTAAGCTTTTGCTCAGTAGAGTTTGGAAGATTCCAGTGACTTCCTGTAACACTCATGACATCACAAGGTGGAACAGAGCGTTTTTAGTTTAAGAGAAGAAATATACCTAAATATTATGAAAGATTTGTGTGTTAAATATGTGTAAAAGAAACAAAGAAACACAAGTCCAGGTATGTTTTTGATGAGGAAACAACATCATAACATAGATAAGAAAATAGTGTAATATGGGCCCTTTAAGGTAATTTCATTTATTTTACAGCTCTCCATAAGTAGTCTATAAGATGAAGCTATCTTAACATAGAATCAGTATTTGCATATAGTTCCCAAGACTCATTTTAAATCTTTTATTTTATCCCATATGGAGTCTGAGCTCTGAAGTCATTTCTATTTTCAAAAAGGCAAATGGGTCTTATAGGGCAGCATTTAATATATTGCCATTGCTTGTTTTGTTCAGTCAGTTTCTAAATGAGCAAAACCACATGAGGGAGGAGAGCCAGCTACGATAAAAACTGACTACATAAATCCACAGTGAGGTTATAAGGAAGGCTAAAATAAATAAAGAAAAGCAAATACATGCAAAATAAAATGGTACCAAGACCTTGTGGGATTATAGTGAATTAACAGATAAACTACACTGTGAAATGTTCTACAAATGCGGTAACAGCTATACTTTTTTTATTTTTTTTTTTTTTAAACTTCACAGCGCTTATTTTTGTTTAGTTGGTTGTTTATTAAAAAAAAAATAATACAGAATATTTGAAATAAAACAGGGCAAAAATCAAAATGCATAACTGAAACTGCATGGGCATGTGACTGTTAAAAAGTTTCCCCTCTAAAAGAAAGAGTTTTACATCATTTTTCTCCCCATGAAATATAGATTTTTTTTACCTTTTTTCATACCAGACAAAAATATGACTTTTTTTTAAGTTATTACTTTTATCTGGGTTAACACGGCAACACAAAACTGAACTCCTGGTATGTTTTAGTGAGGTAACAGCATTATAACCCGGTTTAAAGCTCACAAGGATCAATTTTCTGTAATATAGGACCTTTAATATTTGCCTAGAATGTTCCACAATATGTCATTTAACTTATCTCCATGGAGACAAGCCAATGAGCCACCAATTGCACAGATCAGATGTATGGGGAGATGATTCCGCTTTCAAGGTATTTTTTTTTTTAGCAATTAAAATACCAGTGGTTTCATAAATGCAAGACAGATATGGTTGTGGTTGTTGTTCTTGTTTTTGTGGTTATTGTGGTGGTGGTTGTTGTGGTTTGTTCTTGTTGTTGTTGTGGTTGTTGTGGATGTTGTTGTGATTGATGTTGTGGTTGTTGTTCTTGTTGTTGTGGTTGTTGTTCTTGTTGTTGTGGTTGTTGTTCTTGTTGTTGTGGTTATTGTTGTGGTTGTTATGGTTGTGGTTGTTGTTATAGTTGTGGATGTTGTTGTTGTGGTGCTTGTTGTTGTTGTTGTGGTGGTGGTTGTTGTTATGGTTGTTGTTGTGGTGTTTGTTGTTGTGGTGGTTGTTGTGGTTGTTGTTGTGGTTATTGTGGTTGTTGATATGGTTGTTGTTGTGGTGCTTGTTGTGGTTGTTGTTGTGGTTATTGTGGTTGCTGTTATGGTTGTTGTTGTGGTGCTTGTTGTTGTACTGGTGGTGGTGGTTGTTGTGGTGCTTGTTGTTGTTGTGGTGGTTGTTGTTGTGGTTATTGTGGTTGTTGTTATGGTTGTTGTTGTGGTGGTTGTTGTGGTGGTTGTTGTGATTGATGTTGTGGTTGTTGTTGTAGTGCTTGTTGTGGTTATTGTGGTTGTTGTTGTGGTTGTTGATATGGTTGTTGTTGTGGTGCTTGTTGTGGTTGTTGTGGTGGTTGTTGTGAATGTTGTGGTTGTTATGGTTATTGTTGCGGTGGTTGTTGTGTTTTTTGTTGTATTTGCTGTAGTTGTTGTTGTTATTACGGTTATTGTTGTTGTAGTTGTTTGTTGTTATGATTGTTGTAGTTGCTATTATGGTTGTTGTTGTATTTTTGTTTAAACTCACCACTCGTAATAACATCATTTTCCATTATTATTTTTATCTGGTTTAACACAACAGATTTAATTTGCACTATTCAGCTTTTAAGGAGGGATCGCTTCTTGCTTGTCTCCATGGAGATATTTCCTGGAATGTTCTGCAGTCAGTAAGGCATTAAACATATCTCCTTTTGATTTGTTCAATTACATGTTTTTTTTTTTTTTTTTTTTTTTTTTTTAGAACAGAAAGTCCATATAAACATGAATTCTTACCATGTGTGAATAGTCAAGGCCTAACTGTAATAACTCCATGGAGACAAGCAGGTCCACCAGAAAAGTTACACAGTGCACCTTTAAACTCTGACTGTAAAATCGCATATCTGACGCATCACACTGCATAAAACTGTGCAACACCGCTTTATTTATATATCCAGCTAGCGAGACATGTGCCATACGATATCTCTTGATCTTCTTGGGCCTGACTAATGTCTCTGGAACGAATCTGCTTTCTACTAAATCAACACAGTAAGCCTTTCCTTATTTTAGCCATCTCCCGCTGTGAATTATCAAAGCTCACATCACGAAAAAGCATCCGCTGCAGAAAACCTAGAATATGACAGAAAATATTAGCCATTTAGGATCACCAGTATAATTCATTTTGTTTGTGTTTGCATATCTAAGCAGGACCCGTATCCTAATGAATGCACTGAGAGGCCAGGTCCCTCCAGTGAACTTTCATTGGATTAGTACAAATTCCTGGTTAAAGCGGAATATCTAAAGCAAGTTAATATAAGCCTGGTGTAACTGCGGAAGAGTGGTAGGCAAAAATTAGGAAAAAAGTTAAACTATGTATTCATTTAGGGTTATTTCAGTGGTGGATGGAAGACTACGTACTCAAGTTTTAATAACTCAAGTAAATGTATCTGTATCACATGAAAAAAATCACTTCAAGGTGCATTTTGTAACTTTTCTGGTGGAGGGTTTGTCGAATTCTGCATGGAGATGTTATTGCTTTGTCTGGAATGTTTCACAGTATGGCATTAAGGCTACGTTCAGACTTCAGCTTGAAGTGACCCAAATCAGATTTTTTCACACCTATACAACCTGTATCTGATCTTTTAATGACAGATCCAATTTCTTCAAATGGGACCCAGGCCACATGGATATGTGCTCCTAAAACCGATACATAGCTGATCTTTTGACACGCGACTTCAGTTTGAACAGCCAGATCACATTCACCTGACCGACACGTCACAAATGTACACAAGTGTTCTCGTCATACGAAAATTGTGTATGAACTCTGTGTCAGTGAAGCAGCGAAGCACATTGCAACCCCAGCACTCTTGGCTGCGACTCTGCACCCACACGTTCCTTTCTACAGACGTTGCTGCCACTGCCCCACAAAATGTCATGGCCAGAAACCTCATCCTTCTCTTTCTCAATCTCCTCCTTAAAACAAATAAGCTGTACATGTTCTGGCTCCGGTACGACAACCACTTTAAAACTGCCAGGTACTCAATGCTAGTGTCCATGTTTAGGCATTTAAAGTTCACACTGTTTTAAATTCACACTGGAGATCACGTACAAGTCCCATTTAACTGGAAACGTGAACGACCTCGCAAAAAAATCGGATTTCACAAAAAATACAAATTGAGCATTAAGCCCTGCAGCCTGAACGTAGCCTAAACCTTTCTATTTTGATGGAGACCAAACCAGACGATGTTAGATGTTACAGGCCAGATCTGTGGAAAGGCGACCCACTCACACTTAACTTATCAATTTTTACATGACCGTAGCATCTTTTCACAGAAATTGGATCACAAATTAGTTTTCCAACACCACAAATCACCTTTCCACACACTATTTATTGGCAAGATGAGTTAAGTGTCTTGCTCAAGGACACAACAACAGTATGTGCCAACTGGAGACGGGAAAGGTGCATTGTGTAACTTTTCTGGCGGATGGTCCATCATCTGCTTTTCTCCATTCATGTTTCATTGCTTTGTCTGGAAAGTTCCACAGTGTGACATTAAACATTTGAGAAACCCAGAACAAGTTACAAGTCGGATCTGTGGAGAGGCAACCCCGCTCAGTCAGAATGCCTGTTTTTCTAGGTATTTTTGATATATTTGTATAAACCACCTGTAATTGAATAAATGTAAGGTAGAGATGTTTAATGTCCTACTGTGGAATATTCCAGGCACAACAATGAGAGAGAGAGTAAAAGTAAAGTAAATGCAAGTAAAGTATTTTGCAGAGACGTTTAGAACAATTAAAGGATGAAATGTAGTGATTTTGATAAAGAATTTAGATAATTTTAAGCGATTCATCTGATTTCTTAAGCTGCTTTTTGTATATTTGTGTATTTGGGACATTAACTCAAATTAAATGAGCATCCACTGCAGCAAACCTAACATACGGCACAAAATATGAGTCATTTAGGAACACAAGTATAATTCTTTGTGTTTGCGCTTGCATATCTGAGCATATCTTAATGAATGCACAGGAGAGGCCAGGTCCCTCCCGTGCATTTGAAAAGGATTAGCACAGATTCGTGGCGGAAGCTGAAACCATCTAATATTTATTGCCTGGATAAGTTGGTCTCCCGTGCGCTGGCTGAGCGTTTAGCGGCGAGCAGGGAGGCGAGGGGTTAAAAGGGGAACAGCGGGGCCATAAAAGGGACAATGAAATAAACATGACTCGGTGCCAAAGAGCCCTTAAAGCCAATATAATGTGGACAGGTCTGGGAGAGAGGGAAAGAGTGTGTGTTATGAAAGAGAACATAGCAACAAGGTGGACATAAACTTTGACCTCTCCTAAATTACAGACTCTCTAGGTGATTCACTACTTAGAAGTAATTAGTTTATTTAAAAAATGCTTGTCTAAATGTTACACCATATGGCAGTTGATGAGTCAGCCACATATTTGCACAAGATCATAAGGTGCGTTCCATTAGCAGATGTTAAAACGGCTCATATCACATTATTTTCTGATCTATGTTATAATGTTTTTTTTTTTCTAAGAACATACCTGGAGTTTTGTTTCATTCACACATGTTTCAGTTATACAGGTTTTACACTCAAACCCTGCACGATGAACTTAAGAATTCTTCTCTCAAACAGAAAACACTTGTGTATTGTCATGTGGTAAGACAGGAAACGCTCCACTGTGTTTTTAAACTCCACGCACCTTTTGAATCATTTCATCCCTGGAACTGTCAATCTCTCCTGAACAAACCAGTTTAAAGTGAACAAGTGTCAATTTTGTGTAATACAGGACCTTTAATGTTTGCCTAGAACTCACCAATGGATTTCAGAATTATATGTATTGCGCTTAACTACTAAAATCTGATTAATTACCATTGGAAATGTATAATTTTGATTCCTAACTTGTGCACTAATAAATGGATAATGGTTTATATTTAATAGGCATCTAACTGTACCCCGTCGAAAGCTTGTCACGACTCTTCTACTTTCTCAATTTCTTGCAGCCGCTAAAATGAGTAACTCTCTGGCATTTACATTTTATAAAGGTAGCTCACCAGAGGAAAAAGGCTGGAGACCCCTGGCCTAGAATGTTCCACTATATGGCATTTAACTTCTTCATGTAAGTTATGAGAACAAGCAACTAGTTACAGGTCAGATCTATAGAAAGACAACTCCAGTGATGGTAAAAATGCATGTTTCAAAGGTATTTTTTGCAATTAAAATGCCAGTAGTTTAAGAAATACAAATGTGCTTAAAGTTAAACTGTGTTCCAAGCAATAACATGAAGAGGTGGAGAGGACCCTCCAACAGAAACATTACACAGTGCGCCTTAAAAATATAAATTAGAAACACAAAGTGATATTTGATTGCAGTATTTTGTTTAAAAGTTTGGCATTAACAGATTACAGCTACAGAAACAGGAGTTGAAATAGTGCCAGTATTTAACATTAAATTCTGCTTAGAGCTCAGGAATCAAACCCAAGACCTCACTGCTGCAAGTCGAGATAAGACTACTAACTACTATTTTTTTTTTTTTTTATTGTGAACTAAAATGTAATACTACCAAAAATTTCAGTAAGATGTATCCTCCATAAATTCGAGCCTCCTGCCAGTCTGCGTAAACATCAATAAAATGAATAAATAGTTTGTTCAGCAGCATTGTCAGCGCACCAACTGTTCATTAACAGGAGCTGCCATTGTGCACGGCTCATTGTATATGTGCACCCAAACACAAAACAATCTACCACCCAGAAGATGCATAAATCAGTGTCTAATTAAGCAACCACTGCAAAGCCCTAAATATGTTTACTATAAGTTCCCCTAAATGAACATTGTGAGTCACAGTCAAATATGCACCATTTTGTCCTATACTATTTTCAAGTAGAACAAGACATGAGCAGAAGAAGAAAACTTTGTCACTTGCTTCTTTCGATATGTTTCACAGTATGACATTAAACAGCTCTACTTTACATTTATTCAGTTACAGGTGGTTTTATGGCTCAAAAATACCTAGAAAAACAGCATTCTGACTGTGAGGGGCATCGCTTCTCCACACATCTGACCTGTAACTTGGTCTGGTTTGGTCTCCATGGAGATAGAAAGGTTCATCATACTGTGAAACATTCCAGACAAAGCAATAGCTCCATGAAGACAAGCACTTGATGGAACCTCCACCAGAAAAGTTACACAATGCACCAACACAAAAATGAGAACAAAATTCAGCATGAATATAAAACCTTAAATCAGGAAGAAATCCGTATTCAGCAACACCATATGTCTGTAAATATATATGCACCACTGTGTTTTTAAAGTCCATAGACCTTCACTAAAATAATCTGGAGAAAAGTCCAAGTTATCCATTTATTTGAAAACTACTGCTTCATAATATCACACACTGTAACCAGAGTGTTCAGTGTCATTAAATAGATGAAGTTGTGTATACTCAAAGTTTTAGAAATACTTCTACTAACTTAATTATGTCAAGTTGCTGTAAAATGTTTTTTTGATTAAAAGGTTATCAAAAGGTACATGTAGCAAGCTGTCCAACCTTTTAAGTTCTGGAAGATTGTGACTTTTAAGTTCATCAGCTTTGCAATTGATTGCCTCAGTTTTTTTGAGTTCTGGTAACTTGGCAGCAATGCCATATGTCTGTAAATATATCTTTCTGTGTTTTTATTTTTCTTTCTAAATCTGTAGTTAAAGAAACCATTTTAGTATCATCTTGTGGACGGTGTATTGCTCACTTTTGTATAGATAAAGCTCAAGTCCATAAAGCTTCTGTATGTAGCTTATAAAAGTCACAGCAGCCATCATAAAAATAATATGTAGCCTATATTTTTTTAACACTGTATTTACTCTACATCTTTTGAAGCTTTATCTTTAGAATCATAACATCTCCAATTGCTTTACTTTGCATCTACATGTCCTGAAAATTCAGATGAAGACTCTATAGTACCAATAAAAAAATAAATAAAAGAAAATAAACACACACACACACACACACACACACACACATTACACAATCATTTTTAGTGTCCAAACATAAAATCCTGGTTCCCCACATGCAACACTGAGCTTAAGAGCACATTACAAACACTGTGCACCGTGGCTTTAAATCCAGCTGGAACCAGTTGTAGCCTGTAGCCAAAACAATATGTGACTCTCACTCCGTGCACGCCCGGCTGTGCACGAGCTGTGTGCGGGAGCCTGTGTGTGTTAGCCTGTGTGTTGTGAGTGTGCGCGTGCCAGCTTGTGTGCGCAGCCACTTTCCACCATGTGCTTCAATAGCAGATAAGAGCCGCGATGGATTACTCTCACCTCTCCTCCGTTCTCCTTTTAACCTTTAACGCCGGGCCTGATTGCAAATGTTACACATGCAAATAAACGTGCACTGACAGCATGCGTGAACTGTACTGCATCATCAGCCTGCACACTACACCAGGATGTAGAGAAAATCTAAAGGAAATGGGAGTGACAACTTCAAAATACAGTAAGACACATAACTTTAACAGGAACAGTTTGGACAGTAGTAGTAGTGGTAGTAGTATAAATGCTGTGGTAGTAGCAGTTGTGGTAATAGTATTAGTGATAGTAGTAGTAGCGTTTTGAGTAGTTGTGGTAGTGCTAGTAATATTAGTTGTAGCAGTAGTAGTAGTAGTACTAATAGTAGTAGTGTAAATGTTGTAGTAGTAGTAGTAGTAGTGATAGTAGTACCAGTTTGGATAGTAAAAGTAGTAGTAGTAGTAGTAGTAATAATAGTAAAAGTAGTAGTAATAATAGTAGTAATAGTAGTAGTAGTAGTAGTAAGAGTTGTAGTAGTAGTACTATAAAGGTTGTAGTGTTGTAGTTTAAGTGTTGTTATAGTAGTACCAGTTTAGATGATATTAATAGTAGTACTAGTAATAGTAATAGTAATAGTAATAGTAATAGTAATAGTAGTAGTAGTAGTACCATAAAGGTTGTAGTGGTAGTAGTTGTAGTAGCGTGTGGTCATAGTATTAGTGATAGTAGTAGTAGTAGTTTAAGTAGTGGTAGTAATATTAGTAGTAGTAGTAGTTTAAGTGTTGTAGTAGTAGCTGTAATAGTATTAGTTACAGTAGTACCGGTTTAGATGATAGTAATAGTAGCAGTAGTAGTAGTAGTAGTGGTAATAGTGGTAGTAGTAGTAGTAGTAGTAGTAGTAGTAGTAGTAGTAGTAGTAGTAGTAGTAGTAGTAGTAGTAGTAGTAGTAGTAGTAGTAGTAGTAGTAGTAGTAGTAGTAGTAGTAGTAGTAGTAGTAGTAGTAGTAGTAGTAGTAGTAGTAGTAGTAGTAGTAGTAGTAGTAGTAGTAGTAGTAGTAGTAGTAGGTAGTAGTGTAGTAGTAGTAGTAGTAGTGTAGTAGTAGTAGTAGTAGTAGTAGTAGTAGTAGTAGTAGTAGTAGTAGTAGTAGTAGTAGTAGTAGTAGTAGTAGTAGTAGTAGTAGTAGTAGTAGTAGTAGTAGTAGTAGTAGTAGTAGTAGTAGTAGTAGTAGTAGTAGTAGTAGTAGTAGTAATTGTATACTAGCAAAATAATCGTTAGAATTATTGCCCGAGAAGTTGTATATGAATATACTGTATTTTTAGAAGGATCTATTTTCTCACATATTTGAGTACTACAGTATATCACTTGAGTACTTTGTGGTACTAACACATGTTAAGCAGATATTAGCAAATCCATAATTACTTTCCACTTACACAAGTCCCCACTATAAGCAAGTCATCCACACAGTCTCTGCTCAGTGGCTGCAGAGCTCGGGGGGAAGTGAGATTTAAGTCTGGGTTAGTTTAAACTGGATTCAGCCCCAGCTCTCCCCCAGCTCTCCCCCAGCTCTCCCCCAGCTCCCCCAGCTCTCCCCCAGCTCTCCCCCAGCTCTCCCGTCGCCTTGAGCTTTGGCTAAAATTAGCAAAGGAACCGCAAACTCCCCCGAGAGATGCAGCCACGTCTTATGGAGTCATCGAGCTCTTTTACAGCAAAGATAAACGAGCACAATACATTTTCCACACACAGGCCCTGCTGAGTGCTGGACTTCTACTCTATTTAATGTTTAAGTGTGGCAGTTTTGTGAATTAAGTGCAAGGTGTGCTGTTTGGCACTGTTTCGGGAAGGGATTTAAAGGTGCACTGTGTAACTTTTCGATAGGGGGTCCATCACCTTCTTGTTTCTATGGAAATGTTATTGCTCTGCTTGAAATGAAGGCAGATCTACGCTACATTTATTCAATTATGGGTGATTTTATTGCTCAAAAATACCTAGAAAAACAGGCATTCTGACTATGAACAGGGTTGCCTCTCCACAGATCTGACCTCCACAGACCTGAACTTGGTCTGGTTTGGTCTCCATGGTGATAGAAAGGTTTACTGCCATTAGGCCTGTAACAGTAACAGATTTTGCTGGGCGATTAATTGACCAACAAATGATTGCGATAAATGATAATATTGACATTTTAAGACCATTTTCAACTAATATAATGACAATGGAATAAAAATGCAAATACACCCTTTCAAAGATCAATACACAAACATTTAACATTTAACATTTAACAGCCAAAAACAATAGGCCTAAATAAATCAGACTTGTTAACATAAGAATAGCCTAATGCAGTCTGGCTCACAGCAAGGACTTGATAAAAAAATGCACTTGAATAAACCATTGTTGAACCAAACACAATGAAAACAGTAAATAAAATGGATTATTAAGTTTCTCTAACAAAATTGCCCTTAAAAGTTATTTTAGTCATTGATTTACATTGGAATATTGTGGCTCCTCTCTCTGTGGCTGCTGCTGTCAGACTCGGCATTTTGTTCTTGAAGTGTTCGTATTAACCCACGACACAGGATCCAGTTTGGCTATGAGGGAGCCCCTGTCCTTGCTGGTATTGTGTCGGTGTCTTTCAGTGGATTTTGGGCTCTCCCGGGGGCTAGGCTGGTTGTTTCAGTCGGGTTTGGGTGTATGAGCCATTTCTTCTCATCATTTGATGCATGTTCTCCATTGAGATGCCGTTGAGACTTGTTTTGTCACACGGCAATGAACTGTTTTGGTGTTCTGACGGCGGCGCTAGCGTTGTGGCTTCGTGTTACCGCACAGACAGCGGCGCTTTCTGCACTCAGGCTGCTGTGTTGGGAAGCAAATAATCCATCTACAGTTTACGATACTGAGAAATATTCTATACAAAGCAATGACACGTCAATGGGGAAAAGCAGATCTGCCAGAGAAGTCACGCAACGCACTTTTCCCATCTCCAGTTTGCACATGCTGTTGTTGTGTCCTTGAGCAAGACACTTGACTCAACTTGCCAATAAATGGTGTGTGAATAGGTGACTTGTGGTGTTGGAAAAGAATAAATTTGTGATCTGATTTCTGTAAAAAAGATGCTATTTTCGTGTCAAATTGAGAAGCTGCAATTCTCAGTTTGATGTGACTCTTTGCTCTTTGACAGTGAAGCAAACAACGACTAGCATGCTAATGTGCACACCGACTGATTTTCACCTTGAGAGCTGCTTATAGAATATATGTGTCCTGGAAATTTTGCTCATATACCTTGGGTACGAAGGCTTTAAATACACATTATGATCTAGTCTCTAAAGAAGTGTGATGTAAACAAAAAAAAGTGTTTGGAGTGAATATACTGTATAAAAAATAAAAGGTGTCTTTGTGTGTCCTATAAAGTCTTAATTCAAATGCATACTATTAGAGGGTTGAACTGTATTATGAGAAAAAAGTGCTTTGATTATGTTTTCCTTTTTAATTACTCTCATTATCGTGGTTTCACAGAGTCTGACGTTGATTGAAATGTATGCTTAACCTTACTCACAACTATAATTAAAAACACACAGAGAGGTTTGGAACAAGTCAATAGGATTATGGGCTGTCAGGCTCAGCCACATTTGTTTGTGTGAAGAGCCCAAACCAAAGAGTCTTCTCAATGACAATGAGTGAGAGGACGGGCTGAATGTAGTGCGAGAGGGACACGGATAGAAAGTCAGAGTCCTAGAAAAGAACAGTTCTCCACATTATGTTATTTTCCCATCTGGTATAATGTTTCCTCATCACAAACAGACCTGGAGTTGTGTTTTGTTTCATGTTTAACACACAAACCCTGCATATTTAGGCTGTGTTCTTCTCTCAAACAGAAAACACTCTGCTCCAGCTTGTGCTCCACTGTGTTTTAAACTCCATAGACCTTCACTAAAATAATTTGGATAATTTCAGCCCTGGAATTGCCCATTTCCACCGAACAAAAAGTACAAGTTGTCTGTTTAACTGAAAACTACTGTGTTATAACATCACACACTGTAAACCAGAGTGTTCAGTGTAATTAAATAGATTAAGTTGTGTATACTCAAAGTTTTAGAAATAGTTCTGCTAACTTAATTATGTCAAGATGCTGTAAAATTTTCTTCTTTTTGAGTAATTTTAACCAATATCTTTTTGATTAAAAAGTTATCAAAAGGTACACGAAGCAAGCCGTCCAACCTTTTAAGTTCTGGAAGATTGTGACTTTTAATTTCATCAACTTTGCAATTGATTGCCTATTTTTTTTGGAGTTCTGATAACTTATTTGGGTTTATAGAGCAAGGTGGAACAGAGCATTCTGAGCTTTGGAGATATAAACTGATTAAACTGGTTATTCAGACGTGTGTGAAAGAAACAAAACACAACTCCACGTATCTTTTATGAGGTAGCAACATTATAACATGGTTTAAAGGGATAGTTAAGAATTTTGGGCATAGGACCTTATTTCCTATAGTGAGCCAGATGTTAGAGACTTGTGGAGACGCTTTTGAAAATATTCCACCCAGTCCTTGTATTTACAGAGGTCGCTGGTCTGAACTGTCCCTTTAAAGTCCACAACAGGATCCGGTCAAGTGGTAACGGAGGGAAACAGGGGCAGATTTTTTACATTCAAATGTCTCTTATTCAGAAACTAGAGGGACTATTGAAATAAGTAAAGTATCAGAATGTAGGAAAGAGTTACACTCCAACAGGGTCAAGTTAAACCTGTGATATTCTTTCAAGTTGTTGACAAAAAATTTTAAAACTCATGTTGGTAACGGAAGGGAATGAAATATGCAGCACTTTTTGGGCAATAAATCCAAACAGTGATAACTCTTGGTTCTCACTTCCATATCCTTAACAAACTGGTTTGAATATTTGCTTCATATAGTTTTCTACCATATGGTACAAGATTAGGCTGAAAAACCTCTTACTTTTTGACTCATGAGATTTTTTATAAAAAAAGGTCATGGTAACAGAGGGAAAATTGTGCAAACAAGTAGAAGGTGCAGGATTTTGCATAATTTGTCGCTTTTTTCTTCCGAATACTTTAATATTACTTCAAAATGAAAGGAAACTATTTCTATAAAATATGTCAGTCCTTTCAAGCAAATTTTTATCATTTTAAATACATTTAAAAAAATCATGTACCTTCGTCAACAGTTCAAAGATGGAATAACACAAGATATGATGAAATAAATACATTTATTGACATGATTTGCAGGTCTTTGAAATTTGGGAAATAATTTTTGTTCCATGTTTCATACATTATATGTTTAAAACGTATGGAATTTTAGAACCAAAAATGGTACAGAAAAAAGGTCAACAGTTTCATAAACTAGAGTACATATGTATCTGTTCAATACATTTTTATATCAGATGCATTAACTTGAATTTTTGGCCTTGCTGTTTACTTCTGCTTGACCGGGCCCAACAGTCAATTTTAATTAATAATAATTAATATAGGACCTTTAAAGGTACACTATGCAACTTTTCTAGTGCTTGCCCCCATGGAGATGTTATTTTGTTGCCTGGAATGTTACACAGTGTAAATGGCATTAAACATTTATCTTGCAAAAACTCCAAAAGTATACCCATTCTAGAGTAGGGAAGCTTCTTAATCCACCTGCTTATCTGCTAACCTGGCCTGATGGCGTTTCCATAGATACATATGTATAATGCCATATTGCGGAACCTTCCAGGCAATGCAATTACATCGCAGCAGAGACAAGTACGTCCAGGGGAATATTTTTGTTGTAGACCGACTAATAGTGTGCGCATTTGATGCCATGGAGAACAAACTGAAGGAGACGGAGAAATTAGCAACGACCAGGGTCCAGACCTTTTTATATTATTAGATAGATGTTGGTATTTAAGAATTTGCTGTTTAATTTTCTTCCATTAAAACATCAAATACTTAGCAAGGTTGTTATTAAGAAAAGAAACTAAGAAGAAGAGTAAATGCAGTATTGTTAAATAAGAGACAAGATTGAACACACACATTACCTAACCTTTTATTCACGATTGATTTTGGCCCTGAATGTTACATATTTTGGAACTCTATTTAGTATTTGCCAAGACTACTGCCGAAAAATCTACCTTTGAATCTGTCACCACAGCTGACCTCACCAAGCTTGCTTTGGGGACTTAAGAGTTCATCCTCTGTTTCACAATGGGGCCTTTGTGTGCCATGGGAATCCACAAAACAAAAGGAACAACAACCAAAATGGAAAGTGCCTTTGTTTTTTCTTTGTTTTTGTTTTTTTTAACAATGGACCATGGAAAAGAATGACTCACCTGAACGTTTTAACAAGATGATTCATAATTGTAATTAGGTTCAGACCTTTGGCGCAGGTTGATCAGATTCTCAAAATTAAAAACCGGTACACACCCGGGTTGGGGTGGTCGGTAATAATAATAAAACTATGAAAAGAGTTTTAATTAAGAACATTATTAGCCACTTGGTCCATTCTCTGTTCACTTGTTAATCAGTATATGACAGGAGGGTCAATTTTCATCTTTCTGGAAAATTTCAAAGCACAGTTTTCTGTATTTAGACAAAACAGAAATTAAAAATTGGTCAAAAATAGGGGCACTTGGAATATGTGTTGTATTAAACTGGGGCAAATCACTCTGCTCCCACTACTTGAGTGTAACAATGTGTAACTTTGTGTAACCTCATTTAGATTTTAGATTTAGAGTTAGATGTGTTCTCATGTGTGAAGATTGTTTCACCTGCAATGCTCCTAGCCTGATTCATCAGCCGGTTTCACTTCATAGAAACCGCCTGACCTCGCAGCATTAGAATTCGTTCACTCGACGGTAGGCGGGTACTTTTTTTTTTTTAACCAATCGTTGCTATTTGGTCGTGATGTGTGTCAAGCACCACTAACGGGGCTAACTGGTATATTAAACTTTTCCCAAATCCCATAGGAAGAAGAGCAATAACGTCTTTCCCTTGATAAAATTCACAGAACATTCTCTTTGTTCCAGCTTTAAGTCCTCGATCTCAGGAATCGTTGCCAACACAGAATGTATGGCTCTTCGCTGATTGGCTGGTGCCCGGACTTGCACTTGCTTTGTTCTTGCAAACTGTCTAGTGTATTCAGATTCTTGACCTAGTCACTGGAGAGAAACTGAGTGGAGGCACTAGGTGGCACCAGAATGGCTACAATGTTCCAGAGTATGGCATTAAATCTCTCCACATAGACAAGTTGTAACAAGGTGAGCCCACTCAGGTAAGAATGCAATGTTTTCAAGATATTTTTAAGCAGTAAAGATTCCTCTTGCAAGATGCATACCTTTAATGCCCTACAATGGAACATGCCACAACCACAATCAGAAAAGTTACACAGTGTGCCTGCACATGCTACAAACTGTCAACAATGTGTACATGCATATCAGCTTTGTGTAAATGTAGTTGATAAAACTGTCCATGAAGACTTTTTTCCACAGTTCTCTGTAATTTTTCACAATGTACTAAGCTGACTCTGTGAAATCTTGCATTTTTGTGCCTATGAAAATTTTTGAATTTGAATGTTTTGCCACTTAATCCTAGCCAGGCTGTTGTCACCTAGTGCCTCCGCTCAATTTCATTTCTCTCCAGAGACTAAGTCAGGAATCGGAATACACTAGACGATTTACAAGAACCCCGGACGTTGTAAACCGCACACCGGTCAATCAGTGAAGCCATGACTGGGTCCCTTTTGTGGCACAGCTCAGCAGTAAACAAAGCGGTCAAGATGGATGTAGATGAATTCTGTATTGGCAACGATTCCTGAGATCGAGGATTTAAAGCCAGAACAAAGAGAATGTTTGGTGAATTTTATCAAGGGGAAAGACGTTATTGTCCTTCTTCCTACGGGATTTGGGAAAAGCTTTATATACCAGTTAGCCCTGTTAGCGGCGCATTACAAACATCACGACCACATAGGAGCGATTGGTTAGATTAAAAAAAAAAGTACCCACTTACCATCGAGCGAATGAAACCTAATGCTGCAAGGTCAGATGGTTTCCACGAACAGAAATGGGCTGATGAATCAGGCTAACATAATCTGTCCACATTTCACAAATGCTATTCACAAATACAAATTCTTCTATTTGATATTTCATGTTTTATATTATCAAAGTTCTGATCCACAAGGTCAAACAAAGAGCAGTCCAGTCCAGCTTGAGTTTTCAAAGTAATTTTTTCCATTCCCTATGCTAAAACACTAGCACCATCTCAAAATGTTTAAAAATTCAAGCAGGTCAAAAATTGCATTTAGTCTTCCTTTTTTAATCAAATGTCAGAGGAGAAGTCTACCCTTGAGGGAAAACACCGCCCACACTGAAGAAATAGGACATCCACGAATATGAATATGAATATATTTGACTGATAGCAGGAGATCTATTTTTAGACTGTTAATTATGAAGTCTATAGAAATGACCTGGCATTAAAAGAGCAGAAGTAAACATGGTGGAAATGCCAATTCCTGTGGGACAGCTGAGTGTATGGTACAGCAGGCAGCTCTGACCTGAGGGCCATGCTTCAGAATGTTTGTGTGTGTGCACTCCTGTCTGTCTGCGTGCTCCTGCCTGTATGCTCCAGCCAGTGTGCTCCTGTAAGTGTAACCGGTGCTCATTTTATTTTCAGTTTAATTGCCTTAATTAGAGATATTCTGTTCTGCTGCACAATATATTGCAATCATGTTCACAATTCCAGTCGGCACAGTTATTTAGATAAGAAAACGTACTCAATGAACAAACTATCCTGTGATTTAATAGAAGTTTAGACCCTACACAAACATGTTGTGAAATGCCTGGGGTTCTCGTATTAGTGCGTCAGTTCATATTTCAATTGTGTGTCAAATGTTAATGCGCCCGCAGTTCACAGCGTGCCCTCTGAATAAAAATCGACTTTTTAAAACATATATTGCAAATCTAATGAAAATTACCATTCCATTTTTCTGAACTCGTGCAGCCCTAAATAATTGGGACCCTGGTGTACACTGAGAGAAACAAGGCTGCCAATCTGCTCAGTCTGCACCATCGGCCTCTCCGACAACCAGCAATCACTCACTCACACGCACATCGCATTCATTCTAGGCAAAGTGGGAGAAGCGTCTTGCTTAAGGACACAATGGCAGTGTGCAAAAGAGCTACTGCCGCCCAACTGTGGAGCCTGAGATTCCCAGTGGTCTCTTTTTTTAGAGAAAGCTCCACGCTAAAGCCAAAACACACTTTGTCACCTGTGTTTCTCAAATGTTAACACTTGATACTCTTATATTGCTGATACCTGTTATGGTTGAACGGCCTATATTAGCCTCCACCACCATTGGATGAAATTGTGTTGTTAAAAATAGTGGAATCCTTCATCTTAATGCCTCTATATGTCACTGCAATGTCCCTCCGGTGTGATATGACCTCTTTAAAAGTTCACTCCGCCCCGGACTAAACACAGCTATAACATTAGACCTATAGCATGAAAGCAGGGCCGGCGAAATCTCTCTAATGTTATTTAAGCTAAATGTTTCCATCAGTAGTGTAACCTTTGCTGCGTTCGTATTGACCCCTGCTCCACACACCACTGATTTTTAATTGGCTGCTTTACAACAAAGGCTGTGGGTGGACAGAGGGGAAATCACATACATGCTCACACTTCCACTATAAAAATAAAGGCCTAATCGGTATGAGGCTGCATATAGAAGCTTTTCTATGTATTTTCATGGTCATGCAAGAGTACAAAGCTTATAGGATGCACAGGCTTGTTTTGCATGAAAGAATATGTACACAGCAGAACAATTAATTTAGAGGTGTATTGTGTAACTTTTCTGGTGGAAGGTCCATCACTTTCTTGTTTCCATGGATGTGTCATTGCTCTGCCTACGTGTTATACAGTATGATGTTAAACAGCTCAGCCTTACATTTAGGACTGGGTATCATTCAGAAGTTGCCGATACGAATCATACCTCAATACATAGGCCGGGATAGGGTACATATCTCAATACATTGCACTTTCGATTCGATATGATATATTTCAAATGAATTCATTATGGTTCAATAAAACATAACAGCTAAATCATGGCTTGTCAAAGCCTGATCTCGTCAGATCCCAGAAGCTAAGGAAAGCCGGGCCTGGTCAAGTACTTGGATGGGAGACCACAGGGAATTCCAACTGTCCTTAGGCAAGACACTTCACCCACGTTGCCTAGTATGAAATTGGTGCATGCATGAGTGTTGGAGGTGGTTAGAGGGGCCGACAGTGGTGAAAATTGACAGCCTCGCTTCCGTCAGTCTTCCCCAGGGCAGCTGCAATAGTAGCTTACCACCACTGAGTGTTGAGTGAATGAAGTGTAAAGCTCTTTGGGTATCTTGAAAGGAGCTCTATAAATGCAAAGATTAATTAATAAATTAATGGCTGTGATGCTAAAAGTCTTTGTTAAACCACTTCTTGTGCAAAGTGAATATGAGACTAAACTGTAGCACTGTAACAAAATAATTTTGTCAAATATGCCAAAAAAAAAAAATACTCTTGGCGATATATCGATACAGCAGCCCACAAGATCGATACTGTATCATCACATTAAACAATACAATATATTGATACTTTGATATTTTTACACACCATTAATTACATTTATGAAATTACAGGTGGTTTTATAGCTCAAAAATGCCTAGAAAAACGTATATTCTGGCTGTGAGCAGGTCGCCTCTCCATTGATCTGACCTGTTATTTGGTCTGGTTTGGTCTCCATGAAGATAGAAAGGTTTAATGCCACACTGTGAAACTTCCCAGACAAAGCAATAACATCTCTATGAGCAAAGGCATCTGACAGACCCTCCACCAGAAAAGTTACACAATGCATCTTTAAATGAAGGCATTCATGTATTATAAATGTACCCAAAGCCATTACTGCCACTACAGTAACCAAGACAACAACAACTATCACTGCTACTATTTATGGTTTTCAGCTTCCTGGTTATAGGAGCCATTTTGAGTACTTTTTACCATTACCAAAAGATGCAATATTTTGTTTTGAATTGTTAATTGCTATGGCAACAGTGATACATTTTCATCACTCTAAAACCCATGGATTAATGCAACTGCAGTTACAAAACTATATATTTGTTGCCTGGAATGTTCCACAGTTTGACATTACACTCATTTATCTCTTATGAAAACAGCAGGTCGAAGTACATGTCAGATCTGTGGAGAGGCGAGCCCACTCTCAATAAAAATGCAAGTTTGTAAGTCAATAAAAACCCACATTATTGAGTATATGCAAAACTGATACGTTTTATGCCATTCCGGGACGAAAAAACAACATCTCCATGGTGACAAGCAGATGGTTGAACCCTCCACCACTCCAAGGTTACACAGTGCATCTTTACTGCAAATCAAGTTATTTAAATTGTGAAAGGACGCACAACAAATACAAGCAATTTCATCTGCCAGAAGAAAATTAAAAACATTTGAAAATATGCGAGCAAAAAGTGAAATAGTTATTACAGTTTTATGGGAGTAATTTCATATCTACAAAATAACACATGAAACCTGATTGAGTCTTTGCGAATTTTCAGATATTCTTGGTACAGCTTCGCACAGTATATTTGCAAAAAGCTTTGAAATTGCGAGCTGGAGGACTACAGAGCCGTGCATTGGTCATTAGTGAGAGTCAGGCTCGGTGATGCTTGTTCATTGGTGTGTGCTGTGAACATTTTGTCTGCCATGTTTGAAAGTTTAATGAGCCGAGCCATATAAGAAGAGGAGAATTCACCGAGCGGCCGCCATGACAACGCTTGATTTGTAATTATTAATGATGACACATTTAATCTGATGTGGTCCGGATCCAGGACAGTGCGGCCACACGAAGGAAGCTATAGAGTTACCCCAGCGGTCTGTCTCCTGGAAACTGCTCTGATGTGGAGCAAAAACCCAGAGGAATGAAAATAGAGGAAATAGTTTTGTGAATGAGGTTATAGATGACATAGTTTTGAGTTTTGAGATAGTCCAGGAAATAGAAAATATGAAATAAAATGATTTTGTTTGTCTCATCAGGATTGGTCAAGCAAAACACACTCATGCACATTTACCAAGAAATGCACAACATTTTTATATTTTATTTCATTCTTCTTTTTTTATATGCTCTAAGAAAATGCCATAAATGATTGTGTTTTTTTCATGATGTTGATAAGATCCCCAGTGTTCTCACACCCTAATGGAGAAATGTATGCACCACTTTGTGATAACTATAGTGCAGGGATGTAATGGTACACAAAAATCATGGTTCAGTATGTACTTAGGTTTTGAGGTCACCGTTCGATACATTTTTGGTACAGTATGGGAACAAAACCATTTGCTTGTTATTTATTTGTGTGTTTATTAAATCAACAATTTGTTTTAACATTATGCAAAAGTGAAAGTAAAATAAATACAAAGTGCTGCTTGATAATACTAAGTTAGATGAAATATATAACAAATACATGAAATATACAAAATAAATTCCTTGTAGACTCTAAACAAAACTTTTCAAAAATTAAAGTGCAGCACAAACAGTTCCAGCATAAAGTTTTACTCAAGCTTCATATTTTTGGCTTCATCTTGCAGCGTTTTGTGTTGCATTTTTGTAGGAAAAGTGCTCTATAAATAAAGTTTGATTGATTGATTGATAGATTGATTGAAAAATCACCTTGTCCACAATGTCAGCAATAAGTGCAGATCTGCAGTTACAATGTCCCCAGCGGAGAGGGGAGGGGGGAGCGGAGATTCCGTGCCAGTGAAAGGCGAAAGTGAGGACCGCGGTGCGACAAATGTAGTTTTGTGATGATTCACATGGTTCGGAGGGACGTAGTCAAGGCGGGGGGCAATTTATTTATTTATTTTATTTTATTTTATTTTAATGAGACAGGGACAATTTTGTACAATTTTGACATTAACCTTAGCAGGTAGTCCCTGGGTGGGTCCATTGACTGACTGTATTTAATTGACATAAGGTATCAACTGTTCTTCCTGGAGACATATTTAGCATGTGATGGGTTAATGGGGGGAAGTGGAGCACTTGGAGGAAACCCATCCAGACAAGGGAAGAAACATGCAAACTCAACACAAAAAAGCCCAGGCGATCGAACACGGAACCTTCTTGCTGTGAGGCACCATCAAGGTGGCCACCCTAACTATAAAGCACTGCGGGAAACACTGCCACCACAATCACTGGCAAGTTCCCTCATGCATATTAAAGAGTCAAGCCTTCTGTGTAGCTGCAACATGTAGTGGTGGAATGTAAACAGACACAAATTGCGCAAATTCACTTGTGCATTGCCCTGCACCGAACCAAACGTCCCGGAATAGTTTGACACGAATACATGTACTGTTACACTCCTAGTACTTAGCCTTATAAAGCATTCACAGACTTCATAGTTAAGAAGTTGAGTAACTCTAGTGGGGATTAGGAGTTAGAGTTTTAATTAAGTAGTAGTACCCTGGACCATTTTTAATTTTTCTTTTTCTAATATTTTCTTTTCATACTTTTTATTGGCTATTGTAGTAGTAGCAGTATTTTGAGACATAACTACATTAAGTGCACTTTACTACTCCTATATTTTTTTCTGGTTGATGAAAAGTTTGGATTTGTACCATAGTAACTAACAATTTAAAACAAAATATTGTATCTTTTTGAATGCTCAGCCATCCTCAAAATGGCACCATATAACCAGGAAGCTGAAAATAACTGTGCTCCTATTTAGCCATTTCACCTGGAGCAATACCCCACAGTTACCAGCAGGAGGCAACCCACACAATGAACCAAAATTAAACAAGACAATTTCCTGTGTGAATATTTTTATTTATTTATTTTTTAGATCTGGGACACTTTCTCCATCCTGTGTAAACATAGCCAGCCATGAGTAACAGTGGCAGTCCATCAAACTCCACTCTAGAGATGGACTCCTATTTTAGTGTAGGACATGCAGAACCACCCCCATAAACGCTCCACCTTATTACACCATAAATTTAGATCTGCGATTCATAAAAGATGACCTCAAACCTGGCAACCAAAATAACACGTAATGAATGAGGGATACTGAATTTGGGGCTTTACGTGTGGTGAATTTATATGGATGTGTAGAATGATGTTTATGTCTGTGTGAATGGTAGCTTCAGTTTCGGTTTATGAGCCATTAACTTGGAATAAGCTCTTTACAGTTCTGTCTGCAACGAGAAGAGATAGAAGGAGAAAAGGGCGTTTAGAAGTCAGATACTAGTGCATTAAAGGTGCACTGTGTAACGTTTTGGTTGGGGGTGATTCACCTTCTTGTTTCTATAGAAATGTCATTGCTCTGCTTCAAATTTGATGCCTTTCTTTCTTGGAATTCTGTCATTATTTCAAAAGGTTTGGCATTATAAGTACTTTTTACTTCAGCTTAAACACTTTCGGTCATGATCCATGGGGTTGTATTGTTTTGTTTTGTTTTGTAGAGCTGCAAAATGACCAAATAAAACTACTACTACTAAAATGTTCCATAGTATGACATTAAACAGATCTATTTAAATATATTAAATTGCAAGTGGTTTTATTGCTAAAAAACAAATAAAAAAAACAAACAAACAAAAAACAGGCATTCTGACTGAGTAGAACTGACTTCTCCACAGATCTGACTTGTTACTTGGTCTGGTTTGGTTGCCATACTGTGAAATATTTCAGACAAAGCAATAACATCTCCATGGAGAAAAGCAGGCTGTGGACTCTCCACAAGAAAAGTTACACAGTGGACCTTAAAAGTTGCAATATGGAACATCATCTTCAAGGCGATTGCTTTGCTTGTAATGTTACACAATATGGTATTAAACCTTAAATTCCATGGAGACACGTAGGAGACCAAGTTACAGGTCAGCTCTATGGAGAGTCGACCCTAGCCTGAGTCATCAGTAGGTTTCACTTCTTGGAAACAGTCTGACCACACAGCATTAGCACTCAACAGTAAGTGAGTACTTTTTGTATTTAACCAATCGCTGCTATTTGGTTGTGACGTATGTAATGCACCGCTAAGGGGGCTAACTGGTATATTAAGCTTTTTCCAAATCCCCTAGGAAGAAGAGCAATAATGTCTTTCCCTGTGATCATTTTCACCAAACATTCTCTTTGTTCCAGCTTTAAATCCTTGCTCTTGGGAATCGTTGCTAACACAGAATGTACGACTTCATCTACATCCATCCTGACCACTTTGTTTACTGTTGTGCTGTACCACAAAATGAACCCAGTCATGGCTTCACAGCTCTTCGCTGATTGGCCGGTGTGCGGTCTACAACTTCTGGGGTTCTTCCAAACCGTCTAGTGTATTCCGATTCCTGACCTAGTAGCTAGAGAGAAATGAAATTGAGCAAAAGCACTAGGTGGTGGTTTTTGAGCAATAAAAACACATGTACTTGTAATAAACGCATGATGAATAAGTTGAATTCCATAGTGTGGAACATTTCGGGCTGAACAATAATCTCCATGGTGATACACAAGTGGCCACAAGAAAATCAGCATAGTGCACCTTTAATTTAGTCATATTTTAATACTGGTAGTTTTTAATAGTCTTGCATACAGCTGGGATATATTATTGTATTTCTATATTTTATTTTACATGTACATAAGCTTATATAATTATGCCTTATTTGACACCAGTCTCTTGCTATTTTTTTGTACTTTTTTGAACGTAATTACCATATTTTTACTCTTTGTTATTACAATATATTGTGACGTTTGAGCTACTTTGCCCAATTAATTTCCCTTGTGGATCAATAAAGTCTAAGCCTGAGTTATTATTAAGCTGGAATCAAATATTGTGATTCTTGAATCAATAAAGTTTGAATAAGTTTAATAGGTCAACAAATTGCAGCAAACCATTTTCAAATCAAGAACAAGTCAACAATCAATATTTATAAAGAAGTAAATGTGGATAACAGCGTAGTCGTTGCCGCGGTAATGGGAAGCAACTGAATAATTAACCATTCTATTGTCAGCTTGCAAATCAGAAGCGCAAGTGAATTCATTCTGTGGCTGTGTCCAAATTAGAATGCTAGTCCCATATCTGCGCTCTAACCGTCTTCTTGAAGCTTTAAGTGAGTACAAAACAGCAAAGACCTGTCACTAAATTAGTTTCCCCAACCACTCACCTCCCTCAGCCCTTAGAGACGATAGATAAGAAAATGCGCTCAAGGGAGTACAGCCATTTCAGCAGTCACTTACAGAGGAAAGTGCAATGTAAGCTGCCCTATATATATGTTGAAAAAAGGGCTAGTGGAAGCCTCGTGTCTGTAGCTGTGGGAGTGGTAGGATGTGTTGACACTTCATCCACCGCTAACCCATCAAAAAGAGGCTAGAAAAGGCCAGGAAGGCGTCCCAGCTGACTGACCAAATGTAACTGAGCCAGCCACGGTGACAGTCCAGTACAGAAAAGTAAATAGAAATTCAACTGTAACTGTGGGAGCAGGGAAGTGGAAAGGTGCAGTGTCAGTAAATACTAAGTAAGTCCAAAAACACTACAAGTACAAAATCAAAATACACAATTCAGTATTATTAAAGGGTTCATAGTACGCTATATTCTCATCTATGTTATAATGTTGTTTCCTCATCCCCCCAAAAAAACAAAAACAAAAAACATTCTTACACACAAACCCTGCATATTTAGGCTAGGTTCTTCTATCAAACTGAAAAAAAAAACAAAATAAATAAAACTCAGGAAGTGTTTTTAAACTCCACACATCTTCACTAGAGTCATTTGGATAAATTCAGTACTGGGACTGTCAATCTCTACTGAGCAAAAGGTACAAAGTAGTGGATAACATGAAAACTACATCTACAAGGTGGAACTGGAATATTTTGAGCTGCGGAGATGAGGCCAGACAAAGGCTGAATCCCATTACATCCCTTGGCCATACCACTTTCCAATACCCCTCCGTTTTGCATGTTCAAGTGTAGGAGTAGGGGTGTCCCAGTTACCATTATGGCAGAAGGGTAGGGGAAAGTGGTAGGGCTATATACCTATACCCCTTCAAATGAAGATTTTTCAGAGGCACACTCAAAACGGAGGGGTATGAGCAATTTCCCAGAATGCCTTGTGAAACATAAGATGGCAAGATGGCAAAAGAGTCTGCTTACGTAAAAGCTAGTGGAGACTACTGATGACGAATGCTATTGTTGAAGAGGTGTTCCAATCATGAGGGTTTACTTTCAACCCCTACCACTTGATGCTCAGTTTCAAGGGCCAAGGTGCAATGGGTAGGGAAAGGGATAGATATTAGAAATGGGATTGGCCTTAAGGTTACTGCAGCCTGAAGCGACCTGAATCCGATTTTATCATTCCTATGTGACCTGTATCTGATCTTTTAATAACAGTCTGAATGATACAGATCTGATTTGTTCAAATGCGACCCAGGCCACTTGGATGTGTGCTCCTAAAATCCCATCTTTTGACATGCAACTTCAGTCTGAACAGCCAGGTCGCATTCATCCCACCTACATGTCACGGTAACAAGCAAGTGCTACAAGCAGGTGCTCACAAATGTACACAAACGTTCTTCTCGTCATACAAAAATGATGTATGAACTGTGGAAGCAGCAAAGGACATCGCCATCCCACCACTCTTGGCTCTTGGCGTTCCTTTCTACGGACATCGCTGCCACTGCCCCACAAAAACGCCATGGCCAAAAACCTTGTCCTTCTCCTTCTCAATCTCCTCCTTAAAACAAATAAGCTGTACATGTTCTGACTCCGTATGACTGCAACTTTAAAATCGCCAGGTGCTCAATGTTCACACTGGCATCCACAAGGGACAGTTTTGGGGCATTTAAAGTTCACACGAGAGAACACGTACAAGTCACATTTAAACGGACATGTGAATGACCTCGCAAAAAAATTGTATTTCACCAAATAATCCAAATTGAGCATTAAGCCCTGCAGTCTGAACGTAGCCTAATAATGCTGGATTACTCAAACATGTATGAATGAAACCAAATACGACTCCAGGTACAGTATGTTTGATGAGGACACCACAACAACATAGATCAGAAAATAGTGTAATATGAGCCCTTTATGTGATTGTCAATGTATATAAGGTAAAAGAACTGCCCGGGCCCATCCAGGACAAAGGTTGCACAGTGCATCAAATAGAATTTCAGCTGTATATTGCCATCGCTCTTCGTCACCTCCTCCAGCCCTCCATATTGTGCGTCTCTATCTCACTGTAAGCCCATATAGATGATAGAGTGAATGTAGCTTTTCAGATCATTCATTTATAGGAGTTTTATAGGGACCCAGTTATCTCTCTCTGTTTATGCGTGTATGTATGCATGTGTGTGTGTGTGTGCATGTGTGTGTGCGGTGCAGCTTGTTCCTGTCAGGGCCACCACTTCATTGCCTGGTCCTGAAACCACCAAAGACTGGCTTTTTATGCACTCATAAATCATACATCAGAATGCTTTCTTCCTCTACACTAAACCAAACCATGAAACTGTGATTCGTGTAAACTATCAGAGAACAGAGCAGCTGTCACAAAACAGAGCAGCACCTGGTGAATGTGAAATAATGGAGGCTGTTGGAAAGTTTTTATTTATTCTAGGCTTGTCTAAAAATTGATACAGAAATACTATCAAAACTAGACGCTCAAAACTACAAACTATGACCTTTCCAGAACTGTTTTATATCCATCTCTATACTGATTATTTTGCATTGATATTTATATTCTATTGTCTATTAAAAGCATTGTTGTTTTAATGCTATAAAAAACATCAGTATATAAGGACTTTTTGTTAATATCCATAACCGAGTATGACATTTTTTCATTGTAACAAAAGTCATTCTTTCTTTATTTTTTCCATTTTTGAGCTTGTATCAAAAGTTAAGACTCTGACAAAGAAGACACTGTTCTGATAACTAGTATTGATTGTAATCTTTGTAGCAGTAGTAGAAGTATTGATGTAAACTGTAGAAGTGATATTATAGTACAAGTAGTATCATTGGTGTTTGAATCAGCATGGTAAAGTGATATTTTGAAAACATATAACTTTATAATAATAGCAGCTTTATTCACTGTTATATTAATGCACTGTTAATGATAAGCTGGGATTTAAACGTGGCGTGATGTGGGATTTAAAAAAACTAATATAAAATAGCTAAAACTTAAGTATCAAACTGGAGCTATTGGCAATGGTGAAAGCAACCTGCACCTGCTGGACTGAACCAGGACTAAAACAAGACTAACCAGGACTATAACAGGACTAAACCAGGACTAACCCAGATCTAAACCAGGACAAAAACAGGACTAAATCTGGACTAACTCAGGACTAACTCAGGACTAAAACAGGACTAAAACCTTACTAACCCAAAACTAAAACACGAATAAACCAGGACTAAAACAGGACTAAATCAGGACTAACCTAGGACTAAAACAGGACTAAATCAGGACTAACCTAGGACTAAAACAGGACTAACTTAGGACTAAAACTGAGTGTCCAATTGTGCTTTGTGGACACCTTGCTCCGCGGACTCTCTCACTCTCAAGTCCAAGATCAGTACTGGTTCAGTCCTGGTTTAGTCCTTTTGGTTCAGTCCTGGTTTAGTCCTCCTGGTTTAGTCTTGGTTTAGTCCTCTTGGTTCAGTCCTGGTTTAGTCCTCCTGGTTTAGTCTTGGTTTAGTCCTCTTGGTTCAGTCCTGGGCACATGCGTTGTAGTCGATGATTTATGTTCTGTAGGTGATTATAAATGGTGTTAATGGCGTTAACATTAATAACATTATTCCGTGTCATTTTGTAAAAAAAAAAAAAAAAAAAAAAGTTACAGATTTTTACTGGGCTGACCTTTATGTTTGTATTAAAAGTGAGGTAGATAGGTGGGCGGAATCATCACATCAATGACGTCATGAATCGCATACCCCCACTTAAAAAATCCCCACTGCACCACTGATCATAATGTCAGACTCTTCAAAGGGGAGAAAGAGACACACAGTATGTTCATAAGAAATATCCAAAAGGTAAATTCACAAATGTTGAACCTGATTATTTCTTTTAGTAACAAGATCCTCGAACTCAGTATAAAAAAATAAAACTGCATTTCAGCTACATTTATTTTAGCTGCCCGCATCTGTATTAAATATTATTGGCCAATAGAAACTCAGCAAGAGCTCTCGTTGTCTGTTTTACTTTTAGTGGAGCACCCATAAAGCTCAGAGTAACCCAGGGACTACTCAAGCCAAACAATGTGTTATGTCTACAGTCTACACACAACCTCCTTCCATTATTCACTATTGCATTTCAAACCACATTTTCCATCTTTTTCAGGGTTAAAGCGGTAATTTTCTTAAACAAACTGGTGCGTTGTAAAATCACTCTGAAGAAGCGTCAAAAGCAAAGAGGCGAAATCAAATGTGGGCTAAATCAACACCCCATGAATATTCTCTGTTAGGCCCCGGGGGGATACAGCTTTCCGCGTTCACTACGAGCTTTTTCCGTGTTTTTTTTTTTTTTTTTCCCTCTCCACTTCAAAGCGTCTCTCACGGTCCAGGTCAGGTGGTAAAGGGGGGGGGATAAAACGTAATATGCAGCGAGAATCAACGCCATATCACAAATCTGGCACCTTCCCTTTTATGTGTTAATCAACCTGGCACAGGACTCAAAGACGGACAGGTGAGTAATGAAGATTTAGGTCGTGGGAAGTGACTGGCACTGCCCATCCAGACCTCCACATTCCCCCTCCTCCTCCTCCTCCTCGTCCTCCTCCTCCTCCTTGTCCTCCTTCTCCTCCCAGAATCCCCGGCATCTGCTCCATTCATAATACAGAACACATCTGGGTGTGTGTGGTGGTGAGTGGTGGAAGCATATGCTACTTAAAAGGAGAGGAGAGAGCAGCAGTTATTATAGTGACTGAAGGGTTATTGATAGTAGAAGTAGAAGTGTTGCAATAAAAAAGCACTACTAAGAGTTGTATTAAAAGAAGTAAAAGTACTGCAGGTATAAATAAAACACACAAAGTGACTCTTAAGTGACTTTTTAATTCCTACTAATAATGAAACCATAGATGAGTTATTAAATATTCAACACCACCAGCACTACTACTACTACTAAAACTACTACAACTACTACTACTACCACTACTAAAACTACTACTACTACTAAAACTACTACAACTACTACAACTACTACTACTACTACTACTACTACAACTACTAAAACTACTACAACTACTACTACTACCACTACTACTACTAAACTACTAAAACTACTACAACTACTACTACTACCACTACTAAAACTACTAAAACTACTACAACTACTAAAACTACTACTACTACTACACTACTAAAACTACTACAACTACTAAACTACTACAACTACTACTACTACTACTACTACTAAAACTACTAAAACTACTACAACTACTACTACTACTACTACTACTAAAACTACTACAACTACTACTACTACCACTACTAAAACTACTACAACTAACTACTACTACCACTACTAAAACTACTACAACTACTACTACTACTACAACTACTACTACTACTACTACTAAAACTACTAAAACTACTACTACTACTACTACAACTACTACTACTACTACTACTAAAACTACTACAACTACTACTACTACTACTACTACTAAAACTACTAAAACTACTACAACTACTACTACTACCACTACTAAAACTACTACAACTACTACTACTACTACTACTAAAACTACTACAACTACTACTACTACTAACTACTACTACTACTACTACTACCACTACTAAAACTACTAAAACTACTACAACTACTAACACTACTAAAACTACTACTACTACTACAACTACTACTACTACCACTACTAAAACTACTACAACTACTACAACTACTACAACTACTACTACTACTACTACTACTACTACTAAACTACTACCACTACTAAAACTACTACAACTACTACAACTATTAGTACTACTACAACTTCTACAACAACTACAACTACTACAACTACTACTACTACTACCACTACTAAAACTACTACAACTACTACAACTACTACTACTACTACTACTACTAAACTACTACTACTACTACTACTACTAAAACGACTACAACTACTACAACTACTACAACTACTATAACACTACAACTACTACAACTACTACTACCACTACTAAAACTACTACAACAACCACTACTACCACTAAAACTACTACCTCTAGCTTACTAAAACTAGTACAACTACCACTACTACCAGCACCACTACCGCTACTACCACTATATCCCCACTATCACCACTACTTCAACTACTTCTACTACCACCACTACAACTAGTGCTACTACTGCTATCATTACTGCTACTACTGGACTTTGTAGACCTACAACTACTACTACCACTACTACTACCACTACTACCACCACTACTACACTACTACCTACCACTACTACACCACTACTACAACTACTACCACTACCACCACCACCACTACTACTACAACCCTATTACTACAACTACCACTACTACCACCACCACTATACCTCCACTACCACAACTACTTCTGCTACTGCCACTCCAACTCCAACTACTGCCTACTACTACTACTACTACTACTACTACTACTACTACTACTACTACTACTGCTGCTACTACTTCAACTTCAGCTACTATAACCACTACTACTGTCACCACTACTACTACCTATTTGAAACCTCAGTGAAGATGAAATTTTGTTCAGTGTTTTCATACTATATAACAAAATAATGTAGTAATTTCTTAGTATGTAGACTTATTCTTAGAAATAATCATAATCACAATCATAAATCACATTCCTAACTATACACGAAAGGTCCAACTTTGCCCTATATCATTTCCTTCACTATCAATATCTGTTCAACTGAGTATCTAGTTTTTATAGTTGTAGTATTTTAGTATACCATTTGACAACCTTGTGTAGTGGTACTTGTCATTTTTACTTTCCCACAGCAGAAAATCAGAGCTTCAGTCCTGTACATTAACATGCACAGAGAGACTATCCTGCTAAGAGTCCCGGGCATATGCCACATAAAGGGAAAACACAGTGACCTTTTGAGCTCGATCCTGAGTGGAGACGGTGGCAGTGAAGCGGGCACCCCCACACATCTCTCCGCTGGCTCCTGATGTCTTTTTAAGGAGGGGAGTGCTCAGAGGAGAGAAAGTGGGTCAGAGGAGTTCATTAGCCCGTGTGGTGCTATAGAGACATTACGGAAATGATGGGGCCCTTTTGGAACCATAAAGCACAGCACGATGGTGATACGAAGACTATCAAGACTCACCTGTGGGGGACTGGAGGAGATGGAGGCATTAGAGCTCCAGTCTGTCTATGGCGTATGGGGGGAACAGGATTAGCTTCTCTGGTGCACCATTCTAATACTTTGAGGATAATGTGGTAATACCAAAGACGAATGATGGAAACAAAAATGAGAACAGAATACAATAAAAATGTCTCTGGTTCAGGTCATTATGTCACTTTTTTCTTGCCCAAACTGACTGGACTTTGCAGAGATATTATTTATTGCTTCACCGGAACATTCCATAATATGGCATTAAACATAAATCAATCTCCATGGTGGTGGTAAACAGGTGATGCATCAGGTCCACTACTACTACTACTACTACTACTACTACTACTACTACTACTACTACTACTACTACTACTACTACTACTACTACTACTACTACTACTACTACTACTACTACTACTACTACTACTACTACTACTACTACTATTACTACTACTACTACTACTACTACTACTACTACTACTACTACTACTACTACTACTACTACTACTACTACTACTACTACTACTACTACTACTACTACTACTACTACTACTACTACTACTACTACTACTACTACTACTACTACTACTACTACTACTACTACTACTACTACTACTACTACTACAACTACTACTACCACAACTACCACTACTACCACCACTACCACTACTACTTCTACTACAACTACTAACTACCTACTACCTACCACTACTACTACCACTACCAGTACTACTACTACTACCACTACTACTACTACTACTACTACTACTACTACTACTACTACTACTACTACTACTACTACTACTACTACTACTACACTATCACTACTACTACTACTACTATCACTACCTCTATCACTACTACAACTACTACCATTACCATTACTACTACCACTACTACCATTCCATATGGCATTAAACATGAATCAGTCTCCATGGTGGTGACAAGCAGGTGACACCATCAGGTCAATTTACAGGTCAGATCTGTGCAAAGGCGATCTTGCTTAAATAAGTGTGGTTGTTTTTCAAGGTATTTATTTTGCCCTAAAACTAGTGTCCTTGTACATATATATGCAAGATAGAGAAGTTTAATTTTTAATGTAAAGCAATAACATCTGGACACACACAGAAAAGTTCCTTAGTGTGTCTTTAATGTGTATAAATGCTGTCAGTGGGTAAAGAATTACAGCCCTAATGGCAACAACTAAAGCTACAATGTCAGCAGCATTTTGGAACCTTTAAATCTTGAACATGTTTCTTTTAGTCTAAACTAAAAACAGAAACTGAAGTATCTAAAAGTATTGGAGTCTAACAACATCATTGTACAGTCCCTTTTGTAAAATATGTTAGAGCTTCCATCTTTTAAAACACCCCATGCTCTACAATTCTGTTTAAAAAGTTATCAGACATGTTTGATTTGAGCAAAAAACTATGATATCCGAGAAAAAAAAGCCGTTCTGGGAATGAAACAAATGTATAAAAGCTTGTCTTCGGCGGCTGGAGAACTCAATCACAAACTACACACCACCAGCTCTATCGCAGAAAGCCAAAGGGTTGTGGGGGATGAGGCGTAAGGACCACTTCCACAGGGACCCCCAGAGAACCAGAACCAGGACCAGGACCCCAACCCACTCTGCCCCGAAGCCCAGCAACGGGCGCTCTCTCTGGGGGAAACTGCGGAGGATAAGAGCCCCCGGTGGAACCACTCTCACGTCAGCACTTCAATCACACCTAATCCCTGCTTAGTACACCCACTGCTATGGCAAAGGGAGAGAGGGAGGAGAAGGAAAGATGGAGAGAACTGAGAAAGAGAGATAAAAGCGTAGAGAATGAAAAAAGAAAAAGATTAGGGATTGAGATGAGAGACAAAAGAGAGGGAAATTGCGAAAGATTCTTCAAAGGTGAACTATAGGAGGGGTTAAATCAAAAGTGAAATAAGGAAGTGGGCATTCCTCATGAGCTTCCACAATTATATATGTCGGTTTAAACGTCCTATATTACACAGAATGGACTCTTGTGAGCTTTAAGCCATGTTAGAATGTTGTTACCTCATCAAAAACATACCAGGAGTTGTGTTTTGTTTCATTCACACATTTGAGTATCTCTTGTTTTATTAGTCTGTCTACATCTACAAAGCTCAAAATGCTCTGTTCTACCTTGTGATGTCATGTAGTGGCTGTTTTCAAGTTAACAGCTCCTTTTACCTTTAGTTCAGAGGCAATGCAGGGTTCAAATTATCCATATGATTCTAGTGAAAGTTTATATCGAGGGGTGATGAAACTATGGCCCGTGTGCCAACTCCGGCTCGCCACGTCCCTTTGACCGGCCCCCCAGCCCCCCACCACTTGAACTGGCCCCATGAGGCAATCCTCAAAAGTTGTCATGGCATATTTTTTAAGCAACTTTTTGGCACATAATAACATGTCAGCATCTTGTATTTTTTTTTTTTTTACAATTTAAAAAAAATTTTTTTATGAAGTACATGTGCATATTTAGATATGTGCACCTTTGTGAGATTATAATTTAACACTGTGAACAAATAAAATTGAATTGAAATATTTATATTTAAATAATTATATGACATATTTACATTTGCTGCAGAATTTTCGTCACTTGACAATCTCGAGATCAAACAGTGACAGTCAAAGCATGAGAAGAGTTCTGTAGTACAGTTAAGGACAGCAAACTGACTGCTGAGTTTTCAAAAAACAGTGGACTACCGATCAGTGTAAGGACTGTGCACTTTGCCTGATATGTAAAGAAAGTGTGGCGTTTTTCAAAGAATATAATCTGCATTGTTAGAGTCATACATTTCTGTTACCCGGCCTCCCATCACATTCAGGAGTGATAATGTGACCCCCAGAGAAAAAAATTCGTGACCCCTGGTGTATGTAGTGAAGCATTTCCAGTATTGCCACATGACATCACAAGTTGGAAACATTGTGTCTAAATATGCAGGATCGAATGAAATAAAACACAACTCCAGGTAGGATTGTGATGAGGAAACAACATTATAACATAGATCAGAAAATAGCATTATAGTGTCTTTAAAATAAAATATATAACTATAACCAGATGTGATCCAGAATACCAATACTAACCCTAACCCTACATTTGAGTGACTGTGCTATTTTACTAGGGGCTTGTCCATTTACAAAAAATCTCCTGACAGCTCATTCATGTCCACACATGTTTGACCTTTACTGACACTACATTACAAGTGTTTAATTAAAGCCGAGCGTCTTTCTATTATAAACTTCACTGTACAGAGGAGAATAGAATGTGTAAATGTAGTCATTAATCTGAAACACAATCCTATCAAAAATCAGGCTGTTCTAGACAAGCTGAAGAATTTCACCAGCTCGGCCCTTTGCTGTATCTATGACCAGTGGTGGAACGTGACAAGGTAAAAGTAGTAAAGTACTGCAATGAAGTATACATTTGGTATTTTTACTTTCTTTCTACTCCACTACTCTTTTGAACTGGACTGAAAAGTAAAAGTTAAGTTATTTTCTTTTTCTTTCTAACTAAATGTAACTATCTAACAAAATATGCAAATAAAAACAACTAGGATAAAAAAAATATTTAATTGTTTCTGTTGAATAAAAGTCTAGGACAAATTTGTATCCAAATCACTACAATTAAAGCTTTGTAAGACCTCAAAATCTGCATGAAATACTTTTGAACAGGTTCCCCTTTTTACTTGAGTATTTTTTATGTTTTTTGTTTCACAATCTGTACTTTTATTCAACAAAATTTAGTACTTGTTCCACCACTATGACTTATGTAAGCTAATGTAATATAATACTCCCTACAAACTTAAATGGACAATACCAACCCCATGTACTGACTGTTCATGCTCAGGCCCTATGATTCTGTAAAACTCTCGAGCTACTTAAATCATTTTCACAACAGCATTGTCAAAGATACTTGAACCCACTTTGTGCCATAATTTTATAATGCATTTATTCTGCGCGCTTCTGCCCTTGTGTTAATCTTTACCATTAGCTCTAAGCAAAATACTCTAATCTAAGTGAGGCCAGAGCGGCTTGTTAACATTTAGTACAGAAAGTCTTTAGGTTCATTAAAAACAAACCTTTCATGAATGAGATGAATGCTAAAGAATGCGATGTCTACATTTACATACAGTTAAATTACATCGATATAAACAAGACCGGAACACTTGTTGTAAGTTGCAATAAACTTCTGTGAAATATAAAATAAAATACTCTAATATATATATATATATATATATATATATATAAAAAGTGCATGGAAGATATTTCAGCACCATGGACAGCACCAGATTGTCTCTTCTACTTTTATCTTCAAATGTCAGTGGTACATTTTTGTGTTGCAGTAAGTATACTAATAAAACAGTTATATAAGATTAGACATGTATCACCAAAACTATTTACTTCATACTATTCTAATAGATTACAATTTCTGTAGAATTTGACAAGCAAAATAAAACACTGAGAGTGTAACATTAAAGCTGCACTATGTCACTTTTTGGCTGGGGTCTGCCACCTTCTTGTTTCTTTCTGTCATTCATTTCTGTCATTGCTCTGCTTCAAATGTTCCACAATATGACATTAAACAGATTACACTTTACCTTACATGTATTCATGTATTCATAAAGGATTCTGACTATGAGCGGGGTTGCCTCTCCACAGATGGTAAATGGTCAATGGTCACATTTTTATAAAGCACTTTTCCACCCTCAAGGCACTCAAAGTGCAGATCTGACCTGTAACTTGGTCTGGTTTGGTCTCTATGGTGATAGAAAGCGTTAATGCCATACTGTGAAACATTCCAGACAGAGCAATAACGTCTCCATGGAGAAAAGCATTTGACAGACCCTCCAGCAGAAAAGTATGGAATGTAATACAATGTAATTTTAATGTAAGGAGACAACCTGGGAGTTATAATAGACAGTAAATTATCATGGAAAGCCCACATTAAACATATATAAAAAAAAACAATTTCCAAAAGTCATACTATAGTAAAAAAAAAAAAAAAAAAAAAAACCTGTATACTGTTCATTGGTTCTCCCTTATTTCACATATTGTGTCAAATTGTGGAGCACATTTAATCCATATTACAGAAAAGAGCGTTGTGAATTATTCATAAAGTTTTTTTGTTTTTTTTTTCAGAACTCATCTATAATCTTTTTATTCAATCCAAGCTCCTAAAGATTCCTGACCATGTAAATGATTATACATTGGTCATTTTATTTCAAGCATGCAACAATTTACTACCAAGTCATCTACTTGCTAAGCTTGTTCAAAATGAGAGAGAACTCATCATTTTAAAGGGTATGGAAATTTCAAATTGCCCAATGTATATTCATATAGTTTAATGTAAAATGTCTGAAAAATGCAAAAGAAAGCTCATTGTGTTAGATTAGAAGAGTGGGGGTGGGATTGACATTTAGTTTTCTTCTTCCTACTCATTTTTGGGCAATTTTTTTGTTGTGGTTATGTTACATGTACCATTGTATAAGAATGTAAATCTCTTACTTTCCCAAAATAAATACATAAATAACAGGTAACACTTTTTAATAACTACGTCTTATTTAGCCTTAATAAAGCATGAACAAAGACTATTTACAGCACAGGTGTATTAAGCGCAAGTTAAGTGTTAATTAAGGTAGTAATTGAGTAGTTACTAAGCGTGACTCTTTATTATTTAAGTCTATGTTCATTATTAATTAAGTCTTTGTTCATGCTTTATTAAGGCTAAATAAGGTGTAGTTATTATAAAGTGTTACCATAATTTAATTTAACCATTTATATTTAGTTAAACTTTTGCAGTATATTTAAATCACAAATGTTTGCTCTATGTCAGAAAACACACCAACCCAAATGAGCAAATAATACAACAACAACAAAGACAAAAAATATAATAATACATTCTCACACTGATTGTTTAAACAAGCTTGTGATAACCATAAATTTCAATCTATTTTCAGCCATTTTCTCATCCACCGCATCAAAAATACAGCCACAACAACCAACTGTTCCACTTGTCATACAAATTACATGTTCCCCAGTCTCCCCCTGTGAGTGTTTTTATCGGATTATCCCAAAAATGGTGGAACGGTGCAATCTTTGTGCAAAACTGTAATGACAAATCAAGTCTATTTTCCTCCGTCTTTGTTTCACTTCGCTCCGCGCTGGACCGAAGATGAGAAAGCAGATAGAAGCCCGTGATTACACTACACACACTGTACCTAATCTCATGACCATGACTTTAACACGTATGTAAAGTAGCGCGCGGCTTGCTTTTATTTTGTTCGGATGGACGGATGAAGCGGAGGAGAGGGAGAAAAATGGATGAAGCAGATGGAGAGAGGAGATCAGTAAAAGAGGATTACGCTACGTCAAAGCATCATGGCGCATATAAAAATCAGTCCACCCACACCACTCCAGAGGCAGGCCCCATGTAAAGCAGAGATAATTTAAGCCCCACTGTCTATCTGCACAATCCACATAGTAAACTACAACGGAGAGAGGAGAAGACTTTAAATTAAACAGGATTGGACAAGAAAAGGTCCGACTGAGAGAAGGACTCAGATAAATCGTAGCGGGTGATTGTGAACGAAAGCAAGGCGTAGATTTCGAGGGAATAGAGCAATAGCTGTTTTTATCGCCAAGTTGTAAAAACGAGGAACTAGAATCAAGGAGGACAATGTTTCTCCTAAAATAAATGGGCAAATGGATCGGGAAGGATATTTCAAGTGAATTATAAAGCGTTTGTAGCTAATAATGTTAATGGAAAATACACTGCAGTCAGAAGTTTGGACACATCTTTTTCAATGTAATTTTTTCTTTAAAGGTGCATTGTGTGTGTAATTTTTCTGTCTGGAATGATATTAAGCCTTTCTATCTTCACAGAGATGAAACCAGACCAAGTTACAGGTCAGATCTGTGGAGAGGTAACCCTGCTCACTGCAAAATGCCTGTTTTTTCTAGGTAAATATAAATTAAACCATCTAACTGAATAAATGTAAGGTAGAGCTGTTTAATGTCATACTGTGGAACATTCCAGGCAGAGCAATGAAATCACAGAAACAAGCTGGTCATGGATCCTCCTTCTGAAAAGTTACAAAAATGCACCTTTAACTTTGCTACTTTTTACAATTTATATACACACAGAAGACATCAAATATATAAAGCAAGATGTATGGAATTATTTAGCAAAGAAAAAACATGAAATAGCCCAACTTTTTATGTTTAATTTTTTATTTAGAAGTCTTCTAAAATGGTTCACTTCTAGCCACCTAGTGCCTCCGCTCAGTTTCATTTCTCTCCAGGGAGTAGATCAGGAATCAGAATACACTAGACGGTTCGCAAGAAGCCCGGAAGTTGTAAATCGTGCACCGTCCAATCAGAGAAGAGCTGTGAAGCTTTAACATGAAACTCAAGCGGTGCGTTGGCCAGAACCAACTCGAGTTGCGATAACAGACTGCATTTGCTATCCTGGACTTCCTTTGTCAAATACAAACTTTGCATTTTTTATTGCACCTTTAAGTCGCAAGTTCACCTCGCAGAAATGACATTGATCATTGACAGACATGTTCATTCTCTGCTTTGTTTGCTGTTGTGCCGGCAATTACTTGGACACCACTGACTCGTTCCGGAGTACCATACGTCATGACCAAATAGCAGCGATTGGTTAAATACAAAAGTACCCGCCTACTGTCAAGTGAACGAATCCTTAAAGCTGTGAGGTCAGACGATTTCCATGAAGTGAAATCGGCTGATGAATCAGGCTAGTTCACTTCACAGCAAATCTAAAATCTTAAAAATGTTTAGAATTATTTTGAGATTACATTTTGTTTGCTACATTGCGTATATGTCATAATTGTGATGCCTTTAGTGAGAATGTACAAGGTAAATAATCATGGAAATAAAGAAGAGACAAACATGAAAAAGTGTCTCCAAACTTTTGACTGGTAGTGTATGTAGCCTATTAACGCAACATTACATCTGTCAATCAATCATCTCTCAAAATATTCCAAAAAATACATTTTACCTCACCTCTTTAACACCACAGCAGTAAAACCACCAGCCACCTCAGTCATTCCCTCCTATACAACTACTAATACGGGAAAGGGAAATCTGAAATCCGATCATCAAAAACAACTTGGGGTACCATGTGTTATTGAAAAAATGGATTTCATAGAGTAATAGAATCACAGAGTACTACGACTTTTACTTTCACGTTTTCAGTTTCATTTTTGTCTTCGCCACATTAGTTTCAGTTTTTGCATAATTGTCCTTGTCGAAACACGCACAGATGGGAACAGTCACAAAGAAATCAGATTACACGCATCAGATTTAAGTGGCTGCGGTTACATGGCCCACCGAAATCTGATTATAATCTGATTTCTGGACCTTTATGATGATTTAAATGACACGCAAAACCACAAAATCAGACGTGAGTGAAAAGAAGGACCATGGTCAAAAAGAAAGAAGATTGAATTTGCTGTTGCTAAGTTATTTTAATATTATTATAAGTGTAAAAATGTGACAATAATGAGATACTGAGAGTGCACATGGAACCACAGCCATTGTTTACATAAACTTTCAATACTCTGACAATCCCATAAATAAAGAAATAAATAAGATAATGATGATTTATTTGTTATATCGCATCAGCCATCGCTCATTTTTTTATGTGGCTTACATTCTTGTCACTTGATACTAGACACTAATTAGAGCACATATTGATAGAGCGAAAAAAAAAAAAAAAAAGACAAAATTCAAGCTTTTCTGAATAGTTTTAGAGTCATTTTGAGCTTTAGAAAAGAAAGTACTATTATTTTGTATATAATTTTACATTCTATTACAGAAAAGGAGCACATTATCTCCATTGTTGTACCATAGTATTGAGTCAATTTTTCGTATTGTTATTTTTGCATCTTATTTTGAACATATTAACAATTATATTTTTGTTCTTTGTTATGATATTATTTGGTGATGTGTGAGTGAATGTGTCCAAATGATTTCCCTTGTGGATCAATAAAGTTTGTCTAAGTCTAAGCCTCGAAATCAAGTTTCAAATGTTAGTATCTTAGCAACACTGGCGTCTTGTGATCAAAATAAACACAGGCATTACAGAAAAAATATGATATTAAATTTTCCATTTGTAATTCAACACTTGTTTGAAAAGTTAAACTAAGTATGTAGCCAGCTATCAGTTGTTCTTCAGTAACTGAGCAAAATGTAATATTTTTTACTACTCTCTCTATACATATAACCATCATCACCAACCAAAACAAGCAGAGTGGAGTATGTTGTGTTCGCCTGATGCTCCCTGGACACTGCTGTGATGCTGAAGGACACAGAGGAGGGACACTTTTGTCCTAGGGGCTCTTTCTCTCCTCAAACTGCCCTGACACAGATCTGCTGAGACTTCCTGAGCAGTCGTCCTCTTATCGATGGTACCGTATATAATACCAGGGAATATGTTTTATATAACTGGGCATAACTTTCCAACCATAAAAGATAGAAACTTACTTTTTTTCCCCTTGAAAAGCTGACAGTTGCGGCTTTCCGAGCATATCTCAGGCTTTATCCTACGTCACTTGCACCCTGCGTGATGACGTAGGTAAAATCAGGTGTCCAAGTGGAACATTGTTTTCCACCAAACACATGCTCTCCATCCATTTTCATTGATCCAATGAAGTGTACTCAGTCAAAATGGTCGACTGCTCTGAGCGTTTGTGTTCCTAACAATTGAAAAACTTGCTCTAGGTGCAGTTATTTCTCAAATAAATGGCAAATTAGGCATCTTGATCTGCGTAATTGCACATCCCTTGCTATTTTTGTATTTAAAAGGTTTATTTCACTCAAAATGTACAAGTCCAAATGGAATAAACACCATGGAAATGTAGGAAGTGATGTAGCTGTGTGCCCTGGACCTGACACGAGCTGTTTCCATGACTGACACCAGGAAAGTCATGAAGCGAATGCACTTTTTTTTTTGTTTATTTTGTTTTGAGGGCAATAAGAATATTTTTAGTTTACAGACTTTTGCACTTTTGTAGCTAAGGCCCTAAATTAATATTTTCTTTTTTTTTTATGTTCAAAAAGTTGTTTATTCATGTTTGCGGTGTGTTTGGTATGAAATATTTTTTTTATTTTTTTTTTCATTTGTATTTCTTTTCCTATAGCTTTTCTTACATCCATATGACACAACTATGGCAGCAGATTGTGAAATAACAGGTTGTATTGGAAAAAAGGGAAGTGTAACACTTCATTAGGAGGTAAAAGGGAGAGTTTTAATGGCAAAATTAAGAAAAGAAAATCCAGACGATGTACTAAAATTGCCTTTAGGGACTGAGAAGTGAACTGTAATTTCTGCAGAAAAACTTGAATTTCCCTCAGGATCAATAAAGTTTCTCTCTCTATATGTATGTATCCCCAATCTGATTAACAACTATTTACTTTTTCCTGGTCAGGTTTAAGTGTATAACTCCAGCAGCGACACATCAGTGACACTTCCTCCTCTGTAAGTCCTCAGGTGAAACGTCAGCTGTAGTTATTGCAGCTTTACATTCACACAAACTGCAGCCTCACGGAATCAAAGCCGTTTTACACTTCACATAATTTCCTTTTTGCTTCATGTTAACGCGTGACAGCCACAGTGACAGGCCCTGACAGCTTTTATCCAAGAGCGTTTTTTTTTTTTCTTCTTCCATCAGACGCTATCCCAGTTAGCAACACAAGCTAAAGCAACGCTAAGACGTCACGGAGTCCTTTTGAAAACTGAAAGATTTGCGGCCATCTTTGACTATACGGCAACGCAATCCCTGTACAAGACGCGACGGCAAATACCTCACGCGCGGCTAAATAATCACGAACTATTGAATCAAACGGAGATGCCTGCTGCGCTTGCCGTCGCTTTTCATATTCGGTTTTCATATTTCAGTTTTTTCATATTCTCATTCAGCCCTCGCTTTCATCAGTGCCAAAGAAAGCGGTTTTGTCAACAGTTGGTAAAATTTGGTCTGTTTGTAAAAAGGAATCCTCTGCCATCTTGAGGCCTGCAGGAGTTCGTGAAGCATGCTGTTTATTAATGCATTATCGTAAGTATCTGCTCTTGAGTTATTCATTGAGGGAAGTCTGGTGCTGGTGGAGGAGACCTACTTTGCATTTGTATAGAGTGAGAGAAGATGTTCAGCACCATGGACAGCGCCAGATCAATTTAATTAACTTCATATATACGAAATTAGCTGAATTATACCACTTAAGGGTTAAGATGTGTCCCTATTGGCTTCGTTTCCCATCACTTTAACTTCAATAAATCACCGCACTGGTCTACTTCCAGCAGGCTTTAGTTAGAATTACATATTAAACATCTTGTCTATGCTACTGATACTAATACTGGTCAATTTTCATTCTTTTTTGAGCATTTGCAAAAAATAAAATAAGATTTAGTTGCAGTTTTAGAATGAAAGAATCTGAGACTTCTTTCTTAATTACATTTCAGGACCATGGACAGCAACACTTCTTGAATACTGGGCGAAATGAAATAAAACGGTTATAATTTCTTCAGTACGAATATGAATTCACAGACGTGACTCGACTGTCATCACTTAACAGGCTTTATTTACTGAACCGAAGAAATACTTATCAAGATGCCAGACTTTTGCGCCACACACGCCACGCACTGAACCAGGACTAACCCAGGACTGATTCCCGGACTGTACCAGGACTAAAGCAGGACTAACCCAAGACTAACCCAGGACTAACTCAGTACTAACTCAGAACTGACTCCTGGACCGTACCAGGACTAAACCAGGACTGAACTAGGACTAAAATGGGACTAAGCCAGGACAAAATCAGAACTGAAACAGGACTCATTGTCGGGACAGGTCCAAAGGTGTGCCCACATAGTCCGTCGAGTGACCACAGGCGATTTGCGGTCATCTTGTTTTATTTTTTCTCCCTTAAGTCAAAGATTAGTCCTGCTTTAGTCCTGCTTTAGTCCTGCTTTAGTCCCGGTTTAGTCCTGCTTTAGTTCTGCTTTAGTCCTGCTTTAGTCCCGGTTTAATCCTGCTTTAGTCCTGCTTTAGTCCTGCTTTAGTCCTGCTTTAGTTCTGCTTTAGTTCTGCTTTAGTTCTGCTTTAGTCCTGCTTTAGTTCTGCTTTAGTCCTGCTTTAGTCCCGGTTTAGTCCTGCCTTAGTCCTGGTTTAGACTTGGTTTAGACCTTGTTTAGCCCTGATTTAGTCCTGACCCGCCTGTGTGTATTCTCTACCCGCCCGCATTCCCGCCCGTAAAATTCCAGAACGTTAAAACCTGCCCGTTTCAGCAACTCTTTGCCCGTACCCGACCAGGTGCAGGACTCTGATACTAGGCAGTTTGCAACATAGATTTTTGCTCATCGCCTCCGTGTCTTATGGTTTTGTTCTTGTTTAGAATGTTCCAGAGTGTGGCATTAAACTTTTTCTGTTTCCATGGAGAAAAGCAGGAGTCTGACCAAGTTACAGATCACGCATTTGGAGCAATAAAACATTTATAATTGAATAAAGAACTATGTTTAATGTCAAGCAGGTAGCAAAAGCCTCAGACAAAAAAGTTACATTGTGCAACTTTTAACTTCACATTGTGTAATGTTTCTAGTGGAGGGCCCATCAAATGTTTTCCTCTATGGAGCTGTTATTGCTTTGTCTGGAATGTTTCTGTCTATTTTTACACAGACTAAACCAGATCGAGTTACAGGTCAGATCTGTGGAGAGGCAACCCCGCTCACAGTCAGAATACTTGTTTTTCTAGGTATTTTTGAGCTATAAATCTACCTCTAACTGAATAACTGAATAAGGTAGGGCTGTTTAATGTCATATTGTGGATCGTTCCAGGCAGGGCAGTGATATATCCATAGAAACAAGCAGGTCAGAGACCCTCTACCAGAAAAAGTTACATAGTGCAACTTTAAGCAAGAAAGGCCAAGATCCAAGGTGGAAAAAGTCATTCTAAAAAGTAAGCCAAAACACATGACAGTGCATTAGAATGGCTGTAGATGACTGGGAGTGGACACCTTTTTCATCTCATTAATGTAAGTACAAGTACTGTGGGGCTGCCTGACAGGAAGTAATGATTTCCAATGGAGTGTCAAGTCAAGCTGTCATTCACACCTGTCAATCAGTGGAAAACATCACAGCTCCAATCAGTCACAAGATCAGAGTAATGAGGAGAGCCACAACCAAAAGGACCAGTGTGGGATGCTCAGTGGAAGCTTGCTCTTTTCATTTTATTTTAGGGTTAGTTTCGTTTAATTTGTATTTATTTATTTTTTGAAACTTGCAGAATTGTGACTTTTAATCAGAGGTGTACACAGAACCCTTATTTAGTAACTATAATGTAGTAGTAGTGGAAGTAATGGTAGGAATAGTAGTAGTAGTAGTAGTAGTAGTAGTAGTAGTAGTAGTAGTAGTAGTAGTAGTAGTAGTAGTAGTAGTAGTAGTAGTAGTAGTAGTAGTAGTAGTAGTAGTAGTAGTAGTAGTAGTAGTAGTAGTAGTACAGTAGTAGTAGTAGTAGTAGTAGTACAAGTAGTAGTAGTAGTAGTAGTACAGTAGTAGTAGTAGTAGTAGTAGTAGTAGTAGTAGTAGTAGTAGTAGTAGTAGTAGTAGTAAGTAGTAGTAGTAGTAGTAGTAGTACAGTAGTAGTAGTAGTAGTAGTAGTAGTAGTAGTAAGTAGTAGTAGTAGTAGTAGTAGTAAGTAGTAGTAGTAGTAGTAGTAGAAACAGTAGTAATCGTAGTAGTAGAAGTAGTAGTAGTAGTAGTAGTAGTAGTAGTAGTAGTAGTAGTAGTAGTAGTAGTGGTAGAAATAGTAGTAATCATAGTAATGGTAGTAGTAGTAGTAGTAGTAGTAGTAGTAGTAGTAGTAGTAGTAGTAGTAGTAGTAGTAGTAGTAGTAGTAGTAGTAGTAGTAGTAGTAGTAAGTAGTAGTAGTAGTAGTAGTAGTAGTAGTAGTAGTAGTAGTAGTAGTAGTAGTAGTAGTAGTAGTAGTAGTAGAAATAGTAGTAATCAGTAGTAATGGTAGTAGTAGTAGTAGTAGTAGTAGTAGTAGTAGTAGTAGTAGTAGTAGTAGTAGTAGTAGTAGTAGTAGTAGAAATAGTAGTAATAGTAGTAGTAGTAGTAGTAGTAGTAGTAGTAGTAGTAGTAGTAGTAGTAGTAGTAGTAGTAGTAGTAGTAGTAGTAGTAGTAGTAGTAGTAGTAGTAGTAGTAGTAGTAGTAGTAGTAGTAGTAGTAGTAGTAGTAGTAGTAGTAGTAGTACCAGTAGTAGTAGTAGTAGTAGTAGTAGTAGTAGTAGTAAGTAGTAGTAGTAGTAGTAGTAGTACCAGTAGTAGTAGTAGTAGTACCAGTAGTAGTAGTAGTAGTAGTAGTAGTAGTAGTAGTAGTAGTAGTAGTAGTAGTAGTAATGGTAGTAATAACAGTAGTAGTAGTAGTAATGGCAGTAATAGTAGTAGTAGTAGTAGTAGTAATGGTAGTAATAGTAGTAGCAGTAGCAGTAGTAGTAGTAGTAGCAGTAGAAGTAGCAGTAGTAGTAGCAGTAGCAGTAGCAGTAGTAGTAGCAGTAGTAATAGTAGTAGCAGTAGAAGTAGTAGTAGAAACAGTATATTTACTTTATTTAAACCAAAATATCCACTGTGTTTCATATTCAAATGTCCAGCAGACTTGTGTCATATTCACTTGATATTTGAATACATTTCTATTAAGCACTTGCTGTACAAATAAACTCGCCTTGGATACGAATACCTAATTATTTCTGTATATGTCAAGATCACTAAAATATAACAATGGTTTACACATATTTTTTGGTCCAACTTGACATTTCATCCTAACTCAATATGAGGAACAACACAGCCTCATATTGTCTTTATTTCCAGCCCAGTTCCTCCCATGGCTCTAAGCACAAGATACTGCAGAGTCACTGAGGGAGAGCCAAACGCCGGGCCAATCTCAGCAGGCTCTGTCTTGTAGTATAGCTCCGAATACACATCTTTAGAACAGATACTAAGTCATTCCCTGGCAACCAACGGAGCTTAAAGACTGTGAAGACGGTGGACACACAGCACCCTAGGGAGACTGTAGCTTCATCTCCTCTTTGAAGACCTGCCAACGAGCAAGCACCCAAGACTCGCTGGTCAATTACACCCAACCCTCTCTCCCTCCTCCCTCTTTCCTTCTCCTCCTCTTCCCCTCGTGTCCTTGAAAAAAAAAGAATCGGAGCAAAATGGCTTCTTCGACGGGCCCCGGTATTAGCGAGCGAGCAGCCCCGAAGAAGCGTCACGTGGGTTTATGTAACTTCTCAATCGCGGCGCCGTCCCCCATGTGGGTGCGCTCCACTTAGTCACTGATTTCCCATGTAACAGGGAGCAAAGCCATACTCAAAATGGCGGGTAATTACCACCATCTGAAGTGTTAAAGTGCTGGAGGATCGCGGGGGGTACAAGCAGGTTTAAATGTCACAGTGGTATGACACATGTGACGGCGAGAGCTTACACACGTACATGTACTAGTTTACTGTACGCCTGGGTTTCACACGATAACACAATAACATATGGGTCAATAAGATTTAAAGGTGCATTGTGTGACTTTTCTGGTGGAGGGGCCGTCACCTGCGTGTTTCTATGGAGATGCCATAAACAGCTCTACATTACATTACATCTATCTATTAATGCAACTTGAACCATTCAAAAATACCTAGAAAAATGGACTCAAAATCTACACTTACATTATAGTATAGTTTAATTTATCCCCAGTATAGTCTGGGCAAGCACTTTCTCAACTACTCGAAACAAATTATTATTGGTGCAAAAATGTTTTGTTCCTTGCCACTAACATTGTCTGCTAATTTATTCATCAAACTTAACGTTCTTAATATTTATGAGATTATTATTAAATGTGTATTTTTATGTATACAATTCTGTGTGATTCAACTATAATCCCCAAACATTTCACATTTTATTTAAAAACCAATGCAGAGATTCATAGATACAATACCAGTTTCCACATCTGGTTAGTTATGGCACATCAGAAACATTGTTTAAAAAGAGTTGATATTTCATGATAATGTTTGATGTCATGTTTGTTAATCATTTTATTGTGAATGTTTAATTGTATTTTAATCCATGTTTGAATCAAATTCATTTAATCCAAGCTGTGTAAATTCAATTTATTTACTTATTTATTTTGAATGCATAGCTATAATGTTCAATTTTTAATGTATTCATAAGGTGGAAGCTTTAAAAACACCCTGTTTAGGTTTTTTACCTCTTCTGGCACCTACTTTTTTTTTTTTTTTTTCTTTTTTTCTTTATTTATTTTTTAATTTGTATGTTATATATGGGCAAAAAAACAAAACAAAAAAAACAAAAAAAAAAAACTGTGACTGACTGTGAGTGGGGTTGCTTCTCCATAGATCTGACCTGTAACTTGGTCTACTTGGTCTGGTTTGGTCTCCATGAAGATAGAGAGTGAAACATTCCAGACAAAGCAAGTGCACATTTTCTTGTAATACAGTGAGTTCTTGTGTCTAATCACTAATAGAAATAATACTTTTAAAAAAGTGAATTTACCTTTTGGATATTTCAAGTGGAGAAAACTGTCAATACCCTTTTTATTTAATTTTTTTTATTTATTTGCACGGTTACATGGTAATGTAGCTTCATAGACAAAACTATAAATAAAATCAATGACAAAAAATCATGCAATAAGAAGACTAACTCTATAAGAAAGTCAGGATACAGGTATAATAGGGCAATAAAATATAAATAAATAAAAAAAGTATATAATGGATGACCTGACTATGACTTGAGACTTTCTAAACACCATTGTTTCTCTCAACAGGCTCCAAAACCCAATAAACATCATGTTCACATTATACTGGCTGCAGCCCTATTGTATTGTATGTCGCATGCTGCAAAGTTACACATGAAGGTTAAGACCTGTTATAAGCTTGAGCAAACACAAGAAAACCGCAATTACGGACGGCCTTGAGTGAAATAGTCGTACACAAAAGCACACGATTACCCACTGACTGCTTCTGAATGGAGAATAGCTGGAATACCTGCACAACTCTGCGACAACAACTTACAAATTGGGTTCAGAAAATAATCAAGATTTTTATTCATGTTTTTCATTCTTAGTTTGGAAAAAAAAAAAAAAAGGTGACATCATGCTGGGGTTGCTCTATATGCATTTCTTATGGTGGAATGTTTAGGAGTTACCATGGTGACACACTGCACACAGTAGCAAACACTGTCAGTTTTAAGGTAGTCTAAAAGCTCAAGAAAACAACAGGAGCTTGCGGTTTGATTTTCACAAAAATGGTGAGTATGACTAACTGAAAAACTGTTGGCTAATGATAGACTGTAATGTTATTTGAGAGGGACTTTTTGTAATTCCAGCTAAATCAGTTCTTTACGATCAGATTACGTTCAAACAAAACTCAGATTAAAGCCTGATGAAGCCACAGACCGAGCAGTGCCTACAGTTAGCACCACACCCCATGGAAAGTTGACGACAGCTGCAAAGTATCAATACCATTCTGATTCTGAAAAACAAAAAGTCTGGCCCAGAAATTAGTTATCTTGGTCTTGCCATAAACAGCTGCTTTATGGACCAAACTTGTATCATTTGAGGCTTCACTGTGCCTAGTTAAAAAAGAAAATCAGCAGTAAAAGTTACTGCAAAAGAATGACATGCAAATAAATGATAACAACAGACAAACTTTGCTCAGTCATCACAAATCTATGCTATTGTATGTTTGTAAAAATTACATTTAAAATGCCCTACACCAGTCCTTCTCAAAGTCCTTTTTTTTGTTTTTTTTCCGTACTAGAATAAAGTGTAATTGCACATCCACTACAGTAGTTGGCAGTGACGCTCTCATTGTCAGAGTGTGTGCAGGGAGTATAGACTCATCAAGAATCTCGGACTTCCTGTCATCGTGCAATGCATACTGGGAAGGATTTTCTGAAAAAGTGAGCATCAAACTGCCATGTTTCTTTTTCCCAGTGGGATGCGTCTATTGACAAAGTCGATCTTTTCAAGTCTTTTGAACAATATCCCTTTTGTTTCTGGTTCTGATATTGTCATATTTTAGTTTTGGGATTCGGACATTGTTAATTGTGTGGTTGCTGGATCCTAACAGCGGAAAACGGCTCGAGAAATGTGTTTGTGAACTCCATAACTGCAAAAGGGAATCAGATCTGTGCGACTGCAAATCTCTGTTCAAACTGTTTCCCTTCCCAACGGAATTGAAAAATAGTGAAAGGCGAAACTGCCTAAATCATCCCGAGTTTATAGCGAAATTTTTGTATGTGGAGGCCCAGTTTTCTTCATCTCCGTGTCATTGTAGCGTTCTGTTATGTTTGGCAAATCAACAACAACGACCACACCTCAGTTTTCAACATTTACAAACATTTCATGATTCCAAACAGCACATCTGTATGCAGTCTTCATTTGACCCCTGATGACATTTACTTCAGTGGGTCATTCAGTGTCATTCCATCTTTACCAGTGTTGAGGAGTAACAGATTACATGTACCGGAGTTATGTAATCAGATTACAAATTATGAGTAACTGTATTTGGTTACAGTTACTGTTTCAGTGAGTGGTAATTGATTTACAGTTACTTTGTTGAAATAAATGGATTACAGGGCAATATTTTCCTGTTTTTACATTTTGGGCTATACCCGCCCTTTTTTTTTTTTTTTCCTGTAATTCCACTCATTGGACACTAAACCAGGACTAAACCAGGACTAACCAGGACTAAACCAGGACTAAATCACTAAACCAGGTCTAAACCACTAAACCAGGACTAAACCAGGACTAAACCAGGTCTAAACCAGGTCTAAACCAGGACTAAACCAGGACTAAACCAGGACTAAATCAGGTCTAAACCAGGTCTAAACCAGGTCTAAACCAGGACTAAACCAGGACTAAACCAGGTGTAAAACAGGATTTAACAGGACTAAACCAGGTGTAAAACAGGATTTAACAGACTAAACCACTAAACCAGGACTAAACCAGTGTAAAACAGATTAACAGGACTAAAACCAAACAGACTAAACCAGGTGTAAAACAGGATTTAACAGGACTAAACCAGGACTAAACCAGGACTAAACCAGGTGTAAAACAGGATTTAACAGGACTAAACCATGCCGCGCGGACCGTGCCTCCTTATCTTCTATCAATAATATGTTTTAATATGGTTAAGGAAAAGTTTGGGCTTTTTATTGTCTTTAAGCAGACAAAACTTCTTATGCGAAAATATCCTAGTCTTTGCTTCTCTACAGCAAATCAAGTAATTCAAAGTATTCAGATTACGTTACTCACTTTAAGTACTTTAAGTAATGGATTCGGTTACAAACTACATTTTGGGGTATGTAATCTGTAATCTGTAGGGGAATACATTTTAAAAGTCACCTTCCCAACACTGATCTTTACAAACATGTTCCTGGCTTGTGACATGAGCATGAATAGAGCCTATTAGTGCTATAGTGTTGGTTTCTGAACCGAGCATATGCACAAACAGCACATCCAAAAGAGAAGGGTATGTACAGTAAAATGGCCTTTTTTTTATTTATTTATTTTTTTTTTTTCAATATTTCCGGCTGAGCAGATCCTCTAATTATTGGTTCTTAGGGTCAAAGAAAAAATAAAAGAACACAAATAAAAAGTATGTCAGACTACTCATTTTATTGACCTTTTGAGACTCCCTGACTAATATGTCTCGCAAAAACTCTAAATACTGTGTGTCTATTCACTCATACTCAGGTTCCCTAGAGAACAAATCTTCTGTTGCTCCTTCTGTAGCCGTAGTCTGCCCCGTAGCCCTAAATTGCATCGCATGAGTAGTTGTGAGCTTTACATCGACGGAAAACCCAGCAGTTTGAGCTCAAAATGCTCTGGTCCACCTTGTGAAGTCATGTAGTGGTAGTTTTCAAGTTAACAGCTACTTTTAAGCTTTGAGATCGGCAACTCCGAGACTGAAATCATCAAAATGATTCTAGTGAAGGTGTGTGGAGTTTAAAAGCACAGTGGAGCACTTCTTGTACTACCACATGACATCACCAGGTGGAACAGAGTGTTTCCCATTTGAGAGAAGAAGTCAGAACTGTGTGATCAAAATGTAAATGAAATAAAACACAACTCCAGGTATTTTTTGACGAGGAAAAACATAACATACATCAGAAAATAGTGTAATATGGGCCCTTTAAAATGAACTTGCTTTTTTTTTTTTTTTGCATTTGAATACAGTCAAAGTATGATGCAGCACCTTTACGTAACACCCTTGTTCCTTGTTATCATCCTCCTTTGCTCAACTCAATTTGCAATGTCAAAACTCCATGACCTTCAGGCATTTTTTTTTCTTCCTTCGCTCCCCCCTGCTAAACACATCAACTACTCCACTCTTAGGTAACCCTCTCACGCGTTCTCCAGCCGTTACCGGGGTCACGTCATCGCGTTATTTATATCAGCAAATGCATTTAGAGCCCATTAAGGGTCAAGCAGCTGGAAGACTTTATTTGAGTGACATAATAGCTTTGGAGCTCGCAGGCGAAGTGGGACTGGAGAATTACGCAGCGTTCACAAGAGTTATTTGTCATCCTCTTCACAGCTCAGCCTCCTCCATCGTGCCTCTTTGTTTATTTGCGTTTTTATTTCTTTATTTTCGTCTCTCCCCTGCGCTAAGAGGAGACGAATCCATTTTGTGCTTTAGTGTGTGGGGAAAGTTACAACAACAAATGCTTTGCAGTCCTCTCCACTCTTCGCGGGAGTTAAGAGGGGCGCGTGTATTGTGGCTGGGGGGGAGAGGGGGAGGATGATGGGAGGCTGGGGAAGATAGGAGAGATAAAGTGCTCTGACTAATTTAGACGTTGAGATAAACAAAAGGCTTTCATATTGAATGGAATAATGGAAAAGCAAGTTGTGGAAAAAAAAAAAAAGAGAAAAAAACTCACAAAAGATGTAGTGTATAAAAGTATAAAAGATAGTTCTCATAGTCCGTATTTTTTGGACAATAATGCACATGATGATTATGAGGTGCAATATCAATAATGTTGAATTCTCTCGTCTATTTTCATACATAAGGCGCACTGGATTATAAGGCACATTAAGCGTCCATGATCCATGGGCAGAATGTTGCATAATTTGCCCGGTGTTGCCTCCCTGTCTTGGTGAATGTGTGTTATGAATGTGAATGTGGGTTGATAATTTAAGTTTGTTTTTTTTAATATCCTACGACTCAATTAGAATGCTTAATGCAGCTTTGCACACATTTGTTTACATTTTACAGAAATGAAACTTGAAACCACTTGGCTAATTTGCATAAACTATAAGCACTGAAAAAAAAAACAACTGCTCGCTCCTTGTTCCTTGTGCGCTGTTGCAGTCAGCTTCTGTTGGACTAAAGGACACGACTCAGTGGAATATGAGTGTTCTTTCTGTGACAAAGGCGACGAGGCAGCAGCAGTGTGTGCTGAGTCGATGCAGAACTATACTTCACTCTTTACTCCACGAGGCTCCTGACTACAATAGCCGTAATGCTCTGACAACCCATCAAGAGGCACGGCTTTGTAGCTTACCAAAGTCGTACTAAAACATTTTGACAGATTTTTGAGTGCCGTGCCACACAAAATCGGTTCAAGGTCAGTAAGCACAAGCAGAAATAATACATAAGGTGCACTGGATTATAAGGTGCACTGTCAATTTTTGAGAAAATTAAAGGATTTTAAGTGTGCCTTCTAGTCCAAAAAAATACGGTACTCACTAAAAATGCACATTATCTATCTATTCTATGTACGTGCAGAAATATTTAAATGCTCAGTATAACTTTTTAAGTGAGGAATCTGTCACTTGCTTATCTCCATGGAGATTTACTTGAAATATTCCACACTATGGCGTTAAAATTGTACTTCTCCGTGGAGACAAAAAAGGTAACACTCCCAGGCCAAGTTACAGATCTGTGGAGAGGCAGCCCCATTTACAGTAAGAATTGTGACTAGTTAAACAATAAAAAGACATATAATTGAACACATGAATGTTAGATAAGTTTACTGCCACAGTGGAACATTCTGGACAAAACAATATCTCCATGGAGACAAGCCGGGCATACCCTGCACCAGAAAAGTTACAAAGTGGACATTTAGTCACTGAAAGAAACCAATTATTGTAACTATTATTATTATTGTATTATTTAGAACGTATTATCAACTTTTGCAAGAAGAAAGACTACTATAGAAACTACTACTACTAAAGCCAAAATATATTGCTTAGTACTTTGTTCTCATGTTAATATGTATGTTACTGTTAAATATACTAGTGTTGAAACCACATTAAAACTGTATTACATCAAATCCTTACACCAACAAATGAATAACAGGCCTCATTTGAACATGCCATTTTATTTTTTTTACCTTGCAATCATAACAGAGGGAATGCCGCCTGTTTGTGGGCAAACTGTGATGGGAAAATGGGAATGTTGTAATGGAAGTCATTTATAATCAGGATGACAAGCACAAGCTCTGAAGAAGGAGAACGGGGGAGGAGATGGCGGACCAGAGGAGCGTTTGTAGACAGCTTTGAGGTCCAGGCTGGGAGGAGAACGGAGATTGGAGAGGGACCAGGGGCTGCACAAGACCTCCCTTTAGCATCTGGGTGAGGTTCATTAGGAGATGACTGTGTGTGGCATGGGGACTATGTATTCTACTGTATGGTAATGCAATGTCAAGGTCAAAACTCCTCCCATGGGTCAAGAAGTGTTCACAGTAGAGTTTAAAGGTCATATATTATGCAAAACTGACTCTTGTGAGCTTTAAGTCATGTTGAAATTCTGTTACCTTACATTCTCGCACGCCCAAAGTTGTGTTTTATTTCATTTATACATGTCTGAGTGACCATTTATTATTAGTCTGTCTACGTCTTTAAAGCTCAAAATGCTCTGTTCCACCTTGTGATGTCATGAAGCTGTAGTTATCAAGTTAACTGCTTTTACCTTTTACCTTTTGATGAGTCAGACGTGCACTTGAGTCAAACTTGAGTCACTACTTTTAGGACTTGAAACTTGACTTGATAAAGATGACAAAGACTTGGGACTCAACTTGGACTTGAAGGTCATTGACTTGGGACTTGACTCGGACTTGAGGGCCTAGACTTGAGAAGACTTGATGCTTCTAAAAAATATATGTTTTAGAAAATACTTCTCTTTACAGTTGATGCATGTGGTGCTGATTTTACAGGAACAAACTGGAACATGCCCCTCCCACTTCTCTGTTTGTTACTTTGGATAATTGAAGTACTGTGATGTGGTATCCTCAAATGTACTACAGCAATATAAAGTACAATGCAGTAAAAAGGAGTTAACTACATAGAACAGGATCCTTCCATTTAACTGCAGACTACATGACAAAATAACTGCACTTTTAAATCTGAATTCTCTCTATTCTGACTGTAATGACTCACACTAAGACCTTAAAAAGGAAAAAAAAAATAAAATAAAATAAATAATAATAATAATAATAATAATAATAAATAATAATAATAATAATAATAATAATAATAATAATAATAATAATAATAATAATAATAATTTCTATAACTCTTATATCAATACTCATATATAAATATGCCATGACTTTTTAAGTGCAATCTAGTTTAAAATTAATATAAGTTGCAAAAATCTAAAATATATTTGCTACTTTGGTTTAAAGACTTGAAATGACTTGAAGCTCAAAGCAGACAACTTGGACTTGACTTGGATTTGACTTGGACTTTTGAGCCAGTGACTCGAGACTTGACTTGGACTTTCCTGTATGTGACTTGGGACTTGACTCATACTTGAGGTCAAAGACTTGAGACTTACTTAAGACTTGCAAAACAACGACTTGGTCCCACCTCTGTGATAAATAGAGATGAGCAATTCCATGGCTGAAATTATTCATCTGATTCTAGTGAAGGTGTCTGGAGTTTAAACACACTGTGGAGCACTTCCTGTTTTAACATATGACATCACAAGGTGGAACAGAGAGTTTTCTATTTGAGAGAAGTGCACATCTTAAATATGCAGGGTTTCTGTGTTAAACATGTGAGTATGAAACAAAACACAACTCCAGATAGAAAACTGTGCAAAATGGGCCCTTTAATGACGATGGAGATGATCATACAGTATATACTCTAATGTCAACAACTTCACTGCTCTTTTTTTAAATGTGTCCTCTGCATTTGACCCATCGTTCTGTGTTACTGGGGCAACCTGTCAGGAGCAGTGCAGGGGGACCCATCTCCAAATCTTGTTCTAAATTTATACTGCTTGAGGGATTAGCCTGTTGAGCATGTAAATTACAGACTGGGGTTGTATAATATTGACTGATTCTGATGAGTTAAAATGTGCCCGTAAATGTCTCAGTTGAAGTATTGAACAAATATTAATTCAAATGTAATGCATATATAATAACAAAGTAGAGGTATATTTATTTTAATTACACAATATTCTAATATAGCATCTTTCCAGAACAAGTGCAATGTTTTTTTTTTTTTTTTTTTTTTTATCGCTTACCTTTATTATTACAGACAAAGCAAACAAGTCCCACCCAAAGCAATAACCCAACCAGAAACCATCTTACAGTGAGGCGAGAATGCAGGCTAGTTTAGGGTGACCAGACAGTCTTTGAGCCCTGTGACCTCTGTCCCAGCAGATTTATAAAAAAAAAAACATGATTTGTCCCAGATTTATAAAAGAAATGTCCCCGGTGTCCATTTTTTGACTAATGTGTCCTACAGTAAAAAGAGACATATTTTGACATTTGTTTAGCCAAAATTCAGAAAACCATGCTTGAAAATGACCATATGGCAAAAAATGCTGTGTTTCACCAACACAAATCCCTCAAATTTTATACTTGTATATAACAAGTGAGTCAAAAATGGACAATGTTAGGCACTGTTTTTACAATTGTATTCATATCTGTGTAATCCCTCAGTCGTCCAGGTTGGATCCATAGCAAAAGAAAAATTTAATTCTGCCAAAATGGACAGACATTTCACAGCTCATCCAAGCTGTTCAGTTTCTGGTCAGACTGATGGTGCCTTATATTTGTCTGAAGGAGCTAACTAGCCTGATTCATCAGCCGGTTTCATTTTGTAGAAACCATCTGACCTCGCAGTGTTAGAATTTGTTAGAATTTGTTCACTCTACAGTAGGCGGGTAGTTTTTTTTCATTTAACCAATCGCTGCAGTTAGCCCGTAACGGGGCTAACTGATATAATAAGCTTTTCCCAAATCCCGTAGGAAGAAGGACAATAACGTCTTTCCCCTTGATGAAATTCACCAAACATTCTCTTTGTGTGTATGGCTCTTCGCCAATTGGCTGGTGCCTGAACTCGCACTTCCGGGGTTTTTGCGAACCATCTAGTGTATTCTGATTCCTGACCTAGTCGCTGGAGAGAAATGAAATTGAGCGGAGGCACTAGATGGTGCTAGCTACACTGAAACTAACACACCTACTTGTTTACAGTTTCTTTTTCTTTTCTTGTTTACAGTCTCTTTACTTTTCTTCTTAGTTAGGTCAGTTGAACTACACCAACTGTGCTTCACACGTATGAGCATACTGTTTTCCCGTTTTTGATTTAGGTCTGAGGGTGGAGTTATAAATAGGAGATGGATGATGTCTAGATGATGCCCCCATTCCTCTTCAATCTTATTTACACCAAACATCCCAGCCCGGGTGTGTCCCAGTTTGGAAATCTGAAAATCTGGTCTCCCTAAGCCAGCTATTCCACCAAAACTCCCCAAACCCCAAATCCCAAACAACCAAAGCAGATCTCTGGAAATGCAAAAGTATGCTAAGATGTCCAAGTGTTTAGACGGCATGCAGAAAGTAGAATATTTGGTTCCTTTTGGTCGCTCAGATCTGTCGATTTTATGCAGTGTGTTGATGCCGTCTGGTGAGAGTGCGCTCAGTCAAGAAGGTCTGAGCTCAAATAGCATCTGTTTTACGAAGCGGGCACAAATTTTCTCTGTGCCCACCTTCATTTTAAAGCCCAGTATAAACGTGTCAGAAGCACAACTCTTCAAAGTGACAGTGGAGCTGGAGCCAGTCAGACCAATACAGCTTGTACAATGTCCCTGGAGGCAACGCAGCATTTTAGATTTGACATAAAGGGACGCTAAATAAATAATGAAGCTTAGCAGTGGCAATATCGCAGGAATACTTTGTAAAATGAGTAAAGTGGATGTCAGTTTGTACAGCTCCCAGTGAAAAACACCAGGAGACATTTATAGCGATCTCAGTTTTAATAATTTAGGAGCGGTACCTGATTTTTTCATGTAATAAAGTGTAATTTGTTTTGCCTTAGTGCAGATATATTGCAAAAGCAGCTCTCAGGGTCAAATTGAGAACATGGTTTGCCGTCTACATCTAATTATGAAGCATTTTTATTGGCCGCAAACCAGGAATTAATGCTGGTGCGCTGTTAGCATGCTAGTTGTTGTTAGCAGTGGTGGCAGAACTCCACTCTGACCTCTGAAAGTTCTGAAACATACTTATAAACTCATTGTGGTGAATAATTACGATAACTGAAATGAGGAATAATTTTGGATGGTTTAAAATCACATTTTGAAGAATCAAGTGCAGTATTGGTTCTTTTTTTCAGACCAAGAGTTTGTTTTTCATACCTGACAGTTTTGACTGCTCACTAGAGTCTTCCTCAGAGTCTCATGATGTTACTGTGACGTGTCTGGTCAGCTCATTTATACAGGTTTTGGCACTGTCTTCCTACTGGTGGAGGCAGGACGACAGCGCCATCTGCAGTCCGACTTCCTCAGGACAGTATCCCAGGTGTGTGAGAGTAAAAAAGCCCCTCGTCCCAGTTTATAGTCCCATAGGCATGTTTCCATATTTCGATTGCCTCTTTAATCCAGTTTGTTTTCCTCTGTCCCAATGATGTTTGCTCCATCCCAGACCATAATGTGGTTCTCTCCTTTACAGTGGTCAGAAATGGCCGATTTAAGTTGTTCCCATTCTGCTTAGTGTTTATCAAGTGATCAAGTGCAGGGCCTTTAAGAGTATTAAGTAGGGGTGTAACGATATCCAAGTCTCTCGATACGATATTGTCACAGTATGAACTACACGATATGATATTTATTGCAATATCGTGGGAAAGCTCATGATATAGAGGGGTGGATCACGATTAGGGATGTAAAAATAACCAAATCTCTCGTTACGATATTTTCACGATACACATCTCACTGTACGATATTTATTGCAATATTTTGTGGAGGCTAACAAAACTGTGAATATGCCACTTTTTCCTCTTAAAATGCTTTGACAAGAGTTAAGACTTAAAAGTGTTTAGAACTGTTATTTCTTCTTGTAGTCTACACTGAAATGGAGCAAAGGATCATGGTCTATGTAGTTCCCTCTGTCTTTTTTTTTTTAGCTATTGCTGCACCATAACTCTTCATTTAAGCAAAGAGACTTGTGATTCGATATATTGTGATGGTCCACGATATTATTGTGAGAACTTTGATGATACGATATCACAATATTTCGGTTGTTGTTACATCCCTAGTATTAAATAAAATGCATTTTTTTTGTTTTATTATTATATAGCAAGTATTGGCAAGTATCAGAAAACTTTAATATAAACTTGCAGGCTATACTTTACTATTTCAATCTGAGAGAATCAAAAATCTCAAGTTTGACTGTGGCCGTGTGAATCGCTGTATTTCTTTATCTGACAAAACAATCTGAAATTCTAATCGAGTGCATATCAGACTGGTATATACGCTTGATAAACCTAGAGTGTCTGTACGTATTTCCACCAAGGGCGTTAATATTTCTCAACAAGGGCATCTAGACGTACAGATTCAAATCAATTTCAGGTAAAACGCATAAACAACAAACCAGTTATTGTCAAAAACATTGCAGTTTCCAAACAAATGCTCAGATATTTTCTTATAAAATTTTTAGTAGCTACGAAATTCCTTCCCATCTCCCCTCGCTGCCCTTGTACGCGCTCCCTATGTGTCAAAACTGATTTATTCTCACCTCCTAGAGAAAATAATGTCCCGTCCTATCATTAATCCCACTTTTTTAACAACGTTGAGGGGAATTTGGGCGTGTTAAAACCCTATAATACTCTGCGGTGGTCCTATATGAATGAGCGTATCCATAAAAGACCTGTCAGATTAAGTGAGCCAATTCTTATGTCTGATTTATTATTATTACGACTATGCAGTGTGCTGTGCGTTTGAATGGGGGAATGGGAGTGACTAAGAGCTGCATGCAGATGAGATGCGTAGCTTGGGCACGTCAGACCACATCATAGTCTATTAAGGTCCTGCCTGGAGAGCCGTGCAGTGTGCAGTCATCTGAACGCGCCCATATATGTGGAGGACAGCGGGGGGCGACGGAGAGCTGGGGAGGAGGATGCGGAGTGAATATGAAATAAAAGAGCTAAATGTGCAAGGATGAGCTTTAAAGTGAAGAACGTTCTGCTATTAGAAATGTTGTTAGTCCACAGTTAAAGGTGCGCTGGGTAACTTTTTGGTTTTTGGTTTTATTGCTTAAAAATACCAACAAAATCAACTCTTTCTGGTCAGATTGTGTTAAAGTAAAGCTCAGATTAAAGTCTAACAAAGCCAAAGACAAACCATACTCCTTGCACTGGCTCCCTGTCCAGTTCAGAATTCATTTAAAAATGTTGGTGTTTGTTTTTAATGCAGTCAATGGTCTTGCACCTTCCTACTTGTGTGAGATTTTGGCCCAGCAGAGCTCTACGATCTGCTGGGCAACATCTGCTGGAGGTCCCCCGGTCCCGGTGCAAACAGTGGGGTAATCGTTCTTTTGCAGTGCTCTGGAACTCTTTGCTCATTGAGTTACGGTTCATCTCTGACCTGTCTTTGTTCAAAGCCAAAAACCTTCTTATTTAGAATGTCTTTTAACACTTAGTGGCCCTGTGACGCTTTCTTAATTTTAATAGTGTAATGTGCTTTGTTGACCTATTTGTATGATGTTTATTGTTTTGTATCTTGTTTTAATGTTGTACAGCACTTTGGTCGGCTTTTTTTGTTGGAAGGTGCTATAGAAATAAAGTTTGATTGATTGATTGATGGCTACAGTTAGCACCACAACCCGGGCAACATTGATGACATCAGCCGCAAACTATCAATAGGATCTGTCTGTCTTTCACTCAAATCTTTATGTGAGTGGTGTTGCCTCTTCACTGGGGGTGTAACAGTGCATGTATTCGTGCCGAACCGTTTCTGTACAGGACGTTCGGTTCGGTGCAGGGCAGTGCATGAGTGAGTTCGCGCAATTTGTGTGTGTTTACATTCTGCCACTACACGTGCAGCTACATGAAAGGCTTATCTCTTTAATATTTACAAGGGAACTCATCCGTGATTGTGGTGGTAGTGTTTCCCGCAACGCTTTATAGTTAGGGCGGTCGCCTTGGCAACAATGGCCCCCCCGCCCTGACTACGTCCCTCCAAACCACGTGAATCCTCGCAAAACTACGGCCAACCTCGGTCCTCATTTTCGCCATTTTCGGTGAAATCTCCGCCACCCTATTTGTAACTGCCAGAAGATCTGCACTCACTGCAGACAATGTGGACAAGTTGGTTTTTCTGTCCAAAAATATGAAGACTGAGTAAAAATTCATGCTGGAACTGTTAGTGCTGCACTTTACATTTTGAAAAGTTTAGTTTGCTGTTTAAAAGGAATTTATTTATTTATTTTTAATAATATTTCATACATTTGTTGCTTATTTGAGAATATTTAATTCAGCTTATTAGTATTACCAAGCAGCACTTTGCATTTATTTTATTTCCCATTTGTATATAATGTTAAAACTAATTGTTGGTTTAATAAACAAATGTTTCCATTCTGTACTGAAAATAAACCGGATCATGACCTCAAAACCGAACTGATTTTTGTGTACCGTTACAGCCCTACTCTTCACAGATCTGACCTGTAACCTGTAACTTACACATATAATTGAACATAAACAAGGCAAAACTATCATTCTGTTTTAAGTCAGGTCTTATGATCCAAGTCAAATCAAGAATAAAGGTTACCAAAAGCAATAAATCAGAGCAGAAAAATATAGCAGGACACATACCACTGCACCTCTGGGAGAGTCACTACCTTAATAAAACAAGTTATACCTATTTCAAACCACTCTGTGTATTATGCATGAAGACACATTTCATTTGGAGCACTCTGTTTCCATGCCACTTTCTCCTTAGGCTCCTCAGGAAATACATTGTACCTGTCCCCACTTCTGTACAACACCGCCTCCTCAGATCGCTGGCCCCCTGCAGCTTTAAGCACACACTTCATTTTGTCACTAACCTCCTTCAGGACCTTTAAAAGTTTGTGAACAAATACATACTAAGCACGGGAACAAAGGAAAGTATGGAAGGAAAACCTGAAGTGAAGCGTAATGTATTTTCAACTCATATCAGAGCCTGTTTTAAAGGTGCACTGTGCAGCTTTTCAGAAATGTGAATTTTTTATGTTATTGCTTTATCTGGAATGTTTCACAGTGTGGCATTAAACCTTTCTATCTTCATGGAGACCAAACAAGAGCAAGTGACATGTCAAGTCTGTGGAAAGACAACCCCACTCGGGATTTTCAAGCTATAAAACCAGCTGTGATTAAATAAATGTAAGACAGAACTGTTTAATGTCACACTGTGGAACATTCCAGACAGAGAAATGACATTTCCATAAAAAGAAGCAGGTGAAGGAACCTTCACCAGAGAAGCTGTACATAGCACCTTTACAAATTGTATATTATTTGTTGTTTAATTGGAGGTTAGGATAAACTTATTTTTGAAAAAGACAAACCCCTGTTTTTTTTTGTTTTGTTTTTTTGTTTTGACAAATAATTACAAATATTTTAACCCTGCAGTTGTTTTAAATTGTATCCACACACACAGCAGCTAATGACTTCAAAACATAGACCATGTAAAGAAGTGGACTAAGCGAGTATGATATCACCTATTGCATTCAGCTCCAGTCAAATGAAGCTCACCAAGGTTTGCTGTTATGGGGTGAATTTGGAGCTGAGTTCCACATTAGAAATAGGACAAAATAGTAACAAAACAAAAGAACTCAATTAAACCAGCAATACTGGAACCAAACAGTCAATAAAATAATCACAAAAAGAATAGAAATTATACAAAACATGTCTTAATGTCATTTCAACATTTCTAATGAGATAGGTGGGCCTGTCTGTGTTTTTGTAGTGCGTTTCAGTCCAGGGTGCAACATGCAGACTGTGACAAGGAGACAAAAAGAATCTCTTCCGACCCACCTGAGGGTTGTGACCCAGTCTTTGGGAAACAATGATGTAGAGGGTGTTAATGCAAACATTTTAAGACTAAAAAAGAGGATCCAGGCAGCAGTAGTTACAGAGAGAGGGGTGATTTTTCTTCTTTTTTTTTCAATACAAAGTGAACTGGAACCAGAGTCAGTGGAGCTGGAATCGTGCCCATGCTCACTTCCTTTTTAGAATGCATCAGCTAGCATGTTATCTATATATCCAGTTATATATACAGTCTATGGGTCAAAATAAATCCACTGTGTCCTGTCTGCAATCTAAGTATGACGCGTTTTCTTATGATCAGTTAGTGTTTGTTAGAATGCTAGCCTCTTGCTAGCAGTGTTTTTCTTTTAATAGAGAAGCAAAGTGACTGACTTTTCAATCCTGGGAACTCAAAATTGCGTCTTATTTTTAGACTTATTTAGGGCTTGAGATCATTTGCATTTAGATGTCAGTTAATCATGGAAAATGGTTTACGGTCTACTTCGTTGTACTTCCATTATGAACTTTTGCACATTCTGATGACACGGCATTTTAGCGTCTCAGGTTTTCCTCATCTCTTATTCTCTCACTTGCTCCCGACTATTCAAACATGTTTCTAAAATTTGAGACACCCTGAGTGACTTTGTGGTCTTTTTTTAAGTCTTGAAAAGGGCAGAGTAAAGACATTGAAGATATAGACAGAGACAGATGAGAGGAGACGGACCGAGAAAATAAAATATTGACACTTTACTTTCCGTTGCTAAGTCAATGTTTGAAGTTGGGAGGAAGTTTTGGCTGACAGCTTAAATGTTCCAGCAGAGGAGATTAGCAGTGGACTACAAATGAAGCCAAGTTAAAATAAATATGCTAAATATGGTTTCGCAAAGCTCTGCCTTGAAGCAGACTGTTAAAGAGTTTGGCCTCTATTGATTTGAGCAGTGTATTGGTACAGACTGTTCCCAGAATAATATCTGACTTGTATTTTTCAAATCATAGTCTTGTTTATCAATGACTAGTGCTTGTTTTTAAAGATCCCATGTTACGCAAAATGTACTACTGGGAGTTTTAAGCCATGTTACCTCCTCAAAAACAGACCTGGAGTTGTGTTTGTTTCATTCACGCATGTTTGAGTAACACTTTATTGTTAGTCTGTCTGCATTTCCAAAGCTCAAAATGCTCAGTTCCACCTTGTGATGTCATTTAGTGGTACTTTTCAATTTGACTGCAACCTTTTACTAACTAATTTACTAACTACATCACAACCACTCAGCTGATGCCTTTCCATTTTTCATTTTTCATTTCATGTCATTTTTGTGCATACGTGTCGACTGACTCAACTGACAGACTGGGGGAAGAGGGAATGAATGGTTATGCAATCTTGATTTGTTCTGTATTATCATGATTATTATTGCAGTCATTATGAAATTGGTGTTAATGACGAGTTATGTATGGCCATTTAACACTCAAGTTCAAGTTCAAGTGAATAACATTAACACATTTCTGAAAAATATTGTTAAAGTTTGTGTCATGTGGTGCCACCCCTCCACTGCTTGTGAATGGTTGGAGCCCCTGGGCACCGTGCCACTTGCCCATATGGATAATCCGGCCCTGCTTTTTACCTTTTGTTTAGCTGACATTGGCAGGTGTACGGTGGACATTATCCAAATGATTCTAGTGAAGGTGCATGGAGTTTTAAAACACACTGGAGCTCTTCCTGTATTACCACATCACATTCCTAGGTAGAACAGACTAAATACGCAGGTTTTGTGCATTAAAAACAAATGAAACAAAGCACAACTTCAGATATGTTTTATATGAGGAAAAAGCATTACAACAGATCAGAAAATGGAGTAATATGGGCCCTTTAAAGACTGACATTTTAAGTAGTGGAAGAAGAACTAGCAGTTGAGGTTAAAGTAGACTTTTATTGTCCCGTAAGGGAATGTGTCCTCTTCATTTGACCCATCCTTCAATGCTGCTGGGCCACCTCATCATGACCAGTGGGCACAGTACAGCACCCAGGGGCCCATCTCCATGATCTTGTGACTACCTTAGCTGGATGATTTACCCATTGTGCCTGTTAGTGGTAGTACTCATAGTAGTAGCACTAGTGGTACAATTAGCACTATAATAGTAGCAGTACTTTTTCAAAGTCGATATACTATACTAAACCTAATGGTAGCATGTTTTATTATTTATTTTACCATTTATTTTATTATATTTTATTATATCTGGCTACTTATGTCAAATTAGCATTACTTTGTCATTTGGGAAGTTTTATTTAGCTGATCACAAACTAGAAGAAATGTTTTTTTTAAAGGGCCCTTCAACCTTTCAGAGCTTTCTACCTTCTAAGAGTGATGTGTGGGCCTTGTATATGTAGTCGAAGTGATTTTTAGATTGATTTGGCTTTTTTTTTTTTAACAAATTGCAGCGTATTTCTGCCACCCTCCCACATGACAACGAACTAAAGCCTGTTACAACGATGATGCAGCCAGCCACACCTATGACACATTTTTCGCAGCAGAAAGCTCTTCGCAACTGCCCCCCTCCCAGCTCCACCACCTCCACCCCACCTCCACCTTGCATCAACTGACGATTCCCATATGAACACCTAAATAAAACCGACAGCATAAGCTCATTGTTCTACACTGCAGTGTACATGATATAATAAGTTTATCTACTAGTGTTTATTAATACTTTAGCCATCAGTAATGTTCAGCTGATGTTGACGTGGTGCTTGTGCTTCGTGCACCTCCAAGTCCTCGTCCGATTCGGGGTCCAACACATAAGGGGAACGCGTTGTATCGCCATGATGAATAAAAGTTTATTCCTACCTCTATCAGGGTGCACGCCTGTCTCCCCCTCCCTCCCTGAGATGGGCGGAGGAAGGGCGACTCACTCAGAGCCTACGTCACATTTGGAGGGCGGAGCCTGTGCTTTCTCAGGACAGGTGAGGGGGATGAGCAATGTCGGCCATTCATAGTTCCTGGTCTGTGACTGCCTCCAAGAAATCAGTAAGATTTCATAACTATTGTGTAATGGATGTTCCAAAACCCAAATTGTTCTTGTTTATGTGCAGAAGATACAATGTGAAAAGAGTTATTTAAAAGAAAGAGTTATTTGGCATGAGATGGGCTCTTTAACAATGCAAATGAAAGTGAGTTATAGTATTTTACCATTGTCATCTAATAGTGTCAAAAATCATGCTTTCTTCTTCATACAATAATTATATATTGTGTGGTACAGCTGCAGTCAGTTAAAATGTCTATAAACTTCAGTTGTTCTTAATGCACACACATTTGGAGGGCACTGATGATAATGTCTCAAGGTTATTTTCCAGCTGAGTCATGGCAAACTACAGCGTGGCCTTTGAGATGGACTGTCAGAGCAGAGGAAACAGCTGATCCTTCTCACTGCTAGAATATATAATTGAATAAAAGTGAGGTAGAAGTTTCATACTGTGCAGCATCATCTCCATGGAGACGAGCCGGTATACAGCGGACCACAATGCACCTTTAATGAGGACTAACACAAAAATCACTGAACAAGAGAATTATTTTTATTTCAACTTGAACAAACCTCAAACTGCAAATACATTTATAAGCACCACTAAGAACATATTATACATCTGTTACCTGTACCACAATTTGAGAAGAACTGAGCCAAAAAAACACAATTTTACACTGCAAAATATACAAAAGAAAAAAGGTACTGCATATTCTTAGCATTCTAATTATTCACCGCAATGAGTTTGTAAAGTCTTTCCACAAGACCAAATTGTAATTTTGCCCGAACGCCAGCAATAATTAGCATACTAACAGCACATTTCCTGATTATCCAACAAGAGAATGGTTTGTATTTAATACAGCAGACTTATTTTGACCTGAAGAGCTGCTTATACAATATATCTGCACTGAGGCAAGACACTTTTTGCTCAATACATGGGGAAAAAAAATCATGTCAGAGGGTGTTTAATAGCCAAAAATATGTTTTATAAAAGTAATAGTAGTAGTAGTCGTAGTAGTCATAGTAGTAGTAGTAGTAATAGTATACATTTTGCTCAAATACATGGGTAAAAATATCATGTCACAGGGTGTTTAATCACCAAAAATGTGATTTATAAAAGTAGTAGTAGTCGCTGTAGTCATAGTAGTAATAGTCCTAGTAGTAGTAGTAGTAGTAGTAGTAGTAGTAAACATTTTGCTCCATATACATGTGGAACAATATCATGTCACAGAGTGTTTAATAGCCAAACATATGTTTTATAAAAGTAGTAGTAGTAGTAGTAGTAGTAGTAATAGTATCCATTATTATTATTTTATTATTATACTGAGCTTTTCTAAACACTCAAGATGCTGCATAATGAACACAACTGATAAGAGTACATTAAAAAAAAAAAAAAAAAAAAACACCATAAAAAACCCCTGACCAAATACAGGGATAATTATTAAAACAGCTTAAACATTAAAAGCCAGTCTAAACAGAAAGGTTTTACTTAACTTTTTTTAACCAAGCTTCTACACAGTTGAGAAAAATACCCATATTGTACGGGTGAAAGTCAAAGAAAAAGTGATTGGATATAAGAAGCGAGTCAGTGACAGGTCCATAAAAACAGGAGATGTGGTGTCAGCCTGTGTCGCAGTCCCTATAGTGAGTCTCCCATCTGGACAGGGACACAGGGCTGATGGAGCTAAATGAAACGCCACTCCGGGTAATGGGAGAGGAGCAGCGTCACGAGGCAGGTCACTTGAATTGCAGGAGATGTTCTTGAGTGCCTTTGCCTTCAGGCTGAGCAGCTTTAAGGAGGAGATAACATTAGATTTAAACCTCACTGCTGCCTGCTTCTGTCAATCAGTATGCATTTATGGTAGTGCATGGATTCTGCTGAATAATTTTCATCTAGGACTAGACATTCCGCTGTCATCAACTAATGCATTTGACATGATAGTACTTAACACTGAAAACTATCTGAATGACAAATAATAATAGCGAGAGCGAGTTTTAAAAAAAAAGGTCCTTTTAGGAACATAAAAAGTTATTAATTATAATACATGAATTAAAGCAGGAGTTCTGAATCTTTTCATATTAAGTGGTACCTAATTAGGTTCTGGGCTTTTCAAGTACCATTTTAACCAAGTTTACAGAAAGCAATAGTCTAAATGAGGACTAGTAAAGTAAAATAAATATGGCTTTGGTAGTTTTTAAAGATACAGTATGCTACTTTTTCTAGTGGAAGGTGCTTTCTCTGTCACATTTTTATATAGAGCTTTTCCACCTTTTAGGAACTCAAAGTGCGCTACATCAAGGAACCACTCATACAGTCATTCAAGGTGTTTATTCAAAGTGTCTTGCCCAAGGATATAACGACAGCATTCATCTGTGAGAGCTGGAATCAGACCGCCAACTTGTCAACAGATCTGATGTTTACCAGTGATGTTTATGTCAAGAGTGGGATTCGAACCATCAGCCTTCAGATCAGTGGACAAATGCTCCAACTGAGCTACTGTCACCCTCTACAGGAATTGGAATACACTAGACAGTTTGCAAAACCCCCAGAAGTGCGAGTTCGGGCACCAGCCAATCAGAGAAGAGCCATGATTTGGCAATGATTCCTGAGATCGAGGATTTAAACCAGGAATAAAGAGAATGTTTGGTGAATTTTATCAAGGGGAAAGACATTGTTGCCCTTCTTCCTACGGGATTTGGGAAAAGCTTAATGTACCCGCCCGTTAGCGGCGCATTACATACGTCACAACCAAATAGCAGCGATTGATTAATGAAAAAAATGGTCAAACTGTTTCTATGAGGTGAAAGCGGCTGATGAATCTGGCTAGGAGATGTCATTGCTTTGCCTGTAATGTTCCACAGTATGGCAACTTGCTTAGAGTTAGTCCAAAACTCTGCTGCACGCCTTTTAACTGGAACCAAAAAATGTGAGCACATTACTCTGATTTTAATGTTGTTGCACTGGCTTTTTCAAGTTTGTTTTAGAGTTGATTTTATTATTTGTTTTTAAAGCTTTGAATAGCCTGGCCCCACAGTACGTCTCGTATCTCATCCAAATTTAGACCCCCACGTGCGCTGAGGTCCGAGGGCCAGCTCCAGCTCCGGGTGCCTGAGACGAGACTTAAAACCAGGGGGGGCAGGGCCTTCTCTGTGGCCGGCCCCAATCTCTGGAACTCTGGAAACTGCCCCCCCCCACGTCCAAACAGACCTCACAGTGGAGTGTTCATCTCATCTTAAAATACACTTTTATTCTCTGGCTTTGTGTTGTGGCCCTCTGTGTCTTTTATTTATTTTACTATTTACTGCTATTTTACGATTTTTATGTTTTTTGCTTTTATTTGCTTTTATTGCTTTTATTGTTTTAGGACTGGTATGACCAAATTTTAGCAATTACCTTTTTGTCGTCTTCATTTTATGATCTCTGTGCAGCACTTTGGAAGAATGTGCTATAGAAATAAAGTGGATTTGGATTAAACTCTAGTTCATAGAGACGAGCAGCTGAAACCAACAGGGCAACTTACAAACAGATCTATGAAGCGGCAAGCCCACTCACAGTGAGAATGTATGTTTTTCGAGATAATTCATTACGAAAAAAAAACACATGTAACTGAATATAAACGAGTTAAGTGAAATGCTAAATGTTAAAGTATCTCATTCAGTCTAGTTTTCGTTGGTTTTGTTTGTCCTTGTAGCAGTATATATAGCAGGATTTATGACAGGTGATCGACAGTTTTGGAGCTTATCACCACTTGACACTTTCAGTAATTCAACAGCAGCTTTGCTCATATCAGTATGTATTCTATTTCCCCTCCCTGTAAAAAGCCCGTGGAGCATGGTGTCATTTGTTGGGATAATAGTGTATCATTCAGGTGTATATACTGCACATTGTCAGGCTTGTCACTGTTGAGGTTTGGGCCCAATCAATAGCACAGTAATGGATATATTCTATTTTGAACACAGCCCTGAGCCAGGCCCCCAGCATGTAATCTGTGAGCAGAGTGGAGCTTCATGATCTGTGAGGCCGAGACAACACGCACAATGGCAAAACGCAGCTGAACACTGAGAGAGAATACTGGGTTTGGTTGTAACATTTTGCTCACATATATGCAGTAAATTATATGGTTGAGAATTACAATGACATGTTACAATACAGGCTGATTATAGAGAAGAATAAGGTTGTTCTATTAGTGTGTGGAATGCTTCACCATGTTTGTGTTTCAGACAGCATGAAATGAGAGTCTATTTCAAACCTGTAAACGTTTTGCACACAGAAACTGGTTCACCCAAAGGATAAAAACTCCAATCCACAAGCAGAGCTACGTGGTCTACTCCTTTCAGTGGATAGACTAGCTAAAAAGCTAAAATTGTAAACAAGTAGGTGTGTTAGGTTACGTTTACACTGAAACAAATCACTGTATCATTGTATCGGAAACAATTTGCGTCCAGACACATTGCTTCTGTGTCCAGAAGTCTTCCCTATCCACACAGGATAGGGAAGACTTTATGCTTATTTGTTTACGTTTTACAGAAACGAAACTTAAAAAGACATTGCTCATTTGCATAAACTAAGTGCTCAGAAAACAGTTTGCTCCTTGTGCCCTGATGCAGTGCAGCTTCTGTTGGACTAAAGAACACGACAGTAGAAAATATGTGTTCTTTCTGTGACAGAGGGGTGTTCTGCTAATGGTGAGTCTGTTCTGTCTATGGTTTGTTTAAACTGTTTTCCGCAATAGTGTCACAAACCCAGGGAATTAGGAAGGCCCAAGTCACAGTGACGTGGTCCAATAAAGACAGCAATTAGAGCTCCTACGTCAGCACATCAACGTTTTCAGGCGTCCACATTGTGCCGGATCAGATCCATACTCAGATGAATTCGAGGGAGCTGGTGGCACCAGATCGTTCCGTCTCTGGAGCCGTTTTCCATCAGATTAGTGTGGACGAACACTGCATCCCCAACGGAAATGACTCAAATACTTACTAGTGTGGATGGGGCCTTAGTTTAATGCAGTTTCAGTGTAGTTCGCTCCTCCCTTCAAACAGATATAGGCACTGTCCACCAACAATCTGACCAGAACTGAAGAAGCTGCTTGAATGAATGGCAAAACATCTAAAGCCCTATTCACACAGGATAAGTACAACCTGGGGATGTCTGGTAATTTGCAAATTACCGCCTCACCTCCGTGTTACCTGCAGCTCATTCTCATGGGATAAGCAAAGTCTGTAAATGACTCTATTTTACTGACATTGACACAGAGATTGAAAGAGAAAAGAAAGAGATAGAAAAGGCGAACAAATACAACAACAAACACTGAGCTGCAGATTCGTGCGGGACAAGTATTATCACTGGACGTCTGTGTTTGGCGAAATATAGTAGGTCATTTGCGGTGGAATTTTTACTTTACAAATTACAGACATGGTGCATTCACATGGGGTCTCAGGCATCCTTCACAATTATTACAAATCACCAAAGGTCCACAAGTAATACTAATCAGTTTGAATGGGCCTTAACTCTATAAATCTTTGTTCAGTTGACAGAATTTATTTTTTCCATAGACTTCCATGTAAAGAACCATCATGTGAACTGATATGGAAGCCAAGAAAGGAGTGTGAAATGTTGTATTTAACTTTTGGTAGTGGGTCTGGTTTTGCTTTGTCTGGGAACTTTCCTTGCATTAGTTCCAGGTGGTTTTGCAAAAGTTATAGTGTGCCTTTAAGTTAAAATTAATATTCTCTTGTATAAATGTATTTAAGTAAGTATTTTAATAATCAGGATTATATTTAGGATCGCTATAATTTGATAGCCAGGCTGGCACCACCTAGTGGCTCTGCTCGATTTCATTTTCCTCCAACGACGAGCTCAGGAATCAGAATACACTAGATGGTTCACAAAAACCCCAGACGTTGTAGACGCATTGGCCAATCAGTGAAGAGCTGTGAAGCCATGACTGAGTCCCTTTTGTGGTACAGCACAGCAGTAAACAAAGCGTTCGAGATGGATGTAGACAAAGTCATACATTCAGTGTTGGCAATGATTCCGGAGATCGAGGATTTAAAGCCGAAACAAAGAGAATGTTTGGTGGATTTTATCAAGGGGAAAGACGTTATTGTCCTTCTTCCTACGGGATTTAGGAAAAGCTTAATATGCCCGTTAGCCCCGTTAGTGGTGCATTACATTCGTCACGATCAAATAGCAGCGATTGGTTAAATAAAAAGTACCCACCTACCGTCGAGCAAACAAATTCTAATGCTGCAAGGTCAGACGGTTTCCACAAGTGAAACCGGCTAATGAATTAGGGTAATAATTTGAAGAAACTCAACTTAAAAACATAAAAAAACAACATTGTAGTAGCCTTATCTGCACACATTGATCACACTCAAACATACAAGGCAAGGTGTTGGTGAAGTGTCTTGCTCATGTACACAACACAGAATACAGGGAGAGCAGGATTCATATCTCCTTCTGGATACAAGATAATGAACTACAAAAAATGCATATATTCTTGTATCAGGCCCTGCGCTATTTAAAGTCTGCAGTTGTGACAATGTTAATCAGTACAAATCAGGTTGTGGGAGTAATCTATCTCTTGTATGAGTTAACCATAATGAAGCGTTTGTCTTCCTCTCCTCTCACTCCTTCACTGGCCCCTCCCTCTCCCTCTGTTCTTTTAAGGACCTGTGAATGATTTGCCTCATTAACATGAGGACAAGAAGTATTAATTATCGTCATGAATATAGCGAGGCGCGGTTTTCACTTTCCTCAAACGCTTCTCAGGCTGCAGGATGGTCTACTGCAAATATATCCATTGGTGATGCATTTTATGATTAAAGTCTGCATCTGTCTGCATCTCCAAAGCTTAAAATGCTCTGTTCCACCTGATAATATGATGAAGCGGTAGTTTACAGCCACCTTTTACATTTTGTTAGGTATATTTTGTTGAGATTGGCAATTCCAGGACTTATATTATCCAAATGCTTACAGCGATTGTGTATGAGATATAAAAACACAGTGAAGCATGTCCTGTTTTACTCCATAACATCACAAGGTGGAAGTGTTTCTTGAGAAAAACTTGGCCTAAATATGAGTTTGTGTCTTAAGTGAAAACAAAACACAACTCCAGGTAGGTTTGAGGAAATGACATTATAACATAGAACAGAAAACAGTGTAATATGGGCAGTTTAAAACAATAGGTGCTTTATAAATGTAAATCAAAATCTTGACTTTCAAGTATATATCACATGTGTTAATATTGGACAGGGAAAGTCCAGCTGAAGACCCAGTTTTCATTTGCTTTTTTAATGTGTTTTTTCTGGTTGCCAAAGTGGCATTGCGTCTTCACTTTTTATTCCGCATTTAGACGAGTGTTTTGGGAAGAAATCTGCATGCATACGGTGACGCACTGTGGAATTCGATTGGGTATGCCTGCCATACTATATGTATGTGACATAAACGCGTACGCGATGTGAGCAGATCTGACCAGAGTTTTGCGTCTTGGGCAGTGTAGACGGAAACGTTACGGCGGTGTATATTCAACTTTTCCACTCTGGAGGGTGGTTTCAGATTTTTGCATTTTTAAGCCCCAAAAACGCTGTCACCATCTAAACGTCGATTTTACCCACAAGCGTTCTCATGTAAACAGGCCCTTATATTATATTATCATTTATTCTGGTAGTGGTTTAGCAACTGCTATGCTCCACAAATGTATTTTTACTTACCCTGAACTATCCCGCAGTGTGGAATTAATCATGTGTATTTTTCATGTATTTATTATTTACTGCCAGTGGGGCGCCTCTGCTCAGATCTGACCTGTAATTTACCTCCGTCTCCATGGAGATATACGTTTAATGCCACTACATTCGAGGCAAAGCATTTAGAGCAAACCCCCCACTAGAAAATTTACATAGCGCATGTTTAATATTGTATGATCTCAACAAATGGTTATTTAAAAAGTAGAATTAAATAAACAAATGGAGCCTGCAGTGCATTTGAGTGCCGGCCAGCGTAAGATAGAGGGCCAAAGCCAAAGGGACACACACACTGACAGGGGGAGGGGAGGGGGGAGTTTTTTTTGGCTTGGATGCACGCTAATACACCCGGGCGTATTGTTGAGCTCAGAGAGATGGAAAAAACACAGAATAATCCGGGTCAGAGAGGGGAGGGGGGAGGTCAGAGAGTGAGGCATTATGAGCCAAAAATACATAAAAGCAAGTGCAGCTATCATTAATACTGGACATTTTATATTGAACAGAAATACTATACTATACTAAAATAGGGCCTTGGGAGTTTTCCTAAGAAACTTTTTCATTGTTTTTTTGTGTTTTTTTGGGGGTTTTTTTTGGAGGGGCTGTACCCATTTTTTCATGTGATTAAAAAAGAGGTCCTAGTTTATATATACTATAAAAGGAGCTCATGATGAAACTGCTCTGTGCTGAATGTGAGCAATTAAAAAGCATTTTTATGATCCGTGAACCAGGAAGTAAGGCCATGTTTACAATGCCAGTGAATAATTAGAAAGTTAAGGGGCTGTCACACCTTGATGAGTTCGCCAGTGTATGCCGTCATATGAAAAATTTGGTGGTGTTATAAGTAAGTTTTGTATAAGTTATGAGCACTCTGGAATACGGCGTCAAACGGCAAGGTCATTGAAAAACTTTTGGCTAAAAATTTCTCAACATATATATGTTCAGCATATGTTTATACATCCTGCATATGTGGGCCATAAGTTGTAGGTAAGTTATGCGAATGTTGACACATGTTAATTAACATGTAAGTTACTCATAAGACCAAGTACATTGAAATAATGACTAGTGTGCCCATAACTTATGAGTAACGGGCTTTGAACCTGTGTATCTTATATCGAACTTATCTCCAACACATATTGATGTACACAGACGTATTTGACATGTTCCAGTGACCACAGAACTTGTTTCTAATTTATTGCTGCATTATAATGGCGTATTGGCAGCGTGTGGGGAAATTGGTATATAAAAATGGGGAAATCGTCAGTATTCCTCCAGACTTCATGGTGAGTAGACCCCGTGGTACCACCCGCTACACATCATCTGAGAGATGGAGGATTCGGCAAGGTTGAGACGAGAACACATACTAGCCGTCCTTCAACATCAGCATGAGCTCATCGATTTGTCACTGTAACAGTTGCGTGCCAAAAGTGCCAGGAGAAGAAAAGATCAACGGCAGAGAAGAAATTGGGTGAGACTATGGATCGGGAGGTGACGGGAATTTGGCATGTATGATCAGCTGATGGTGGAACTCCGTAAAGTCGTCATCGGCGATACGCTGCCGTGGGCTATGCATAAGTTAGACTGTGGTTGTGCATAAGTTGTGGACACTGGCAACACGCTAAGCATTAGTTGGTATAAAGTTATAGTTAGTTGGTGTCAGTTATCAAAACGTTCTATATAAGTTACTAATACGCTATGTATACGTTCAACTCATTATGAATACGCTACGTATACGACCAAAATTGAAAAAAAAAAAAAAAAAACATTGACAGTTCAGCATATGCCAGTGTTTTAAGGAATTTCTGGTACATCGGTATACACTGGCTAAATCGTCAAGGTGCGACAGGGCCATTAGAAATGCATAAGATAAGTGAGGGGTAACTTTGGACCAATGCAACCTGTTTAAAAAGATCAGTTCTGATTTTTTCAAAGTTTTAAGACTGTAAAAATGAGGCACAGACCCTTTAATTGTCAACATTATCAAGCCATCCAACCTTATAATCAACACAAGAACACCGTGTCTTGCTCCAACATCTGAAGAGCATCATTACAGACCATAGCACAACTGCGTACATTCAACTCCTATAACCTCTCATTAAAATCAGTCCATGATGGTCTTAGGTATTTCCAGGTCAAGCCGGAGCACTCCCACCCAGCGGCACTTCTCCTCTTTACTCGGGCTAATTTAATGTAGCTAACAGTCTGGACAAAACACAGCCTGATGTGCACTGTGTGTGTGTTCTTGCAGGTAAGCTCTGCGGGGACCATCACTCTGAAGCGGACCTCCCTTTACTGAATACAAATGATGTGTCCACTGATTATTGGCGAAGGACAACCCCTGGACGAGAAGGAAAGTTGTGTAACGTGATTAGGAGCTTTGGGTGTTGGCTAGAAACACAAACAAGAGAACTTTAAAAATGTGTTTAATCTGTTTTCCTTGCATTTTAGGGCAGATTTTTAATGTTGGGAGCTCAGTGTAATGTAATTTGAACCAATATTCAATTAGTGCTACAGGGGCAACCCACCGGGAGCAGTGGGTGTTTGAAATAAGAAAACATTGGAAAAGTTTAATATTAAGGCTATAGGCTATCACACTCAGATTGTTCTAAAATAGCCATAGTCTTAACCCTCCTCCCCTTTTTTTTTTTTAACCGTATTTTTCATTTCATGGTTTGGGTGGTCCTGCAACTTATACTCTGAAGCAACTTATATATTAAAATTTTCACACTGACAGCCGTGAGAAGGCACTCTAGGCTTGTGTGTCAGTGTCTGCTATTCTTATTACTCCTGTACCACTGTCACTTCACTCTACTGTGCATGTCTCCTGCAGAAAGAGCCACTGTCTTGTCTGTATCATGTCAGTCGATCGCACCATTGCTTCTGTACCACAGAAAACTTTTCATTTAAACAAACCTATAAAGACAACTGAGAAGACTGAACACAAATGCCTCCCAAAAATTCATATTTTGCAGATTACAAGATGCAAGTAGCAAAATATGCAGCAGAAAACGGTAATCGAGCAGCAGAAAGAGAGTTTGGAGTGAGCGAGAAACTTGTGACAACCGGAAGTGATTGGATGGATCAACAAAGCCTGGACATCAGTGACAACTGAAACCATCCTGTCGGGATTCAGAAAGGCCAGAATAAATCTAACTGGAACTGATGCTGAGTCTGATGACAGCTACACAGAAGAGGACGCAATGCTCCGTTTACCTCTGGAGGTCATGGAGTTGCTCAGAAGTGACAGAAGGGTGAATTCAATGGATTTGGTGATTGAAAGTTTGGTAAACTTGTTCTGTTCTGTTGTTTATGCTGTAGTTATCTGAAGAACTGTTCATGTGTGATGTTAACAGCCTGTTCTCTGTTCTATTATTATTATTCATTATGCATTTATTGGCTGGTGCAACTTATACTCCAGAACGACTTATAGTCCAAAAAATATGGTACATAATTATCTACCTCGGACTGGGACAAGTGAAAACTGTTTATGAATTTCTTCTTTTTGGCAAAATGAGAGTTGACTTTTAACAACAACAAAAAACATATCTGGAGATTTGTTTCATTCACACATGTTTGATCAATCGTGCATTATTAGTCTGTCTACATCTCCAAAACTCAAAATGGTTTTACCTTTTTTCATAGAAATTGGCAATTCCAGGGCTGAAATCCTCCAAATTATTTTAGTGAATGTGTGTGTAGTTTGCAAGCACAATTTATAGCAGTTTGAGAGGTTTCTGCGTTAAACTTGTGTGAATGAAAGAAACCTCAACTCCAGGCTTGTTTTTGATGAGGAAACATTATAACCTTGATCAGAAAACTGCATAATAAGGGCTCTTTAAACAAAAAAATTGCATTGAGAAAACACATCAACAGATATTCAATTGAAATGTACGCTGCGCCCGTAACATTTCCAATAATAATAATATTTTGTCATGGGACAGGGGCCAGAGCGATGAGGAAGTGAATTGCCTGTGACTGTTGCAATGATGACACAGCACAGACTCCCAACAGACCGAACAGTAAACTCTCAAACAGCTCATGAGTGATAATGCGCCCACTGCCAGAATACTTTGTTTACCTTCTGCTCAGAGTGAGGCGTCAGCTGCTGCAACAATCTCCGATCTGCCAGAGCCTTAAAGACGCACCGTGGAACTCTTCCCGTGGAGGGTCCGTCACCAGCTTGTTGAAAAGTTTTTGCTTAAGATTAAAGTTAAAACTGTGGAACATTCAAGGTAAAGCAATAAAATCTGAAAGTGGCAAAGTTACACAGTGCACCTTTAAGATCTCAATGATAAAAACTTTAATCGGTCTCGGCGGGTTTAGCATCTATATGTGCTCATCTGAAACTCCCTATAGATCCCAATGGAGTCTCACAGTGTCATTAGTCTCAACATAAGGATTACAGAAGTATTGCCAAATTTTGTTTTGTCGTTTTTGGCAGGCGTACTGAGAGAAATATCAATGGAATGACTTCATGCTGTTACGCAAACGCTAAAGCCAAGAACTGCATGATATTATGGTAAACATGGCCTATATTACGCAAAAAATGACTCTTGTGAGTTTTAAGTCATGTTAGAATGTTGTTACCACCTCCAAAACATACTTGGAGTTGTGTTTTGTTTCATTCACACACGTTTGAGTAATTATTAATAGTGTGTCTGCAACTTCAAAGCTCAAAATGCTCTGGTCCATTTTGTGATGTGAAGTTAACAGCTACTTTTTACCTTTTGTTCAGCAGATGTTGGCAATTCCAGCACTGATATTAGCAAAATAATTCTAGGGAGATTTAAAAAAAACACACAGTGGAGCGCTTCCTGTATTATCACATGACATCATTCAGCCTAATATGCAGCGTTTGTGTGTGTTCAACATGTGTGACTGAAACAAAACACAACTTGAAATCATGTTTGTGATGAGGAAACAGCATTGTAAGGTAGATCTGCAAATACAGGAGCTTTAAGGAAGAACCAAATGTTGTCGTTTTGCCTGGAATGTTGCACAAAATGGTGCAAAACTGTAAAACAATCACTAAGTAAGTAAAAGTGCCTGTAGTTCAGAGTCCTGCATGGGTCCATTTTTGGAGACCTGTACATGACCGCACCAGCGTAGTACAGCACCACAATCGCCCGTTAACCTGTGATTATATCTCAGTTAAATCCGCACCTGCCTGGACCCATTAACATTCCACCCGTTACCTGCCCGTGTCCGTGATGAATCGTGGTAAGACCGCCCAGTAGTCCAGGACTAAACCAGGACTAAACAAGGACTGAAACCAACCGTGTCATTAGCGGATTATGGATATATACATGTCGCAAACCACAGAGCTGATTGCCAGAACTACACCAGAACTGGACCAGGACTACACCAGAACTGGACCAGGACTACACCAGAACTGGACCAGGACTAAACTAGGTTTAAACCTGGATTAAACCAGTGGCATTAGCATAAATCTATACACACCACAACTGCCGAGCCGTTTGCCAGAACTGGACCAAGTCTAAACCAGCACTAAACCAAGACTGAACCAGGACTTAACCAGACTAAACCAGGAGCGCAGCTGTTGAGCTGATCACCTCCTCTGATGGTTTTATAAAATAATTACACTAAAGTCACTCTCTCAGTCTGGTCTGCAATTGTTTCAGGAAAAGACCGGGAAAAGGGACATGCTTCGAGGACAACGGACGTCCTGGAAAGTTTGTTGTTCATTTGATTCCCCTGACCCTCCCGTGTAACCACTACCCGCCCGCATAGCCACCCGTAAAATTCCAGAACGTTAAAACTCGCCCGTTTAGAAACTATTTACAGTGCAGGACACTGCTGTAGTTTAATACATACAAAATAGGTAACATAAAACTTTCAAAGCTCTTTTCAAAGCAACATTTAACAAATAAAGCAGTGTGTAACTGACCCTCCACTGGAAAAGTTACATATTGCATCTTTAACTTTACACTTGCATGTAATGTAGACTTGAGAGCTGGTTCACACAGTCTTGTAAAGTACAGAGCGAAAACGCCAATTATTTTAAATTTCAGCAATTTATTGAATTACCATTTTACAGACAGCATTATGCACTGACAACATTCACAATTATTTTCACATACTACACGTTTGTTTTTCTTTCTTTTTTCCCATCAGTTCTTTCCTTTTTCGTCCAATAGCAGGCTGCAGGACCTATAACACCAACAATTAACACACAGGGATTAACAGATGGATTAGAGATTTACGCTGACACAGATTGTTCCACTCAGCAATTACACTATGAGGGAAACACGGGGCCTCCGACACTGATGACCTGACGCCCTACACCCACTCCACCCCCTCTCCACATTCAACACCCTCATCAGGTCAGAACGCTTTGATGGAATTTGCTGTTTAACTGTCACATTTCAGATTTATTATCCTGGTTTATGGTCACTATCTCTGTAATTGCTGGGCCTATTCACATGAAACAAAAAACGATACATGAAAAAGAAAAGTGAAATCAGTTTGGCACAAAAGCTTCACACAGTGCTGCCATTTTTCAATCTAAAAGTAAAAGCTGAAAGGACTTTAAACCATGCAATTAGAATGGCAAATGGCAAAAAGGATAACAGACGTTTCCCGTTTCCGTGACTTAAAGATGCCGGACTTTTGCGCCTCATATGGACTGAACCAGGACTAAACCAGGACTAAACCAAGACAAACCAAGACTAAACCAGGACTAAACCAGGTCTAAATCAGGACTAAACCAGGTCTGAACCAAGACAAACCAGGACTAAATCAGGTCTAAACCAGGACTGAACCAGTACTAAACCAGGACTAAACCGGTCTCAGTCCCAGTCTGGTCCAGACCTGGTCCCGGTCTCAATCTCGCTCTCAGTCCTGGTCTCAGTCCCGGCCTTAGTCTGGTCTCAGTCCCGGTCTCAGTCCTGGTTGCTCCTCTGGGCCTGTCCTGACACTTCTGGTTCAGTTCTGGTTTAGTCCTAGTTTAGGACTGAGATTGGGACCAGACCAGGACTGAGACCGGTAGCAGACCGGGACCAGACCAGGACCAGGACTAAGACCGGGACTGAGACCGGGACCAGACCAGGACTGAGATGGGAACCTGACCAGGACTGAGATCAGGATTGAGATCAGGACTGAGACCAGGACCAGACCAGGATTGAGACTGGTTTAGTCCTGGTTTAGACCTGGTTCAGTCCTAGTTCAGTTCTGGTTTAGACCTGGTTTGATCCCTTCTACATTCTTTTCGTATCCAGAAGGGAAAATCCTCCGTCCAAACTTAAGGAGATCTGAAAACATCTGCTAATTTGCATTTCTCCTCTGCAAAATTCTCATAACATTCTGAACAAAATACTTATTGTACCTGAGAAAAGCAATGGTTTGGTCCTTCGAGTGTTGATTCTGAGAGACTTGCGCTGTTTCTCTGTCTTTTTTCTCCTTTTTCGGTGTAAGCAGCCATGTTTGTTTTCGACAACAATGGACCGCTGAAAATAAAGAGACGGGATATAGCTCCAGATCTACTCATCTTTGTAAAGTTTTGTCAAAGCATGTGGTTCTGTCTGGCAACTGTGGAGCCAATTCTTAACAAATATTCATAAGTTTGAACATTTGTGGATGGTTATTTTGATCACAAATCTCCCATAGAGTTACATGTATAGCCCACTGCCCTCCATCGAGTTCTTCAAAGTGAATGTAACCTATTCACACTGACAAGAAAAACACTCACCTTTACATAACTTCCTTCTCTGCTCTACCTCCCTCTCTTCTTTGCTGACACCTCTAACATTGTTGAACATTGTAGGCTGCTTAGTGGGGTCAAAAATGATGTGTCCTCGCCATCGCTGACCCATTATAAGTCCTGAAAGGCGGTGATTATGTCGGCGAACAGCGAGACAAAAACACAGAGGCCCAAACAAAAGCAGGAGGTCACCTTGATACAGCTGCCTGCCGGAGACAGCGCTCCAACCAGCTCCAAATGACTCAATTACAGCACGCGCATGGTGGAGAGGAGAGAGCCGGCCGAGGGAAAGGGGAACACGGAAAGCGGGGGGTTTGATGTAGAAGGTTCAGAGGGAGACAGGAAGATGGATTTTTACATACTTTTGCTCCTTAATAAAAGTATGCTAATACATTATTTATCTATATCAGCATGGAATTTGGAACTCACAGTAAGTAATTAAACTATATTTTCTGAGTGAAGTTTTCATGTCTTTGTACCTTAGTTTTTTTTCCCTATCCATTTTTTTTTTTTTTTTTTTTACACTTGATTTAGGCTACGTTCAGACTGCAGGGCTTAATGCGCAATTCAGATTTTTTGTGAAATCCGATTTTTTTGCAAGGTCATTCACATTTCCAATTAAATGCGACTTGTATGTGATCTCCAGTGTGAACTTTAAATGCCCCAAAAGTGTCCCGCATGTGCATTGGAGGACACGACGACATCACACACAGCAAGCCTGTTCAGTGTTTACAGAAGTGGCCTAAACGCTGAGCTTGTCTCCCAAAATATCATCCAGTTTTTAGTGAAATGAAGAAGTTACACATCCATGTTTGTTTGAGTCTTTAGCCTCCTTGTATTTAGCTCGCAAGCTCTTTATTTTTTGTTAACATCATAGCCAGGACCGCCTGTAGCCACACTCGGGCATTTCTTTGGCAATCATTTCAAAAACCGCCCAGTTCTGATAACACCTCTCCAATTTGACCTGAATACAGCCGCAAATATGAATGAACTCACTAACCTCGCTTTCCCTCCATTAACTAGACTCCGAGCCTGACTGACTTGTAGGTGGGATGAATGTGACCTGGCCATTCAGACTAAAGTTGCATGTCCAAAGTTCAGATATGTATGGATTTTAGGAGCACATATCCAAGTGACCTGAGTCGCATTTGAGAAAAAAATAAAATAAAATCAGATCTGTATTGTTCAGAGTGTCATTAAAAGATCAGATTTGAGTGTCTTCAGGCTGCAGTTTGAACGCAGCTTTATTTTCAACTTTATTTGCATATTATCTGTTTTAAACAACTTGACAGTTCTGTTGTTGTGTCCTTAGGCAAGACACTTCACTCACCTTGCCTAGTATCAAAGTGCGTGAGAGCTGGTGATGACCGAAATTAAAACACGCAAGAGTCTTCGCGAGTGCCTTAACATGAGTCCAAAAAAAAGTGCAATGACCTTACCTGTGGCTCCCTGTACTTTTTCTGTTTGCTACGCGTGTGGGTTAGAACCGTTGCCATAGCGATTAACAATTTCAAACAGAAAAATAGAACTTTTGAATGGGAAAAAGTTCTCAAAACGCTGCATAAAACATGAACCTGAAACCCACGAATATGACACATTTCTCTTTATTTATCCATAACCTGCAGGATGAAGAATAGATGTTTTCAGGCACTTGGAAATAAGACACATGGAAGTTAAAATAAGATTGTATTAACATAACGGGAGTATAATACATAAAGATTTAAACAATACCCAGAGAATATAGAGTATAAGAAACCCATGTTAACAAGGCTGCTGCACTAAGAATAGCCCAGTGCAGCTAAACCTGTCTCCTGTGTGTGTCTAATACATGACATTATGTCTGGGAGAGGCCCGGGGTGACTCGGGGTGCGTTGGTGTCCAGTGAGTAGTGTGTGTGTGTGTGTTGGTCTGGTTTGTGTATACTGCATTTAAAAGTGTCCAGTATGTGTGTGTCCGATGCATTGTGTGAATCTATATATTTGCAAGTATGTTTGTGTGTATATATACGTGTGAGGGCTGCAGTAAGAAGACAGCGAACAGCCGAAAGCTCAGTGTGAGTCGCTGCAGGGTCACTGTGAGCCGCTGACTCACTCCAACACAGTTAAATTTTAATTGGACCCAGTTTAGAGAGGACTTTCACAACAGGCTCTGGTTGCTATTGCACTATTTCTCTTAAACAGTGGCTTTAAGCAGGTCACATAATGGTAATGAAGCCGAAGCAAGCTAGTATTTGTCTTTTTTTAGATAAAGAAAAAAAAAAAAAAGAGAGGGCGAGAAAAAAAGAAATATGTATAGTGATTAATAGAAAAAGTAAGAATGAAATCTTATTAACTGTTTTAATTTAAACATGAAAAAAATCTGTCAAGTTTCAAAGACATATCTGTTAAATAAGACTTCCTTCTTTTGATGTTCATAGATTTCAGCTTCTTTTTTTCTGGTGACATTTTGAGGACTTTTGACCACTGAAAAGATGTTTTAAATTGTTAATTACAACGCAACTGTGCAAACTTTTTCTCAATCTCAAACTTTAACCTAACTAAGGCTATGTTTAAACTGAAACGAATCACCGTATTGGAAACAATTTGCGTCCTGACACGTCGTTTTTGTGTCTGTAAGCCGTCCCTATCCACACAGCTTTGAGCATATTTGTTTATGTTTTACAGAAATGAAACTTAAAACCACATGACTAATTTGCATAAACTGAGCGCTCAAAAAACAGCTCGCTATTGTGCGTTGATGCTGTCCAGCTTCTGTCAGACTAAAGGACACGAGTGGAATATGAGTGTTCTTTTCTAACCCTAACCCTGTGACAGAGGCGTGTTCTGCTGATGGTGAGTCTGTTCTGTGCTTCTATCACGTTGGAGATGGTTCATGTTAAACTTTTCAGAGATTATACGTCTGCAGATGATGCACATAGACTGTATATATGAATGGACATATATTCTAGCCTCTCAGCGTTTTGGCGGTGAATTACTTGGCGGTGCATAGACCTACATCAGCATATCAGCGTTTTCAGGTGTCCACACGGTGCCGGATCAGATCTGTACTCAGATGAATTCGTGGGAGCTGGTGGCACCAGATCATTCCGTCTCTGGAGCTGTTTTCAATCGGGTTAGTGTGGACGAACACTGCATCCACAACGAAAATGACTTGAATACGTACTAGTGTGGACGGTGCCTAAGAAATAATAAAAATACCTTGAACAATGACATGTCATAGATGGATGTTTAAAAGTCCATCACCTTCTTGGTTCTATGGATGCATCATTGCTCTGCCTGGAATGTTCACCAGAATGAACCTCAACAGCTCTTCTTTACATTTCTACAATTACATATGGTTTTATAGCTCAAAAATAGCTAGAAAAACAAACATTCTGACTGTGAGCGGGGTCGCCTCTCCACCGATCTGACCTGTAACTCTGTCTGGTTTGGTCTCCATAAAGCTAGAAAGGATTAATGTCTGTAAAACATTTCTTACAAAGCAAGAACATCTCAGACGGACCCTCCACCAGAAAAGTTACACAATAGTAGATTTTCCTCAATTCACAGACCCGACTTTAAAATGACAATGAATTCAATCACAACATTCCCTCACATTATAAAAAGTTACGCCCATTTTACTTTATTTCCCAGGCCTAATCCGGCGGTGAGAGCCGTGAGTGAAGCTGCTCTGTCTCATGGTTAAATGATGGGGGCACTCAGCGGGCTTTGAAACACTAAGTAATTGGTTTTTCCTGGCAGAATGGGGCCAGGGCTATAGCTTGGGGCAATGGTGAACTCTACTACAGCTAAGGCCCTGTCAGCGATGCTGTGCTAACGCCGCTAAAGCTAAAGAGAAAGAAGGACAAACCAACCTGAAAAATCTTAGACTAACTTAGACAAACTTTACTGATCCACAAGGGAATTTTTTGGGACACGGTAGCTTACACATCACGGTAGCTTACACAAAGAGTGACAAAATTAATGGTAATAATAAATTGTAAACACGTAGCAAAAATGGCAAGGAGACTGGTCAAATAAGGCATAATTATACAAATATATAAAGTATGCACAAGTAAAACAACAAATGTATCTACTATATTCAGGAGGTGGGCAAAGAGAAACAGAGCAAAGGTTAAAGGTGCATTGTGTAACTTCTCTAGTGGAGGGTCCATCGCATGTTTTTTTTCCATAGATACGTCAGTACTTTTTCTAGAATGTTCCACAGTATGACATTAAACAGCTCCACCTTACATTTATTCAATTACAGGTGGTTTTAGAGCTCAAAAATACTGACAAAAACTCACATTCTAACTGTGAGTGGGGTCCCCTCTCCACAGATCTGACCTGTAACTTGAACTGGTTTGGTCTCCATAGCGATAGAAAGTGAAACATTCCAGACAAAGCGATAACATCTCCATTAAAAAAAGAAAAAAGAATTGATGTACCCTTCACCAGCCTTTAAATAATGATTGACATATGGCTAATCTGTTACATAAGGGTGAGTTGTTGTTGTACAATTGTAGGGAGTATTAACTGCTACATAAGGGTGAGTTGTCGTACAGTTGTAGGGAGTATTATGTGTTACATAAAACAAGAAAAACATTACAAGAAGTATATATATATATATATATATATGTTTTAAAGGGGCTTTTTGTTTCTCAAGGTTAGCGAGGGAATTCAGTCTCTCTGAATACTTTTAAAGATGGTTAATTGAAATGCAGAGAGCGGCCTTTTCAGCAGCCTTGATGTAAACGTCGTAAAGATGTGCTTATCACTCCAAAATGTTCCTAGAGGTACGGCATTTTTTGAAGTTTGATTTAAATAATGGATTTGAATACATTTGTTAGTTTTTTGGGGTTTTTTGTAGCAGTAGGAGAGATGGTAGACCTATTTATAATTAGTAGAAGGTAAAAGTAGTTGACAAGTACTACCAGAAATAAGAAATACATAGTAGTAGTCGTTGTAGTAGCAGCCGTAGTAGTCGTAACTGTCATAGTAGTCATAGAAGCTGTTGAATTTATAGTATATAGCCATTGTCAGTGTAGTAGTAGTAGTAGTAGCAGTAATAGTAGCAGTAGTCGCAGCAGTTGTAGTAGTAGCAGTAGCAGTAGTAGTAGTAGTAGTCATCATCGTCATAGAAGCCATAGAATTCATAGCAGTCATAGTCATCATAGAAGTTGTAGTAGCCATAGTGGTCATAGTCATCGTTGTTGTAGTAGTAGTAGTAGTAGTTGTAGTAGCAGTAATAGTAGCAGTAGTAGTCATAGTAGTCTTAGTCATTGTCATTGTCGTAGTAGTAGTCATAGTAGCAGTAGAAGTCATAGCAGTTGTTGTAATCGCAGTCGTCACAGAAGCCGTAGTCGTCAAAGTAATTGTAGTCATTGTTGTCGTAGTAGTAGTTGTTGTAGTTGCCATAGTAGCAGTAGTGGTCATAGTAGTTGTAGTCATTGTCATCGTAGTAGTAGTAGTAGTAGTAGTAGTCGTAGTAGCAGTAGTAGTCATAGTAGCAGTAGTAATCATAGTTGATATAGAAGCCGTAGTATTCATAGTAGTCATAGTCATCATTGTAGTATCTGTAGCAGAAGTAGTAGTAGTAACTGTAGTAGTTGTAGTAGTAGTTTGTAGTAGTAGTTTCACAGTAAAGACACATACTTTAAAATGTAAATACTACTTGCCCTCTTATCATATCACTTCACACATAAATTCTGTCCTATTAATGTACTTTTTGTTAGGTTCAGGTGGAATATGTTGAATATATCTATGCCCATACATATTTTACTTTCCACAATATTGTTATCCAAGTTCAGTTAACAAGTTTAAGTATGTAGCCATTACACTACAGATCTGCTCAGTACAAGAGAATACATCATATACAGTTGCATAGACCCATAACATTCCACATTCATATAAGTTCTCCTCCCAATCCCTCACGCTTCGTCCCTGAGCAGACAGAGTCCGTCAGGGCATCCTTCACGCTGATAGACTCTGTGTAACCAAGGCCCGTACACATCTGATAGACGGACAGGCTGCTGTGCACACTGTGTGGATGTATTGTGTAAGTGGATGTGGAGCTGGGTGTGGAGCCACAGAGGAAATGGCTGGAGTCTCTCATAGCCCCGGGCGCTGAAAATGCATTATATATAATGGCCTACATGCCACTTCCTCTGCTGGGAAGGAGAGAGAATACAGAGGAGCGGAAAACGTGGCTACTGCGTTTGGGAATTGACATTAACCATCATCGGGATTGTTCTTATAATGTATCCGCTCTTGATGTGTGCACTAATTGACACTGGCACTATAGAAAAGATGATTTATTTTCACTAAGGCTGACTCTATCTATTTACTTTAAGGTCTTATATTACCATATTTTTCGGACTATAAAGTCGCTCCTGAGTATAAGTTACACCAGCCAAAAATGCATAATGAAGAAGAAATAAACATATATAAGTCGCACAGGAATATAAGACGCGCTATTAGGGGGAAATTTATTTTATAAAATCAGAGACCAGGAACTGACATTTCATCTTGAAATGCAAGTTATAGTAATAACAATAGAACAGAGAACAACAGGCTGTTAACGTCACATATGAACAGTTCTTCAGATAAACTATAACATAAACAACAGAACAAGTTTACCAAACTCTCCATCTCACTCCAAATCACTAAATCCATTTCTTCATCCTCGGTGTCACTTCTGAGCAAGCTCTGTGACCTCCGGAGGTAAACGGAGCACTGCTTCCTCTTCTGTGTAGCTGTTGTCAGACTCAGCATCTGTTCCAGTTAGAATTATTATTGCCTTTCTGAATTCCTACAAGATGGTTTTCAATGTCACTGAAGTCACTTAAATTTTAAATGTTCAGTGGTACAGAAGTAATGGTGCAATCGGCTGACATGATACCAGACAGGACAGAGGCTCTTTCTGCAGGAGACATGTGCAGTAGAGTGCGAAGTGACGTGGTACAGGAGAAAAAGCAGTAGCAGAAACTGGCACATACGTCTCTCGCAGCTGTCAGTGTGAAAATTTTAAGATATGACACGCAACGGAGTATAACTAACAGGACCACCCAAACCATGAAAAAAGTGTTACTTCTAATCCGAAAAATACAGTAATAAAACTCCTTGACTCCTATGAGCTTTAAGTCATGTTATAATGTTGTTACCACTATATCTCCAAAGCACAGACCTTGTGATGTAACGTAGTATTAGTTTTGAAGTTACGTTTTACCTCAAGTTCAGTAGAGATTGGCAGGGCTGAAATTATCCAAATGATTCTAGTGAAGTGAGTTTAAAAACACAGTGGAGCACCTCCTGTATTACCACACCACAAAGTGGAGTAGAATGTTTATTGTTTGAGAGAAGAACCTAAAAATGCAGAATCAAGTGTGTTAAACATGTGAATGAAACAAACCACAAGTCCAGGTAAGTTTTTGAGGAGAAAACAACACTATACCATTACATGAAATCTATATATCAGTATATTTTATTTTATTTAAGCCTGTAACTAGAACTCCTCTTCACTTTTCTGACAGCCATGGTAGCTTTAACCTCTTCAAAAACTCCCATATCTACTTTCTTAACCAAACTTCAGACTTCTATCTTCAGACTTGATATTGCACAACCTTTCAAGCTTTAATCTCATCGTGACCTAGGGAAAAATCAGAAAAGTACATATGTGCATAATGCAAAAGAATCACGAAATAAAAGGGGTTTGTGGTGTCAAGTTGAAGAAAAAAATGAAATCTGAAAGTACTAGCCTGCCACTATCTTGTTATTTTGGTGAGCAATCTGGCAGTGATTTGGGAGGGCTCTGGAGCTTGTCAATAGTTCTTTGAGAAGTGTGTGAATTATACATAGCAGTAGTCTGTCTGGGTGACGGCAGAATCTGTTGTGGGTCAGGAAGGAGAGAGAATTTTGGCAGAGCTCAAGTTCCATGTTTTCTTCATAGAGCCACAATATGTTCTTTTTTCGCAGTCCAACTAGTGTTAAAATGTGCACGACGCTCGCCAAACCAGCTGTCTTTTTTAGAGCAGGAGTATTTTCAAGTCCGCTGGATTCGTACCAAGAAACGTTGCATGCAAAATGAAGTAATTACAACTGTTGCCATAACTTAAGTCTTGTCTTGACAATGGCATCTTCTTCTCGCAGCAAAGTTACGGTTTCTATTCCCAAAGCTATGGGGCATTCCTGTGTCAAGTTTGCATATTCTCCCCGTGTTTTCAGGGTAAAATTATTTCTACTATTAAAGATTTCAGATTTTTTTTCCTCATTGTATTTGAGCAAACTCTGTCTTGGCCTTTACAGATATATTGAAGGCCTATAAACAGCTCTTGAGGTCAAAAGATGTCCACTATGCATACTGCCTGCATCTAATAATGTCTGATAATCTGATAACTGATAATCAGTAGGTGCACTGTTAGCATGGTAGTTGTTTTTAGCAGCTCTTATAAACTCATCGTTTGGAATGCACAAGATAAGGGAGGAATAACTTAGGACCACTTCTATTTTTCATGTTTTTAATCCTGCACAAATCAGGTACCTTCACCCTATTAAACCTTTAAAATGCTTTAAAATTTGGCTTCTCTTCCAGCTATTCCATTTGTTTTTGTAGAAAACAAAATCACAACAGCAGTAGCCTTGCAGGGCTTAACAAAACTGCGGATTTAACCAACAAAAAAGTGAGAAAATCAAACAAGGAAACGGTCATCGGTCAATAACAGACCAGCAGATCAACTAACAACAGGAAACAAGCGAATGGATAACTGTCCCAGAGTGACCCATGTCTTTAGAACCCTTTCTTCACCACAAAAAAAAAAAAAAAAAAAACAGAACCATGGTGAAGGAGAGATCCACTGCACTACTCTCACTGCAAAAAGTAATATCTTGGCAAGTTAAAATGATTTCAGTTAAGAATGTTTTGCTTTATTTGAGAAAATTCAACTTGACAAAAACTGTTCTTCAAATGGAATAAGTGTGTTTTTCTTAATTCAAGCAACATTTGATTTAGTTTCTTACTTTAAGTGCAAAAAGTCAAAGGCGTAGGTTTGGTCTCAGCTTCCCATATGTTTTATGAATTCTTTCCAAAACACACAGAGTCTGGGCAGGTCCAAAACAAGTGAGAGGTGGTTTCATTTTTCAGTTCGCAAAATGTACAGTTTGTGTCCATGAACTTCTAAGATGATTCTTTAGTGGATAACAGCAATGTAGAAGTTTGTAGCAAATTTCTCTTTGCTTATTGGTGATGAGATATTTATGAGGTAATGTACGTACATTTTTCCATGGAATATTGTCAAGAGAGTCCGGGTGCTAACAGTGCACTAGTAGAGCTCTGTTTGGGAGGTGCACTTGTGGCGATTGTCGCTCTTTTTCCGCGGCGACTCATTATAAGGCAAGTTTAATTGAAGATGAAGCCAAGTAAGTTCTTTTTGAAAAGTTTTTCAAAGTTTGGTGCAGCGTCTTCACTCACTCCTGCTAAAGCCGCCATCTTCAGGTGCGGCCCTGTCCTGCTGCTTCCACAGTTTAGGCTCCTGGCTCCACTAATGACATCACTCTGTTGTAGCCAATGAAATAGAGGCAGGGGTAACCCTGTCATCATATCACTGAATACATCTCAGAACATCTAATAAACAAAATGTGAACTAAAACATGTTCAGTTAATACTACTGAGTTTGAAAAAAAAAAAAAAAGCAAATCATTTATATTTTTGTTTATTAAAATAAAATGGCAAATATTGGTAGGGATTATTTTGTCTTCCCCAAATATTAGATGTGAAATGTCCCCCACCGTCCCTCTGCAAACCTACACCCTTGCAAAAAGTTGTCGTTTGTCTAAGTGTATCAAGATGTATTTTCATATTTTAAGTACAAAAAGTCTTGTTCCATTGGAAGATGATTTTACTTGTGAAATGAAAATCTACTCAAATCATGATAAAGCTTTTTTAAATTCAAATCATCTTCACTTTACACTTCACTTTTTGCAGTGCTGCTTCAAACCTGTTGCAACTGCAGTACTAAAAAAAAAAACGGGTCAAATGCTGAGCACACTGAGAACACCAAAATTGGGACAATAACAGCAACCTTAACCTCAACCCTGCCCTAATTTATCAGTAACGTTGTTCCTAAGATAGCCTGAGTGCTCTTCCTGCTGCGTGCTGCAAATTTGGGGTCTGGATGAGTTTTGTGATGGCTCAGCGTGTTTGGAGCAGTTTGCAGAGAGATGAGCTTGTGACTTAAGGGAGATGTTTATGTCGGATCCCTTAGGGCTGATGGTTTTCTGTCTGCAGTCAAAAAAGTGACAGCAGCTCGAGGGCATGTATGGAACAGTGCTGTCATTATAAGTGATGGGTGTCAGACGGGCCCCATTTACAGCCGTGACATCAGGACGCAGGAGGGAGGACTGTGCTAACATCAGGCTTTAATTGACACGCAAAATAGTTTTACTTTCATTACTGTCAAAAACTACACGCGGGATGCTTTAAAGAGATGGTAGTAATACTAAATTTAGAAAACAATGCACGTGTATTTTTTTAGTTTAGATTGACAGCTTCATTTTCTGTGGGTTCAAAGTGGGGCATGATCTCTAACCCAGTGTCCTCTGTGATTTACCCAAACTGAGCCTGAAATGTGTAATTGATTTTAACTTTGCGCTATGTAACTTTTTGTTTGATGCTTTTTTTCTATGGATATGTCATTGCTCTGCCTGGAATGTTCCACACTATGACATTAAACAGCTGTCTCTACCTTACAGTTTTGAAATTACAGGTGGTTTTATAGTTCAAAAATACCTAGAAAGACAGACATTCTTACTGTGAGCAGGATTGCCTCTCTGCAGATCTTACCTGTAACTTTGTCCAGTTTGGTCCACCAGAAAAGTTGCACAATGGACCTCTAATCTATTCTTTTTACACCATGCATTATGATAAAAGCTATAAGAAAAATAAATAATAAATGAGACTGTAAAATCTAATCTATTTATTTTACATAGCATTTTCTCTGGTAATAACTAATACTGAAGTGGACGGGGCTAAAAATCCAATGGACTCTGTTGGTCCTATTTAAATATGACACATTTTTGTATAATTTGATTTGACCCAAATACAAGTAATTTTGATTTTATGTGAATCAATTTAATCACCGTATTTTTTGGACTATAAGTCGCACTTTTTTTCATGATTTGGGTGGTCCTGTGACTTATACTCCGGTGCGACTTATATAATACATTTTAATACTGACAGCCATGAGAGGGCGCTGTAGGCTTGTACCACTGTACTCCTGTACCACTGTCACTTGACTCTACTGCGCATGTCTCCTGCAGCAAGAGCCGCTGTCCTGTCTGTTGTCATGTCAGTTGATCACACCATTACTTCTGTACCACTGAAAATTTAAGATTTAAACAAACTTATAAAGACAACTGAAACCATCCTGTCGGGATTTAGAAAGGCTGGAATAATTCTAAGTGGAGCTGAGTGACACCGAGGATGAGGAATTCAGTGGATTTAGTGATTTGGAGTGAGATGGAAAGTTTGTTGAACTTGTTCTGTTCTGTTCTTGATGCTATAGTTTATCTGAAGAACTGTTCATATGTCACATTAACAACCTGTTCTATCTCTATTCTATTATTATTACTGTAACTTGCCTTTCAAGATGAAATGTCAGCTCCTGGTCTCTGATTTTTTAAAAATAAATTTCCCCCAAAAAGTGTGACTTTTAGTTCGGTGCGACTTATACTGTATAGACATTCAATTAAAGCAGTACTACTTAACTTTCAGAGATAAAGCTCCCTCTACATCTCCTTTAAATAGAATAAAATACTTTCTCTTTTCTTTTTTTATTGAAATTAGGCAGTATAATAAAACATAAAAATACATACTGTTGCCTTTTTTTTTTTTTTCTTTTTTTTTTTTTTTTTTAAGCACCAGGGTTTTACATTCAGCAGAAAGAGACGACAAATGCTTCAAACATTACAAAAATACATTATTTAACCATCACAGGGACACACAAAGACGATTCATGAGGTAAAAATGTTACTTATAACTGCTTTAACATAAAATATTTAGACACGAAAAAAGCAACATCATTTATTTAGGGACAATTTTATTTTTAGTGTAACAACAGATCAAACCAACGCTACATGCATCTATTCATAACAGATAGAAAGGTTCACTGCATAACTTTTCTGGTAGGGGGTCTGACACAAACTTGTTTCCATGGAGATGTTATTGCTTTGACTGAAAGTTTTCACAGTATTGCATTAGACTCATTTATGTTACATTTATTCAGTGGCAGGTGTTTGTTTTGCTGCTCAAAAACACTATGACTATGCATTCCTACAGATCTGACCTGTAACTTGGGCTGGAGGCATTGTGGGCTTGTCTCCATGGAAACAGATATATTAGATTATTGCCATACCTTGGGATATTCTAGACAAAGCAATAACATTCCCGTGGAGACGAACTGACAGTCTCATCCAGTAAGGGCACCTTTAGCACACCGTTTACAGTCTATAAACACAAATTCTCTCTTTCCTCAATCAAGTGAAATGCACGGGAAATCCTATCCACCACCGTTTGCCCTCAAGCCAGGACTCAATATGTTTAGTCTTTATTTGTCCCACTCAATACATCTCTGCCAGATAAGTTAATGAATCTAAAGAGAATAAAGTCTGAAGGGGGGGCAGGGCGGCGCGGAGAGAAGAGATGGGAGCGCTCGCATGTGGCCGTGTCCAGCCTCGGGCAATGACAGAGTAAAGCAATTATGCATGAAGGCTGTGACATTGAGTATGGCATCACCTTGTCTGCGGATCTGTCCAGAAGCAAACTCACTGGATAATTCAGAGTGGTCCATCACTCATATACAGTACACACATTACCGGAGTCTGTGGTATTTTTCTATCACAGTTTTGTAAGGTTATAGTGATCCTGACAAGACGGGCGCACTCAGGGAATCGTTTATTATGTAGACGACAAAAAAGGTCCAAGTGTGAAGGGCCCATATTACGCTATTTTCTGTTCTCTGTTTTAATGTTTTCTTATCACAAACGTATCCAGACTTGTGCTTTTTTGTCTTGTTTCAACGCCATACACCTTCACTAGAATTATCTGGATCATTTCAGCCTTGGAATTGTCAATCTCAACTGAGCAAAAGTTAAAAAGTAGCTGTTAACTTAGAAACTACCGCTTTGTGACGTCACAAGGTAGAACAGAACATTTTGAGCTTTGGAGACATAGACAAGACTAATACTAAAGGATTACTTAAACATGTGTGAATGAAACAAAACACAAGTCCAGGTATGTTTTTGAGTAGTTAACAGTGTTCTAACATGGCTTAAAGCTCACAAGAGTAAATTTACGTAATACAGGAACTTTGAAGGGACAGGCCAGAATTTTGGACATAAGACGTCATTTCCTAGTGAGCCAGGGTGTTGGAGACGTGTGGAGACACTTTTTAAAATATTCCATCCAGTCCTTGTACTTGCAGAGGTCGCTGGTGCTAGGCTAGTGCATGTCAATGGCCATAGTTAACCTGCCACTAAAAAAAGTTTTGCCCACTCCACAAAACACCTGAAGCAAATCTATTATTACGCCAGACTGTCGATGTAAATGTCTGTGTCGATAGAATAATGTTTGAAATAAAACTAAAATGTTGAAGGACTATTTTCTCAGCAGCAGAATTGTACTTTGCCGGTAAAGTAGGTGCTAGGTGATATCAGTCAGATATCAGGTTGGTTTTACTTCTAAAATTATTCTATCAATACAGACATTCAAATAAAAAAGTCTGGCGTTATAATTGTTTTACTTTGGGTGTTTTGTGGAGTGGGCAAGACTGTTTTTAGTGGCAGGCTAACTATGGCCATTGACATGCACTAGCCTAGCACCAGCGACCTCTGCAAATACAAAGACTGGATGGAATATTTTAAAAAAGTGTCTCCACACGTCTCTAACTCTCTGGCTCACTAGGAAATGAGGTCCTATGTCCAAAATTACGGACTGTCTCTTTAATAAGTAAGTAGAGGCCTGGCAAGACAAAAGAGTACTACTAATACTGTCATAACTAATACTACACGGTGATTTGGTCATACCTCCTTGCCTATATTAATTTTGTCTGATTTCAAGAGCTAAAAGATTTGATGAGATTAGAACTTGACTGGGAGACACAGCGGGGTGGCAGTGGCTCAAGTGCATTCTGTTGTTGTGTCCATAGCTTAGACACTTGACCCACTTTGTCTAGTATGAGGCTCATAGCTTCAAGCCTCTATCTCTTTTACCTTACTTTACTTTTCATTTCTTTAAACACAATGTGCAAAGATCTTCCCTTATGTCATTATGTAGTCTCCAAATAAAGCCCACGAAGCTGTGATGACTCTAAAGCTTTCCTTTTCTTTCTTAGATAAAGTTCTAATGCACTACAAAAGTCATCATGCACAGATCAGCCATGTTCGGAAACCTTCGGGGGAAAAGCACTCTGGATTATGGGATGTCTCATAGTTCCTTACTACTGGTTTGGGCTTAAGGAGCTTTAAGAACTTCTGGGCCAATTTGACGAATTTCAGCTAACTTGAATCTGGTGTAGGGTCATCATTGGCACAAATTGGCAGTCTTTTTTTCATGAGTCTAAGTCAGGGCAGCTACTACTGACTACTGAAGTTGTTCTCAGTATTTTCAGTGATTTTTCAAGTAAATTCTAATTTAGCTTTTTTTGTTTTTTCTGCTCTGAACTGGCGCTGACCCTCTTCGCTATGTTCTGTTCTTTGTCAAATTGCCATGATTCAGTTTATCTTACAAAGCAGATTTGTTCTCATTTCATATTATGAGATTAATGTTTTGCACAACTAAATGTGCAGCCAGCTGAGTACAGGCCAATGAAAATGTACTGCCATGCTTAAAGATTATCTAATGAACTCAGGAAAGAAATGCTCAAATCTTTCTTCATGTTTATATTAAATGAACTGTATGATAGTGGAGGAAAGCTGGCTTCTTAAAGATGCACTATTTAAATTCTTTGGTGGACAGGCCGCCACCTACATGTCTCCACAGAGATGTTATTGTTTTATTGTTGTTCCTCATAGAAACAAGGTGACCCCACCAGGCTATGGTACAGGTCAGATCTGTGGAGAGGCGACCCTGCTAAAAATGTGCATAACCGGTCAAAAGTTTCAGAACACCCAAATTGTTCCAGTTATTTATTGCATTTCGAGTCCTGCAATTCCAATGAATAGCTTGAAATAGTATAAAGGTTAGTACTGACTGAGGTTAAAAGAAAAAGATAAAAGATAACAAAACAAAAGTCCAAGCTCTGCCAAAACTAAAAAAAGAACAAAATGGTGAGCTTGAAAACATGAAGTGTCCAGCACAGTCTCCAGACTTAAACCCCATCGAGCTGGTTTGGGATGAACTGGACAGAAGAGTAAAATCCAAGCAGCCTACAAGTGCCACACATTTATGGGAAATTCTGCAACAGACTTGGGAAGAACTTTCTGAAAAATATTTGATTTCTATTGTAAAAAGAACGAGCCATGAGTGTGTTCAGCTGTTATATCTGCCAAAGGTGGACACTTTCATGAATCAAAAGTTTAGAATACGTTTTGGTCAACAGTAAAGACTAAAAAAACTGGAAAAAAGTGTGGTGTTCTAAAACTTTTTACTGATAGTGTATTACATAAAATGGATTCTGATGAGCCTTAAGCCATGTTATAATGTTACCTCATCAAAACATTCTTGGAGTTGTGTTTTGTTTCATTCGCACATGTTTGAGTAATCCTTTATTATTAGTCTGTCCACATCTCCAAAGCTCAAAATGCTCTGTTCCTCCTTGTGATGTCATGAAATGGTACTTTTTAGTCAAGAGTTCAGAAGAGATTGGCATTTGGGCTGAAATCATCCAAATGATTCTAGTGAAGATGTATGAAGTTTAGAAATACAGTGGAGCACTTCCTGTATTACCACATCATAAGAGGGAACAGTTTTATGTTTTGCCATTTAAGCAACAAACTCAGCCTAAATATGAAGGACCTGTGTGTTAAACATGTGTGAATGAAACAAAAAACAACGTGGCTTGGGCTTCAGACTCAGACATAATGCCGCCGTTTTGCTATAACTCTTAAGTCTACATAAGCTCATAGAATATTGAAATATCTTGAAATACTATACTGATGTATGATGACACCCTCTTTTATTACAAAGACGTTTAAGAGAAAAACATCCATCACCGAAGTCCATCTCTGCTTACAGACTTTTGGGCTGGAGCCAGTGTCCATTGTCCTACGGTGACTCTGCCCGTTCACCTGTGGCGTGTGCACAGTGAACTGCTCAACGCTTTTAACGCCTGAACATAAAACGATGATGGCGGCGAGGCAGAGTTTACGAGGCCAGCGTAAACTGGAGTCATGGAAGGCTAATTTTTTGGTGAATGATCGATATTCTGTCAGCCGTTTTAGAGCTGGGAGTTTAACGGGACGGAGGCAAAGGAGGATGCGGGCGACGGGTGAGGATGGAGAGAAGAAAAGGTTGTATTTTTTAAGTATGTGCAAATAAGGATTTAACAGTAGCTCATTTGGAAGTGCGTATATTGGTACAAAGAATATCATGATACTTTTGATGACAACAATGAGACTAAATGAAACAAGGTAATTGCACAGTGGAATAGTTTAATATGTATGGCAGTGTATTAAACCCTCTACAGATCAAATGTTATTGTTCTGAATAAAATAAAATAAAAAAAATACATGAAAAGTGCTGGTGCATATATATTTATAGATTGTATTTTAAAAAATATATATACTGAGCCAAAAATTATTGTTCACTTCTAATTCATAAGGTAACTCCATACATATGGATATAGATATACATATGGATTATAATAGGCCTAAAGTAGTAATAGTAGTAGTAGTAGTAGTAGTAGTAGTAGTAGTAGTAGTAGTAGTCGTAGTAGTAGTAGTAGTAGTAGTAGTAGTCGTAGTAGCAGCTACTGGGTGACAGACTGATCTGAAGGCTCTCGACATAAACATTATTGGTTGAGCGGGCAGATCCAAGGACCCACAGGTTGGAGGTGCAATTCCAGCTCCCACAGATGAATGCTGCTGTTGTGTCCTTGGGCAAGACACTTAACCCACCTCACCCCAAGTGTCTGTGTACACTGGTGTATGAAAGTGTGTGATTGAATGGGTGAGTGGTTCCTTGATGTAATATGCTTTGATTGCCTTTAAAGGGACAGTACAGAATTTTGGACATAGGACCTCTTTTCTTAGTGAGCCAAAGTGTTGGAGACGTGTGGAGACACTTTCTAAAATATTCCATCCAGTACTTGTACTTGCAGAGGACGGTGGTGCTAGGCTAGCACCTGTCAATGGCCATAGTTAGTCTACCACTAAAAACAGTCTTACCCACTCCACAAAACACCCGAAGCAAATCTGTTATAACACCAGACTGTCGATGTGAATGTCTGTGGTGAGAGAATAATGTTTGAAATAAAACTAAACTTGCATCTCATGAATCATCACATGTTGAGGAACTATCTTCTCATATATCAGTCCGCCGCTGCCAAGCTTTCTATCAGGAAGTACAACTCGCTGCTGCTGCTCAGACATAAATCCTTCAAATAGAAGGTTGGTTTTACTTACTTACTTCCATTGACACAGACATTCACATCGACAGTCTGGCTTTATAATAGTTTTGCTTGGGGTGTTTTGTGGAGTGGGTAAGACTAGCCTAGCACCAGTGACTTCTACAAATACAAGGACTGGATAGAATATTTTAAAAAGTGTCTCCACATGTCTCTGTGTACCTGTGTACCTTTAATGAGTAAGTAGATGCTGTAAGGTGCTGTATAAAAATGGTAGTAGGTAGTAGTAGTCTTAGTAGGTAGTAGTAGCTAGTAGTAAAAGTAGTACTAGTTAGTAATAGGTTGCAATTACTCACATAATTGCAATTTGAAAAAAAAAAAAAAGTTTACTTGTAGGATGTTTTTGTTTTTTTTTTTAAATATTGGACTACTTTTATACACAATTATACTACAAAACTGTTGTCCTCCCTCCCTCAGTCTCTGCTGTTGACATAGATCTCATTTAAAGTTTCCTTAAAAATAGCACACAAACATATTCTCTTGCTATTTATAGTGGATTTAATGTGTACCGTTTTAGTTTCTTAAACAGGACTTGCTGTAGTGAGAATAAAGTGATTCCAGTGACTAATGTGCAACTGTAATTTTAGGGTTTGGCTTTGGGAGTCGACAAATGGGGCAATTAAAGACAACATTTACACTGCTCCAGTACTTTGAAAACAGAAGAGAATTGCAACTGACGATTATAATCATACTTTCCTCTATAGCAGGAATTCAAAACAAATATTTAGTTGTGAATGTGTGTAGTTATTATATCTTTTACTTCTTAGCATTTATCAGTAGCAGAAGAAGTACTCAGTTTTGTAATTTAAGTAAAAGTACAGATACCAAAGTAAAGCAAAATAGTAAGAGTATCATATGAAAGAATCAAGTATTAAAGTACCATTTCAAAATGTACTTAAAGAGTAAAAACTAAAAGTATTTTGCACAGAAGTTGAGACTTTTACTTTTCAGTCATGTTCAAAAATGTAGTGGAGCAAAAAGTAGATACCTGGTCTCAAATGTAGTGAAGTAAAAGTAAAAAGAAGTACAAATACCTTACATTTTTACATAAGTACAGTACGTTTACTTTATATTCTACCACTGGCAATTAGAGAAGACAAGAACAATGCTATCAAACGCACATTTTTCTATCTGTTCTGCATAATTCCCAGATGCAGCTTAACCTCAAACACAATGTACGATGCAAATGACTTTTTATTTAGTAACATGAGCCCATTTAATGCAAAGCAAACAAAAGCCTCAACACCGCACGAACATATGGGAGAGCAGCTCGTTGTCCTTTCTCGTTATAAAAATGAAATAGTTCAGATCTGCTGACTTGTATTTTTTTCTCTAAAGCAGGAGGTAGTACTACAACAGTATTGCACTCTTAACCTCCTTTCTGGAATATTTATGGATTCTCATGACTTAAGTGAAAGCATCTGTGCACAGACTAAGGCGAGCTGGGCTTTTTCTTCATAAAAACTACACATGGGATATAATACAGACTCCAGTAGTAGCGGTTAGTGTTAGAAAAGCAATGTCAACAAGTCAGTGTGGCTAAAACAATACGTGATACTGCACATAATAATGAAAAAAACAAATTTGCATATCATAAATTGCTTATTGCATTATATTTGTATAACTTACAATAGATTTACATGCATTTAAATACTTCTAGGACAGCCAAACTGTGAAAAAACACCCTTTAACCTTAACAAATAACTATTTAATCACATCAACATCAACTCCTTTGTGTCAGCGATTATATTTCAGTTTCCTAATTTTCATATCACAGGTATCCTTGAATTTTTGTTTGCTTGTGTTTTATTTTTACATTTTGTATATTTATAATGCTAGCTTTTATGGGGATATTTGATCTTTTTCTGACGTAATGGGTGCAAACCAGGATTAGCATGTAATGTTTTCTGCTGCCAAGTCAATCTTCAATAACAGTCTGTACCTGTGAAGTATTTTTGTCATTTAAGTGCATAAATAGTCTATTAAATATATTCTAAAATACATATTCTAGTAGTTTTACATTAGTTAAGTGGCAGATTGTGGAAAAAAGTTGAAAAGACCAGTAAAAAATACAGAAAGTAGCACTCAGCTCTAAAACCGTAATACCTCTATGTTATTAGGTTCTTTCTCAGACCAAGAGTTTGTTTTCATTCCTGACAGTTTGGACTGCTCACTTCCTCAGAGTGGTCAAGTAGTCAAGTGGTCAAGTAGAAAAATAAAAGAAACAGCGTTATTTGTTGTATTCGTTTGGTTTAAACTGTCAGCCAAAAAAATAAAAAATTTAAATGTGTAAATTGTCTCTGAATTTTGGATCAATTTTTCCATGTCAATGATGTAGTTGGGGGTATTATGAGGTTAATTTGGTCTTCCGATAATTTATGTTATTAAGTTCTTTTTTCAGACCAAGAATTTGTTTTCATACCTGACAGTTTTGACTGCTCACTTGTTGTCTTCCTCAGAGTGGTCATGTGATGTTGCTGTGACGTGTCCGAGCTGATTTAAACAGGTTCTGGCGTTACCGGTGGAGGCAGTACGACAGCGCCATCTGCAGTCCGACTTCCTCAGGACGGTATTCCCAAAATCAAAATATGGAAATGTGCCTATGTGACTATAAACTCGGACGAGGGGCTTTTTCACTCTCACACACCTGGGATACTGTTCTGAGGAAGTGGGACTGCAGATGGCGCTGTCGTCCTGCCTCCACTGGTAGGAAGACGGCGCCAAAACCTGTATAAATCTTCTGACCAGGAACATCACAGCAACATCACAAGACCACTCTGAGGAAGACCACTAGTGTATTACGGTTTTAGAACTGAGTGCTACTCCCTGTATTCTTGTGATAGTCTTTTCAACTTTTTTCCACAATCTGGCACTTAATTTATGGAAAACTACTGGAATATTTATTTTAGAATATTTAAAATAGAATACTTATGCACTTTACCGCAAGGAGCAGTCGAAACAGTCAACATGAAAACAAACTCTTGGTCAGAAAAAAGAACCTAATAACATAAATTATCGGAAGACCAAATGAACCTCATTGGACTATTACGTAATACCTCTAACTACATCATCGACATGGAAAATTCAATCGAAAATTCAGAGACAATTTACTAAAATTTTTTTTTTTTTGACTGACAGTTTAAACAGAAAGTAAATAATATATAAATAATACAAAAAATAATAATAATAAAAATAATAATAAAAAAAAATGTATATATTTTTTTAATCTTAAATATAATTGTGCTTAATTGTGTTTTATGTTTCTTTAATTGTGTATGTTTTAAATGGACTAGTCGATCTGTCATGTGCACTTCCAACACAAGAGTCTACAGCACATAGGTGTTGACTGTTGCACTTGAATATGTCACTCTACAGACTATGAATCAGCACAGTCTGTATCCTCCTCTGCTTTTCCCACAGCCTCACAGCCAGTCCATTAAACTTGCATGATTGGACCAAGGTTGAAAGTCTACTCGTCTCCTCACTTCACAGCCCCGCTCTTTGTAGATTTTCAAAGGACACAAAACCGCATTAGTCAGGCAAATGCTAATTCAGGAATAAAAGAAACCTCAAAAAAAGATGACAAGTCTATCTGCAATCAGGGGGCAAGTAATTAAGTACTAAAGCTAATTACTTTGTCCCACGGTTCTTTAATGAATCTCTGCTTGTGATCCGCCGTTTTTATTTTCATCTCGGCCACAAAGCGCTTCCGTATGTGTCATCTCAGGATTCAAAAGACAGGTCTGTTCCTTCCAATGCTACGCCGAGGTCAAACCCACGATTGGAGCGCAGTGTGTCAGCTCAGCGTTTCTCCATGCAACTGATCGGCCAATTACAACTTTAATTATCGTCTCCTTTGGATTTGTCAAAGGGGCAATCAATATAGGCCAAGTAAGTACCGCAATACACACCAATACAAACACCCATATTAGTTTGCATGGCCCAATGAGGAAGGAAGAGGATCAAATAGTACTACTAATGCCTTGGTAAGTCTTTCTGTGCGCTCAAAACTACAGGGGGTAATGGTTTCAAATGGATGTCTGGAGATTTGAACTGGCAATTCAGTATAATTTGTTAATGGGGCAAATTAATTAAATGTTAAAGGGCCCATATTACTCTATTTTCTTATCTATGTTATAAGGTTGTTTCCTCGTCTAAAGCAGAACTGGAGTTGTGTTTCATTTGCGTATTTTAACACAAAAACTGCGTATTTAGTTCTTCTCTCAGTAATACAGATAGAGCTCCACTGGGTTTTTAAACTCACAAGGTGGAACAGATCATTTTAAGCTTTGGAAATATAGACAGACTAATAATAAAGGATTACTCAGACATGTGTGAATGAAAAAAACACAACTCTAAGTATGTTTTTAATGAGGTAAGATGGAGTAAAGCTCACAAGAGTCACTTTTGCAGAATCTATGACCTTCAAATGTTAAGAGTAAGTCTTAAATAAGATCATTTCAAGTAGTGTTGCCAGATACTTATCAAAACAAATATCCAAACTAGATACCCAATTGATTATGAAAAATAACCATACATGTCATAACATTGGACCTTTTGACCACATCATCCATTTTGTTGTAACTGGATTATGCAGTATTGCTGGTGTCTTGGCAAAAGACGCAAGACAAATACCTGAATCAGCATCAAACCAACAACAGTTAAATATAGAGCCCAAAACAAGCTATACAGGTCTCCAAGAAGAATTATAGCTGATCAATTAAACACAGTCAATCAATGAAAATGTCCAAGGACTACAGGTGGAAATGCAGCTCTTCTGTCAAGGTTCATGTATATTGTGCACTGTCCCTGTCTCATTAAAGAAATAAACTAAATAACAAGATTAAATCATGTCTTTAAGCAATGTTTTTGTATTTTATTTTGGTTGCTTAATTTTATGACATGTTAGTGCCATATGAACCATCTCGACTCTGAGGAGCTTAAGGACCGACCTCCTGCTGTTGCCCAGAGTCAGGACTAAACACAGGGAGTCAATGTTTCAGATTCATGCAGCTAAAACCTGGAACAGTCTTCCTGAACATGTGAAACAGGCTTCTACTTTGACTCTGTTTAAATCCAGACGCAAAACAGTTGTGTTTAGCTGCGTATGACTGAAAGATTTTCATTTTTCATTCCACAATCTTCTCTCTATTTAATGTGTCTCTCTCTTTTGAATTTTATGATAATTATTTAAGTTTTGATTTGTTTGTATTGTGATTTTCATGTATTTCTTATTCTGTAAAGTGCTTTGAAGTACTTTGGTACAAATTATACAAGTAAACTTGCTTTGCCTTGCCTATGTAATAGTATTTGATCCTTGAATCACACAAAGGGAGCCCAGTTTAAAGGATTAGAAAGAAAAAGATGTAGACCAAGGACAAAGCAAGTTCAGAGCAATTTGAGCACTGTATTTTTAGTCACTGTTCTGTAATATACTGTAGTTTATTCTTAACATGTAATAGTCAAAATACCTGATTACGGCTGTGAATTTTAATAAAATTTTAATTGAAATGAGGCGAAATGATCACCTTGGGGCTTTTCAATGGAACAGTTTGGAAAGGAGTTTGGACCCTGGAGGAATAATTTGGTCTACTTTTTGGGTTACACGGCACTAATTAAAATAAATATGCACCGCTATTTTATTCATTTTAATAAGATATATGTAATTTAAAGGTGCGCGGTGTAACTTTTCTGGTGGAGCGTTTGCCACCTGCTTGTCTCCATGAAGAAAATACCGTTTTGTCTTGACTATTCCGCAGTATGGAAATAAATAATCACAATGGAGAGAGGTTAAAGGGCCCTTCTCATACAAAATAACTCTTTTCACATTGTATCTTCTGCACATAAACAAGCACAATTTGGGTTTTGGAACATCCATTACACAATAGTTATGAAATCTTACTGATTTCTTGGAGACAGTCACAGACCAGGAACTATGAAAGGCCGACTATTGCTCATCCCCCTCACCTGTCCTGAGAAAGCACAGGCTCCACCCTCCAAACATGACGTAGGACTCTGAGTGAGTCGCCCTTCCTCCGCCATCTCAGGGAGGGAGGGGGAGACAGATGTGCACCCTGATAGCGGTAGAAATAAACTTTTATTCATCATGGTGATACAGCGTGTTCAGCCACATGTGTTGGACCCAGAATCGGATGAGGGCTTTGAGGAGCACGAAGCTCAAGCACCGCGTTGACATCAGCTGAACATTACTGATCGGTAAAGTATTAATAAATGCTAGTAGATAAATGTATTATATCGTGTTCCACTGCAGTGTAGAACAATGAGCTTATGCTGTCGCTTTTGTTTAGGCGTTCATGTGGGAATTGTCAGCTGATGCAGGGTGGAGGCGGTGGAGTAGGGGAGGGGGGCGAAGCACCTTCTGCTACGTCAAACGCGTCATAGATGTAGCTGGTCACATCATCGTTGTAGCAGCTTTAGTTCATTGTCACGTGGGAGGGTGGCAGAAATACGCTGCAATTAAAAAAAAAAAAAAAAAAACACTGAACCCACACATCACTCTTAGAAGGTAGAAAGCTCTGAAAAGTTGATATTGCCTGAGATGGGCCTTTTAATGGTCAGATCTGCGGAAGAAGCAAGCCTACACACAGTTTTTTATTTGTATTTTTGAGCTATGAAACACCAACAAAGGCAAGAAAGATATGTCTAATTCCTTACTACGGAACATTCCAGACAACAAAATAACCACCACCTTCTAAGTTACATAATGTAGCTTTAATAGAATGCATGTAATTGCGTAATCTAGCCCTGTATGCTCCGTTTCTACCCATGCTATAACATTCTGCTTGTATTTTGATCCAGCGTTTGATTTTTGGTACGCACTTGAGTTGCAGATAGCTCTTGCTGAGAATAAAGGCTGAGACGTAACCATGAAAACACATAAATTGGCGTGCACCGCTTGGAAATACATTTGTTTTGACATCGCTATGAAAAACACACACAACGCTCCAATATTGTCACTCCCGATCCAAAGAACACAACATACTAATTTACATGTAGAGCCAAATCCGCCGCCGTATACATCTGCTTTCATAATACACCGGGCTCTACTGGAGACAATGAGACCTTGATTATCTGCTCTCCGTTGTGGCACTCCCTAAGCAGAATCAAATAGACTGGCTTTATTAGCATAGCATCTGCATAATGGTTCATCCACAGCAAGGGCAAGAGTCTGCTCCGTGGACTGTACCATGTGTGATTCAGAGAGGGTGGGGCTGGCGGCGTGATGGGGTACATGTTAATGACGGTATTTATTGCGGGTTGATTGCAAGACATAAGCTAAGTGTGGGCTGTCAGCGTCCGGTGATGAATGCAGATTACTAAACCGGCGTTGAACATTTTTAGTACGGGCAATGGGATTGGAATGAGGGTAATGCCAGGTGGTGTGGAACTGGCTCTGTATTGTTGTTGTGGCCTTGCGCAAGACACTTCACAGACCCTGCCTATACGTACGAACATGATGACTCCAGATTGGCATTTTTTTTAAGCGAGCAACAATGTTTCCCAAAGACTGAGTTGCGACGCTCAGGTGGGATGCAAGAGATTTTTTGTTGGGTCGCCTTGTCACGATCTGCATGTAGGTCTGCAATGCACAGTTGTATACATGGATCTATGACCTTATTGTCATTCTGGATGAGCATTTCATCAGAATATCCTGTCCTCAGAAGAGCCAGTATTTCTATGTTTATTCCTTTCACTTCTACATATATGTGTGAATTGGGATTTTCTGGGCTCACAAAAAGAGCCTGATGTACGTGCTGCTCTCTCCTCCTGCACCCCCGACTGGAACACACTACAAAAACACAGATCTCACATATCTCATTAGAAATGTTGAAATGTTAAGGCATGTTTTGTATCATTTCTAATCTTTTTGTATTTATTTCATTGACTGTTTTGCTCCAGTGTTGCTGGTTCAATTGAATGTTGAAAAGAAAAAAAATCTTTTTTTTGCTGGTTCAATGACTGTTTTTCGTTGTTTAAAACTTGAGTAATACTAATTGTTCAGAGACTCGACCACTCAGCCAACAATAAAACATCCTCATTAATGTTCAGTAATAGTCAAATTATTCTTTATTTTGTGATTTATGAATTAATGTCTATTGACTTGGGTTGTGAAGGTTTGTGACTTTTAAAATATGGATCCCAGAAAAAAACATTTGGGAAACACTGGTTTACAAGACCAATAAGCACAGCATGTGTTATAACTATTAGGTCAAATTAGTAATGACAGTATTGATTTTGAAGTCATTTTATAGCTCTAATAATTTTGTATATGTAGAAGTAGAGGTGGGGACTTGCAAGTCGTGACTTGGACTCGAGTCAGACTTGAGTCACTATTTTTTAGAGACTTGAGTTGATAAAATACACTAAGCCTCGGGACTCGACTTCGACTTGAAGCTCAGTGACTTGGGACTTGACTCGAAGACTTGAGGCTTCTTCTGAAAAATATGTTTTTAGAAAATACTTTTCTCTTTACAATTAATACATGTGGTGCTGAATTTACAGGAACAAACTTTGGTCCAAAAAAGGGGAGCAGATTGTTGAAATGCACCACAGTTTGCTTGGCCTATTTTAAGCCTAAATGGACATTAACCAGATCAAATGGAGATATATTCATAAAAACACTGATATATATGTGTCAATATAACTGTAAAATACAATTAAATGTAGGAAACGACAAAGATGATCTTGATTTGGTTTCGATGGGCTGTGGTCTTGGTCTTGTCTCAGTCTCGACCTTTAAAAGTCTTGGTCTTAGTCTCGGTCTCGACTCTCAGAGGTCTTGGTGTTGTCCTTGTCTCAGGACCCTGTGGTCTCGGACTAGTCTTGGTCTCGATTAGTGCAGTCTTGACTACAACACTACGTAAACGTCACAGTAACAACACATCGTGTTTTAGATTCACTGATATTATCAAGGCTTAAACCAGTCAAGCAGTTCCTCTCCTCACAAAATAATTCTTGTGTGTGAAAAACTGGCTTTTTTTTTGTTCAGTACCCTTGCAGATGTGTAGTTATTTGGCTGCGCTGTGTGAATTAACATAATGTCTTTTTAAATCTTCGAGTGATTCATAGATGACACTTTCATCTATTTCACTTGTTTACATGTTGAACGGTTTGCCAGTTTGTTCTGAAACGCTAAAAGAAGTGGCAAGAAAGTGGTAAGATTTAAAAAGCACATTCAGCTGGCCTTGAGTTTTAAAAATGTAGAAGTATTTTCATGATACTTTAATGACACGATATTAAAAGTATAAAGCATGTGTTCTACAGCTGTGCACAAAGATTTCAGCTTCTCACAGTAATATTAAAAGTGTAGAAGCTTTAGCTGTAGTTCGACCAATCATGACACCAAAATTTCACTTTTTTCTTATCCCTTTTTTGAAATATGCTGAAATATATTGATGGAATAATTTTTCATTGAATTATACTTTGCTGTAAATGGATTCACACAACATGTATTTATTCTATTCAAATCTGTTCAATAAGGACTGTGAAAAGTATGATTTTACAGCAATAGAATGTCATTTTCAATACACAATATAAGTAAAAGAAAACATTTCTTTAAAACCCTTCCAGATCTAAGGGTAATTTTAGTACATTTTTCCTCGCCTGGATTTTAAAAATCTTAATTTGTGTGATTAAAATTCCCCCTTTTACCTCCTAATGAAGTGTTACACATCCTTTTTTTCAGTACAACCTGTGTCACAATATGCATGCTGTAGGTGTGTCATAAGGATGTAATAAAAGCTATAATAAAAAAGGAAAAAAAAAAAAAAAAACATAAAAAAAAAAATAATTTAGGGTCTTAGCTGCAAAAGTGCATAATTTCAAGTCTGCAAATAAACTCAAAATATCCTTACTGCCCTCAAAAAAAAAAAAAAAAAAATGTATAATGTCACTAAACAAGCAGGATTTGCGAGTTAAACATGTGTGAATGAAACAAAACACAACTTTGGGTATATCTTTGATGAAACAACATTATAACAGATTAGAAAATAGAGTAATATAGGTCTTGTTCATGAGTGAGGGGGGATGGAGCGTGAGATTGACAGGCGGATTGGTGCAGCGTCAGCAGTGATGCAGTCGCTGTATCGGGTTGTTGTGGTGAAGAGGGAGCTAGAGCTGAAAGACAAAGCTCTCGTTTTACTGGTCAATCTACATTCCTACCCTCACCTATGGTCATGAGCTCTGGGTAATGACCGAAAGAACAAGTGCTCTGAATGAGTTTCCTCCGCAGGGTGGCTGGGTGCTCCCTTAGAGATAGGGTGTGGAGCTCAGTCACACGGGAGGAGCTCAGAGTAGAGCCGCTGCTCCTCCACATCGAGAGGAGCCGCTGAGGTGGCTCGGGCATCTGTTCTGGATGCCTCCTGGACTGGACGCCTCCCTGGAGAGGTTTTCCGGGCATGTCCCACTGGGAAGAGACCCAGGGGAAGACCTAGGACACTCTTGAGGAACTATGATCTCTGGGCTGGCCTGGGAACACCTCAGGATCCCCCCGGAAGTGCTGGAGGAAGTGTGTGTGGAGAGGGAAGTCTGGGAGACCCTGCTCAGACTGCCGCCCCTGAAGAATGTGGAAGAAAATGGATGGATGGATAGGCCTAGTAACAGTAATATTAGAGAGAATTCTAGCATTGGTAAACACACTACGTTAATAAAATACTCACTTGTCCCTTTTCTGACCGCACAATGTCCTTTTGAGTAGAGCTGAATTGCAGCAGCCCTCTCCCCTTTCTTATTCCCCTAATATTATACAGTACACAGTGTGCACAAGCCTTTTATTTACTCTCATCCAAGACAAACACATCTCTGGGAACACAACCTCATGGCAGCGGTGACAAGCAGAGACGCAGCGGTTTAAATAAATAAAATAAAAAATAAACCCCTCCAAAGCGGCAGTGGCGGTTGTACATGTGTTGTATGTGTGTATCTGGCTGCTCGTCGTACCACGCGCTGCCATGTTTGTTTACAGTCTGTGGCGTGAACATCTCCGCACGGCTGCAGCCTTCACATCCGCACATGTCAGTGTGGTGCTGCGTACTTACACAAACACGCACTTTTATGCCCCAGCCCACCCTCCCCTTCCTCACGCTCTCTTCACCCCCCTCCGTCGCTTCCTCTTGGCCTCTTCTCCCTCTCTCTCTTTCCCTCCTGCTTTTCTCTTCCATCTCTCTACTGCTTTCTCCCGGTCTCCTCTCCTTCTCTCTACCTCCTTCCTACAGCCTCCTCTTTCTCTCCTTTTCCATCTCTCTATAGCTCCCTCCTCTTCTCCTCTCTCACTTCCCCTCTATCGCTTTCTCCCAGGCTCCTCTCCTTGTTTCTTTTCCTTCCCTCCCTTCCTCCTAAACCCTCCTCTTTCTCTCCTTTTCGAGCTTAATCTCTCCCACTACTTCTCTCCTCCTCTTTCTCTCCCTTTCTATCTTTCTATACCTCCCTCCCTGCTCACTCTCTCCCTTTCTCCCCTTCTATCTCCCTCCTCTTCTCCTCTCTCGCTTTCTCCTAGTCTCCCCTCCATTTCCCCGCTCTCTCTAAATCCTGTCTACATCCTCCCTTTTCTTTTTTCTATCTCTCTCTCTCACAACCCCTTGCCTCCTCTTTCTCTCCCTTTCTCTTTCCCCCTTCTATCCCCCCCTTCTCCTCTCTCGCTTTCTCCCAGTCTTCTCTCAGTTTCTCTCCTTCTCTCACCTCTCTATCTCCCTCCTCTTCTCCTCTCTCACTTCCCCTCTATCGCTCTCCATCTATCACTTTCTCCCATTTCTTTCCTTCTTTTCCTCTATCTCTCTCCCTTCTCTCTATGTCCTTCCTATAGCCTCCTCTTTCTCTCCTTTTCCATCTCTCTACACCTCCCTCTCTGCTCTCTCTCCCCCTCTATCCTTCTCCCCTTCTATCTCCCTCCTCCTCTACTCTTTCACTTTCACTCTATCACTTTCTCCCAGTCTCCTCTCCATTTCTCTCCTTCTCTCACCCTCTACCTCCCTCCCCCCTCTCTCTACCTCCTTCCTTTTCCTTTTCTAGCTTTCTCTCTCTCACTACTCGCCTCCTCTTTTGCTCCCTTTCCACCTCTCTCCCTGCTCACTCTCTCTTTTTCCTCCATCGCTTTCTCCATTTCTCTCTCCATCTGTCTCTCTCTCCCCTCTCCTTTCTACACCCTTCCTTTTCTAGCTCTGTTTTTCACTAATTCTCTCCTTTGCCTCCTCTTTCTCTCTTTCTCTCTCTTTCCATCTCTCTCTATACATCCCTCCCTGCTCACTCTCTCCCTTCCGAGCCCTTCTGTTGCCCTCCTTTTCTCCTCTCTCTCTTCCCCTTAATTGCTCTCCCTCTATCGCTTTCTCCCGGTCTCCTCTCATTTCTCTCTCTCTCTCTCTCTGTCTCTCCTCATTTCTAGCTCTATCTCTCTCACTACCACTCGATGCCTCTTTCTCTCTCTTTCCATCTCTTTCTATCTCCCTCTCTGTTGCACTCTCTCCCTTTCTCCCCTTCTATCCCCCTCCTCTTCTCCTCTCTCGCTTCCTTTCTATCGCTTTCTTCCAGTCTCCTCTCCGTTTCTCTCCCCTCTCCTTTCTACTTCGCCCCTTTTCTCCTCTTTTCTAGCTCTATCTCTCTCAGTGCCTCTTGCCTCCTCTTTCTCTCCCTTTTCATCTATCTTCTTCTATCTCCCTCCTCTTCTCCTCTATCGCTCTCCCTCTATCTCCCAGTCTCCTCTCCTTCACTCTTCCGCCTTCCTACATCCTTCCTTTTCTCCCCTTTTCTAGCTCTATCTCTCTCAACCTTTCGCCTCCTCTTTCTCTCCCTTTCCAACTCTCTATACCTCCCTCCTCTTTCTCTACCTCCTTCTACCTCCTCCTCTCTCCTCTTTCTCCACATCCTTTTCCCTGTTCCCTCCTCTTTCTCTCCCTTTCTAGCTTTATCGGTTTACCCTCTCTTCTCTCTTCTCCCCTTTGTTCCCATCTCCCTCCTTTTCTCTCTTCTTCCCTTCTTACTGTACCATCCTCTTACTCCCCCCCCCTCCTCCCTTTATCTCTCTACACCCCTCCCTCGTTCTCTCCCTCCCCCTCTCCCGTATAAGACTCTGAATGCAGCCCTCAAAGCCACGTCTTAACCCACTTCTTCGCATAAATCCCACTCATAGGTCTCGGGCTCTTGAACAACAATGCGCTGGTTTGAAAGCTTTGCATTTGCTACTGGATATTTGTACAGCCCTTGTTCTAAAAGTATTAACGATTATCTCACTGGTTAATTAAATTTCTGCTGCTTGGCTACTGATGTTGTGCCTGAAAGTTTCTTGTTTCAAAAGAGAAAAAAAATCAGACCCAGTTTTGAGTAAAAGTAGGTCTGAAAACGGTTACCCAGTGAAAGGAATTCTACGAAAACAAGAGTTACAGCCACTTTGTCTCTCAGTTGATGCATTATAAAGCGAAAAATACAAATACATATCGATTCTTGCTTAAATATTTTCATGTATTGTGTAAGTTTTCTGCTGCAGGGTTCATCAAATGCTGAGATGTTTCACAGTATGGTATTAAACATTTCTATCTTCATGGAGACCAAACCAGATCCAGTCGCAGGTCAGATTTGTGGTAGAGGTCTGCACGGGACAATGTTTTCAGTCCCGTTCTCGCCTGTGCATGCAAAGAAATGTAATTTTTATTCCCGCTCCAGCCCAAATCTGCGATATTTTGTCCCATTTCCGCCTGCAAATCCCGCAAAATGTTCCGTTTTCTTTCTTAAGCTCTATCAAACAGAAGCAGAAAAGAATTGTCTAAAATGTGCTCGAGATATTAATGCTAAGAAATGACTCTTAATGTCATGGAAGGGGCCGTCAGTACCAAGCTGTAAAATGTGGCTACGAGATCTTGTTAACATTTTACATCTAGAGAGAATACGATATTTATTAAAAGATAAACTGTTACTATTGTTTTCAGTTTGTGGAATTTATTCTTATTTGTAATTTTAATTTTATTTTAATTTTATATACCAAAAAGTACTGAGCACTGTTGATTCTGTACAATTTGAATTGTGCTCTATTATATTATACTCTTTAATTTTATTATATTATGAATATTATGACTAAAATGTGCTGAGATTAGACCACATCCGCAAATTTTGGCTGCTTAAAATGTTTTTATTAATGCCAAATAAAATATCCAGCACAAATGATGTATGATAGACATATATGAATCATTTGTATATTTTACTTTACTCTCATATTTAGTTTGTGGGACTGCAGTGTATCATCCCATCCGCCCGCTCCTGCATTTTGCCATCCCACTCCTGCCCTGACCCACAATGAGCTTTCAAAATGTGTCCTGAGCTGCACTGTTTTTTGTCAGAAGGGCTCTAATCTGCAGAGAGGCGACCTCACAGTCAGAATGCTTGCAAAGGTATTTTCTAGCTATATACCCAGCAATGATTGAATAAATGTCATACTGTGGAACATTCCAGGCAGAGCAATAACATATCCATAAAAAAAAAACAAAGCAACCAAAAAGTTACATCTCTAGTATCTTTAAAGTAAGCAAGAGGAACTGGATGATCAAAAACTCTTGGCGGTATACGTCAGTTAAACAGTTTTTTTTTTTGAGGTGAGTTGAGTTGTATTTTAAAATAAAAGTGCTATTCATTTTAAAATAACTTGTAAATAAATGTACCTTTCATGCGTGTCTTTTAGGGATGTAACAATATCCAAATCTCTCGATACGATATTATCACGATATGCATCACACGGGACGATATTTATTGCCATATTTTGGAGTGGCAAATATAATTCTAGATAGGACACTTTTTGGTTTTTAAAACACCTTGACGAGATTTTGGTGTGAATCATTACTGTCATAATCTCAAGAATTCAAGTAAAAAAACATGTTTCTTCATGTTGTTTGCACTGAAATGAATCATGGGATATGTAGTTTCCTATGTTTATTAGCTGTTCCTACTAAAGAACAATGTATTTAAGCAAAGACACTTATAATTCTATTTATTGTAACCTGCTCTCGATATTATTGTGAGACTTCTGACGATACGATATCACGATATTTCGGTTATTACTACATGCCTAGTGTCTTTTCAACATTAGTTTGACCTTTTTGCATAATCTTCCTTGTCAAAACATGCACAGATGCACAGAACAATACAAAAAAAAAAAAAAAAAAAAAACTGTGAGATTATCGGTTTGTATTTTAAAGGTGGATTGTGTAACTTTTCTGGTGGAGAGTCCATTAAATACTTTTCTGTTTCACAGTATGGAATTAAACCTTTTTTCTATCTTCATGGAGACCAAACCAGACTAAGTTACAGGTCAGATCTGTGGAGAGGAAACCTTGCTCACAGTCAGAATGCCCGTTTTGTTTTTCTAGATATTTTTGAGCTAAAAAAACAAAACAAAACAAAAAAAACTGCTGTAATTGAATAAATGTAAAGTAAAGATGTTTAATGTTATACTTTGGAACATTCCAGGCAGAGCAATGACATTTCAATAGAAACAAGCTGGTGATGCTGGTGAAAAGTTACACGATGCACCTTTAAATGATAAAAAAAAAAAAAAAAAAAAAAAAAACTCAAAACAAAACAAAAAAAAAGTCTACATTTTTAAAACAAAAAAATGAGACCTTAAATTCCCTTGTGTACTTTGACTTTCGTACCCAACTTTCTGCAGCTGCACAACCAAAGTCTTTCTAAATATTTTATACAACCTTTAGTACTTTTTACTTATATGGGGCACGGCAACATTACACTCTTTCTCTGATGACCAAATAACGCCATTTGAATATGTCAGTTACGTATTCGTATCTCTGGCCCTCTCCCTATTGCATAACCAGTGACGCATTCATGGTCCGTGAAAAAGTGCGAATCATGTTTGCTTGGGTGATCCCAGAGGTCAGTGCAGAGAAAGAGAAAGAACGAAAGAAAGAAGAAAAAAAGAAGAAAGAAAGGCGCAGAATGGGTGGAGGTCGGGAGTGGACAGACAGAGGAGAACAAGGTTAGCGGTGGTGACTGGATACGGTGACTGAGAAGGGACAAAATTGTGCAGTGGCGCAGGGAGTATGGTCTATGGTCTATTGTCTGGGGAATAGGCTCCAGTGCCTCAGGGGAGAAAGAGAGGAGAGTGATATAAAATAATGTAACCGAGAGCTCACAAAAAGAGGAGATACAAAAAAAAAAAAAGTGAAAATGAGAAGCGGGCAGGACTCAGATCATACACCAACCTTGAGTAAGTCGACAAAAGCTTGAAAATATGAAGCGATTTGAACATTTGTCTTTCTTACACCTCTCATTCCAAAAAACAAACAAAAACAACAACAACAACAACAAAAAAACACACAATTTGGTTCTTTTTTAAATGCTTTGTCCTTCAAGTTACATTAAATTAAATATTACACAAAATGGATTCCTGTGAGCTTCAAGCCAATGTTGTTTTCTCATCAAAAATATACCTGGAGTTGTGTTTTGTTTCATTCACACTTGATTAAATTGATTAAGGCTGAATTTGGATTTTTTTGTGAAATCTGACTTTTTTTGTGAGCTCGTTCACATTTACAGTTAAATGTGACTTGTATGTGTTCTCCAGTGTGAACTTTAAATGCCCAAAAGTGTCCTGCATGCACATCGTAGGACACGGCAAAGTCACACAAGGCAAGAGTGCTCAGTGTTTACGGAAGCAGCCTAAACGCTGGGCTTGTCTTCCAAAATACGATCCAGTTCTTCGTAAAATGGACAGTTTACACTTCCACGGCTGCTTTGTCTGTTTGAGTCTTTATCCTCCTTGTTTTTGGCTCGCTGGCTCTTTAATTTTTGTTGACATTGGAGCCAAGACCACTTTCTTTTGCAATCATTTCAAAAAACACTCTGTTCTGGAAAGACCCCTCCAATTTGGCCTGAATACAGCAGTCCCCTCACTTTCTTTCCATTGACTAGACTCCGAGCCTGATGTGTAGGTGGGATGAATGTGACCTGGCCATTCAGACTGAAGTCGCATGTCAAAAGATCAGATATGTATCAGTTTTAGGAGCACATATCCAAGTAGGCTGGGTCGCATTTGAAAAAATCTAATCTGTGTTGTTCAAACTGTCATTAAAAGACCAGATACAGGTCGTATAGGGGCGAAAGAAATCGGATTTGGGTCACTTCAGGCTGCAGTTTGAATGTGCCCTATATCTCCAAAGCTCAAAATGCTCTGTCCCACCTTGTGATGTCATGAAGCTGTAGTTTTCAGGTTAACAGCGACCTTTTACTTTTTGTTTGGTAGAGACTGGCAATTTCAGGGTTTATCCAAATGATTCTAGTAAATGTGAATGTAGTTTAAAAACACAGTGGAGCACTTGAGGAAATGAGGAAAAAACATAACAAAAATCCAAAAATACAGTAATCTGGGCCCTTTAATCAATTCAAGATGGTCCAGACAGATTCTCTTAGTTTCTGCAAATACTTTTACTCGTACTTGAATGACTTCTTAGACTTATACTTGAGTAATATTCTTCTGACAGCACACTACTTTTACCTGTGTACTTTTTTTGGGCTACTCCACCTTATATAACAAGTCGCTATTTTGTGTTCGTGATGAAACCTGTGCAAATACCATTCCACTTCTCCATGAAACATTTTGGGAGTTCAAACAGAATTGCTCAGAATATCAGCATCTTTAATATTACAGCAGAACTTATTTGGCATCTCCTCACACTCATTCTCAGCACATCAGCCTGTCCAATTCAGATTATAATGTGGTGTAATGGCTAGCCTCACTGGTCAGGCTAAGCATAACAATTTGCTCACTAGAAGATAATGGTATTCATTAGCCTGGAACCCGGACTGGTCTCTCTGTAGATTTCTAATATCTCGCTGAGTCTGATCTCCACCGTCCCCTCAGCGTCTCCGGCCAAACACAGATAGAGTTGTTCAATTAGGTTTTGTTATTGTTCATTGGTTATCTAACTTTCAGAACAAACTCAAACTTGTCTCACTTCAAAATGAATGCGTCTGGAGCGTAGACCGTATAAAGAAGTGGACTAAGGGAGTGTGAAGTCGCCCATTGTGTTCAGCGCCACTAAAATGAAGCTTGCAGTGTTAGAAGTTGCAGGAGCTAATTTGGACCCAGGTTCTATATTACGGAAAGGATTTTTTTAATCAGACAAAATAGGAGATTATGTAGAGCAGCGGAAAAAACCCAGGATCATGTAGAGTGGGTTACTATGACCATTTTAAGACCAAAATGACAAGGCTCACAGCAGCGGTTTCATAGAGAAAGGTGACAATATTCTAATGTAAGTCAATGGGAAGCATGGGTCAGTAGGAGCTGGAAAAGCCCACATGTGAACTAAACTAAAGCTAAACACAAGAGGGAGGAATTAAACAAAATAATTAACTAAACTACGAACTTAATCAAAGTAACAAGAAGGCAAATAATTATAATACAGAGTTATGGGCCCCGGCCCTTTGATATTTGTTTAGAGTGCTCCCGTTCTTTTGTATTTGCTTTTGTGTGTGCGTGATGTGCTCGGTCCGCGAGCCCTGGACCCGGATGCGCGGGAGTACCAGACGCTGGACAGAGGCTAGCGTTGCAGCACGTCGACGATTGGCCGTTCACCCGTCCGCTTCCGCCAATCCGCGGATGCCACCTGTGGTAGCGGGAGTTTAAAAAGGATCATCCTCCGCCTGCTCGAGGCGGCTGGATCACTGCGGCCAGCTTGCCCTTTTGTTTGATTCTTCTGGTTGTCTCATTTTGTGTTTTGTTGCCGGCTGTTGCCTCCGTTTTTGAGACACCTTTTTGTTCGCAGTACAACTTGAGTTAGATTTGTTACATTGTACTTAGTTAGGGCTCTTTAGTTTATTAGATTATTTTGTTTAATTCCTATTTATTTTCTCCTCAATTGCCTGTTTTTTTTGTTTTTTTTGTTGTTGTTCTTCCCCTACACTGTAAATAATAGTTAAACCTTAACCATCCTGGTTTTATTGTTACTTCCCTTTCTCCCCTAGCAAAGGGGACGTAACAACAGAAAATAATCAGTGATAATAAAGTGGCCTTAAAGCAAACTAAACAAACTATCTTAATAAAACTAACTAAATAGTGCTCCCTCCCCCCTTGTTGAGTCATGGTGGTCTCTTCTAAGGGTCCTCCATCCAGTGCTCACAAAAACAAAAAGAACAAGTGTAAATAAATCAGACTTATATTAACTAAAATATGTGCATTCAAATTTAGAATATAAGTCTAAATAAAATAATGAAATTATGTGTAATGCAATTAACGTAATGGAAATGAAATGAAATAATACTGAGACTATGGACTGGTGGCAGAGGTATCCACCACGTCGGACCATTTTAAGACCAAAATGACAAGGCTCACAGCAGCGGTTCCATTGAGAGGAGCACCAATATTCTAATGTAAGTCAGTGGGAACCATGGGTCAGTAGGAGCTGGAAGAGCCCACATGCGAACTTCCTCTTTGGAAGGCGGTGGTTAGTGCGTTAGCTATGTCCATTTACATATATACAGTCCATGGTCTAGAGCTCCAGTTGTTGGTATGATATCTTATGTTATGTTTTCCTTAAAGGTGCATGTTGTAGAAGTTTTCAGCTTGTCCAAGAAAGGGTTTAAGTACAAGGCTGAAGACTAACTATGGTAGATGTCTTAAGCAGAAGAAGTTTATTTACCATCAATAATATGGGCCCGGGGGGACTTGAAAAGTGAACATAGTATGATTTCAAAAGTGAACACAGTGTGATCTTTGATTTATAAAGCAAATGTTGTGAGACTATGAAGGCCAGTAAGCACAGGTTAGACAGCAATATACCACAATTTAGATAATGGTGTGCCAAAGGTATGCCAAGGGAAGATCATGGTGTAAATATAGCTTTTGTGAGTCAATGTTAAACTGGGACATGTACGTGGAGGATAAATTACTTAAATTCTCTTACAGTGCACTTTGTAACTGTTTTGGTAGAAGGTCCACATGCTTGTATGACATCTAGATGTTCTAGTTTTTTCCTGGAATGTTCTACACCATGGCATTTAATCCAACTAATTCCATGGAGACAGGCAGGCCACATCACCAGGCCAAGTTACAGGTCAGATCTGTGGAGAAGTATAGGCCCACATGAATAAATACAACATACATTTGTTTAATGACACACTGTGGACCATCCAAGGCAAAGCAGTGACATTAGCATGAGAAAAGTAAATGGTGGACCCTCCATCAGCAAAGTTACTCAGTGCACCTTTAATATAGACTATTCCTGCAACTCAAGTTCAGCTAAACTAAGAATTAAGACCAATTATGACTGCACTTACTATACTAACACTGAGCCAACTCAAGAATCAGCCCCCACCCCCCCCCAAAAAAAAAATAAATAAATAAAAAATTTGCATCAAAATAAGTTTTTAAGTTTTAAAATTATTATTACTGTAGTGAGACATTTTATTTCAGTGGGTAAACAAACTACCATTCAAACTGAACCATTTTAAACAAATCTGAGCGTTGGTCATTTTTTTCTCACTGATTCGTAGATAAAATGAGTTCTCGCATTGATTTCTGCCATAACCCAGTCCTTTGAACCGCTCTTTGAAACGAACAGATCCAAAAGATTCGAATCCCATCAAAAAGCCAAAAGTCTCATCACTAAGACCGATGCCTGGACAACATGTCTTTGTAAAATATTGCATGTATTCTTGGTTGGTCAAACTAAATATTCATATTATTGTCAAAATTGGTCAAATGGCAGCACTGGAACTAACTAAAACTGTTTATTTGGACTCATATTACCAAGTCACACAATAAAGTACCAAAAGGTCACACCAAAGAGTATGAGGTCGGTCTCCAGAGTATCACCGGCGAACTGTGATGAAACCTGAAAAACTTACCTTATTTCTTAGTGCATCTTCAAGCAGAACTGACACCATTTCAAAACACTCTCCTCTGTCCAGACCCAGACTCAGCAGTGGATTGAAATTTCAGAAATAAACAAAAGGCCCAGTGTTTGGAGGCGATTTCTTGTATTCCTCTCTCACACTCTGACCATTTGAGTAGCAGGCGGCCAGTGCGGAAATCAATTTAGCCAATGCCCTCAATTTAAGCAACTCTGAAATCCACAGCGAGGATCATTTCAGGTTGAGCGTCTGGCCATTAATAGTCATTTATCAACAGCACCACCGCTGCATGCCAACGTCAATAAGAAGCAGCTGGGGCTATAGCGGCGGGTGTCGGGGTGAAGTAGGAGAGCTCATTTACATTGGTGACAGGGAGCTGGTGTAAACAAAGCAAACCACTAATGACATCAAGCTACACTACGTTATTCAATTTGGGTTTTAGAGAGAAAATATGAGTTGAAATGTGTTGTCTAAAAGGTGAAATAGCAAAAGAAGTATGTAGAAAATTAGAAGAATTAGCATGGGCTTATTTTGAGAACATTCCGGTATAAGAAATGCTCAAAAGATTTAGCTATAGGAACTCCTGATTAAGATATACTGGAAACATGTCAACAGGTACAGCACTGCATCATGGGATATCTTAAAGGGCACTATGTAGCTTTCCTGGAATGTTCCACAATATGTTATTAATAGGGGTGTAATGGTACATGTATTCGTGCTGAACCGTTTCGGTACGGGGCGTTCGGTTTGGTGCAGGGTAGTGCATGAGTGAGTTTGCACAATTTGTGTGTGTTTACATTCTGCCAGTACATGGGCAGCAACACAGAAGGGTCGGCTCTTTAATATACACCAGGGAACTCGTCCATGATTGGGGTGGCAGTGTTTCCCGCGGCGCTTTATAGTTAGGGTGGCCACCTTGACAACAATTAACGCCCACCTTGACTGTCCCTCCGAACTGCATGAATCCTTGCAAAACTACGATCTTCGCGCCACGGTCCTCACTTTCACTTTTCGCCGGCACAGAATTTCAGCCCCAACTCCACTGCCTCTGTCCACTGACATAACTGTAACTGGCAATGTGGACAAGTAGTTTTTTTCTGCCCAAAAATATGAAGATTGAGTAAAACTTCATGCTGGAACTGTTAGTGCTGCATTTTACTCTTTGAAAAGTTTTGTTTACTATTTACAGGGAATTTATTTTGTATAATAAATTTCATACATTTGTTGCTTAGTTGAGATTATTTTATTTAACTTATTAGTATTATCAAGCAGCACTTTGAATTTATTTTATTTTCTGATTTGTATAATATTAAAACAAATTGTTAAATAAAAACAGAAATAAACAACCAGCTAATGGCTTTACATTTTGTTTCCATACTGTACTGAAACTGAACCGAATCGTGACCTCAAAACTGACTGTGACTTTTGTGTATCGTTACAGCTCTAGTCATTAAACCTATCTGTCACCATGGAGATAAATACTGAACACCAGATCAATAGTGAAAATGTGAGGTATGTTTTGTTAATAAACCCCCTTCAATTGGATAAATGCATGTTGGTTATGTTTAATGCCATACTATGGAACATTCCAGAAAGTAATAAGGCAAGCAATAACATTTCAGTGGAGACAAGCAAGCGGCAGGAAAGCTACACAGTGCACATATAAAACTGCACAGTTTAAGCTGCAGCTGGTCCAGTGAGTATTTACAGAGTGGAATGTATGTTTAAAATGAATTTAAATTTGTTGACTTTTTTGACGATTGCTGATATGATCAAACTAAAAATTATGAGATGGGAGAGAAGAACAAATTCGCTCCAAGGCAACCCCAAATCACGGTCTCTAAAATGCCAGGAGTACAAACTTTTCCCCAAGTTTCAAGAGGTTTTAATGACCTTGTCTTGCTTCAGTAATTTACCGAGTATTTTCTTTTGCTGGTGTGAACAGTGCAGTGAGGTGGAGCTGTATATCCTGCTTGTGTTTGGGTGAGTTTGGGGCTCAGAGCTCAGAGGAGGATGTCCCCAGTATTACATAAATCCTTTTCGAATCCTGCAGCAGTGAAAGAGCCAAAAGCAGGTCTCTCCATCTTACACCTGTCTGATGTGAGCTCACTGTGGATTCTGCGCCTCAAGAGGACGACGGTGGTACTGCAAGTGGGGAGGGATTACTGCTATTAGTTTAGTGGTGCTCAGGTGTATTCAATTTTCTACAGAATCTGTCCAAAGTAATTATTATTTTTTCAAGTATTAAACTGTCTAGTCAAACATTTAATTTGTTTGTTTTTAGAATCTTGCTTTTATTTTCAATTCATTTATTTATTTCATTTATTTGTATATGTATATTTATGTTTAATTCTACAGCTTCTCGTGCTATTACAACACTGAAATTTCCCCATTGTGGAACAGGTCAGATCTGTGGAGAGATGACGAACAGTCAAATATACAAATCTCTCGATACAATATTTTCACTATAATCATCTCACTGTACGATACTTATTTTTGATATTTTGTGGCAGTTAACAAAATTGAGTTATTTCATCATGTAGATTGGACTGAAACAGAGCAAAGGATCATGGTCAATGTTGTTCTCTGTTTTTAGCTGTGGCTGCACCATAAAAATGAATTTAAGCAAAGAAAGTTTTAATTTGATCTATTGTGATGGTCCACGATATTATTTTGAGACTTTTGACCATACCATATCATGATATTTACATTACTGTAACATAATGTTGAAGTTTTTTTTTCCATTTCAGGCGCACTCTTGGGGTCAAACTGGGCTCCACAGCTGCCATCTCTGGACATGTCTCGGCCACTGGGGCATTACTCCTTTAAAGTGCGTCTCTGGAGCTATAGGCTAAGAGTCAAGCTTTAAGTCTAATCCCTTTCTCCACTCTTCCTAATTATGCCTCAAAGTCCTGCCCAAAAGTTGCTCTTTCTCCACACGCACACACACACACACACACACACACACACATACACATACACACACACACACACAGCAGCAGAGTCTGAGCAGTACTGGGATCTTCTTGGCAGTGTCTTTGTCTACCCACGCCTGCCATTCTATCTCCAACCGCGCCTCCATCTTTTCAGCTCTAAGTCTGTATCTGTCACTGCTAGTCATCTTTCAGTCTGCCATCAGTCTTCCAACCCGGCCATCCAAATGTGAGTATTTTGGTTTCAGGAATTTAAATGAATGAATTGCATGGAAAGGAAAGGCTTATTTGTTGGGTTGGATTTACAATTTGAAAATCAAACTTGAATTGTTTTAAATAGACTGAAAAAAAGTGGAAAAAACTCATAATGTGCCATGATGCCCATTGGTCGCATGTCAAGATTTAATGTCCAAACTAAGGATTCAGTTCCACAGTATGGTGTCAAACATTTGGATCTCCATGGAGACGAGCAGGAGATGCCATCAGGCCGTGTTGCAAATCAGATCTGTGGACCAAAGTTTCAAGGGCTTTTGGAACTTTAAATAAACATACATCCTCCAGCTAAGGTAGGTTCTCCCTGATCAAGAATATAGCTCAAAAGCTGAAGATCGGTCCCTGGGCGCTGAACTACTCCTGATAAGTTAGATACATTTAATTGAAAGCTACGTTTACACATAGCCAGGTATGTTGAGAAACAAATATTTCCCTCCATCCATTTTCCAAAGTAACATTGTGCACATAGCATTGTTTTCAAAAAAGTTTTCCTTTACATCAACCCTCATAAATACACCATCAAGTGCCATCATAATTATACCAAGCCTCTGGACGGCACCTGGATTAAATTCAAACCTGTAGTATTTATTTCATTACAGTTGTAAGTATTACTCAAAAATAATAATATAATTGAAAAACGTGCATTACTGATCCACAGATGTGTTAAAGAAGTGGCAAAATCAGTGACCTCCAAGCCCTCATTCATCTCTCGTCATGGATATGATCCATCAGCTGTGTTCAAATGCAAACACATGAAAAGTGTTTGCACCAGAAGAAATGCCACTGCTGCTCTAAATGCTCCATGATTGTAAACATTGGTCACAGCTCCTAAAACTTCGTTTATCTCACACAAACGTCAATCCGTAGTTTTCCAGAATCTCCACTCTAGCCGAAGTTTTTAGAAAGATTCGTTTTCAGAGGTGAATTCGCTCTTTGTGTGTAAAAGATGGGTCCAAACATAGGGAAATGTCTCCATTTTGAAAAATACCATGTATGTGTAAACGTGCCCTCATAGTGTGGAACATTCTTCGTCTCCATGGTGATGAGGTGGCGGCATCAAGAAGAGTTTTATATTACACCTTTAAATGTGTAAATTATCATTATTATTGGCAGAGCAGTCAGATCCACTAGCCCACAGGTTGGCAGTGCAACTCCACCTCCCATGATGCTGTTGTTGCGCCCTTGAGCAAGACACTTAACCCACCTGGTCCCTACTGTCTGCGTACACTGGTGTATGAATGTGTGTGTGAATGGGTGAGTGGTTCCTTGATGTAAAGAGCTTCGAGTGCCGGGAAGATGGAAAAGCGCTGTATAAAAATAAGAACCGACCACTGGAACAATACAGAGACTTCTCACATATCATTTGCTGTTTGCTATAGTTGAATTTTCAAAGCCCGAGGAGTCCTTTTGAAGCCTCTGGTAACAGTACCTGCAGGCAGTCTGGTAGTCCCATCTCTGACCTTGGGCTAAGCAGACTCCGACTCTGTTAAAACCAGCCAATAGGGAAGACGATAATGGTGTCACGAGCCAGTGGCATTAAACGGATGTTCATCTACTGCTCTCAATGGGGCAGTTATGACTTTATTAGCCCAAAAGATATTCAAGATAAAGACAATTGCAAGTCTTACAAAGAAGATCGGATCTTTCTCATCTGGTAAATGGACCACGGCAGGTTGCTAAGTAGAGCGTAGATGTTAAGTAGAGCACCATTCTGGGGCCAGTTTCATGGTGTATAAAAAGTTAGCTACAACATCAAAGCTTAGAAGAAAGTGAAGTATATGTGAACCAAAAATAATATAGGCCTCGATTTCACCTCAGATAGCAAAGCCGCAAAGCAAATGCACATATAACACTACTCTTTGTCTCTTTGCCTCCGATTAGAACTAGAGTCTGTTTTTTTGTTTTTAGTATGTTGTTTTAATGATTTTCTTTCTTTTTTTTATTATGTTCTGTAGCACTTTGGTCAGCCTGTGTTGTTTTTAAAGTGCATTATAAATAAAGTTGCAGTTGCAGTAGTGTTGACAAGATATTGAAATTTAAATCTCAATTTTAATACACAACTTTGACACAATAAACCATAATTTTCAACCAAAATAACTAGATTCTTTAAAATTAATTACATGAATACAGATATAGATTTTAAAACTGTTCAGAATGGTCCTTTTTCATCCAGTTTTAGCCTCAAATAGTATCCACTCCTTAGACAATAAACAGAAATTTTCCATCAAAGTAACTAAATTCTTTAATATTACTTTGTGTTTTTCAATTACTACAATTATAGATCAAGATCAAATTTTAAAACTGTTCAGAGAAGTCCTTTTTGGTTCAGTTTTAGCATTAACTAATATCCAGGTTTTGATACTTAACGCAGAATTGACCTTCACTTAAAAGGTAAATATTAGGGATGTAACAATAACAAAAATATCGTGATATTGTATCATCAAAAGTCTCAATCATATCGTGGGCTGTCACAGTATATTGAATCACAAGTTCCTTTGCTTAAATGCATAGTTTTCTAGTAGTAACAGTTTATAAATATCGAGAACTACATATCCCATGATTCATTTTAGTGCAGACAACATGAAGAAATATGATTTTTACTTGAATTCTTGGGATTATGATGGAAATAATTCACAGCAGAATCTTGTCAAGGTATTTTAAAAGCAAAAGAAGTGTCCTATCTACAATTATATTAGCCTCTTCAAAATATCACTATAAATATTGTACCGTGATCATCATCATCATCTTTATTCAGAACTCATGGTCCATTTTTAAAACAGACAAGGACAGTGACATTACAAAACAACAAACATTTCTGTTTTTAAAAGACAACCACACCAGTGCCTCCACATATTGGACTCATATCTTATTTCACTGAATCTCATATTTGGGAGTGACATTATTATTTCATTATCCGATTTGTTCAGTCTGCAAATAAAACTGTACATTAAAATTATTTGTGCAGTTTGGAAAGTGTAACAAACATCTCAGTCGCACTCGTCCATCGTGGCCTCCTCAAAAACGTCACTGTGAGCCACCTGCAGCCTTTGCAAACTGGCTTTTTTGTAATTAATCCAGAGGTGGGCTGTGTACAACAGTGTACAATATGATTTAAACAATAACAGCTTTACATAATTTGTACAAGAACCAAACTTACGCATAAGAGATGTATATCGTGATAATATCGTACCGAGAGATTTGGATATCGTTACATCCCTACTTTTAGCTAAATATATTTTTCAACTAACTCTTTGCAAATAGAAAATTCAGTTGTCATTGTGAATTTTCTATACTACCATCATCTGACTACGATAAAAATATCCAACTCACCTTCTTTTCATTGCTTGTATCAAAGGACTTTAATAGTGTTCTAGTTGCAAATGAATAGCCACCAGCCATACGCAGAAATAAACTAAAAATAATCACCATCATCTTTTAATATCTGAAAATAGACCACATATCCCATTAGAACTGCATTTCAATACAGCAGCAGACTATCATTGTTTTGACTCTCAGCTCCACCTCCCACTGTCCTGACCTTTGACCTGCTCTCTATTTGCACACGTCACTGCAGAGGCTCAGATCTAATGACACAGGGAGGGACAGCCGCTTAGTATTGTCGACATCATCGGCTTTTCTACATTGAACTTACGTAAGGTCCTCGCTGCCCTTTGGTATCATCTCAAACTGTAACGGTAAGGATAGTTTAGAAGATTTTCAATTAAAATTTACATGTAACTTTGTAGAAATTTAAAATGAAACAAAAATATGTAAGTAGAAAAACAGCGTATTACAACTGAATGCTATTAATGAACTTTTCAGCTATTAATGCTATAGTGATATATTTTTACAGCTTCTATCTATCACTTAATTACCATATATACTGTATTAATTAATATTACAAAGAAAGTAGTTGTTATTGTGTGAATGAAAAAAGCAAAAATAGACTCTTTGAAACCTCTTTGACACAGCGACAAGAACAAAACAAAACATCATTAGCTTCATTAACTTCACAAAGTTTTGCCAATTTGAAAAAGACTTCTTAAGATGAACTAACCTTCACTAACCTAGACTTTAATAGAATTCTATAGACCAAGGATCTCCAGCCAGAGAGCTACTCATTTTAGCGGCAGCAACAAACTGAGACGATTATAAGAAAGAGGACAAGTCTCAGGTAAGTCTCAAGTCTTTGACCTCAAGTCCGAGTCAAGTCCCAAGTCAAATACAGGCAAGTCCAAGTCGAGTCTCGAGTCACTGACCCATAAGTCCAAGTTAAGTCCAAGTTACTGTAAGTGCTTTGAGCTTCAAGTCATTTCAAGTCTTTAAACCAAAGTACCAAATACAGCTAAGAGTTTTGCAATTTATATGATTTTTAAGATAAATTGTATTTTAAAAATCATAGTATATTTATATGTGAGTATTTATAGAGTATATAAGTATATATAAGAGTTGGAGAAATTAATTTTTAATATGTCTTGACAAGACCTTAGTGTGAATCATTATGGTCAGAATAGAAAGAATTCAGATTTAAAAGTGCTTCTTAAGTCTTCAAGACCTCAAGTCCGAGTCATTTCCCAAGTTAGTGACCTTCAAGTCGAAGTCGAGTCCCAAGTCTTAGTCCATTTCATCAAATCAAGTCTCAAGTCCCAAAAATAGTGACTCAAGTCTGACTTGAATCCAAGTCAAAACAACATCCCCTCCTCTGCCTTGGGGAACAGTTAGATGCTCATAAAACCATTTCTTATGCACAAAGTCAAAGTGATTTACAAAGGTAACAGGAATGTAATTAACCAATTTTTTGTTATTCAGCACAATGGTATAATTCCAAAATTCCTTGGCGAGCTACAGGAGCTACAGGTTGGAGACCCCTGCTATAGACAATGCAGTTAGAAGAACTCCACAGGTTCATAAAACATACTCAAATCTGCATGTCTGTGGCCAGTTGAAACCAAACCAGAACAGCCCAAAGAAAACCCAACGGATTCCACAACACAGCGGCCTTCAAAAACTTATATACAGACTACAAGGCAAAGCACAGTGGGACCTAAGCTCCTACTCCAGCAGACTGCCCAAATATGCTGATACAAGTCTAGTATAGCACAAGTTCCAATGGGAGAAGCGCTGGGGTAGACAGCAGATGTTTACAGACCAAACAAGGAAAGTAGAATTTTTGGGATTGCACATGAAGCCTTGAACTATAGCGTGGCATCGATAAATAAATGATGACGCTGTGCTGTGACGCTTTGTAAGGTTGTTCTTGTTTCTAACCACAATCAACAAAAGTCAAAATGCAACAGCTTTTCAATATTTATATCCTACTGATACTTTGCGGTGCCATCACGCTGGGGGTGTTCTACATTTGTCTTTACTCGCTGAATGTTCAGCAGTTACCAATTCACACTGTCAAAAAATAGTCTGAAACCTCAACAAATATTGCAAAATGGATTTAAACAGCACATTTTCAGGAGCCTGTGATCAATATGAGTGTTCAAGTCAGTTCTTTATGCTCAGATTGCGTTAAAATAAAGTAAAACAAGCAGAGACACAAGCAAGACACAGCATGCCTACAGTTAGCGTCAGATAATGTTGATGGCAATACACAATTTTGAGATAATAAACTATAATTTTCAACAAAAATAACAAGATTTTTTGTGTTAATATTATTACTTAGACTAAAATGGATATTACGGAAACCCTGAGAGGCAAGAGAGAGAAAAAAAAAAGAGGCAGGTCATTTGGGCTCCGTTTTCTAAGAGTGTGTGTGTGGTGTTTTAACTTACAAAAAAAATTATTATTTTATTATTGTTTTTTTTTCATTTTGCACCAGCAACTCTTTTCTTTCTTTTTTTTTTCACTGTGGCTGAAAAAACAAAAAACAAAAACAACAACACCAGGTTAGGACGTGGGACGCCGGGGTTCGAAACTCACCTGCTTCTGGTTATGTGTGTATTCAGTTCCGTTCACCTGCCCACGCCTTTGCACCTGGGTGCCTGGGCCCAGAAAGAAATAAGCTTCACTGGGCACTTTGAGCACCACTCCATGAAGAAAGCACGAGCAAAGACAAAAAACAAGTCATCTACCGTAAAACTCAAACTCCGACTCCTTTACACGATAGTGCAGCCCTTTGCCTAAACAGGAGCACATCAACAAAGTACAACAGCACAACTATAGCACAATAGAAAAACAGCGACTTAGACCTGTAGTGTGATCAGTGATGCATCGAGCTTCCTTCTCATATTACTCATGAAAAGACTGAATTCAGCTAGAATGAATACACACATAACCAGGAGCAGGTGAGTTTCGAACCCCGACTTCCCCATCCTAACCCGGAGCCTAATGCCATGAGCATGAAAAACTTTTTTTTTTCTTTCTCTCTTTTTTTTCTCTTGCCTCTCAGGGCTTCCGTAGGATATAGATCAAGATCCAATTTTAAAACTGTTCAGAATGGTCCTTTTTCATCCAGTTTTAGCCTCAAATATTATTCGCTACTTACGCAATAAACTGAAATTTTCTATAAAATTAACTAGATTCTTTAATATTACCATGTGGTCTTCAACTAATACAATTACATTTCAGCAGTTACCATGGTGACACGATGAACACATTAGCAAACACTGTAAAAAAAATGTTTAAAATAGTCTGAAAACTCAAGAAAAAAATGCAAAATGAATTGAAACAGCACATTTTTTTAGGAGCCTGTGGTCAATACAAGTGTTTCAGTCCGTTTTTTTTTTTTTTTTTTTTTTTTTTTTGCTCAGATTGTGTTAAAATAATGTTAAACAAGCCTTAGACACAGCATGCCTACAGTTAGCATCACACCCCCAGATAATGTTGACGGCAATAAACATTTTTGAGACAATAAACTATAATTTTCAATCAAAATAACTCGATTCTTTATTGTTAAAATTATTACTTACACTAATACAGATATAAATCAAGATCAAATTTTAAAACTGTTCAGATTGGTCCTTTTTTGTCTAGTTTTAGCCTCAAATATTATCCCCTCCTTAGATAATAAACTGAAATTTTCTATAAAAATAACTAGATTCTTTAATATTACCATGTGGTCTTCAGCAGTTACCATGGTGAAACAATGCACACATTAGCAAACACTGTAAAAAAAAAAAAGTTTAAAGTGGTCTGAAAACTCAAAATGGATTGAAACAGCACATTTTCAGGAGCCTGTGATCAATACGAGCGCTCAAGTCAGTTCTCTTGACTCAGATTGCATTAAAACAAGCCTTAGACACAGCATGCCTACAGTTAGCGTCACATCCCAGATAACGGTGATGACATCCGGTGTAAAATATCTACGCATTTTACAAGCAAAAACATGGAATTGTAAGTAATCAACATTGCACTTTTACTTGGACATAAAACGAAGACAAAATCGCAAAAAACACCAAAAACTTTGCAGGATATGACACTGGAAAAAGGGAAAGAGCTGTACCTTTGCCTCTGCCTATAGGTTTGACGAGAAGAAGGGATCCACAGAGGTAAGAGAGGGGAGGAGTGGAGAGACATCCGAGGCAAAGCACCAGAGAAGACAGGAGAAAAGGAGGGGTAAACTATCGTTAGTATAAAATGGATGAGTGTTGCAGACTTTTTCACAGTACTCTGACAGCTATGCAAATGTTGTGGATGTGGGAAAAGCGAGAAGCAGATGGAGGGAGGACACTGACAAGATTCGGTTTTGGCATGTTTTTTTTTTTTTTTTTTTTTGCAAAGCGCTTGATGGAAAACTTGTGAATGTTACAACAGCATTGATTCAGAACATTTTGGAACACATTTGGTCTTGTTTGTTTTGAATGTGGAAAACAAAACATGTTCCATTTTGGTTGAGAATTGGTGCAATAAAATGTAGTTTACAGTTAAATGTTTTGCCATGTAACACTATTTCTTTAAATGTTAGCGTCGCAAACATGTACAGAGGTGATTAAATAGTGTTTATCATGTAATGCTAACAGGAAACTAGTGAAATTATTACTTAAATTTAAATTAAATTACACTTAAAGGTGCATTGCGCAACTTTTCTGGTAGAGGATCCACTACCTTCTTGTCTCCATGGAGATGTTATAGCTTTGCAAACAAAACAATTACATGGAGTCAAGCAGGGGACGGACCCTCTACCAGAAAAGTTGCACCTTTAATAAAGCATGAACAGTGACTTAATTCAAAATGAACAAGTAGTGTTTTTAATTATCAGGGTTAGTAACTACTTGATTAAACAGTCAGGAGTTGGTGTTAAGGTATTAAAAGCGCTGAACCTGATTTTTTCAGTCTTAAAAAATGTGGAAAAACAGAATTAGTTCATTTGTAATAGTTTGCAGTGCTCTAAAGTTACTATTTCTAAGCACTTTTCCTAACGCTCAAGAGACCAGAGCTGAGTTTTGCTCTGACAATAAGGTGACAACCACTACCATGCTAACGTGCACTTCCTGATTATCAGACAATAAAATGCTTTCTAATTAGATACAGACAGTACACAGTGAAATTATTTGAACCCCAAGAGCTGCTTATACAATACAGTGGGGCAAAAAAAAAAAAAAAAAAAAGTATTTAGCAGTTACAGAAAGTGCCCGTTTTCCCACTTAAAAAGATGAGAGAGACTTCAACTGTGAGAGACAGAATGTAAAAAAAATACAGGAAATCAAATTCAATAAGTTATTATAAATTCATTTGTAGAATGGGGGTGGTGGCTGTTACTTGACCTGACCTCACAGACCTGCTGTTACTTCTTTGTTAAGAAGATAACCAGATAGATTTTTAGATTTTTTTTTTTTTCAAATTCTGTGTCTCACAGTTGAAGTGTATAAATGATGACAATGACAGACCTCTCTCATCTTTTTAAGTGGGAAAACGGACACTTTTTTGTAACTGCTAAATACTTTTTGCCCCACTGTACTGGTGCAAATACAATGATGAGGTATGGGCCTTATTATATAATTGTTACTCAGCCTGTATTAACCATTTGTTCATTATGTCTTTGTTCATGCTTTACTAATATTTTAATAGAATTTGCTTGCTTTACATGCATTTAATCAAACTTTACATTATATCTTTACAACAAACATTTTCTTGCTTTGTGTCTGTATAGTTCTTCCATACTGGTCCCTACTTTATTCTAGGCAAATGTCATGGGAGCCAACGCCAAGGCTTTTTATGGCACTACCTAAGTTTGTCTGTTCCCCTGCAAAAATAGTCTGTTATTTTGCCTGTCTATCTGCCCACATTCCCACTGGTGTGACTGTAGCCTTCCTTGTTCCCTCTCTTTCCTCCTGCTTTGCCCTCCCCCTTCTGTCACTGCAGAGGTTGTGTTGGTACAGCGGAGTGTGTCAGTGCGAGTTAGCCGTGCAAACCAGAACACAGAGCACAATTATGTAATACAGGAACCTGGGCGAGCTCACGGTGAGGAGACACGGAGCCAATGAGCGCCCAAGTCCAAGGTTAGGCGAAAACATGGCAGGCAGACATGCACCTTAACCCCACCCATGCCCCGGCAACCCCACACACACACAAAGCACCCATCCGCTGCACGTACAATGGGAGCGGCGAAGCACACGAAAACGCACAAAGACAAGTAAGAAAGGCATTGCGAGTGAAGTAAAACCCAGAACAAACCACAGCAATGATCGAACACACATGATAAATACTGATGCTTTTCAGTGACGTCACCGTGCTCTAGGGAGGACAGCATCTATGTCTATAGCGGAATGCCCAGCGGTTACCATAGTGACACAATGTTTACATCAGCAACCACTGCTGAATAACTTTTTAGATTGTCTGAAAACTCATGAAAAAAATACAAAATGGATTGAAACACCATATTTTCCTGAACCTGTGAAGTGAGCATTCATGGTCCTATTTAGCGTATTTTTCGGACTATAAGGCGCACTTAAAACCCTTTCATTTTCTCAAAAATCAAGAGTGTGTATTATGTATTAATTCTGGTTGTGCTTACTGACCTCAGACCGATTTTATGTGGTACATGGCACTCAAAAATTTGTCAAAATGTTTTAGTAAGACTTTGGTAAAGGACACCACACCGCTTGATGGACTGTCGGAGCATTACAGCTACCGTAGTCAGGAGCCTCGCAGGGTAAAGGGCGAAGTATAATTCTGCATCGGCATTTATGACATCAATGAAATGCTATAGAGAATATATGTCCATCCATACATACGGTCTATGTGTATGACCTGCAGACTTATAATCTCTGAAAAGTTTCAAAAGAACCATCTCCAACTAATAGAAGAACAGAACAGACTCACCGTCAGCAGCACATCCTCTGTCACAGAAAGAACACACATATTCCACTGAGTCGTGTCCTTTAGTCTGACAGAAGCTGAACCGCATCAGCGCACAATGAGCGAGATGTTTTTCAGCGCTTATAGTTTATGCAAATTAGCCATGTGGTTTTAAGTTTCGATTCTGTAAAACATAAGTAAATGTGTGCAAATCTGCATTAAACACATTATTACTCAATGTATATTTGAGTCCGCCTCATAGGAAATAAATAATAAAAAAAAAAACTTAAATTACCCACCTACATTCACATTCATAATAAACATTCACCAAGACAGGGAGACAACGTTGGGCGAATTATGCCACGATCTGCCAATGGATCATGGATGCCTGGGCTATGATATCGGTCTCATGTGTCGTCCGTTTGTTTTGCTTAATGCGCCTTATAATCTGGTGAGCCTTATAGTCTGAAAAATACGGTAGGTGTCTGATTTTCAATAGAAAGGTGAGTGTGACTAGCTTTTGACTTAACTTTTAACTGTAGAAAATAAGTTCACCTGTTGTAGTTTCAGCTATGGTCTGATTGTGCTAAAACCAAGATCAGATTAAAGTCTAACTCGAGTGATAGAGCTCCAGACAGAGCAGTGCTTGCAGTTAGCTTCACCTCCCAGGGAATTCAGATGACGTCAGCTGCATAGTATCAAAAACATAAGCGAGAGAGAAAGAGAGAAGAGAGTACCTTGTTCCGCCTTCAGATGTGCCAGGCCTTGAAAAAGAGAAATCAGACAGAAAGGACAGAGAGCAGAGTTAAGAATAAACACACACCAATACTCAGCTTGTATTGTCATTATGCATGGTGTTACACGAGGGCAAACCATGACAAACACCCTGCAGACAAAGCTTCACAAGTGCAACTGAAAGCTTTGTGAGTAATGCACATATAGAGAATCTACAGCATGTAGTGGGTTAATTATGAACATTTATTCTTTCACAGTTTGTCAAAATCATAAAAAAATCTACTTGAAATGGAAACATGCTTGTATAAGAAGTTTAGTACTATTATGAGACAGGTTGGTGTCGCATTCGAATTAATACTCAGCTCGTAATTACAGAGCTTGGGACTAAATAAATAAACAAAAATAATAATAAATACTAATAACACATCTTTGACTGAATCTAAATCTATGTAAAAGTTTACATAAATGCAATAGACAAAGCGATGTAAAAAGTAAAACAACTGGAAGCTCCTAGATTACTCCTGGTAAATACTATTATAATACAGTAAAGCCAGAATACTTTTGAGTAGTATTAGAATAGTATTAGTATTAGTATTAACTTCAGAATTTAGCATCTCAAAACAGTCACTGATGTAATATTAGGTTAAGTTCTAAGGTCTGTGATAATCCGTGCCTAATCCATTTGTCATTTGTTCATTAGTTTTTCAAAATAAAACCAAATAAGAAAATTAAAAAAAAACAACTATTTTCTTCATTATTTGTCTCCAAAACCAAAATGAAAAAACGGATAACGATTCATTTTCGATCTGTGTACCATTCGTTCTTTTGAATTTCAGTTAAGAACGAAAAATAATAAAAGGGGAAAACAGGTTGTTATTTCATTTCATTCTACTTTAGTGTCAAAAAACCAAAACAAAAAAAAAAAAAAGTTTTCGACCTCTATTTCCAATATTTAATTTGAAGTTTATTTCAAATGAAGGACTGAAAAATTGTTGCAAATCTGTGGACAAACATGTCGTCTTCTTTTATAGCGACACGTTTACTTTCACATCCTAGAAAGTAACTGAAACAGGAAGCAGCGATAAACTTTGTTCAGTTGACACTATAGAACCGTAATAAAAATGGTTGTTTTATTATAGATCCATGATTGACACTGCAGCACAACTTCCAGGGCAAATAAACCAGAGAGAATAAAATATCAAAATTAAAATAGACCCTATTATGCTACACTACTACGCTATTTGAAATAAACTAAATGAATATTAAAAATTTAATTTAAAAAATATATTTTTTTGGTTTGATACTAAAATGGAATAATGAAATAATAACCTGTTTTCCCATTTTATTGATTTCTGTTCTTAGTTGAAATTCAAAAGAATGAATGGTGCAGGGACTGTTTTTATATACACTTTTTATATACATTTTTAAATTTTTGGATATAGTGTTATTTTGTTAAAATGATCACCTAAAATGTTGGACAAGCACAGTTTAGGTCACGAGAAACGGGAAACAGCCATCATTTGTTTTTTTCATTATTCATTTAAACACAAAATCGAAAACTGTTTTATTTTGGTTTTGGAGACAAATAGTGAAGAAAACTGTATTTTTGTTTGTTTTGTTTTTCTTATTTTTGGTTTTATTTTAAATATATGAACGAATGATTCACAGATTAAGTTTCATTGCAATTTCAATCTCTGTAGAAAGATGTAGACTTTATGATGAAGTATAACATGGAGCATTGAGTTTAACACAAGAATATTCTAGTTCTAAAGAGTATAATAGCTTTGGCATGAGTGTAGCTGGAGGACTCACCTGGTCTCCTCTGGACAGCTGTGAAGACATAAGGAGGAGCAGAGGGCAGAGCAGAGAAGAGAAGGATTAGCATTAGCAACACGCTATGACATTTGCATGATCTAACATGCAAAGCAAACACACTTGAGAAGCATCTGATATCGTTTCATGTAAGGAACAGAAAGGTGCCCCTTGACATGCCTGTTCAAATTAAGTACAGCTCTTTACTGTAAATCCCTGTGGAGAGAAACACGTACTCATATCTGTCCCGTTCTCTTGGGGATGCAGATGGACGTTCAAACAACACTTGAGAAATCATCAGAATATTTGTTCGTTTTAATATTCTGCACCCAACATCACACAGGATCCCTCACACACGTAGAAGCGCGTAAATCCTGCGCACAGATTTACGGTGAAGTGAGGTTTGGGGATGTCCGGATGCTTTGAGAGACCCACGCTGTAATCCTCCACCACTTTAATATTGACCTTTGAACTTTTGAGGCCAAGAAGAGGGGCATGAACTTTTAAAAAATCCAATATATTATTATTATGTTTTGTTTCACAAAGTAAATTTTGCGTAATATTGGATCTTTAAATGATTCTTCTAAAATGCGCTGTGAGATTTTGTGGTTTGTTTCATCAGAGGAATGCTCACTGGCAGACAACACGAAATAGCAAATAAAAAATAAAGAAATAAAAAAGTTGTTTGGATCCTTGCGGCAGACTTCTTCACCAGGATCTCACCCGCGGTTCGTCACCTTTTGGGTATCAGACATGTCACTAGAGCTTAGCCTGCATGAGAGAGCACTGGTCCCATTCAGTCTCTTCACATTTTGGTTTGGTGATCTGCTGTTTCCAAGTATACAACACTTTACAAGACTTTACCACACGGAAAACAAGATGGACAAAGTGAAAGTCAGGCCTGGTTACATCTGTAAATACAAATCTGACATTTGCTTTTTTCAGCCATTTTGTATTTTTATAGTGTCTTTAGTAATCTTTACATCTATAATAGTCGTTTTTAAGATACTACTAGTACTACTACTGCTGCTGCTACTACTACTTATTACTACCAACTGCTACTGCTACTACTACTACCACCACCACTTACTACAACTTACTACTACTACCGCTACCACTGTTACTACTATCACTACTACCACTACTACCACTACTACTACTACTACTACTACCACTACTACTACCTACCACTACTGCCATCACTACCACTACTACCTCCACAACTTACTACTACAACAACTACCACCACTACTACTACTACTATCTACTATAACTACTACTACTACTATCTACTACTACTACTACTATCTAATACAACTACTAACACTATCTACGACAACTACTACCACCACTAACTACTACTACTACTACTACTACTACTACCTCTACCACTGCAACTGCTACTACCACTAGCACAACTACTTACTACTGCCTGCTACCACTACTACTACCACTACTGCTTCTACAACTACTACTACCACTACTGCTACAACCACTACTTCCACTATTTACTTCTACAACAACTACCACTACCACTACTACCTACTATCTACTGCAACTACTACCCCACTACCAACTACCACTACTACTATCACCACCACTACCACTACTACTACCACCACTACTACTATCACTACTACTACCACTACTACCACCTCTACTGCTTCTACTATCACTACCACTATCACTACTACTACCACTGCTACTAGTACTACTTTTCTAAGCTCTCAAAGGCACTACACAAAGAATACACAAATAAAACCGTGTATTTATTTTTTTTCTTACAGACTGTAGTATCAGCTTCTTTTGAAATACTTAACATTTCTACAGACTCTTCCAATGTTTATTCTCTTGGAAGTGTGATTAGAAGAGTCTTTGGTGCAACAGCCCTTTGCACATTTCATCATCAACTCCAGTTTGAAAATTCCTCTCCACTGGAAGCCGATACTTGGTGGGTGAGGAAAACACTGCTTTCCCAGTGTCATCGGAATAATTCACAAAATACTTACGCATTATAGTTGAATTTTGAATTTTTTCTTAAAGGGGACAACTTTTATGAGCTTTTTACCTTGTCATTAACCTTGGTCTTCCACCATGTAGTACTTCAGTTGATTCATGCACAATCTTGAGTTGTCCTGCATTTGAGGCTCATGTGCTCTGAAAATGATCGTTTTTGCTTTCCCCCAACTCCACCGACTGCGCTATTTACTTGCAATTATTCTATAAATTCAGACTCTGAATCAAGAAAGTAAACAAACCTTTTATCTACCTGTTACAGTGAAAAGTTGGGGCTTCAAGAATTCTTTGAAGCCACATTTTAATAGTTTAATGCATCAACCGGTTTCACTTCGTAGAAACCGTCTGACCGTCTGCATGAGGATTCATTCACTCAACGGTAGGCGGGTACTTTTTATTTAACCAATCGCTGCTATTTGGTCGTGACGTGTGTAACAGGGCTGATATATTAATCTTTTCCCAAATCGCGTACGAAGAAGGGCAATAACGTCTTTCGCCTTGATTAAATTCACCAAACATTCTCTTTATTCCGGCTTTAAAAGCTCGATCTCAGGAATCGTTGCCAACACAGAATATGTGGCTCTTCGCTGATTGGCTAGTGATTTCTGATTCCTGACCTAGTCGCTGGAGAGAAATGATGCATTGTGTAACTTTTCTTTACAGTGCTTTTCTCCATGGAGATGCTACTGCTTCATCTGGAATGTTTCGCACCATGGCATTAAACCTTTCTGTCATGGAGACCAAATTGGACCAATTTACAGGTCAGATCTGTGGAGAGGCGACGCTGCTCATAGTCAGAATACCTGTTTTGCTAGGCATTTTGAGCTATAAATTGAATAAATTTAATGTCATACTGTGGAATATTCCAGACAGAGTGATGGCATATCCATAAAAACAAGCAGGTGATGGACCCTCAACCAAAAAGTTACACAGTGCACCTTTAAATCAGTATCAATATTACAATGAACTAAATAAAACTAAGAATCCACGCAGTTTATAGCTACACTATTAAGCGTAATAAGTCTTTAATTATGAAACCAATCAAATCTAATCTATTATATCTGCCTTCATTAGTGGTTTAGCATTAGCACTGCCTGTTGTGTAACTCATAATATCAGATATGACTGTGAGCCAGTACCGTGCCTTGATCTGTGCCCTGAGCTCTCTGTGTTTTGGCCCTCTTCCCACCACCGTCTAACCATCCAACTTCAACGCCCATATCCTCCCCCTTTTACTGCCTCACTGACAGCATTAAGTCCTGATTAACAAACCGGACTGTGAACTATGTGTGCGTGCCCGTGTGTGTGTATGGGCGCATGATTTTCTTCTCCTCTTTCTTTTTATCCTTTCGGGAGTCCAAAATGGCCGCTCCCCACATGTCGACATTGGCAAGGACACAGGAGCTGACGGGCAGTGGTTCATGTTCGGAATCATCAATCAATCAACATATTTGCTTTTTTTTTCATATTTGCTTAAAGGTGCTATATGAAACAAAATGGATTCTTGTGAGCTTTACATCATGTTAAAATGTCGTTACCTCATCAAAAATATACCTTGATTTGTGTTTTGTTTCATTCAGTCTACATCTCCAAAGCTCAAAATGCCCTGTTCCACCTTGTGATGTCATGCAGTTTTTAATTTAACAGCTGCCTTTTACCTTTTGTTCAGTAGAGGCAGTTTCTGATCTGAAATTATCCAAACGATTCTAGTGAAAGTGTATGGAGTTTAAAAACACAGTGGAGCACTTTCAGAATGGCTACATGACATCGCAAGGTGAAACAGAGTGTTTTCCGTTTGAGGGAAGAACTCAGCTTAAACATGCAGGACTTGTGTGTTAAACATGTGAATGAAACGTAACAAAAGTCTAGGTATGTTTCTTTTGATGAGGATACAATATGATAACATACAGTAAGCTTCAGAAATAACAGAATTCGGGCCAGAGTCCTGCACCGGATCAGGTGGCTGAAACGGGCGGGTTTTAACATTCTGGAATTATTCGGGCGGTTAGTGATTACACACGGGCAGGTCAGGTGAATCAAATGAATGACAAACTGGAGAAAAATACTTGACCTGCTTCCAAGATGTTCGTTATCTTGGAAACAACTGTCATTTCCTGTCTTTTCCGGGAACAATGACAGACCAGGCTGAGAGAGACTTTAGTGCATTTATTACATAAAACCATCAGCGGCTTGACGGCTGCGCTCCTGGATTAATCCTGGTTTAGACCTGGTTTAGACCTGGTCCAGTCCTGGTCCTGTCCTTATCGTGTCCTTGTCCAGTCCTGGTTCAGACCTGATCCAGACCTGGTCCAGTCCTGGTCCTGTCCTGGTGATTGGCTCAGCTGTTGCAGCATATAATATATATATATATATATATATATATATATATATATATATATATATATATATATATATATATATATTTATGCTGATGACACTTGTTTAGTCCTGGTTTAGTCCTGGTTTAGTCCTGGTTCAGTCCTGGTTTAGATCTGATTCATTCCTGGTTTAGTCCTGGTTTAGACCTGGTTCAGTCCTGGTTTAGACCTGGTTAAATCCTAGTTTATTCCTGGTCCAGTCCTGGTGTTCGGCTCTGCAGTTAGCAGTGCGTATATATTTATAATCCACTAATGACACGGCGTAGGTTCAGTCCTGGTTTAGTCCTGGTTTAGTCCTGGTTTAGTCCTGGGTTAGTCCTGGTTTAGTCCTGGACGATTGGGCTGTCGGACTAATGGGCTGACCCTGATTTATCACGGGCACGGGTGGGTAACGGGTGGAATGTTAGTGGGTCCGGGTATGTGTGGATTTAACTTTGATATAATCATGAGTTAACAGGCGGGTGTGGTGCTGTACTGCTCTGGCGCGTTCGTGTACGGATCTCCGAAAGTGGACCCGTGCAGGACTCTGATATGGGCCCTTTAAGGATTTTGCTTTTCCGTTTAGCTACGTGCGCAGCCAGTCTGTCCTCCATGTTGTTAAGATAAAACCGCTTTCTCTTGATGCTGCTGCGCACAGAACAAGCCAATGTGCTGGAGTGGACATGTGGCCGGACCATAATCCTCTGCTCTATTTTAGCACCACTCAAATCCAAACATAATTTCCAGCTTGGCCACTAGACACAAATGCCCTCGCCGCACTGAATCAGCCAAGTCCCCATTGCATTTTTTTTCCTCCCCTCCCGTGACCTACTTTTCATAGCGAGATTATTGTAACTGTCATTTTTTTCCATGTCTGTTTATTAATCCCCAAAGCTAAGCCCGCAGGCACTATTTCAGCACTCGGTTAACAGTTTGCTCGCCGTCAATTATGAGCCATCCGTCATTGTAAATTTGCGTACGAAGTATTCCTCACTGCCGAATGATGGAGAGGAGTGGGTGCTCATTTTACATAATTTATTAAACCATCCACAGTAGCTTTTAATAACGTTGACCTTATGCGAAGTCGAAGTACCCCAAGGTATTCCAGAGATTTCATAATGTCGCCCCTTTTTAATTTAATTGAATGAGGGCTTGCATCCAGATCATTAGCATAAAAGATATTGATATTTGCACTGCTAATGACACTGGCGAAATGGAGTCGATGTTAAAAGGACGCAGGTCTGAGGGTTTGGAGCAGAGATGGGTACAATTCACTTTAGTATTTAGCAAGGAATATTGTTTTGGTAACTTTTTCATAAAATTGTACATCTTAGAGTAGTTTTTAAGAGGTGCACTGTGTAACTTTTGGTGGAGGGTATGTCACCAGCTTCCCTCCACGGAGATATTGCCTGGAATGTTACATTTATTTATCTCTACGGAGACAGCAAGTGATGCCTTAGGGGCAAATTAAATGTCGGATCTGTGGCGAGGTGAGCTTAGCCAGAAGAAAGAGATTGTTTGGTGAAATTTATCAAGGGAAAAGACATTATTGCCCTTCTTCCTACGGGATTTGGGAAAAGCTTAATATACCAGTTAGTCCCGTTAGTGGCGCATTACATATGTCACAACCAAATAGCAGTGATTGGTTAAATGAAAAAAGTATCCGCCTACCATTGAGCGAACAAATCCTAATGCTGCGAGGTCTGACGGTTTCTATTAAGTGAAACCAGCGAGATTACTCACAACATGTTATTGAGCAGGAGTCATCAAACTAAGGCCCGGGGGCTGACTCCGGCCCACCACGTCCCTTTGACCGGCCCCCCAGCCCCTATGCCCCCACCACTTGAATTGGCCCAATGAGGCAATTATTATTATATGACGTATTTACATTGGCTGCCAAATTTGCCATACTGATTTGAGTACTGTAGTGTAACTGACAACATGTGTTAAAGTACGAAAACTTGACTGAGGGTACCAAGTTTTCAAAGAACAGTGGACGACTAATTTTATTTTATTTTTTTTGTTTAGTGTACGGACCATGCATTTTGTCTGATATTTAAGGAAAGTGCGGCAGCAACAACATCTCCCTTCAGACAAGCAGACGGCAGACCCTCCACCAGAAATATATCACACTGCACCTTTGAAAATTATACTTTTACTCCTACTTTAAGCAGTATTCATTAAGCTTTATGTTAAATATAAACAAAAAAATGAATATTTCTTCAGATGCAATTTACTATTACTATCAGTTCTGCAGTTCTGAACAGGAAATCACTCAGTCCGTTTCTACTATTAAGCCCTTTTAGATCAATATTTCAATTTACAGTGAACAAAATGTAAAATAAGGATTCATGCATGTTATAGATGAATACTAAAAATACTAAACAAGTATGTCTTCTTTAATGTTTTGACCTTCCAAATACCGTCAATTAAAATCCAATGTTACATCCCACTTTAGTCTTATAATCATATGACTACTACGTATGCTTCTTGAATAATATTTTTTTTTTTTTTCATTGAGCCTTAAAGGTTGTATAGAGGATTTTCCAAGGAACGAGAAATCCAGCAACTGTTTGTCCTTTTTCAAATGTTGCGCATGCGTGAAACCCCCCCCCCCCCCCCCCACAGCTCCCTACGTAGAAACGCCTCCTCCCTCCTCCTCCTTACGCCAGAAACAGGTTTGTTTACAGCCGGTGCTGCACATGACTTGTAAACAACTAACTACAGTGTTTTGGTTAGGCGAGAGACGGAGAAGTGAGGAGCAGGGGGAAGAGCGGAACGGGCAGCGGGGACAGGAGCAGGAAAGGGGTGCAGAGAAGGAGTGCGCGGAGATTCAGTGCGAATGAACTAGCTACAACACGCAGCAGCAAGCGGACTCTTTCTTTGCCTTGAAAATTAACGTTTTCAGACATAGGATATCGCTTTCGTGTCCTGAAAAAAACGTTTGTGTAGCTCTTGGAAATAAAGTAACGTTTTCATAATAAGCAGAAGTTTCCTGTCCAGGAGTAATTTGTGGACCAGTGCGTCAGTCTTTAGACCCTTCGTCTGCTTCAGTCGCGCCATCGCTGGAATGAATCTTCAAGAATCACCTTAGTTTGGCTTCGCTGCTTTTCCCCTTGTCTTCTTCTTTCAGCAATCTCAAAAACTGACTTTATTTTGCGACGAACTGCTCCTGGATTCTTGTCTGTCCTTGCAACAAACTTTGTTCGAACTGCGAGGAAGATATAGGTAAAAAAAAGCCGCTAAGAACTGTTGCGTTGGTGGAGTAAACGGCGTCTGTGCGGCTTGCGTCTGTGGACTGCGTGACAGGCGTACGCAAACCACGTAATGGCAGCGTGCAGGCAAATCAGTTACGCTAGAAACGTAGGGAGTTTGATTGACAGCCTGTCAGCTCACAGATAATGAGGCAGTGTCGTTATCTATTGGCAAATGTTTAGCCCCACCACGTCCAGAGTTGATGAATTTTTATTCTCTTTTTTTTGGTCATCATAATTACAAGGCTACTGCATCTATAATCTATCATTGACAATTTGAAACAAAAAAATCCTCCATACAACCTTTAAGCAATGTTTTAATGTTGTTTTCTTATCAAAAACATACCTGGAGTTGTGTTTTGTTTCATTCACATGTGTTTGAGTAAGAATTTATTATTAGTCTGTTTACATCTCCAAAGTTCAAAATGCTCTGTTCCACCTTGTGATGTGATGAAGAGTAGTTTTCATGTTAACAGCTCCTTTTATCTTCAACTCCAGGTATGTTTTTGACAAGGAAACAACACGATATGATAGATCAGAAAATAGCATAACATGGGCCCTTTAAAGTAACAGTACTCTTACATAAGTATAATATTTTGGCCACTCTATCCATCTTATCCAGTCAGTTATCAGGCTGTCTCTGATTCACTGGGCCAACGCTCTAGTGCAGAGTGGTGTCTAATTTCAGCAGCTCATTGCCTTGACACAGTTTGCCTCTGATACTCTCAGATCCACATGGGAACAGGAGCTGAACATGTGTTTTATAGCCAACTGTTTATAGCGCTAAGCTGTGAGGCTGAGCTGAGCTGTTTACGGGGGGTCAGGAAATGGACAGGGAAGTTTTACTAAAGTTGGACTCGGCGGTTGGCGAAGAGTTACAGGGAATAGGACGTGCAGCGTGTCGCCCGTGAGACAAAATCTAGAGACTGTTTTGTGAGCAACTTCTGCTCAAACAGGTGCAATGACTTCATGAGGATAAGCAACACCCTGAAAGCTACAAATATGATGTACTTTTTTTGGTTGCGATTACACCACATTCTTGTCTCCATGGAGATATTACTGCTTTGCTTCGATTGTTCCACAGTATGGTATTGATAAACATATTAAAATAAGACAGTGACATCATGCAGGGAAGGTCAGATCTCTGGTGAGGCAATGTCGCTCACTTTAAAGGGCCCATATAATGATGTTGTTTCCTCATCCAAAATATACCCGTGTAGTTTTTAAGTTCTTCTCTCATGTGATGCCATGTGGTAATACAGGAAGTGCTCCGCTGCGTTTTTCAATTCCAAACACCTTCACTACAATCACTTGGATGATTTAAGCCCTGGAGTAGACCTTTTTCACAACAGCCGGAAGTCCCGCGATGTAGGGTAAACGTCACTTACACAAGACATTTCCACACATATTTTGCCATAGAAAAGCATTAAAGTATTTTCCACCAGCTTCATAAATCTGCCCCATCAACAAATCTTCCAACAAGGTCGACAAAGGACATGTTCTGTCCATGAAGAATTTATCCACAACTATCAAGTTAAGAAAAATGAAAACGTAAAGGTGAACAACAGCGACGCATTATTGAACTACTCCTGAGCAAAACTAACATTACGGTCATGAATAAAACATAAGTGATAAGTAATTTGTCAATAGGTAACTTATTAACTCAGATTGATTCTAGAATTAAAATAAAAAATGTATTTCATGATGTAGATATTGGCATAGATGGATAGATTTGTGCAGTTTGAAGGCTACAGATGGTCACAAATCTTTCTGTCTATGCTAATATCCACATCATGAAATTATTTTTTTATTTTAATTGTAGAATCAGTCTGAGTTGACAAGTTACTTATGTTTTATTCATGATCATAATGTTAGTTTTGTTCAGGAGTAGTTCATGAATGCTCGTCGTTGTACACGTTTAAGTTTTCATTTTTCTTACCTTGATAGTTGTGGATAAACTCTTCATGGACAGAATATGTCCTTTGTTAGCCTTATTGGATGAAGATTTGGTGATGGGGCAAATTTATGAGCTGGTCGAAAATACATGACATTTCCAGAGATATTTTGCCACAGAAAAGCATTTCCGTAAGTCACATTTACGCTACATCGCTGCACTTCCGGACATTGTGAAAAAGGTTTATTGTCAATCACTGCTGAACTAAAGTTAAAAAAATGGTAGCTGCTAACTTGAAAACTACCACTACATGACATCACAAGTTGGAACAGAGCATTTTGAGCTTTAAAGATGTAGACAGTCTAATAATAAAGGATTTCTCAGATACAACTCCAAGCATGTTTTCAAAGTAACAACATTAAAACACTGCTTAAACCTCATGATTTTGCTTAATATAGGAACTGCAGAGAGGATAACTGAATAGATCCGTGACAGATTGATTTAATATGCTACTGTGGAACATTCCAGGCAAAGCAATAGCATGTACGTGTTCGTGGAGACAAGCCAGTAGCAGAAGATGCATAGTTAATTGTGCATGGTGGCATTTAAAACTATACAATGGCCAGGAGTTCAAATTGTCTCTCCCTGTACCAAATTGTTAATTTAATTACATGTAGTGCCCTCTACACTCTTGGTATTTTGCAGAATACTTCGCTCATTATAATGATAGTCTAGTACTCCAGTGGACACCAAAACAAACCCAAATACCGCTGTTTAGACTTATGACAGGCTTATTTCTTTGGCCGTCTCAGAATTATTTTCATTTCGCACTCGATTTTGCAGTTTTGGTTCATGACAGTTTGAATTTTACAAAACAATTTTCAAGACCATTAAACCATTTCACTCCTGGAGCAAGCAGCCCACGCTTTCTAATAATTTAATATGCGAAGTGATAAGGATTTCTTTTTAATTCCTTCCAAAATTTTGCAGGCACTCACCTCCTCATGTGTTACTTGTGTATTTCGAACCGAGGCCAATGGGCAAGCAGACTACCTTTTATGAGCAGTAGTGGAAGGTAATGACGCACAAAAGTAAAAGTAAAATACATTCTACAGTCGATACTTTTTACTTTTATTTCTCTAAATTTGAGAACGTGTATCTGTACTTTCTTCTCCACTACATTTTAGATCTGGAGTGAAAAGTAAAAAGTACTTTTCTTTATGGTGTGAGACCTTAGTTTATTTTAGTTTCCATTAAGGCTGTGCAATTAAACTGACAGTTCAGAATTTTAGCCATAGAACCTCATTTCCTAGTGAGCCAGAGCGTTGGAGACGTGTGGAGACACTTATATTAATATACTTATACTTAATATTCCATCCAGTCCTTGTATTTGCAGAGGTCGCTGGTGCTAGGCTAGTGCATGTCAATAGCCATAGTTAGCCTGACACTAAAAACAGTCTTACCCACTCCACAAAACACCCAAAACAAAATTATTATTAGGCCAGACTATCGATGTAAATGTCTGTGTTGATAGAATAATGTTTGAAATAAAACTAAACTTTCATCGCATGAATCGTGGCATGTTGAGGGACTATTTTCTCATATATCAGTTCGCCACTGCCAAGTTTTCTATCAGGAAGTACAACTCGCTGCAACTGCTCAGACATACAGTAAATCCATCAAGGCTGGTTTTACTTCTAAAATTATTCTATCGACACAGACATTTACATCGACAGTCTGGCGTAATAATCGATTTGCTTTGGGTGTTTTGTGCAGTGGGTAAGACTGTTTTTAGTGACAGGCTAACTATGGCCATTGACATGCGCAAGCCTAGCACCAGTGACCTCTGCAAATACAAGTTTATTATGTTTAGTTTATAAACAGTCCTTATAAGTATATTTATTTGATTTTTTTTTTATGTAGAGATTGTGGAACAGCTGGATATATAGTTTATTTTGGATACATTTATGTTTTCTATGCCTTATTTCATGTTCAAAGTATATTTAATTCATTTTACATTTTATACATCACAAAACTGTTCTAAGTTTTGTGATGTATTGTGATGCAGTAGCCTATATGGATTTCCAATTTGAAAGTTTAGCATAAATTATCAATGACAAAGTGTTTTTTTTTTTAGAGAGAAATGCTGAATAAAGGCATTGTGTAACTAAAAATAATCATTCTGAATAATTGTGATTTCAATATTGACCAAAAATAATTGTGATAATGATTTTATTTATTTATTTATTTCGATTCAACTTGAAAAGTAAAATGATCTACCAATGGAATAAGTTTGCTTTTCTTAATTCATGCAACATTTGATTTAGTTTCTTATTTTAAGTGCAAAGAGTTGTTGTTTGCCTTATTTCAAGTGAAGCAAGATGTATTTTCATATTTTAAGTACAAAAAAGTCTTGTTCCACTGTCAGATAATTTTACTTGTCAAGTGAAATTTACTCAAATCATGATAAAACTTTAATTCAGGTCACCTTAACTTGACTAGATTTAGTTTTTTGCAGTGTAAAATTTCAGCAAAATACCTTTTACTCTTTGTTTTAAACAGTACTAAACACATACAGGTGCTTTTACTTTTACTTGAGTAACTTTTTGCCTCTGTATACTATCTGTACTTTTACTCAAGTAGCAAAATTGAGTACTTCATCCACCACTGGCTAGGAATATATCTATAGCACAACACTTCTAGGTCCAGGGTACTCAGCCAGTCAGCCATCTGTTATAACAAGCAGCTCGGGGCTTCGTTGCTTTGTGTAGGACTTGTGTGTCTACGTGCACTTTCCTTTTACTCTGTGCACGTGAGTCTTGGACAGTACAGGCGGATAATGTAACACGCATAAATATTCACAGCTTGGACCGATGACTTCCCTATAGGCACAGAGGATGAATGCATGATTGAGGCGAGATCCTGGGCTGGATAGCCAGGTGCTGTTGGGTCTTTTTGTGGGAGAATCTAGAGGCATACGCTGGTTTGACTCTTCGATATTAAAAATGCACTGCGCAACTTTTTGAATGGGTGTCCCCTGATTGTTTGGTCCACCTGGAATGTTCCACAGTAAGACATTAAACAGCCCTACCTTACATTTATTCAATTACAGATGGTTTTATAGCTCAAAAATACCAAGATAAACAGACTCCTGTCTAGACTTGTTGCTATATTTACTTATTGTTAAGTATATAAAAGCTGGAATAATGTTTTTTGGAGTCAGTATTTGGGTCAGTATTTATTTGTGTACCTTTTCTTTGCAATAGTCATAGTATTTATTATTATTATTATTTATTTTTTGGCTCGATGATCAAATTTAAAGGTGCACTGTGTAACTTTTCTGGTGGAGAGTCTATCATTTGCTTCCCTCTATTGCCTGGAATATTTCACATTATGGCATTACACTTATTTATCTCTATGGAGACAGCAGTTTAACACCACATGTCCAAGTTAAGCATCAGATCTATGGTGAGGCAAGCCCACGCAATCAATAAAAACATGTGATCAAGTAGATGCAAGAATGCCATACCGGGACCTTCTAGACTAAACAATAATATTTCCATGGAGACAAGCAGAAAAGTTACAAAGTGCACCTTTAGGCTGTAAAACGTGAAATAATAATGTATAAGACTCAGATGTAACAAAAATGTAATTAATAAGTAACAATATTGTACATTTAGAAGAGTTTTTGTGGCTTAAAGTAAGTTATTGCGTCAGTGGCATAAATGAGTTGCAATATGATCTATCTTTTATTACTACTACTACTACTTTACTTACTTTACTAAATTTACAGCAATATATTAAATTTGTTATTGTGACTTATAGGCCTTCTCCTGACCCTTACAAATACGGATATATGCACTGCACTTTAACCACCCACTTCAACATTTTTCATATTCACACAAATAAAGGTGCACTGTGTATCCTTGATATGAAGTGAGGCATCCACTGCCTGCTTGTCTCCATGGAGATGTAATTGCATTGCCTAGGATGTTTATCAGAAGGAAATTAAAGTTCGGAATTTTGGCCATAGGACCTCATTTCCTAGTGAGCCAGAATGTTGGAGACGTGTGGAGATGCTTTTTGAAATATTCCGTCCAGTCCTTGTATTTGCAGAGGTCGCTGGTGCTAGGCTAGTGCATATCAATGGCCATAGTTAGCGTACCACTAAAAACCCACTCCACAGTGCACCTGAGACAAAATAATTATAACGCCAGGCTGTCAATGTGAATATCTGTGTTGATAGAATCATTTTAGAAGTAAAACCAACCTTGCATTTGAAGAATTTATGTCTGAGCAGCAGCAGCGTCGAGTTGTACTTCCTGATAGAAAGCTTGGCAGAGGCGGACTGATATATAAGAAAATAGTCCCTCAATATGCAACAATTCGTGTGCTGCAAGGTTAGTTTAATTTCAAACATTATTCCATCAACACAGACATTTACATCGACAGTCTGGTGTTATAATAGATTTGCTTCGGGTGTTTTGTGGAGTGGGTAAGACTATTTTTAGTGTCAGGCAAACTATGGCCATTGACATGCACTAGCCTAGCACCAGCGACCTCTGCAAATACAAGGACTGGATGGAATATTTAAAAAGTGTCTCCACACATCTCCCACACTCTGGCTCACTCAGAAATGAGGTCCTATGTCCAAAATTCTGAACTGTCCCTTTAACAAAAAAAAAAAAAAAAAAATGTGATGGTAGAGTCACCTGCTCGTCTCCATGGAAACAAATAAGCACCGTTGCAGCTGTTCACGTAAAGCAATAAAACTTCCGTGGAGACAAGCAGGTGGACAACTCTCTACCATGAAAGTTACATATTACGTCTTTAAATGCTCCCATCTGGAAACACTAAAACAATACGCTTCCCAGCTCTTACAAGCATAATAGCCACCGTATCTTTCGCTATAGCGCGCCGAAAGACGTTGGAAATTGAGTTTGGTATTTGCGCAGACATTTTCCAGGCAAATTAGCCATCTCTGTTCTCATTATCTTCCTAATTATGGTTCTCTGTCTCTGTGGCATAATCAACAATCAGCCACATCAGTTAATGGCTAGAGAGAGACAGGGGAGCTCACATGGCCTCTTCCTCTTCCTCCTCCTCCTCCCTGCTGCACTATTTTATGGACTGGAATAATAGTGGGGAGAGAATAAGTACGTGCTGAGATGAGGTGTTGGTCTGTGTGCGGTTTTGTGTTTGTTTTCTACGTGGTTTTGTGTTTTTGCGTGTGGGTATGCGTGCATGTCAGTGTCTGTGTGTGCGTGCAGGGGGAGTGAGGAGGGACAAAAAGGGGTTAGCTGGTGGTGGTTGTGGGCCAATAGCTGACCTCCTGGGACACATAAAGGTTGCGTCACACTGAGCTCCCCTCAAGGCTAAACGGACAGAAAAGACTCAGTGCATCTAAACACATTTACACCAGCGGCTAACAGAGATGTGCTTGGGTTTTCTGGCATTATAACTATATTTCTAGTTTCAGGACAAGTCGCAGAAGAAAAGTTTAATATTTCAGTGCTTTTTCTACTTTTTTAAATTCAAACTGTATTGGTTGGTTAATTTATGTAATAGTTATACATATTAAACTGCATAAGATAACCTGACAACATTTATTTAAAAGGTGTGTGGACAGTCCGTCACTATGGAGATGTTGTTGCTTTGCCTGGAATTTTTCACAGTATGGTACAGTGGTCCCTCGTTTATCGCGGGGGTTATGTTCGAAAAATAACCCACAATAAGAGAAATCTGTGAAGTAGTCAGCTTTATTTTTTACAATTATTATATTTGTTTTAAAGCTGTAAAACTCAGCACACACTTTATACACTTTTCTCAGACAACATCCTTGCATCCTTCTTAAAACTTATTGCTGCTGTCGTCCTTATGTTATTTTCCTCCGTCTTTATGTAACGAACCGAAGATTCATTTATTCCGTAATGGAGCCCTACAGCAGCGTAACTTCTCTCTTCCTTCAGCGTATCCAGAAGTCCAACTTTTTGTGCGATTTTGTGTCTTTCTCTGCTTTTTGGCTGCGACCGCAGGAGACTTTGTCGGTGCAGAACGTTTCGTTGACATTGTGGGTTTTGTCGGGGAGAAAACTCGCAAACATACAGCACTTCAGAATCACACTGCTAGTGATCGAACATTTATGTAAATTTGTCAAGCTGAACGCATTCTGTACTGATTAAAAATGATCTCCAGTCCCTTAGCCAATCAGGACGCAGGGGGAGGAACACAATGCGCGTTCATATGCTGTATAAAAAAGCATGAAAAATTCCCCAAAAAGAAATCCATGAAACAGGGAGACCGCGAAAGGTAAACAGCCTTATAGTGAGGGACGACTGTATTACACATACCTATTTCCATGAAGCACAAATTACACCAATTTACAGATCCGATATATGGAGAAGTGTGCTGATTACAGTAGAATTGGCATTGCATTATTGTAAAAAAAAAAAAAAAAAAACTAAACTAGACAAAAAAAAAAAAAACACCTATAATTAAATAATAAGCAAGTTTAATGCCATACCATGGTACTTTCCAGACAAAGCAACTCTTCTCTGTGGACACAAACAGGTGCTGGACTCTTACCAGAAAAGTTGCATAGTGTATCTTTAAGCTTTCCTGGAGGCCAAAGTAAGTCTTTAAGAGCACCTTTATTTCTGCCATTCCTTGTTCTCAACTTTAAAGGCTGCGTACACAGTTTTTTCCCCCGTCTATTTGAGCAAAAATGTGTCTTGCCCCAATTGAGATAGTTTGTATAATCAGCTTTTAGGGTCCTTTAAATGAAATAAAATGTGCTTTTTTTTTTCATGTTTGATTATTAAAAGTGCATTGTGTAACTTTTCTGTTGAAGGGTCCATCGAATACTTTTCTCCATGGAGATGTTATCGCTTTGTCTAGAATATTTCACAGTATAGTAACAAAGCAAACCAGACCAAGTCAAAGTTCAGATCTGTGGAGAGGTGACCCCGCTCACAGTCAGAATGCCTGTTTTTCTAGGTATGTTTGAGCTATAAAAACATCTGTAACTTAATAAATGTAAGATAAAGCTGTTTAATGTCATACTGTGGAACTTTCCAGGCAGAGCAATGGCATCTCCATAGAAACAGGCAGGTGATGAACCCCCAACCAAAACGTTCCACCGTGCACTTTTAACTACCGAACACACAGAAATCAATCAAATGAACTTCACCTAGAAATCCATACGTGCACCAGCTAATGATGCTATAAAAATGTTCACTCTTTCCCGGCTAACAGTCTTATCAATCTTGTGTATTTGTTGTTGCACAAAGAGCGTTAAAACAAATGGAACACTTGCTGCTTTCCTCCCTTTTATCGACTGATGGGAGGAGGAGGAGGAGATGAGTAAATAGCATTAAGCTACAGGGGAAAGTCCAGTCAGTGCGCTTGGCTGCTCTGCTCCCAGCATCACGTGTTCTTCTGACTCAAGCCACTGGTCAGGGCTTCGAGTTTACACTGGATTTTGCTGCAAATTTAGGGCTAAAAGATGAGACACTATGATATTTTCGAGTATTTAGAATCAAACAATCATATATGTGGTCATAGTTTTACATTCTGTTCACTGTGGACGCTGTGTTGCTCTAAAATGACTTGAGAATAGAAGCACGTTTATTGACTTCCTGTTCATAAAATGCAGAACATATTCTCCGATGCTGGCCCTGACGCTTCATTATTGCATTTCACCGCAGCAAGCGTTTTTGTTTCCTTTTAATTTTCCTTCTTCGTTTGAGCCTCTTTTCCCTCACAGAACATTCGGTGCATTTCAATTTTAAGAGCAGAGCCGCGTGACATTTTTAAGGTTAGGTAAATTTTAACGCAGGATGGATTCTCATAATATTTGTATAGGTAATATTTGGAAGTTCGCGAAGTCATGCATGCCCCCGCTGGTGTGACAGGCCCAGACGGGTGGTGGGCGCAAAATCATGTCGCTGCATTTCGGTTTGTGAGGAAGCTTAAGGAGAATCGCCGAAGTAAACCAAAACAAACATGGCTGTATTTGTATTTGTGGACAGGGAAGAAGTCTGTGCTCAGATTTGACTGATTTGGATTTCAGACTCAAATAGTCGCCATGACATTCCACGTTTTCCCATCGCTTTCAGTGAGAGCCATCCCAAACTGATAATGTGTAGAACTCAGGCTAGTGCGAATAAAAGACGCAAAAGTGGCGTTCGCGTCTTCATGTTTTATTCTGCTTTTAGACAAGCATTTTCGGGAGGAAATCTGAGTGCATAAGGTGAAGCAAAAGTGTGTGTAATTTGACTGGGTATGCATGCCAGGCGGCTAGGTGATGACAGTAGGTCAGAGGTGTCAAACTCAAACTCACAGAGGGCCGAAATTAAAAACTAGGACTAAGTCATGGACCTTAATATTTATTGAAAAATTTCAACAACATCTGCATGTTCTCTCTTCTTTATAGATCTGTAATGTTAAACCTTTTCTTATTAAAATAAATGTTTAATAATAGTTTTGCTTAAACATTGAATCCAGAACAAGCAGAATATAAAATAGTAACAACATTTTAAATAAATAATGTCTCTGTTGCCGGCGGGCCAGCTCTAATACATATTTGATATGATCTTGCGGGCCAAATATAATTCTATCGTGGGCCAAATTTGGTCCCCGGGCCTGAGTTTGATATGTCTGTGCTAGTTGGTGATGCATGTGATGTAAATTCATACATGGCATGAGCAGATCTGACTAGAGTTTTGCGTCTTGGGCAGTGTAGATGGAAACGCTAATGTGGAGCGTATTCAACTTTTCCACTCTGGAGGGTGGTTTCAGATTTTTGCGTTTTTAAGCCCCAAAAATGCCGTCACTATCTAAATGAAAGGCACTTCTGACAAAATATTTTGTCGTTTTTACATGCAATCGTTCTCGTGTAAACAGGCCCTAGATTAAGAGTGACCCATGTATCACCAGATTAGGAAAATTTAGGATTAATGTTAAAGACTATGCAGGAATTTTCCACCCTGGACTATACGTAAAAAATGCAGAGCTTAAGAATCATGAGCAGGGATAGACATTTTCTGACCATTCGAGCCTCAAATGCAGGCTTACTCAAACATTCAGAAATCAATGATCAATCAATACAACTGAGTGTAAGATGATGGTGAGGGGAGACCATTTTAACAACGTGAAAAGCTCATAAAAGTCGATTTTGCATAATGCGTCTGCTTTAAGTTACATACTTCAGAACAATCCATTTTCCATTCACAGATGCAGAGGATCCACATTTATTATAGATGTCACTGTGATGTGAATGTGATGGTTCTTTTTGTTTTCAAGAGACAGCCATCTCCATCTTTTCATTTATAGTGAAAACATTTAGCCATTTTCCCTAACAATGTCATATTACCACTCCAGAATTGCCAGTTTACTTTCCATTTGTAGATAATTGTCAGGATAATCCTTTTGAGCCCCATTCACTTTTCCTCAGTCATAAATAATACACAATTGTATTAGATAACACGGTGCATCATTCAGGCAGGTAGCTGATGCAATAGAAGTCAATGAGCGTTCCTCTGCTGTGAGTGGGTGAGGAGGTACAGGGGCAAACAGCCAAAATGGAGTCATCCTTCAGCCATGTCAGTCCGATTACACAAAACTAGGTCAGCGGTGGAGGAAATACGGCGTGGGCCTGTCCACACTCAAATTTTCAGTGCATTTCGTACCCATGTACCAGAAGGAGAGAAAGATTAAAGGTGCATTGCGTAACTTTTTTGGCTGAGGGTCCACCACCTGCTTGACTCCATGTAGATCAGGTAGATATAAGTAGTAGATATAAAACATGGACTGGGCTATATTACCTTAAGAATGACTGTATACTGTATGTTTTTAAATTCTACCATGACAAAGCAAATTTAGTTTGTTGTTTTGAGGGTTTAATATGGAGTAAGAAAGCTTTCAGAAATATTCGTGTGCATAGGATAGAAATCTGTGCATATTTAGCTATAGTTGAGCATAAAATAAATATTTTTAAACTTTCAAATGAGTCCAGTCGTACATAAAAAGTGTATGTTGTGTGTATTTTATCCATCAGAATACGAACTGAAAAGTTACAATTTCAAGAATTGCGATCACAAAATGAAAATTTACAACTACGCTTTCTTCAGTAGACGTCACTTTACTGTCAAAAATACATCATCACTTCATTATTTATTAAGCAGAAGAAACATTGATTAAGAAACCAGTACTGAACCAGGACTAAACCAGGACTAAACCAGGTCTGAACCAGATCTAAACCAGGTTTAAACCAGGACTAATCTTGGGCTTGAGTCTGCTGTCACCCGACAATCTACACAGGCACTCCTCCGAGCCCATCCCGACACTCAGTCCTGGTTCAGTTTTGGTTTAGTCCTGTTTTAGTCCTACTTCAGTACTGGTATAGTGCTCCTGGTTTAATCCTCCTAGTTCAGTCTTGGGATCAGTCCTGGTTCAGTCCTGGTTCAGTCCGGGTTCAGTCCTGGTTCAGTCCTGGTTTAGTCCTGGTTTAGTCCTGGTTTAGTTCTGGTCCAGCCCTGGTTCAGTCCGTGGTGTGTGTGCGGCGCAAAAGTCCAGCATCTTGATCAGTGTTTCTTCTGCTTAATAAATAATGCCTGTGGAGTGATGATGTATTTTTGACAGTCGAGTTGCGTCTGTGAATTTGTATTCATACTGAAAAAAGCGTAGATGTAACTTTTCATTTCGTGATTGTAATTCTTAATGTCATAACTTTTCAGTTCATATTCTGATGGATAAAATACACACAACGTGCACATTTTATGCACAACTGGACTCATTCGAAAGTTTACAAATATTTATTTCACGCTCAACTACAGACAAATACACACTGATTTCCCAAATCTCCCAAATATTTCGTACTCCATAGTCCATGAACAAATCTCTGGTGGGTCATTCTAACCTGTTATAAACGCACTCACTCACTGTTTTCACTGTCGATGACCTTTGACCCATACACATTTGAATAAATCCAAGATATATTTGTTTAACAAGCTGAAAAGCAGAAAAGTTACACAATGCACCTTTAAGAAATGAATTTAACAGTAATCATCTAAATATAAACTCCTCGCTGTCTGGTATTTCAAGATATAGTGCGTGAAACCACATGGGAGATATTCTTAGTCTACAAGCTCTCATTTGAAAAGCAGAGGTTCGGTCTTGATCAGACACTGGGCTGTAACACTGAGGGCACTTCACTGAACAATAAAAACAAAAGGAAATCAAAGTTTTTCCGTGACGCTTTTTAAAATCTTGAACTTTGCTTCTATCACGACACGCTTAAGACTAAAAGGGAAATTGAGAAAAGAGGCCGTGTTATAATACAGAACATTATCAACTGTATATGTATGTAAAAAAAAAAAAAGAATGAAGTATTGTTATAAATCATTAGAAAACCTTCCAATACATTAAATTTAAAGGTAATTTTTTTTGTTGAAAAGAAGAAAAAAGAGTCGCTGTTAGCTCTAATCTCCAAGTGTTCAGATAGAAAATGTTCCAAGGTTGTCAAAACGCTGAATCTCATTACGATCGTCCCCAGATCCGAACATGACCTTGGCTTGAAATCAGAGGGAGATAGAGACAGTTATTTCACATCCAAAAACACCGTGTACCTGTACCTCGTGGCAGCACCTTGCAACAGCTGAATACATTTAATATCAGGGGAAAAATGGGGGAAAAAAAGCAGCATATATTTAGTCATATCAGCTAATCCTGCAACCAGCGCTTCCTCTTCTTCATCAAAAGTAATAACCACGAAGGCAAAAGGAAAAACGCTGACGCATCACAACTAATAAAACTCCCACATGAAACTTGTACACTTCTAAAAGCTGCTGTTAAAGTAGCCACCCCAGAGGAAAAAAAAAAAAGTACTGCCTGAATTCACTACACAGCTACTTCAAACCAGCAGGTACAGAAGCATCTCGGGTTTATACAGGAACATGTGTTTGCTCACGCTAAACCTCGCGATGAATAAATGTTTTCACTAATGAATGTGCTTTTGCTTGAAGGCCATAAATTGTATCAGGTATTACAGCAGAATTAAAAGTACGCAATAGTTATGAATTTAAAATAGCTTTCCTCATGAGTCAGCAGTTTGTATCAAGATTTATAATATCAGGCAGCGCTTCTCAACTTTTTATCTTGCGTAACCCTCAAAAGTGTTTATTTTTTGTGTAGTGTTTTACTAATATAACCAATATTAAAGTGCACTATGTAACTTTTCGGGTGGGGGTCTGTCACCTTCTTGAATCTGTGTATCATTCGTTCATTCGTAATATAAAACCAAAAATAGGAAAATGAAAAAACAACTATTTTCTTCATTATTTGTCTCCAAAACCAAAATGAAAAAAACTGGATAATGCTTCATTTTTTTCAGTTTTCGATTTTGTGTTTAAAGAATGGAAAAAAATGGATAACGATGATGTTTCCTTTTCCATGCACCAACTTTTGCACCAACTACAGACTGAACCAGAACTGAACCAGGTCCGGGACCAGACCGGGGCCAGACCGGGGCCAGACCGGGACCAGACCGGGACAGAGACCGGAACCAGATTGGGACCAGATCAGAACTGAGACCGGGACCAGACCGGGACCAGACCGGGACTGAGACCGGGGCCAGACTGGGACCATACTGGGACTGAAAACGGTTAGTCCTGGCCCAGTCCTGGTTCAGTCTGGCATCGCAGTTTAAGTCATGTAAACATATCAGTTTTTTTCCATTTTTCATTTAAACACAAAATCGAAAACTGAAAAAGCAAATCTGTTTTTTCATTTTGGTTTTGGAGACAAACAATGAAGAAAATAGTTTTTTTTGTTTTGTTTTTTTTTCCTTATTTTTGGTTTTATATTGAAAAACAAATGAACGAATGACACACAGATTTTCTTGTTTCTATGGAAATGGCATTGGTCTGTTTGGAATGTTCCACATTAAAGAGCACTACCTTATATTTATTCAATTACAAGTGGTTTTATAACAAAAAAAAAAACTGTGAGCGGGGTCGCCTCTCCACAGATCTGACCTGTACCTTGCTTTGGTTTGGTTTCCATGAAGATAGAAAGGTTTAATGCCATATTGTGAAACATTCCAGACAAAGCAATAAGGTATCCATGGAGTAGAGCATTTGACTGACCCTCCACCAGAAAAGTTACACAATGCACCTTTAACTATTTTCTTATTTAATCATAATTATGTCAAAATTATCCTACATTATTGAAGATGTAAAATGAATCACTAAGAGCATTCTAGATCCAAATACTATGCAATTTCATCTTTCTTCTTTTAAATCTGAAACATTTTCAAGTGTCCCCTGGCATGAGCTCGTGCACACTGATCTAGGGCACTGGAGATGGTTTAAGATCATACAATATTAGGGATGGGACCAGATCTCATGCCACAAGATCTCATGAGATAAAACTGCCACAGGACAGAGCACACATGAGCAAAATGAATGATCTCGTGAGATTTTTTTTTTTTTTTCTCCCATGTGTTTACAATCGGAAAGGACTAAAAGGGTTTGGTTATCTCTCATAGTTCTAAAAAATAAAAAAAAGAAGCGCTAGAATGACAACAAAAATATTAAATAAAATACAAAATTGTTAAGTCAAATTTGAGAACTAAATCGCACAATTTGTGTATTAGAAATTGTCAAAATTTCATCTTGTCTCATTCTTGTGGACTCTATCTTGTGTCTCATCCCATTCTTATTACATGATTCATCATATTTCCTAGTGTAAAAATCGAAAGGTTGTGGAGTTTGTCTCACTACAATGATTTTGTGAAGACAGAATTTGTGGATATTCAATAAAATGAACAGATTTTGAGTCTGTCTTCACCAGCACTGGGACAATGTTCCTTAAATATTGATTTTAATAGTCCAATATTATCACATAATTTCAATCATTTGTGAATCTGAAAATGTGTCAGCTAGTGCTTGTACCTCTCAGACGCAGACACTAGACTCAGGAGTGGAGAGGTAAAACTGTCCACGAGTACAACACAGAGCTATTTGAGATTAGCATTTCAATGTATGCTAAAAGCAAATTTACTAACCTCTCCCAAAGCACTCAGCTCTCAACAGGCTCTATCAGCGATCACATTTCAAACGGGCAAATTCTCATGCTCCGGAGCCAGAGCAGCTTATTCAGTAAGTGCCAGGTTGTGGGTTAGATTCTTGCTCTTGTTCATTCTGTGTGCATGTACAAGTGGCCTGCTTAATGGAGGCTGTAAATTTTAACACAAACTGCTGAACCAATAGAGAAGATTGCTTTATTGGACTACTCCTACTGTAGCAGGTTCCCTTAAGCATTTCAGTCTATAGGCAATTCTAAACGACAGTAAAGACTGACCAAAATAGACGGTTTTGTGGCGTTTACAACTTACAACTGAAAGCTTTTCTCTTTAAATTCTCGAGGAAAACCTGTGCATTTTTAAGAGCGTTTCAATCAATATTCAGTACTTGACACAGAAAGCTGTGGAGCCAGCCGTTCTTACCTTCGGTGCAGTATCGACCCACATATCCAGTTTTGGAGCAGTCACAGTAGGTTTCTCCATCTGCCAGCGAGCAGATTCCACCGTTCTCACAGGGGTTCTCCGTGCACAGCCCTATCATCTCCAAACGCACCTTCTGACTGTTTATCAGCCTGGGGAGTTTACTTCCATAACTCAAATCTGTGATAATTCCCTTGAAAGGTGGTAGCTCACGTACAGAGGGCAAGGTGATGGCCGAAGTGCGTATATCCCCCGGTAAACCTCCAATGAACAGATCACTGACGATTTTCATGAACTGCCTCTGGGGACGCACTTCCTGGGTCTTGGTCTGCCCGTCTATGGCCAAACCAGTCCGCAAGTTGTGCCGATTGATGGCCGCGAAATGCCAGCGACTATCGTTGACCATTTTGTCGGATGTGATGGTAGTTTCGGCGCAATCGATGCTGTACTGTAGCTGCATTTTCCCCTGGTTTAACGTGAGAAGAAGAAAATCGCAGTATCCACCGTCGTCGAAGTAGATAACAAGGCCGTTGGATTGCGACGTTTTGAACTGGAAGGTGAGGTCACTGCGGGAGCTTGCGTCCCAGCGGAGGTAGCGTGCCCACTGACCTTCAGAGCCGGTAAACTCCAGAGCTGTGTTCAAACCCAACATCAAACTTAACAGCAGAAGAGCAAACCCAGGTAGGCCTTTGGGATTCATTGTAGATAAGTAGAGGATGTGCCCAAACTGTTAGAAAGATCCTTGGAATGATAATAGCATCTGATTGTGTCTATGTTCCGCAGTTTATCTTATATTCCAACATAGATAATTTCACAGTCAAGCAGCAAACGCAATATAGCTTTTTTGTTTTTTTTTATCTTTGAGGCAGATCTAATGTTGATAATGGGTTTTAATCTTCTTATCCGAGCCTAAGCAGGACCATGTGGAAAAATATCCAATTTGCACATGGGCAGGTGAAAAAGCTGAACTCTGAAAGCTGTTAGTGATTCAGAACATTGTGGACTTTCTCTTTGCGGTGACTTCCAGGATTGAGACCTTGGAGACTTGTTCCACTTCTGAGCCCCATAGTGCAGCCTCCAGCCGCAGACAGCAGGTTACACACGACTGCAAAACAAGACACAGCACATGCATATTTTATTAAGAAGCAATGAATGGTATCAAGCCAGTTGCCATGACATAACCTTGTAAAATAATGAACTACAAGCAAGCAAAGAAGGACGCGCCATCTCATTTTATGGAAGTTAGTCACCTGCATTTCAATACGCTGACACGCAATCCAGATTTTTCACTTCTGATACTAATCTCGATACTTTGACTTAACTGAAACTAAAGCAGGGACTTACCAGTATTTTCATAAAGCACACTTATTATTCCACTTATACTACATGGTTTGATTTGCTTGTATTGTGTCTTGTATCTTTCTTATTCTGTAAAGCACTTTGAATTACTTTGTGTACGAATTGTGCTCTACAAATGAGATCCGTTTGTGTTATGTAACTGTTATTTATCATTCAAATCACTACAGAGCCGCTCCTTATAAATAAAACTTCGAACATTACGAGACGTTCTAGGACAAATTCTGACTGTAAATATCTACTGTACGTCTTATTACATCCAAACAGAGCTCCAGGCACAATAATACCTGGATCGATGTCATGGAATCGATACCTGATCCAACTAACTTTTTGATATTCATTACTAGTATCATATTGGTGCATCCCTAATAGGGGTGTGCAAAAATATCAAAATATGGATATATAGTACCGTTTAATGTGATGATACAGTATCAATATCATGGGCTGCTATATCGATATATCGCCAAGAGTATGTAATTGGTATATTTTTCTCAATTATTTTGTCACAGAGTTTTGTAGCTTGATTCATCAGACGGTTTCACTTCGTAGAAACCGTCTGACCTCGCAGCGTTAGAATTTGTTCGTTTGATGGTAGGCGGGTAATTTTTTTTATTTAACCAATCGCTGCTGTTTGGTCATGACGTATGTAATGCGCCGCTAACAGGGCTAACTGGTATATTAAGCTTTTCCCAAATCCCGTAGGAAGAAGGACAATAACGTCTTTCCCCTTGATAAAATTCAACAAACATTCTCTTTGTTCCGGCTTTAAATCCTCGATCTCTGAAATCGTTGCCAACACAGAATGTATTGCTCTTTGCTGATTGGCCAGTGCCCAAACTCACACTTCCAGGGTTTTTGCGAACCGTCTAGTGTATTCCGATTCCTGACCTAGTTGCTGAAGAGAAATGAAATTAAGCGAAGGCACTGTTTTATGTGACACATTTGACATTTTCACAGTTTTAATGATTAAAATGTTTGTGTTTCATATTAACTTTGCACAAGAAGTCGTTTAACAAAAACTTTATGTATCACAGCCATGATTTAGCCTTTGTTTTTTATTGAACCTTATCGAATCTATTTGAATTATATCGTATCTAACCAAAACTGCACTGTACCGAGGCATGTATCGTATCAGCAGCTTCTTAATGATACCCGGCTCTAATTCCTAATATTTATAGATAACATGTTTCTGTCGGCATAACGATTGAGTGAAAAGCTGGTGTTTTGATAAGATAATTTGAGATTTTTCACTATTTCAAAGAGGATTAAGAAACACATATAAAAATTTTAAAAAGCACAATTTTTGCTATGAAAGTAGTCCAATTTCACTGTCCCTACTTTAGATAAATATTTTGAGGCTCTCATAAGAATCTGTTTTGATAAATGGATATGCAAATAATTGATGACTCCCTGCAAAAAGTATTTACCCCATTACAGAGATGTTTGAGAGTCTGGACACTACTAACTCATTTTAACTCCCTTTTCTACGCCATTTAATTTGATGTTAATTTGGTCCAACTAAATCAATGAAAATAGCTTGCTCTTCTAAATTTGCTAAAACAGTTTTAAATAAGACATTAAAAATACAAAAAACTTCATCTTTTGTGTGGCCGAAGGATAGATCTGTAATTACGTTATCATTATGAGTTTTTAATTGGGTCCATTTCAGCCAATCGCCCAGTACTATCTTCCCAAATTAACTTTCCCCTCTCCTTCAGACTTTTACAGCCTCACAAGTGTTAAATGGGCTAATAATCACAGACAGACACTAAAATCTGCATAACACATTAAGTACAAGGCAGTCGCTGATCACTGATGAGTGAAAATCCATGGAGGTGAGCCAGAACATGTGTTTAGCCTTAGACATTAGCCTGCTATCTGAACAGGCCTGCTGGGACGCTGATAAATAAGACTAATTATCTTCTCCTATTTGCATGTCTTTGGGGGATTACAATCATAAACATGTATTCAGAAAGATCTAAGAATGCCACTTCATTTCTTGAATCTTTCCAATTTGCATTTTTTTTTTTTAGTCTCTTTCCCTCTCAGTGAATATACAAAATCGTTTTCAGATAACTAACCCAAATGACACAGCATATTAAAACTCGCCCACAAGCTGTTCCGTTTTAAGGTAACTTTCTATTTCTGTCAAATCTGAAACCATAAAACTGTTATTGTTTTGACAAGAATGTTCCAGAGTATGGTATTAAACTTGCCGATCTCCATGGAGACAAGCAGATGACAGGTTAAAGGCTCTGCTCATGATAATAAAATATGTTTTAAAGAGTCCATATTACGTTATTTTCTGATCTATGTTATAAGGTTGTTTCCTCATCACAAACATACCTGGAGTTGTCATATTTAGACTATGCTTTTCTCTCAAATGGAAGACACTAGAATCCACCTTGTGATGTCATGTGGTAAAGCAGGAAGTACTCCACTGTGTTTTTATACTCCATACATAGTCACTAGAATCATTTGGATAATTTCAGACCTGGAATTTCGAATGTCTAATAAACGAAAAGGTAAAAAGAGCTGTTAACTTGAAAACTTCATGACATCACAAGGTGGAACAGCATTTTGAGCTTTGGAGATGTAGACAGACAAGTAATGCAGGATTACTCAAATATGTGTAAATCAAACAAAACAACTCCAGTTATTAGGGTTGGGCGGTAATACGGTATTAAGACATACCGAGACATCAAAAAGTAGCAACGATTAGTTTCATTACTGTCAATAAAAAAAATAAAATTAAATTAAAAATCTGCCATAAGGACCTAACATAATATCATAATTTACTGATATCTAAATTTGTTTGTTCAACACAAGGACTCAAATATACATTGAATAATAATGTGTTTAAAGCAGCTTTGTGCACGTTTGTTTACGTTTTACAGAAATGAAACTTAAAACCACATGGCTAATTTGCATAAACTATAAACGCTGAAAAAAACAGCTTTTTCCTGGACACGACTCAGTGGAATATGAGTGTTCTTTCTGTGAGGATGAGCTGCTGATGGTGAGTCTGTTCTGTGCTTTGCATTGGAGATGGTTCATGTGAAACTTTTCAGAGATTATAAGTCTGCAGGTCATAGACATAGACTTTATAGCGGTGCAGCTTCGCTTTCCAAAGTTGTACTAAAACGTTTTGACAGATTTTTGAGCGCTGTGTACCACATAAAATCGATTCAAAGTCAGTAAGCACAACCAGAATTATTACACAAGGCACCGGATTAGGTTTTGTTGACATTTTTTTCAATATTTTTAGGCAAATATAATTCTTGCTATTGTGTTTCTCAATGGTATAGGCGTAAGGTAATCCTTGTATCAGTCGTTCATTAGTTTTTCAATATAAAACCAAAAATAAGAAAACGGAAAAAAAAAAAAACAACTGTGTTCTTCATTATTTGTCTCCAAAACCAAAATGAAAAAAAAAACCAAAAAAACAAAACAAAACAGATAACAATTTGTTTTTTCAGTTTTCGATTTTGTGTTTAAATTAATAATGGAAAAAAAAAACGGATAATGGCTGTTTCCCATTTCTGTGACTTAAACTGCAATGCTGGACTTTGGCGCCGCATGAACCAGGACTAAAACAGGACTAAACCATTTTCCGTTTTTTCATTTTGGTTTTGGAGACAAATAATGAAGAAAGCTGTTGTTTTTTCATTTTCTTATTTTGGTTTTATATTAAAAAAAAACAAATGAACAAATGATACATGGATTCACAGTAATATTGTCTACCCCGGTAAAATGCTGAGAAGGTTTAACGGTATCAAAATCTGGATATCGCCCACCCTACCAGGTATGTTTTTGAAGAGGTAACATTATAACATCTTAAGGCTGAAGAAATCCATTTTGTATAATATAAGACCTTTAAAGTATTTTGGAGCAATACAAACACACGGATACGTACGTTTAATACCATACTGTGGACCATCCCAGACAAAGCAATGACATCTCCATGGAGACAAGCATGACAGCCATTCATTTAGATTAGAATTACTCAGAGATCATTTAATGGGGAAACCGTATACATGTGCGTACTCCAGCAGCCCTTTGCCCTTGCATTTGTTTGGGCAGGAGGCAGCCCACCAGACAAAAGCACTGTCCAATCATGACAGCAGCTCAGACCCGTGCAACACAATAGTCCCTTTAACCACCTGCCCTGAATAGTTAATCTTGCTGGAGCATGAGAGCTATTGAATTCTAGTAACTGATACCTATGCTAATGTATTTGTCTGTGTCACTGCTGGGCCTCTCTTGCCAGTGTAGTGGACTTGCTTGGCAGGATCCACCTCTTTGTCCTAAAGGTCCTATAGGGGTGTAACAATAACCAAAATATCGTGATATCGTATCGTCAAAGTTCTCACAATAATATCGTGCACCATCACATGTCGAATTACAAGTCTCTTTGCTTAAATTAAGAGTTATGGTGCAGCAATAGCTAAAAAAGACAGAGGGAACTACATCGACCATGATCCTTTGCTCCATTTCAGTTCTAAGCACTTTTAAGTCTTAGTTCTTTGGGTTAAGTCTTGTCAAGGCATTTTAAGAGGAAAAAGTAGCATGTTAACAGTTTTGTCAGTTTTCCCTCCAAAAAATATCGGAATAAATATCGTACCCTGAGATGTATATCATGAAAATACTGTACAGAGAGATTTGGACATTGTTACATCCCTACCATATCGTGAGCTTTCCCACGATATTGTGAGGTTCATATTGTGACGATATTGTATTGTTGGATATGATTACACCCCTCAGGTCCTATATTACACAAAATTGACTCTTGTGAGCTTTAAAGGTGCAGTGTGTAACTTTTTAGTTGACGTCCATCACCTTGCTTTTTTTTTTTTTTTGTTTTTTTTTTTAGATATGTCATTGCTCTGCCTGCAGTGTTCCACAGTATGACATTAAATAGCTCAACATTTGTTCAATTATAGGTGGTTTTATACCTCGAAAAATAGATAGAAAAACAGACATTCTGACTGTGAGCAGAGTTGCCTCTCCACAGATCTGACTTCTAACTTGGTCTGGCTTGGTTCCCATGAAGATATAAAGATTTAAGACCATACTGTGAAATATTTTAGACAAAGCAAAAACAAGCATTTGACAGACCCTCCACCAAAAGTTACACAAGTGTATCTTTAAGTTATAAATGCTGTTACCCCATCAAAAAAAAAAAAAAACAAAAAACATAACAGGATTTGAGTTTTGTTTCATTCATACATGTCTGAGTAAACCTTGTGATGTCATGAAGTGGTAGTTTGAGTTGACAGCTACTTTTTACTTTTTGTTTAGTAGAAATTGGTAATTTCAGGTCTGGGATTATCCAAATGCTGAACGTGCATGGAGTTTAAAAACACAATGGTGCACTTCCTGTATTACCACATGACATCACAAGGTGGACAGAGTGTTTTCCGTTAGAGATAAGAACTCATCCTAAACATGCAGCGTTTGCGTATATTAAAAGCATGAATGAAACCAAAATGCCAGGTATGTTTTTGATGAGCAAACACAGATCAAACATTGCGCTTTACGGGCTCTTTAAAAGCACCTCAGTGATACAGCACGGAGGTTAAAAGGTTCTGTGTATTCAAGAATGAAAAAATAAAAGTGAAGGCAGCTGTGTCAATCCAAGTCGCCCGCTCGATATTTGTGTTTGTGCACCGAGCAGAGCCCCGTGTGCCCATGAAACCTGAGATGCCAGTCTGCTTTGACAATTGGCTCTGGCTTGTATTCAATTAACATGAGTTATTGTGCGTATTGCGGGCTAAGGCATCAGGTGTCCCGATAAGACTTGGATTTGACAGGAAGGCTCACAATGTTAACAAGGCCTCTTTTCTCTGGCTAAAACCTTTTGTCAGACTACAAATTAGTCCTTAAATGTCATTTTTGTAAAGGCTGGAATGATTCACCTTAATTTCAGTTAGTTGGCGTTTGGTTCGCTTACTGTAAGACTGGAGAACACAGTGTCCCTGAAGTTTGCAGAGGCAATTACATCAGAATCGTGTCTTGTTTTTGTTGCGAACTACAAATTAGAACAAAAAAGGGGAAAAAAAGTAAGATTTGCTTTTGAATTAACACTAAAAATACCAATAATCTTCAATAATGTCTTGTGAGGGACTCATATTACACGGTTTTCTGGAGCATGTTATGAAATTGTTGCCTCATCACAAACATACCTGGAGCTGCATTTTGTTTCATTCACACATTTAACACACAAACATGTTCTTCTCGTAAACAGAAAACACTCTGTTCCAACTTGTGATGTCATGGGGTACTGCAGGAAGTGCTCCACTGTGTTTCAAAACTCCATACACCTTCACTAGAATCATTTCGATGATTTCAGCCCTGGAATTTCCAATATCTACTGAACTAAGGCTATGTCTTTATGATGATGGTCTGAACAGAAGACGCAAAATTGTGTCACGTTTTCAATTTTTATTCCGCGTTTAGACAAGCGTTTTCGGGAAATACGCATATGCATACGGTGACACAAAAGTGTGTGAAATTCTGTGGTGATGTATGTGACGTAAACGTATACGTGACGTGAGCAGATCTGACCAGAGTTTTTGTCTTGGGCAGTGTAGACAGAAACACTACGGCGGAGTGCATTCAACTTTTCCACTCTGATGGGTGGTTTTACATTTATGCATTTTTAAACCCCAAAAGCGCCGTCACCATCTAAACGATAGGCACTTCCAATAACATATTTTGTTGTTTTTACCAGCAACCTAAAACTTGAAAACTACCATTAAATGACATCATGAAGTGGAACTAGGGTTTATGAGCTTGAGAGATGTAAACAGACTAATTATAAAGACTTATTCAAATATGTAAATGAAACAAACACAACTCCAGGTATGTTTTTGATTATATAACAACGAGGGATGTAACAATAACCAAAATATCGTGATATCGGATCATCAAAAGTCTCACACAATAAGTGTTCAAGTTAAGTTGGTTTTATAGTAGCAATTTCAGTGCAGACAACATGAAGAAATATGTTTTTTTACTTGAATTCTTGGGATTATGATAGTAATGATTAGGATCTCGAGTCTTGTCAAGGTATTTTAAATGCAAAAAGTATCTGTCTACATAATAAAGACTCCAAAATATCGCAATAAATATCGTACCTTGAAATGAATATTGTGATAATATCATACCGTGAGATTTGGATATTGTTACATCCCTAGTAAGAACATTATAACATGGCTTACAGCTCACAAGAGTCAGTTTTGCAGACCTTTAACTCTGATTTTACAAGTGCTGACGTTACCGACTAATTTGTGGAAACTAAAAATTCAAATTACTTCAATTATGGGGCTTTTATAACTGCAAGTTCAACAACCCTGACTTTTAACTAGGCTCACTGCAGTTGCCTCGATCATATCCTTAAACAAGCTCTAAAGTGTAGATACGGTCGCCATGATTCATTGGCTTTTCCATTGCATGTCATTCCCATTAGCAGGTGTCCATAAAAAATGATGTCAACACTGCACCTGCTAGCTACACTGTGGGCTAAGCTAATTAAGGCTAATGTGGTGACAAGTCCAATTTCACAGGGAAATATTTCACTGACAACGCTGTCATAAGAGATACCCTTCAGCCCACCCCTGCGCTGACAGCTCATCAGGCTATTTCCAGAGACTAGTATAGAACCAGAGATATGGCTCATTTTATCTACATGGAAAAGTTATGGCATGTGCATATATCTTCTGCGGGTCAGATTCAAAAGGGCACCAAGGAACTTTCTGGTTCGGGGTCCGTCGTCTTCTTGTTTCTATGGATATGTCGTTGGAATGCTTGGAATGTTCCACAATATGACATTAAACTGCTCTACCTCACATTTATGGAATTACAGGTGGTTTTATAGCTCAAGAATACTTACAAAAACATGCATTCTGACTAAAATATTGTGATATTGTATCGTCAAAGGTCTTACAATATATCGAATTACAACTTCCTTTGCCTAAATGCATTTTTTATAGTTGCAACAGCTTGTAAACATAGGGAACTACATATCCCATGATTCATTTCAGCGCAGACAACATGAAGAGATATGTTTTTACTTGAATTCTTGGGATTATGATGGAAATAATTCACACCAAAATCTTTAAAATCAAAAAAGTGTCCTATCTACAATTATTTTACCCTCTCCAAAATATCGCAATAAATATCGTAACGTGAGATGCACATCGTGATAATATTGTATCAAGAGATTTGGATATCGTTACATCCCTAATTCTGACATAAACATGAACATAGAAAGGTTTAATGCCATACTGTGAAACATTAGAGACAAAGCAAGAACCCTAAATGGAGAAAAGCATTTGACGGTCCCTTCACCAGAGAATTTACACAATGCACCTTTAAGTCTTATTCAAATTCATGCCTTGTTTGGAGAGTTTAAATGTATAATGTATAGTAACTGAAGAATTGTTTCTAAAAGTAATAATATAGTACGTGACCAGCGAAGAGACTAGAACCCGACAATACCTCCGTCCAAACTTGAGACGATCCAAACACAGCTGCTAATATGTTTCAGTCTCGTTTTCTCAGTTTCCTTTGTTATGCGTAAGGAGCCACATTTGTTTTCAACGCGAACGGACCATGTGTTTCTCTGATTGGTTAATCCGCCTGTCAATCACGCTCCCTCTGGAACCAGGAAGACGGAAGAAAGGATATGGCGCCAGATCCAGTCGTCTTCATAAACTTTTTGTCAAAGCGTGTTCTGGCTGATCAGGTAAGCCATTTAGTGCTATTTCAGTTGATTATTAATCTAACTGTGTATTACTAGAACTCACATCAGAGTTAAAAATAACATTTGATTAAAGAAAATATTAGCAAGTTAGTGGTAAGTAAGACAACCTTCACATGACAAGGATTCCGACTATGAAATTGGCAAAGGAGAAATTCAATTTGTCAACTGGATAGAAGTTTATTTTGGTCAAATATGTTTCACAGCTCATCCAAAAGCTGCTTCTTCAGTTGACTAAAGAACAGAAGAAGCAGCTTTTGGATGAGCTGCGAAACGTATTTGACCAAAATAAACTTTTGTCCAGTTGACAAATTGAATTTCTACTTTGCCATGGATTCTACTTGGACGACTGAGGGATTTTACACAGACTATTCATATAGAAAGCCTTGATCAAAAGTCTTGCTCAAGGACACAACAAAAGCCAAATTGCTGACCTCCTATTCACCATATTAGCCTCTGACACAAATAAATCCACTGAATAGCATATATTTGTGTGAAAACTAACCCTAACCCTTTACTCCAGTGATGAAAAATAGGTCTGATGGAAAGAAGAAATTCAAAACAAAACAAATAGATTCACATATTTTCTTGCTATTTAGGATAATACAGTCATTTGTTATCTTCTGAGCATCGAGGAAAACTTGGCTCTGTGTGGCCATATCATAGACCTTGTTCTTGATTCAATTATAGGCATAGAGATATTTTCCGGAATACACACATTGAATTATTAAACATCACAGGATATGAGATAACCTGAGCGGATAACGTCGCCGTCCAGCCATAAATGATGCATCGAAGCATGAGGTTAGAGCTGTGCAGATTTATTGACATGTTTTGTAATGTAGTCTGGCCCCACCACGCACCAGGAGCCCTCCTCGGACCCCCGCCGCTCCGCCTGTCTGTCAGGGCCCCTCAGCCTGGGGGACTGATTTCATATGACACAGTGACAGCGGCTCAGCCCTGCTACATGGATGCTGGAGCTGTATTCTAGCGCTGGTGACTGGGGTCATGGAGAGGCGCTAATCCCAAGAGGGGAGGCGACACAACCTTCCTTACAGTCGGTGGATTCTTTAAAGGGGCCATATGACGCTGTTCTTATTTATGTTATAATGTTGTTTCCTCATCACAAACAGACCTGGAGTTACATTTTGTTTCATTCACGAATACTTAACGCACAAATCCTACATATTTAGACCGAGTTCTTCTCAAACGAAAAACATCCTGTTCCAATTTGTGATGTCATGTGGTAATACAGAAAGTGCTCCTCAGTGTTTTTAAACTCTATGCGCCTTCACTAGACTCTTTTGGATGATTTCAGCCTTGGAGTTGCAGATTTTTACTCAGCTAAAGCAAAAAGGTATAGGTTTTAACTTGAAAATTTGTGGAAAAGAGCATTTTGAGCTTTGGGGATATAAACAGACTAATAATAAAGGATAACTCAAACAAAACACAACTCCTGGTATGTTTTTGATGAGATAACAAGATTATAACATGGTTTAATGTTAAATTTTGCCTAATATAGGAGTCTTTAAAGGGACAGTTTGGAATTTTGGACATAGGGCCTCATTTCCAAGTTGACCAAAGTGTTCCATCCAGTCCTTGTATTTGCAGAGGTCGCTGGTGCTAGGCTAGTTCATGTCAATGGCCATAGTTAACCTGCCACTAAAAACAGTCTTACCCACTCCACAAAACACCCGAAGCAAATCTATTATTACACCAGACTGTTGATGTAAATGTCTGTGTTGATAGAATAATGTTTGAACCTTGCATTGCATGAATCGTCACATGTTGAGGGACTATTTTCTCATATATCAGTCCGCCGCTGCCAAGCTTTCTATCAGGAAGTACAACTCACTGCTGCTGCTCAGACATAAATCCTTCAAATGCAAGATTGGTTTTACTTCTAAAATTATTCTATAGACACAGACATTCACATCAACAGTCCAGCGTTATACTAGGTTAACTATGACCATTGACATGCACTAGCCTAGCACCAGTGACCTCTGCAAATACAAGGACTGGATGGAATATTTTAAAAAAGTGTCTCCACACGTCTCCAACACTCTGACTCACTATGAAATGAGGCCCTATGTCCAAAACTGTCCCTTTAACATGTCATATGACACTAACAATAAACAGTAGGTTTCTTATAATATAATATGTGTACATTTTTGGTGCATTACTCTTGGTATCGCTTGTAGGTAGAATTGTCTGAAACAATACACTTTTACTTCTTAGATAAAAGCATTTTGTTATATGTTTGAGGAGCAGAACACAGATTCCCATGACACTGTGCAATCTGTATACACACTCAACATGGATACATTCTGTAGGCCTATTAAATCAGCATCAGGTCTACTTGAAATTCAGATATGGGTTAAAATAGGTCAAGCTTGGTTGGGGTTTTGATTAATATTAAGCATATTAATTAAGTCCAATTAGGTTATGTTTAATATCGGTCTCCAAGAAATAGATCTGAATGAAATGCCCGCAAGAAATATGGAAATCCAATATTGGAGACTAGAGTGTGCATGTTTGAAGTGTGTGCAAGGGAGAGACGGTGCATGGTGGATGAGTTAGCTTAAGACTGCCACTCTTGCATCAGGTTATACTAAGCTTTGTATTACACTTACTACGCCATTTGAAGAAATACTGTTTGTATGAGGTCGAGGTTTGTAGATATTACTAATTTAAACATCGCAACAAGAAATTAGTTTTAGGGTGAGGCCATGACTTCCACTGTATGTTTTTGCAGCAGAGATCACGTGTTTCTTTCTACAACAATGGTAAACTACACTTTATTTTAGATTTAGGCCTACACGTGCACACGAAAGGTTTTATAAATATATAGAGAGAGGTGTTATAACATTGAAGAAGTGCACTGGCCACTGAATGACACGTCCATTTGTCTTAATTACGAATGACAAAGCCAACGTCGTATATTCAAAGGCAAGAACGTGATAATTAATGATGTTGCTGCTCATGTGTAGGCAACAATCCCCTAGAGGTGGATAGTGAGTTGGACTAGAGGTTGTTTTAACGCTACTCATGGATGTCCTCATGATATTATTATTATTACGCATTTTATTTTCGTTGTAATGTCACCAGTCCCGCGGTACAACAAATTTTCTTGTCTATGCTTTGGCGTGTGAAACTGTTAGTCTTTCTGAACTAAAACAAAACAGAAACGCGATCCACAAGTCAAGCCGCGATGAATAAAACACTAAGATTTTCCAGCGCTTTCCCTCTGTCCCGCACGGTGGCACCCTGTCGTGCGTGCGTGCTCTGCGTACGCGTCTCCTTGGTTCTAAAACGACGCTCCCAAACGAATTCAAAATGTAATATCGTGTAACTCTGTACTTATTTATTTTACGTTGAGGGTAGAAGCGAATTTTGCGCGTACGGTCCAACGTCGAGCGCGCTGTCCCTATTACCAGACGCGGTGCAGTGAACTGAAACTTTCCGAGTGAACGCTCTTTAAAGTAAATGTCACCATTATACACGTGAGCTAAATTTAAGCATCGTAAGTGCATGTTGACTGCAAGTTCTCGTGACGACCTTGCGTACGGCTGGTGCGCGTAAACGCTTTGAAATCAAGCACCCGAACCGCTATTACGCGCCTTAATCCGGGCATCCGTGTCCAAAGTCAGCCCGTTATTTTTTATTCCAAGTCAACCCACGTCTCTTGAAAACTTAATCGGCGCGTTTTTACTTTATATAGTGACTCGGTGTAAAGTAGGCTACGCATGCATGTTCGTGTAATGGTCCATACCTTTACGCGCGGGGAGATAATCCACAAAGCGAAATGGGAAATGTAAAATCCACTGAGGGAGAGCTCGTGCATCCAGAGCGCGTTCGGGAGCGCGAGAGAGTACGCCCGGGGCTGTGAGATGCTGATGCTGGTGATGAGGAGGTTATTAGCGGTCCTTCCTCCCTTTCCCTTCTCCCCTCCTCGCGTTCTTACCCCGGCTTAGCTCTATTCAGTGAACGCGCATCGCTCCCTCTCTTTCTCTCTCTCTCTCTCTGTTTCTCTCTGGTCAAGCTCTTCTCTCACTCACGAGCGCAAAGTGACGACGAAGGGGCCCAGATCTCTCTCTCTCTCTCTCCTCTCTCTCTCTCCCTCTTTCTCTCTCCCTCTTTCTCTCTCTCTCTCTCTCTCTCCCTCTTTCTCTCCCCTCTCTCCTCTCTCTTCGACGCGCCACCGAAAGCCTCTACCCCGCGCTGTGGGAAGTAATCATTCCACTTTAGGACAAAATGGTGAAAATTGGCCCGCGGGAAAGAAAACGCTCTAATGAAAAGTCCATACAGTCGAAAATTGGTTTGCGTTTATCGTCGTGCTGTTACAGTGTGAATGGTCTCATATTATGTACAGAAAAAGCACTTATTTGCAAACTGTAGATTATTCTTCCAGGTATTGGATCATTCTGTGATATGCAAAGTGCGCTGGCCGTGGTACTGACTCGAGAAGCTGCAATAAACTGTCACTGCGCTGTGCTGTGGTATGAGAATCCACGCGTCGCTCTCCATGGTGCCATTACAAAACATTTACGAATACGCTGAAAAATACGCAGCTACAGTATTGGATGTACAGAACCTTCAAAAAGACCTAGCTGCATTCCATTTTTACTAATTTATCTTTTATGATTTTATGTATTTGTTTTTGTTTTATGCCGTCTTTCTTATGCCATGTTTATATTGTCTGTGCGTTTTGGGGAAAGGGTTCTCTTATCTTTATTATGTGAACAAATATCTTGAAAAATATTAAGCTCAAAATTAACATTTGACCCTTATTTGTCAGTTCCTGTACTCTGCCTCTGTATCATGTGCCAATATAAGGAGTCATGCAAAGTAAAAAAAGCAGGGACAGTGTATGTTTTGTTTGTGGTTTAGTTAATAAATACTGCATATTTGATTTTAAAATCCAACCTCTCGCCTCTTTCTTTTTGTTGTAGTCTTGGCACAGGGTCTTTACACATTAAATAAATAAATCTTTGTATTCAATTATATTTAAATTATCTTTAATGTGAAAGTATTTACTATATTTATTCATACTGCACACACAATACTGCAGTGTAACTTGTCTGTCAAACTATTTCACTGTGTAAGTGTCGCCGTACGATGTTGATCGGCAATAAACAGGAAATCCAAAAGTCTTCTATATCATTTCAAACAAACATCATGATGACTCGACCTTGAGGTGTTCTTCTAATGGATGGAAGTCTGGGGAAAATCAAGCAAATAATAATGAGAATGTTAGTTTCTGATTTTTGTCTCATGATACAAAGGCAGAGTACAGGAACTCAAATAAGGGTGAAAAGGTCAATTCTGAGCTCAATATTTTTCGTCATTTCTCTCAGTTTCACACTCTGGCGAGTTAAGGTCTTTTGCCTTTGTAGGGCAGTCGTGTTTTTAAGGCTGGGTAACATTAAGAAGTTGCCGATACGATACATACCTCGATACATAAGCCACAATATGATACATATCTCGATACAGTGAGCTTTCCATTTGATATGACGTATTTCAAATCAATTGGATATGGTTCAGTAAAAAAATAATGGCAAAATCATGACTGTGATACTAAAAGTCTTTGTTAAACCATTTCTTGTGCAAAGTTCATATGAAACACAAACATTTTACTCAGCAAAAACAGTGAAAATGTCAAATTTGTCGCATAAACTAAGTTCCTTTCTCTAAACAAAACTGCAATGCTCTAACAAAATAATTTAATCAAATATACCAAAAAATACTCTTGGCGATATATCGATATGGCTGCCCATGATTTCGATACTGTATCAGCACATTAAACGATACGATATATATAGATATTTTGATATTTTTGCACACCCCTAATTGTTTTTTGTGTATATGTCCTTAAATAAATACATACAAATCTTTAAAAAAGCAAAAATGGACAGATCGGCAAAGTCCAAATATATCTTGACAATACATTTTAGCTCATATGCAATTAGTATGTTGAGTTAAAGGTGCATTGTGCAGCATTTCTGATGGAGCTTGTCTAGATGGAGATGACAATGCTTTGCCTGAAATGTATCACAGTACGAAATGGCGTTATTTCATTAAGCTTTTGCTCTAAAATCCCTTGACAAACATGTATTCTTACTACTCCAGTTTGGTTCATTAGGTCTTCTACATTGGTGATACTTCAGATTTTTATTTACACACCTTGATTTGTTTCATACTTTAACAGTTTGGGCTTCATTCTTACCGTGACATGTGATTTCCTCTCTGCAGCTTTGACCTGTATGTGTCAATGGCGAGATATAATAAATCGAATGCCATACTGTGAAACACTGAAGACGAAACATCGCATCTCCGGGGAGCAGGTAGCTTATCTTCCACCAGAAAAGTTTTGCAGCGCGTCTTTGGATAGCATTGGGAATAACATGTATTCTAATGCTTAAAGAAAACCCCAATACAAAACAAAATCAAATATCTACATTCTTATCACACCCAGAAACTTCCCCGTCGCCTTCCTAAATGCTCTGTTACCTATCTTCATATCAACAACACAGGGAAACATTAAACATGGGCAAAATGAAAGAAATGGCCCCAGTGGAATAACATTGCACCAAAATTGCCTCATATCACACACTATTATGACAATCTTTGTATTAAACTCCTTTATAGTCCTCTCTCGCAGGTTCAAAAGGGCCTAAAAAACTGTGATTTATACTAAAAGCTTACTGCATTTTAGTGGTTGGAGAGAGAGGAGTTGCTGAGTTCTGTCTTTGTTAATATTTAGTTTTATATGAGTCACAGGCAGCTAAAAAAAAAAAAAAAAAAAGGCTATGTTTATATGATGACAGTCTGAACAGAAGGCACAAAAGTGGCATCGCGTCTTCACTTGTTTATTCCGCGTTTAGATGAGCGTTTTCGGGTGGAAATCTGCGTGCATACGGTGACGCAAAAGTGTGTGGAATTCGATATGGGTATGCTTGAACTTAAAGCAACAAGGACATCTCTGGACAAACAGAAGTTTTCACGCCACACATTTTCATCAGCTACTCCTTCCACAAAGTTGTCCCACCATCGATTGATTCTCCAGGTCTTGTCCATAGTCGTCTGTCTCGCCTGCGACGAACTGGTGCATCCAGAATTTGACACAGGTAATTGCAGATCCTTCTCTGTTCACTAAATACCCCAAATAAATACATAAATGCACTAATAGTATCTCTGCATATTCTGTACATTTGTTGGGATGCTTCCTGTAAGTTTATTAGACGAAGGTCCGACGCATGGAAATGATCTGACATGTTTGTTTCTGTGTACTGTATGTATGTGACGTAAAAACGTACACGACGTGAGCAGATCTGACCAGAGTTTTGCATCTTGGGCAGTGTAGACGGAAACACTACGGTGGAGTATATATTTATATATATTCAACTTTTCCACTCTTGGGGCTGGTTTCAGATTTTGGCATTTTTAAGCCCCAAAAACACCGTCACCATCTAAACGAAAGGCACTTCCAGTAAAATATTTTGTCGTTTTTGTGTAAACAGTCCTTTTCTTAAGTACATTTTAAAGTTAATATATTTTTACTTCGCTACATTTGAGAGCAGGTATCTGTATTTTCTGCTCCACTACACTTTTGAACAGGGCTGAAAAGTAAATGTTTTTTTTTTTTATTATAGTCTGAAACCTGCTAAAAGGGCTGAGGGTTTTATTTTGAACACATTTGCAGTTTGAGCAAGCAAAAATATACAAAAAATAAAAACAGCTAGAAAAAAAATGAAAACTATTGATTCATTTGTTTCTGTTGAACAAAATTCAACACAAATCTTTGTCAAAATCTGAAAATTTGAAGCTTAAAAATGTACTTTCAGAGTAATAATACTGTTACTTAAGTAGATTTTTGCATGTTATACTTTTACTTCCACCACTTGTAATGGTAGAGTTTATGAAAAAAAAAAAAAAAACTGTACAAAAATGGTTTAACCTAAAAGCTCACTCCATTCTGGGTGTTGGAGGGAGAGGAGCTGCTGAGTTCTGTCTTTGGCTCCAATTCAAACCAGCTTTTCATGCTTTTCTAATCATTATTTATTTTGTAGGATGTAGGTTTGTTCATATATATCTTCACTTTATATGAGTCATGGGCCAGTTTATGAAGAAACGGTAAAACGGTGATTTATCCTAACAGCTTACTGCATTTGGAGCTTGTAAGGAGAGGAGTTGCTGTTCTAAATTTAGTGGACGGTAGACTGTCTTTGGCTCCAATTCAAACCTGCTCTGATGCTTTGAGAAATGGCCGGAGGCTTATGCAGGACTTTTGACTGAGGCAGGACCAGAGGGAGGTGAGTGGGAAAGAGACTCTGACCTCTTCTTGTACTGGGAGGAACAAAAACACATGGAACTGACATCAAAAACAACGAAAACTGAGGGGTGGAAGGAGACGAAATCCTCCACACAATTGCAATATAATCGTTATAAAGTGACGTTTTATGGAAGTTTGTTCTCTGTTGACACGGTTTTAAACTAGGACAGTGGTTTCTGTATCTAAAAATGCAGTTATGAGGAATTCCAAGGACATTCCTATTCATGGGTTGATGAAAAATGATGAAAAATGAGGACAGTTGCCATAGCGATTAACATTGTAAAACTACATATTGTATTTTTTTTAATGGGGAAAAAGACCTCAAAGTGTCACAAAACCCATGCAAAAGTAGTGAAGCATGACATCACAAGGTGGACCAGAGCATTTTAAGCTTTGGAGATGTAGACAGACTAAAAATAAAGGATTACTCAAACATGAGAGAATGAAACAAAACACAACTCCAGGCATGTTTTTGATGAGGTAACAACATTCTAACATGTCTTAAAGGTCACAAGAATCAATTATGCGTAATATAAAATCTTTAAAAGGGACATATCAATTATAGCTGTAATCTTTAAATAATGTAAATCATTAAAATTAAAATATTAGAATGAAACAAAAAGTATAGAGTAATGTGTAAGGCAGCTGAACACGAAAGTATGATTGAAATTCCTTCCACAAGAATCAGATTTGTGAGAAATAATGGGAAAAATGCAGTTTGGACGAAGGGATTCTAAAGTTTATATCTACTGCAAAACTTTAAAATGAAAATGCAATGACCAAAAGTTCAATGGTGTAACAATGATACATTAACTTTTTTTTTTTTTTCCTTTTAGGATAGAAAATGGTCACAAAGAATACTAAAATGTATGATTAAAAGGTTAATAGATAGAAGAGCTGCAGTGTTGGGAAGTAACTGAATACATGTACCAAGAATACAGGTTTTGAATACTAATTTTGAGTAAATATATTTAGGTACGGTTGCAGCCATTACATGTCAGATCTGTGGAGAGACAACCCTATCCACCTTTGACCAGAAAAGTTACACAGAGATTGGCTGTTTTAGCTGTAACTGTTCCCTAGTCTAAACATATCTGATTTTTGATATCCACTGATCAATGGTGGGTGTTTCAGGTTTCCTAAATACATTTTCAAAGTATTTTTCCCATCACTGAACACAAGTCACAACATTGTAAAGCCAGAGGGATGAACCTGGAGTGAGAGGAGGTGATAAATCGTGGTAAACGAAGCGATAAAGTCTAATTGGACTTAAATGAAACTCCTGAATCTGCCGAACAATTGGGGCCATTTGTTACAGAGGAAATGCTGCAGGACTGAGACAACATCTGGACATGTGCCCTCACAACCTGGACATCGAAGAAACCCACAACTCTCCTGTATGCCTGTACTACTGGAAACACTAGGAAATATATGTGTATGTGTGTTCGCTCAGCTTCATGGAAATACTATTGCTGAAATGTCTCATATTGTGGCATTAAATATCTTTCTCCATGTTATAGGTCAAGTTACACATCACATCTGTGGGGAGGCAAACCTGTCAGTCAGAATTTATGTTTTTCAAGACAATATCATCTACACCAGTGGTGCTCAATACGTCGATCACGATCTACCAGTCGATCGCCAAGGTCGTGTGGGTAGATCGCCGTGTCTCGTCTCAGACTCGTGTTTGGACTCGGTCTTGTCTCTCACTCGAGGTCTGACACTCAACAAGTGTGATCATATTTCATTACGGCCGCTGCTGTTGGTAATAAACTTGTAGCGGGTGCAGGAGCGTGTGGGGCGTCTCAGTGCAGCCTGTGCGCTCATTTGAAACCCGCGGAGACTCTACGGCACATCACAAACACACACGCTCCCTATGCACGGCTCGTCTGCGACAGCGTGTGCCCTCGTGTACCAGCGTGCATCACAGGGCAGGTTCAACTTCCTAAACATCCTACCTGTCCATCTGCCTCACGTCAGCACGCCGCCCCTCGCCTTTTCACGCTCTCGCTCCTTCCTGCGTACAGCGAACACAAGCCCCTCCCACAGTGCGCGTTGATTAGAAGAGCAAGACCAAACGTGAAGCAAAAACCAGTCTAAATTTGTGTTCCAGTGTCGGCACAAAGCAGGTCTACAGCATAGAGCGGATCTACAGAACAGACCTACTGCCACATTTGGCTGAAGTTTGTCTAACAAAAGTGACAAATGCATCTGTGTTTGTCACGATGTGAGTTTGGTTTGGTAAACGTGCAGAGGCTGGTAAATATCACTGCAAAACCAGAAAAGAATGCAACTCCAGTTTGGAACTTTAAAAAACAGGTTTAAAAATCTTCCTTCACTTTTTGCCAGAGGAAGTTGTCTTAAAGAAGCGGTTCTCAAACTGTGGGGGAGGGTCCAAAAAGGGCCACAGAGTGTTTCAGTGCATTAACTTATTAGGTTATTTTTAAAGACAATGCAGTAAAGTGTATTTACCTTGTTGACATAATAAATAAATAAATACACTTTACTGCATTGTCTTTAAAAATGAACCTAAGAAGTTAAAGTATATAAGAAGACATAATGAACATCATTGGCTTAGTGTTTCAGTGCAGTTTGCTTGGCTTTGTATTAGGTAGATCATTTTGACTTGGTCATTTTGTAAGTAGCTCACATGCTGAAAAAGTGTGAGCACCTCTGATCTACTGTAATTGAATAAATGCAAGTTATACAATAAAATAATACTGAGGAACATTTCAGGCAAAGCAATAACTTCTCCATGGAGACAAGCAGGTGATGGACCCCCCACCCTCCTCCAAAAGTTACAAAGTGCACCTTTAAAGTTTCAGTGCATATTTTTTTCTGGTGGAGGGTTCATCATCTGCGTCTTTCTTTACCTGCAATATTCCAAAAGTATAGCATTACATTTATCAATCTCCACAGAGACGAGCAGCAGGCGTCACCAGGCCAATTTACAAGTGAGATCTATGAAGCGGCGTCTGCATTTACAGTAAAAATGCTATAGCTATAAAATCACCTGTAACTGAATAAATGCATCTTATAGAAGTGTAATACCATATTGTGGAACATTACAGGGAAAGCAATGGCATCTCCATGGTGACCTCCAACCTGAAAAGTTACACAGTGCACCTTTAAAACAATAGTACATAACTTTTACCAAAACAGAGACTAAAATAAAACTTCTTTTCTTTTATGGATATTTTTATTGCACAGAAAAACAAACAAAAAAAAAAAACCTTACTTTGTCCAGCCCAGACTCCCAGGCTCTTGTTTGGCCTGGAGGAGGGCCTCTTCCTGCTGGCGTAAAGCGTTCTTATATTTATGACTGGTATGTTTGGAAGTATAGATTCAACTTTCTTTAACTTTGTATTTCCACGAGATCACGCATTAATGTTATACCATGGAATGTTAAAGGCAAAGCAATAACATCTCCATGGAGACAAGCAGGTAGCAGAGCCTATACCAGAAAAATTACACAGTGCAACTTCAAATGCATTGCTTAATCGTCAAATAGATAACACGTATTAAGAAAATCAAATCATAAACTAGAAAATTGTCAGAACTGTGGAGAAAACTGGTACTATTTTTAGCACAACCATAAATGCATTTCTGTTTATTTTAGTGGAAAGGATCTGACCTTCCACTCACACTTCTCTCCAGGTTAAGTTTTGATGTTTTGTTAAATCAAATTATCAATAATGGCCCATGTCAGGTAATTGCTGAGAGGTTCATTAGAGTGCATATTAGAGCGCCTTCAAGCTAAAAGGGTTACTCACAAAGACCAGTGTACAGTCAATTTAAAAATACTCCAATTAAATTAAAATGCAATCAGCCAACTCCTTACGCTTACGCTAATTATTTATATCTGCACAATCAAGTGGTGGTGATTACATTAAAGGTGCACTGTGTAACTTTTTGGGTGGAGGTCTGTCAGCTGCTTGTTTCTATGGATGTGTCATTGCTCTGCCTTGAATATACCACTGTTTCTCCACAGATCTGACCTGTAACTTGGTCTGGTGAAGGTAGAAAGGTTTAATATCAGAGCATTTGACGGACGCTCCACAAGAAAAGTTACACAACGCGTCTTTAAACAAAACGTACTGTCTTTTTTTTGCAGTTTTAACAAAGAAGGCTGACAGCTCCTTAATGCACTTTCTGAAGGAACAACGGAACACAAAACAAGATGGCTTCCACAGAGGCGGGGCTATTTCAGGAAGGTGGGGTTTTTCACAATAAGATGTGCACAAAAATACCTAGAAAATCATGACATGCATTCTGACTGTGAACGGCGTCACCTCTCTGCAAAATTTTACCTGTAACTTGGTCTGATTTGGTCTCCATGAAGATAAAAAGGTTTAATAACATACTGTGAAACATTCAAGACAAAACATAAAGCAATTATTAAAGGTGCATTGTGTAACTTTTCAGGTATCTGGATCTGCCACCTCCATGATCAATAGATTTTTGTTTTGCCTAAACGTTCACAGTATTTTTGAGCAATAAAAACAAATGTTACTGCATAAATATACCGTTCATAAGTTTAATGCCATACTTTGGAACATTCCTGGCATCCCTAACTCAGGTAAATGAACATAAAATAGTGTAACCTAAACCAGAAAAGTTGCACAATGCAGCTTTAACTTACTGCTGAACTAGTCTTACAGATATCATTTTTACATATTGACATTTTGAGTTGAGTTCCCACTTCTTATTTGAAAAGTTGTCAGTTCAAACCTCAACTATAAACTGTTAAATATTATTCCAAAAAGCATCCAGAATTGCTTTAAATTAAGAGTTCGGTCATTATAATTTAAGAGGTTTACATAATTTGAACATGTAAGCAAGTGTAAGTAATTCTTTTGAATATGCAAGTATGTAAGAACAAATGTTAAATCAAGATGTGTTTCAGTTATTGGTATAAAATTATAGAAAGCACACTGAAAAAAAACAACAAAAAACTATATCTAAGTCAGTTAAAATGACTTAAATTAAGAACATTTGTCTTAATTTGAATAGATTAAACTTGACAAATGATAAATTGAAATTATGTATTTCTTTCTTAAGGTTTAAAAAATGCACCAACCATAACATTATTTGTGATTATCAAAATGTAACGTAAAATTGAGAGCTGTACTTTTGTTTGTTGTTAACTATTTGTGTTTTGCTTATGATGTGTTATTGTTAAGTTGTTTCAGTGTCTGTACAAGATTTGATGTAATAAGAAAGGCAAAATATAAGCGTCACTTCAGCCTATTCCTTTTGCGTTTAAAAAAATTTAAAAAATGTGCTTACTAGTCTATTATGCAAATTATGTAAATTGAATTCTTGAAGAAACATCATCATCTTTATTACATTACTCACACCAGTCAGATCTTGGTGTCTACTTGGTGTCTAGCTGTTTTTTCAGTTCAGGTGTAATTCTGTTTTACTGAATTACAGTTTTTTGAAAAGAATATCCACATTTAAACTCCACATTATTTTTAGGGATTATGTCCAGAAATTACCCATATGAATGATGTGCCTCGGAGTCTTTTCAAATGACACAGATCAAGCATGAAAAGGATAAGGAGTGATGTGTGGGTCCATAGAGATTTAAAAGGTTTTCAAAAAGATTTTCAAAAGCAGGTGCTCAATTGGAGATAGGGGTGGCTCTTTGTGAGGGAAACGGCTCTGTGTTTTGGGCATAATGTGCAGCAGCAAAAAAGAAAAAAATAAATAAATAAATAAAAATCAAAAATCTGTCACTGTGCTCTTTAAGAAAAAAAATGAAAAGCTTTTATTACCATGGCTATTGACATAAAATACACACCAATGAATAAATGAATGAATATAGTAAATGTAAACATGTCTTACGTTTACCATATTCATCCATTTCAATGATTATCTAGTATTTTATTATTATTCCCGCACTTGTTTATGTGTCTGTTTAACTGTATATACCACTGGTTGTTTTCTTCAGGTCCTTCCCTACAAAAAGACACTCATTTGCCACTTAAAAAGGACATGACTCAGTGGAATATGAGTGTTCTTTCTGTGACAGAGGGGTGTTCTACTAATGGTGAGTCTGTTCTGTGCTTTTATCACGTTGAAGGACATATATATGGACATGTATCCTAGCCCCCTAGCGTTTTGGAGGTGAATTACTTCTCGGCCCATAGACCTTGACGCAGATCCATAAATCAAAAATGACGGTGACAAAGGCTTCTTTCAGACTGCAGGCCTTAACGCTCAATTCGGATTTTTTTGTGAAATCCAATGTTTCTGCGAGGTCGTTTACATTTCCAATTAAATGTGACTTGTATGTGTCTCCAGTGTGAACAGTAAACGGCCCAAAAGTGTTCCACATGTGCACTGGAGGACATGATGATGTCAACCACAGCGAGCGTGCTCTGTGTTTACGGAAGTTGTCCAAACATGGACGCAGCATTGAGCACCTGGAGATTTTAAAGTTCCTCTCGTACCGGAGCCAGAACATGTTCAGCTTACTTGTTTTAAGGAGGAGATTTAGAAGGAGAAGGACAAGGTTTTTGGTCGTGGTGTTTTGTGGGACAGCGGCAACGACGTCCGTTGAAAGCCGGAACGTGGAGAGGTGGATGTGGAGATGCTCTGCAGCAACCAAAGAGGACTGAACTTAGTGAGACTGTTTTCGTGTTATTGTTGTTCTGCATATCCACATTTCAGCTCCTGAACACACGGAGTAGCCCTCATTTTCACAGACATTAACAATTTTCGCCAACTTCAGCGCAGAATAGTGATGTTTGTGGCTTGTTGATAACGTGTAGGTGGATGAATGCACTTTGGCCGTTCAGACTTAAGTCGCATGTCAAAAGATCAGATATGTATCGGTTTCAGGAGCACATATACAAGTGTCCTGGGTTGCATTTGAAAAAAATGCAGATCTGTGTCATTTAGACTGTCGTTAAAAGATCAGATACAGGTCACATAGGGGCCAAAAAATCGGATTTGGGTCATTTCAGGCTGCAGTCTGAATGTACACAAAGTGACGGCGGCAGTGCAGACACAGAACTATACTTCGCCCTTAAGTCTATTTCTCAAATGCTTTTCTCTATGGAATTGATATTGCTTTGTCACAATATGATATCAAAGCTTCCTATCTTCATGGAGACCAAACCAGTCCAAGTTAAAGGTCACATCTGTGGAGAGGCAAGCCCACTCACAGTCAGAATGCTTGTTTTTCTAGGTATCTTTGAGCAATAAAACCTACCTATAATTGAATAAATGTGAAATAGATCAGTTTAGTGTCATACTATGGAACATTCTAAGCAGAGCAATGACATATCCATAGAAACAAGAAGGTGAAGGACCCCCAAACAAAAGGTTACATACATAGTGCACCTTTAACAAACCTGTCTTCCAGCTCTATTGAATTGGATTAATCCAACCTCTTGTTATTGATCTTGTTTGCATGTTACTTTATCTTTACACAGCACCTTCCTACAGCTTTGCCACAGACTAAACTCGTGTAGCAATTAAAAGACTAATAGATCCACATGTTTTTAACACACACACTGCAAAAGAGCTTGGCCTAAATTTAAGATATAAACACTTAAATCTATCAGAAAATGACTTAAAAGTAGTGAAATTATCTGTCCATGCAACAAGATCATTTTACTTGACAAGTTTTCCTAAAATAAACGACGTCTCCACTAGAATTAAGCATCTCAGAACTAGTAAGTAGATAATAAATCTGAAAACACGATGAATAATCTGATGAAGTTTTAAAATCTTGGCCAGATCAGACACATGTGCAGTGCAAACCCTACATTATCATGGCTGAGTTCTTCTCTTTCATCTGATCTCACATCACACTTGTGATGTCACGTGGTAATACAGGAAGTGCTCCACTGTGTTTCTACACTCCATACACTTTCACTAGAATCATTTGGATCATTTCAGCTCTGGATTTGCCACGCTAAAAGACAGCTGTTAACTTGAAAACTGCAATTACATGACATCACAAGGTGGAACAGCACATTTTGAGCTTTGGAGATGTAGACAGACCAGAGGTGGGGACTTAGAAATCGTGACTTGGACTCGAGCTAGACTTGAGTCACTATTTTTAGGACTTGAGACTTGACTTGATAAAACAGACAAAGACTTGGGACTTGACTTGGACTTGAAGGTCAGTGACTTGGGACTTGACTCGGACTTGAGGCCTGTGACCAGAGAAGACTTGATGCTTCTCCTAAAAAAATATATGTTTTTAGAAAATACTTTTCCCTTTACAGTTGATAAATGTGGTGCTTAATTTTACAGGAACAAACTGGAACATGCCCCTCCCAATTCTCTATTTGTTACTTTGGATGTAACTGAAGTACTGGGATATAATATCTTCAAATGTACTCCAGTAATATATAGTACAATACAGTTAAACAGATGAAACCACATGGAATGTGATCCTTCCATTTCAGTGCAGACAACTTGACAAAATTTGTCACTGGTTCTGTTCATTGTGTTTATGGACAGAATTTCTAGGCGCAGTCAGGGGCCGGAGGGGGTCCGGTTTGGGGACCACAGGATCTCATCTCTACTGTTCACAGATGATGTTGTCCTGTTGACTTCATCAAACCAGGACCTGCAATGTGCACTGGGGCGGTTTGCAGCCGAGTGTGAAGGATCAGCTCTTCCAAGTCCGAGGCCATGGTTCTCGACCGGAAAAAGGTGGCTTGCCCTCTCCGGGTGGGTGGAGAGTCCCTGTCTGAAGTGGAGGAGTTCAAGTATCTCAGGGTCTTGTTCACAAGTGAGGGGAGGATAGAGCGTGAGATTGACAGGCGGATCAGTGCAGCAGTGATGCGGTCGCTGTATCGGACCGTTGTGGTGAAGAGGGAGCTGAGCTGAAAGGCGAAGCTCTCAATTTACCGGTCAGTCTTCGTTCCTACTCTCACCTATGGTCATGAGCTCTGGGTAATGACCAAAAGGACGAGATTGCGGATACAAGCAGTCGAAATGAGTTTCCTCCGCAGGGTGGCTGGGTGCTCCCTTAGAGATAGGGTGAGGAGCTCAGTCACACGGGAGGAGCTCGGAGTTGAGCCGCTGCTCCTCCACATCAAGAGGAGCCAGTTGAGGTGGCTCGGGCATCTGTTCCGGATGCCTCCTGGGGGCACCTCCCTCGGGAGGTGTTAAAGGCATGTCCCACCGGGAGGAGGCCCCGGGGAAGACCTAGGACACACTGGAGGGACTGTTTCTCTTGGCTGGCCTGGGAACACCTTGGGGTCCCCCCGGAGGAGCTGGAGGATGTGTCTGGGGTGAAGGAAGTCTGGAAGTCCCTGCTTAAACTGCTGCCCCCACGACCTGGTCCCGGATAAGCGGAAGAAAATGGATGGATGGATGGAACTTGACAAAATAACTGTTGTTAAGCACTCTTAAATCTTAATTCTTTCTATTCTGACTGTAATAATTTGCACGCTTGTCAAGCCAAATTCAACAAAATCAAGAAACATTAGCATTTCTTATATAAATACTCATACACCATGACTATTTATGTACAATTTAGGTTAAAAATCATATAAATTGCAAAAATCTAAGCCATATTTGGTACTTTTTTGTTCACAGATTTGCAATAACTTGAAGCTCAAAGCAGAAGACTTGGACTTGACTTGGACTTATGGGCCAGTGACTCGAGACCCGACTTGGACTTGCCTGTATTTGACTTGGGACTTGAGGTCAAAGACTTGAGACTTACTTGAGACTTGCAAAACAACAACTTGTCTCACCTGTGAACAGACTAATATCACAGGATGTGTCACTGAAACAAAACACAGTCTGGGTTTGTTTTTGAGGAGGTAACAGCATTCTAACATGACTAAAAGCTCACAAGAGTCAGTTTTGCATTATATAGAACCTTTAAATATACAGTATTTATTTAGGAATGTAACAATAACCAACATATCGTGATATTCTATCGTCAGAGTTCTCACAATAATATCGTGCACCATCACATGTCGAAGTACAAGTCTCTTTCCTTAAATGAAGAGTTATGGTGCAGCAATAGCTAAAAAAAAGACAGAGGGAACTACATAGACCATGATCCTTTGCTCCATTTCAGTGCAGACTACAAGAAGAAATAACAGTTCTAAGCACTTTCAAGTCTTAGTTCTTTGGATTAAGTCTTGTCAAGGTATTTTAAGAGGAAAAAGTAGCATATTCAATTTTGCTAACCTCCACAAAATACTGCAATAAATATCGTACCAAGAGATTTCCCATGATATCGCTATAAATATTGTACCGTGAGGTTCATACCATGACGATATTGTATTGTGAGACTTGGATATCGTTACACCCCTAGTATTTATTTATTTTATACAGTAAGTCCACCTGTTACATGTTACTTTACCTTTACACAGCAATTTAAAAACACACATTCCTACAGCCTTGCCACAGACTTACCTCTTGTAGCTAATTAAAACACGAGTAGATCTCCAGTTTGGTGTGCAGTGTGTAGAAAGGTACCACAGGAGTGAAGGAATCAGCTCAATACCTGAAAACAACACAAAACAAACCCACTGAGGCATTCTAATGAACAGATATACAGTATAGAGCTCTCCCCTACGCCCACTTCTCTCTGCTGTGTCTGACCTGTACAACCTCCCGCCATCTACAACAAATAATGCTACTTTGTCTGTGCATAAATTACTAGCAACAGAGAGAAAGAGAACACTGCAGGCTCTTGTTTTTCACACATTTCCTCTGTTCTATTCTCAACTGAAAAGAAATATATGAGATGAATTATAGAGCTTTGATAATGCCTTCAATCGATGTCAAGCCCAGTCCCAAGGTTCAGCCTACTTTTGCTTGTTAAACACAAAAGGAGCCGTCATAACAAGTTCTGCAATATTTCAGTTGAATTATACATGATGTGGGCTACAGTCAATTAATTATGTATCATAAATTGTACTTAGATTTCGATGTAGAAGTCTTGCAAAGTAAATACATGGACACATTGTTTTAAGAGTTCTCAGTGGAATTCTGGTTCTGGTGGAGGTTCTGCCAACTTTTTATCCGGACTTAACTTAAGAGATCGTATTGCTTTGTTGATGATTTTAAAAAAACACATGTATTGCGTAAATATATGAAAGGTTTAACCCTGAAAGGACCTAAGGGCAATTTGTCCTCATCTGGATATTTTTCTCCGTTTTGCTGTTAAAACTTCCCCTTTTACCCTCTAATGAAGTGTTAAACATCCTTTTTTCATTACCACCTGTTATTTCACAATCTTCATGCTGTAGTTGTGTCATATGGATGTAATAAAAGCTATAGGACCAGAAATACAAACAACAGCAAAACACGTAAAGACAACTATTTCGGACAAAAAAAAAAAAAAAAAAAGAAAGTTTAATTTAGGGCCTTAGCTACAAAAGTGCAAAAATATCAAATCCATAAGTAAACTAAAAATATCCTTATTGCTCTCAAGACAAAAAAAAAAAAAAAAAAAAAAAAGTGCAATTGCCCCAATACTTAACTGGTGCCGGTTGTGGAAACAGCTGGTGTCAGGTCCAGGACACAGAGCCACATCACTTCCTGCATTTCCATGGTGTTTTTTTACATTTGGATTTGTACATTTTGAGTGAAATAAACCTTTCAAATACAAAAATAGCAAGGGATGTGCAATTACGCAGACCAAGATGTGTAATTTGCCATTTATTTGCACTTAGAACGACTTTTTTCAGTTGTTATGAACATAGACGCTCAGAGCACTTCGACCATTTTGACTCACTACACTCTTTGGCAAGGTTTGGCCCAATCAAAATGGAGGGAGCGATTGGACACTCGTTTTCCTTACATCAATTTCCCTACGTGCATGTGACGTATATATGCTCAGAAAGCTGCAACTTTCAGCTATTCAAGGGGAAAAAAAGTAAGTTTCTATCATTTATGGATGGAAAATTTATGCGCGTTTATGTAAAACATGCCTGTCGGTGGTCTGGAAGGGTTAATGTCATACTGTGGAACATTCCAAGCAAAGAAATAACATCTCCATGGAAACAAGCTGGTGGCAGACGAACCGCAATGTAGTTACGTAGAGCACCTTTAACTGGACTACTTCATTACTTGGACATGCCCACCTAACTTATCAGCGTGTATATATACTATTCTCCTAACTTCAAGGCTTTCAGAGAGCTTCACCAAGGAACCACATACACTGAGAGCGAGGGGGTTAAGTGTCTTGCCTAAGGATACCACGGCAACGACAGCATTCAACTGTGGGAGCTGGAATCACACCACCAACCTGTGTGTCAGCAGATCTGTGCACTCTACCAATGATGTTTTTGTCGAGAGAGGGATTTGAACCGTCAACCTTAAATTCAGTGGGCAAACACTCTGCCAACTGAGCTGCTGTCATCCCAAGTTTGATATGAGTTTTTGAGGAAGTTTAAACACAGCGTTGTTTTACCATCCATGAGTTTTACATGAAAACCAGCCCCCTCCACGTCAAAGCACAGTCTAATAATAGTCTGGCTGCTCGATTTAGAACTCGCTTTGTTAGTACTGCACCTGCTCCCATAGTACTACAGGCGTATATTTGCTGTTTGATCCTATGACTCTAATGTATATACACAAATGCAATACAGTACATTAGCTTTGAATGTAAACAAAGGCCTCTGACTCCATTGTCCCAGCCCACAGAGCAAACCTTCATTACTCTTCTGATTCTTCCATTGGCTTGATCAGGAGTTAACAGTATGATATTTTAGTGCTGTGTTCTCTGGCTGTGTGTTTATTTGATTAGTTAAATAAATAAATAATGATACTAATGGGCTGGTTTGGTCGATAATCTAGTCATAAATTGGAAAAGTGATTCTAGGAAGAGACATCTTGTTGCAACTGGTATATCACCTATTAAGAGATGGTTTTAAGAGTTTTCAAAGAAAGAGAGTCGTATCAGGAGAATAGTTCAGTTCAGAAGCTGAGTGTGTGTTGTGCTTCTGAAGACTTGAATAAAGTTATGTGAAAAGGCACCGTAGAAACACATTTAGTCAAGACATTCTAGGATTAACATTTAATGAAAGTTGGCGTAGTCACTCTGGGGAGTTGAGGTTGACTCTGAGGTTGAGGTAGGCCATTTTAAATCACTGTTTTAGGATGTGAAATAAATCAGTTAATCTTGCACAGGGGTGTCAAACTCAAATTCACAGAGGCCAAATTTAAAAACTGGGACTAAGTCGTGGGCCAATCTAAATATTTATCGAAAAATTTCAACAACATCTGCATGTTTTCTCTTCTTTCGAGATATGTAATGTTAAACTTTTAAAATAAAATAAATGTTTAATAATAGTTTTGTTTAAACATTGAATCCAGAACAAGCTTTATATAAAATAATAACAGCATTTTAAATAAATAATGTCTCTATAGTCTATCTGTAGCCGGTGGGCAGCTCTAATACATATTTGATATGATCTTGCGGGCCAAATATAATTATATTACTGGACAAATATGGCCCCCGGGCCTGAGTTTGACATGTCTGATCTAGTATTTATATTTCTTAATCATTTAGTCATTCAATTTCAAAAGGCAGGTGAATATGAAGTGAAGCGTAATTGAGGGCATGTATTTATTCATCAATAAACATATACCCGTGTTTAACATACATAAATAAAAAATAGAACTTGAAATCAGTCTGGATTTTCAGCCAGTATGTAGTTTGTGTCTAGGAGTGTCTAATATCCTGGTATTCTATACAGATCTGCAGCATAAATTGCCATAGGCTATGTTCAGACTGCAGGGCTTAATACTCAATTCCGATGTTTTTGTGAAATCCGATTTTTTTGCGATGTCGTTCACATTTCCTATTAAATGTAACTTCTATGTGATTTCCAGTGTGAACTTTAAATGCCCAAAAGTGTTCTGCATGCACATTGGAGAATATAACGACATCACATTCAGCGAGCGTGCTCGGTGTTTAAGGAAATAGTCTAAACACTGAGCTTGTCTCCCAAAATACAGTTCAGTTCTTCGTAAAATGGACCGGTTACACATCTACGGCCGCTTTGTTTGTTAGAGTCTTTAGCCTCCTTGTTTTTGGCTCACAGGCTCTTTATTTTTTGTTGACACTGGACCCAGGGCCGCCTGTAGCTGTGCCAGCCATTTCTTTGGCAATCATTTCAAAAACCTCCCGGTTCTCTCCAAGACCCCTCCAATTTGGCCTGAATATAGCGATATTTCCTAATATAGAACAGTGCTCTAAATTTGCCCCTTAACTGCTGGCCTTGGTGACCTTTATTTGACTGGAGCCTATGGTTCAATTACAATCCTACCATGAAAAAACTTGTCTTAGCTGTAACGTCTTCACATACAAGCGAAGTTTGGTAAGGATCTCTTTCATGTATCTATTATAACTGCCATCTGGATCGTAAATCTCTGCTTATGTGCACTTTATTTCCAAATATTTTTAACACCGAAAACAGCACTAAAGATTTCTTGCGCTAGGGATGGTAAAACAGTACTTTATCAGTAGCCTGCATACACCACCTGTTTCCTTGTTTCCCTGTTTCTCTTACATCAATAATCCATGAGGAGCTATTTTACGCTGTGTCATGGCTTAGCACCTCTACTGAAGGTCACACTTTCCTTCAAAACACTGATACGAAAGGCTGATAGATCCTAATTGTGCTTATTTCCACTCAAAATCCCCACAGACTCATCATTGTTAGCGGGTCAAAGCGATTACTCCATCAAGGACATCTATTAGAATCCAATTTAGCCTGGGCTAGGTCTGCTGCCAGCCCCCGCTCACCTCTGTAATGGACAGTCATCTATCCTGTTGTTTTTAGGAGGCATAGCGTGCATGGGTGTGTAGCTTTGGGGCTAAAAAGGATCCATGTGATATTTAGATCAATAGGAGCAGCTTATGGGGAAAAATGTGCTGCTATATGGATGATAAGAGGGTGATATTTCCTTGTAAATGTCAGTGTAATACAGCCATCAATGCCCTCAGCGCAGAAAGAGTGCATCGTGTGTGTGGACACAAGGGTATAGGAACAGAGAAACATGAAGGCTTACAGTAATATAAAAGTGTTTTATTTAGACGGCTCGGAAAGTTTTAGTAAATGAGAGCACAAAAACAACCTGCATATGGTTCTGTTATTGTTGTTTCCACTGCATACACCCACTGCTTTCGGACTTACTTCATTCTCGAATTTTATTTTCTTAATCGGAGATACACATAGGATTTGGCAGTGCTGTGTATCCATTTTGGTAGAAATGAGAAAGAAAAAAAAAGACAATCAATCAAAATCAATATCAATACCTAGTGCCTCCGCTCAATTTAATTTCTCTCCAGCGACTAGGTCTGGAATCGGAATACACTAGATGGTTTGCAAAAATCCCCAAAGTGAAAAAGTTTGTCAGCCAAATCAGTGAAGAGACATACATCCAACGTTGCCAGCGATTCCCAGGATCGAGGATTTAAAGGGATAGTCCAGAATTTTGGACATAGGACCTTATTTCGTAGTGAGCCAGAGTGTTGGAGACGTGTGGAGACACTTTTTAAAACATTCCATCCAGTGTTTGTATTTGCAGAGGTCACTGGTGCTAGGCTAGTGCATGTCAATGGCCATAGTTAGCCTTTCACTAAAAACAGTCTTACGCACTCCACAAAACACCCGAAGCAAATCTATTATTACACCGGAGTGTCGATGTAAATGTCTGTGTCAATAGAATCATTTTAGAAGTAAAACCAACCTTTGAAGGATGTATGTCTGAGCAGCAGCAGTAGTGAGTTATACTTCCTGATAGAAAGCGTGGCAGAGGCGGACTGATATCACCCAGCACCTATCTTACTGGCAAAGTAAAATTCCATTGCTGCCGAGAAAATAGTCCCTCAACATGCGACGATTCATGCGATGCAAGGTTAGCTTTATTTCAAACATTATTCTATCTACACAGACATTCACATCATTGACATGCACTAGCCTAGCACCAGCGACCTCTGCAAATACAAGGACTCGATGGAATATTTAAAAAAGTGTCTCCACACGTCTCCAACACTCTGGCTCACTAGGAAATGAAGTCCTATGTCCAAAATTCCGGACTGTCCCTTTACAGCCCGGACAAAGAGAATGTTTGGTGAATTTTATCAATGGGAAAGAGGTTATTGTCCTTCTTCCTACGAGATTTGGGAAAAGCTTAATATGCCAGTGGTTAAATGAAAAAAGTACCCACGTACCATCGAGCGAAACAGTCCTAATGCTGCGAGGACAGATGGTTTCTACAAAGTGAAACCGGCTGATGAATCAGGCTAGCAGAAGGTAATAGTATCAGTATTGAAAGTCACTGAATGAATAGTGAATGAATCAAAACTGAAATCTGCATTATCAGTGGAGCATGACTAAACACATGTGCATTCAGCTGCCGTTGTCAAATATTAATCGTTTAACATGAATCTTTTACAAAACAAATGAACTAAGGTGGATCTTTTTCTTCAGTTTCTGTCCTTCAAAGAGAGTTAATTCCCCCTACAGTCAAACGGTTTGTTTTAAACAGAAATCTGAAGTTACTCATCACTTACCTTATGCATCCCAAGCATTCTTTTTTTTTTTAACCATTTATATTTTATTTATTTATTTATTTATTTACATATTGTGGCCTAGCGTACTGAAATACTCAAGTCTCTGCACTGCTTCTCTCAAAGCTTCAAGATAGATTTTAAAGTTATTTTATTGGTTTATAAAACTCTTACTGGTCTTGGTTTATTTATCTGATCTGGTTTCATGATATGAGCCCTCTCGGCTCTCTGGGCCTCAGGTAATCATCTTTTAACTGTCCAAGTGTCCAAACTAAAACGCATGGTGAAGTGTGATTCAGTTTTTACAGCCCCTGTCTGTGGAAAGGTTGACCTGAGTATCTTTTTAATGTAACTTTTTAAATTTTTATTTTAAATTTTTACTTGTTTAAATTAAATTATTATTATTGTTATTATATTTGTTTTAAATTAAATTATTATTATTATTATTATTATTATTATTATTATTATTATTATTATTATTATTATTATTATTATTATTATTTTACTTGGAGCTTTATGTTTTATGTTTCTGTTTAAACTATATATGGTAGAAAATGTGGGGGTGGGGTTACTTTTGTTTTTAATCGTTGTTATTTGTCTGTTGCATGTGAAGCTCTTTGTGCAACATTTCAAATGTATGAAAAGTGCTATACAAATAAAGTTTGACTGATTGATTGATTAATGAGCATTCTGATTAGATCATATTTTTGTGGTTGCAACAACTAGCATGAAAACGGCACACTTCCTGATTCTCAGACAGTAAAACACTTTATAATTAACTGTTAATTTGTTTTATTTATTATAAATTCTTGCACTTTGACGGAGCAGCTCTGGATTTCATGATACTATTGTTTAACAACAATAATAGACTTTCTATTCTATTCTAATTAGATGCAGACAGCACACGGCCATCTCATTTCTACCTTAAAAAAGACTCCTATTGTGCTTGTGTCTGCTATAAAGTCATAACTGATGACACCCCCAGGATCATTCAGTTATAATTTGCACATATTGATCGAAAACAAGTTAAAAGAAACGATCTGACTTTTGCATTACAAAACTGTGTTGTACAATGGGAGCTGATGTCACGGTAAATGTCTGCACAACAAAGACAAGGCAACTCCGACTGATAGTCACAGATCACACTAGCGACTGATTTTTTTATTATTATTTTTTTCATTTGTACCAAAATGACTACACAACGCTGTGGAATCTTTAGTTTCAGTATTATCATTTATCATCTATATTTACTTTAGCAATATATCACACTTCAGACTGTGTTATCATGACTATCCTAGCTTTAATCCTCTCTCTTGAACACCACCTATTTTCTAAAACAGTTCCGGTCACTACTTAGACCCAATAGCGCGTTTTACACTTTGCCGTATCGTAGTACTGGGGTAGAATGATCACCCCAGCGCAGTACTTTCTCACAGTCTCACAGTGATAGATGCAGTAGCCCCCCTCTCCTCTCTCTGTTGGTGTATGCGTCTCAGGGTTGTGTGTTTAAAAAAACATGTAGCCCTGCAGTGTGGTGAGTGGGCTCTTTCTCTCACCTCCTCTGCTCTCTTCTCCTCACATGGATTTAGGTGTTAGCGCTAGAGTCAATGTGTCAGGATAAGCGAGCCTGACAGGTGCTTCTCCATATTATTCTAATGGATTCTGGGAGCTGGGAAACACCACTGCTACTGCTCCTGTCCTGTCCTTCTACCTGCTGTCTATAACAACGTATGCTTATATAGAGTAAGTATAGAGGTGTTTATGGAATCATGTATGACCTTCTTATCAAGCGTTCTTTACACCTTTACTTTTTTTTTTTTAGGATAGTAAAAGTACCATATTCTACATATTTATGCCTGAGTACTTCCCTCAAACTGAAAACACGGTTGTGATGTCATGTATGCTCTACAGTGTTTTTAAACTCCACACACCTTCGCTAGAATCATTTAGATAGTTTCAGCCCTGGAATTTCCAATCTCTACTGATCTAAAGTGAAAGGTAAATGTTAAAATGCAAACTTAAATTTTGAGCTTTGGAGATGTAGACAGACTAATAAACCAGAGTTACTCAAACATGTGTGAATGAAACAAAACACATCTCCAGGTCTGTTTTTGAGGAGGGAACATTATAACATGGTTTAAAGCTCGCAAGAAACAATTTTGTGTAGTATATGTCTTTAAAAAGCATATTGAGCAAGTAAATTCTTTTATTTTCTTTTTTGTTGGTATGACTGCAGATTGATTTGTCACACAGATTTGGATTATAATAATATTCTTTTGTAACTTTTGAAGGTGGAGAGTCTGCCATTTACGTTTACGTTTCCATGGAGATGTGATTGCTTTTTTTGGAATGTTACACAGTATACTATTAACCCCTTAATGCTGATCATCACAAATATGCAACAAACCGTTTGGATCAAGACATAAGCCGAGATAGCGGCTGTTTTCCCCCAGTGCCAATTAGTGCATATGCAGTACCTTCCTAGAAACCTTAGGCTCTTGTTTCTAGTTGTCGCAAATTTGCAACACTTTTGTTTTGTTTTTTGCTATAGTCAAATTAATAGTCTCAATTTAATTTACCATCTACTTAAAGACAAAAAAACACACAATACACACTCATTCAGGCATTAAGGGGTTAAATATATTTTCATGGAGACAGGTGACACAGCCAGACCAGAAGTAGAAGTCAGATCTGTGGAGATGTGAGCTCGTTCACCATAAGACTGCTTGTTTTTAAGGTATTTTTCATTAATTAAACAGCTGTAGTTGAATAAATGCAAGCTTGACATGTTTAATGTGCAACACTACAGGTAAAGCAATCTCATCTCCATGGAGACAAGCAGATGGCAAAACTTGTATCAGGAAAGTTACATAGGTATTTTAAGAAATGGTATAATCTAATGTTCCTATAAAGAAATTGGTCCACTGCATTTAACCCAACCCTCAATCTCTCTGGATCCACTTGTCAGGGGCAGAGGATCTCCTTGGAACACTTCGCACTTGTGGTGTGTTTGATTATCCATCTGACTGGGAAGTCCAAAGACGCTGCCTAGCGACACACGCACTGACACGCCCCTTTCCTCGGTGGAAATCGGAGGAACTCAGAGGAGACTGAGCAAGGATTCTGAGATAGAATCCAAGATGTCTGTGGCCAGTGTCACTTTTAAGTATGAACTGTTTTCATTGTGTTTGGACGCTTTGGTGGTTTAAATGTCAATTTCAGTCAGTCGTATTACTGCAATACTTTACTGCGTCAGTATCACTGCCTGTGGGGATGAAAGTCGGTCTTGTGGTGAGACCAATATTTAACAGAGACTTGTTTTAAACGGGTGTCGCTAAGAGAACATAAACAGTAACAGCTTTCTGGTTGGCTCCCTTCACGTTTTTCTCCAAGTAGAACACACACGAAAACAGAACAGGGTGCGCAAAACATAATAAAAGGCTTCAAAAGTAGATGTGATGTCATATCGAGATCCGAGCGGGAGACGGATGGATAATCGGACGCACCATTGGTCCGGACTACCTGAGCTGGAGGATTTGACCTATTGTGCGGGTCTATTTATCATTTAGCTTCTTGAAGGCAACAGCCATGATACTTCAAAAGCTGCTATATTCTCTAACAGTAAAAGCTTCCCCAGGTTTTGTTTTTATTTGAAATTCATCCCAGCATGAAACCAGCTCCGTGCAGCACCTTTAAAGCCCGCTGCCCTTTAGACGGAGATGTATGTTACCAGTGTCCACCCATTGGGACCTTTACCACGTTCCCTTTCTCTATCACAGCGTATTTTCCAAGTCCCCGCTCCCCAACACGCACACACTGGCATTAACCTGAGTCCAAATCCCACCAGAACCAAATGTGCCATGTTTCATCTTTAAACTGTCGCCTAGAGACCTTCAGCAGACAAATTAGCCACATGCAGTACATTAGGAAGTCATGTAAGTACTTATTATCAAACTGCTCTGAGAAATAAAATTATACTGTCTTTTTATTGAGCTCACACTGAGAATTGGGGAAGATAGGAGTCCCCTGATGATTGACTGTCACTGTGATGTGAAATCAGTGGTTTAATCTGTTCTTAGGAAAATGTTGTGTGTTTTGAATGATTGATTGAGGATACAAGGGAGATTTCCATGTCATTAACACATGTTTGAATCACTTTGTAAAATAATTGTGGTGGTCATAAAATTCACTGTTTTTATTGAGCTGTTAATATCTCAGTTAAGACAGTAATGTTTTCCCATAAAAGTCATGTCTGTTTGAAGTCATTCCTCATGGTTTGTTGTAAAGTCATGTTAGCAATTGCAGTTTGCTGAGTAAAGACTGTAGTAGACTCACTGTAGTTATTTTGGGAACAAACATCAATTTTGTATGATTATTCACAATTGTGGTTTTTTTTTTTTTGTTTTTGGTACACACACACAGGCACACACACATACACAATTTTTTTTTACGCACAAATCTTGCATATCTAGGCTTTGTTCTTCTCTCAAACACTGTTCCACCTTGTGATGTCATGTGGTAATACAGGAAGTGCTCCACTGTGTTTAAACTCCATGCATCTTCACTAAAACCATTTGGATAATTTCATCTCTGCAATTGCACGTCTCTGCTAAACTAAAGGCAAAAAGACCTCGAGAACTACAGCGTCATGACATCACAAGGTGGAACACAGCATTTTGAGCGTTAGACATGTGGACAGAATAATAATAATGCAGGATTACTCAAACATGTGTGAATGAAACAAAACACAACTCCAGGTCTGTTTTTGATGAGGTAACAGCATTATAACATGGCTTAAAGGTTCATTGTGTAACTTTTCTGGTGGAGGGTCCATCAAGTGTTTGTCTCCATGGAGATGTTATTGCTTTGTCTTGAATGTTTCTCTCTCTTTTTAATTTGATGATGATTATGCATGTTTTGATTTGTTCTTATTGTGATTTTAGTGTATTTCTTCTTCTCTAAAGCACTTTGAATTACTTTGTGTACAAATAGTGCTGTACAAATAAACTTGCCTTTCCTTGCCTTGCCAATGTTTCAGTTGTTCTTAAATACATCTTTTAGAGAAGGTCATCAGGTGTTTCGGGTCTTTCAACATCAGACATCCTCGCCCAGGCAACCCTGCCATGGCTGATCAGGCCGTCACGTGTTCAGGTAGCACTCGTTTGTCCTAATGGTTCTCCTCTCCGGATCCAAAGCCATCTTGAGGCTCTGTTGCTTGCTTTGGTGGTATTTTTGAAGGCTCTGCTTCTTGCTGTTGCTGCTCTGCCCCATGCACTGAGTTCTCTGTGGAGGGAGGGGCCCACGAAACCTCTTCAGTCAACCTCGATGGGCTTGCATTTTGCCTTCCAGCCCTGAGTTTGTCAGTCGATGGTCAGCTGTTCATACTTGGAGCAGTGTGCTTAAACTATTCTAACTTCATGGAGACCATACCAGTCCAAGTCACAGGTCAGATCTGTGGAGAGACGACCCCGCTCACAGTCAGAATCTCTGTTTTTCTAGATATTTTTGAGCTATACAACAACCTGTACTTGAATGAATGTAAAGTAGAGCTGTTTAATGTCATACTGTGGAACATTGCAGGCAGTACAGAGACACAGAAACAAGCAGATGACGGACCCAACCAAAAAGTTATACAGTTACACACACCTTTAAAGAGTCAATTTTGCATAATATAGGACCGCTAATGAGTGGGAAAGCACGACACTTAGCTCTAACTGTGAAATATCTCAGTAAAATCCATATCATCGGACACCGGAGCTCCAGACAGGCTAAAGGTCTTGGCAGTGTTCCTGTACCACCTGGGCACCAGCATGGCCTGACACCTGCCCATGCCAACTGTGTAATATTTAAGTGGACCAGAGCGAGGCCAGATGGTCACAGAGACGGGCGTCCTCAGATATACTCACAGGTGTAGACAGTGCAGTCCCCTCTCCTGGCGCTAATAATTCATGTGAAGACAGACGAAGAGCAGAGACTCAAAGAACAAATGAGAGAAGGTCAGAGCTGCACTTGACACCACAGCTCTCAGTTTTTAGTTACGTGTTTGTTTTGTCTTTTGTGCCGGTTCCTTTGTTTAGGTTTTATTGCGGTTGCATGGAGTCAATATGGTGTCTTTGTATGTTTTATAATGGAAGGTAAAGCTGCGAATGTTCTAACTGGAAATGTCTAACTGGATGTGGTTTGTATTTTTCATTTTTGATTCCAGTTAGGTACTTCCTGCCCTCAACCTGGCTACTCTGGATCTATAGAAGTGAATTATGGGTAAAACACAGACCACAATTTTTACTTTAGGGGCTGTGGTGTTGCAGTGGTGGAGCGTAACAAAGTTAAAGTAGTAAAGAACTGTACTTAAAAAACAATTTTAGGTATCAGCAAAGCAGGTATCTGTGCTTTTCACTCCACTGCACCACTACTCCACTACTATTTTTGAACAGGACTGAAAAGTAAAAGTATTTTTCATTATTGTCTGAGACCTGCTGAAAACATGGAGGGTTTATTTTTAACATCTTCACAGTCTGAGCAAACAAAAATATATAAATAAAAATGATATTGAATCTATATCAATATCACTATGTTTGAAACTTTTTTAGATCTCAAAATGTACATTAAATTATTTTACTGTTTACTCTTTAAGTACATGTTTAAACAGGTACTTTAATATTTGAACTTAAGTAAACGTATCACATGAAAATATCTACTCGAGTTTGGTTTTGTTCTGTTATCTGGACTTTTACTTAAGTAACAGAATTGACCATTCCACCACTAGCGGTTTGTACTTTTGGTGATTACAATCCTCTAAATCTGGGGTGACCAAACTTTTTTCTCTGGGGGCTACATTATCAGTCCTGACTGTGATGGGGGCCAGGGTCAGGTAATCCGTATAACAGAACTGTATGACCCTGACGATGCAGATTATATTCTTTGAAAACCGCCACACTTTCTATACATATCAGGCAAACTGCACGGTCGGTAAACTGAACAAATAAAATAATACACTGTTCTTTGAAAACTCTGCACTCTCTGTCAACTTTTTGTACTTTAACACGAGCCATTTTGCTGTCCTTAATTACACTACAGTACTACAGGTACTTCTTTTATTTAATCAGTCGCTGCTATTTGGTCGTGAAGTATGTAATGTGCTGGAACACTCAGTGGTGTCCAAGTAATTGCCGGCAGAACAGCAAACAAAGCAGAAGAGTGAACATGTCTGCCAACGATCATTGTCGTTTGTGCGAGGTGAACTTGCAAATTAAAGGTGCAATAAAAAATGCAAAGTTTCTATTTGACAAAGGAAGTCCAAAGGAGGACAGCACATGTGTATGTGGGTTGGTTCAGCTCTTCGCTGATTGGCCGGTGCGTGGTCTACAATTTCTGGGTTCTTCCAAACTGTCGAGTGTATTGCAATTCCTAACCTAGTTGCTGGAGAGAAATTAAATTGAGCGGAGGCACTAGGTGGTGCCAGCCTGACTTACAGTGCTCTGCGTGTGCATTGACTGTCACTGTTCGATCTCGAGCTTGTCAGATGATGAAAATTCGGTGGCAAATTCAGCAGCAAATGTAAATAGGTCATATAATTATTTAATACTTATTGTATTATTTAAATACTTTATGTAAATATTTTTTTAATTGAAAAAATCTACAAAATACAAGATACCGATGTGTTATTATTTGCCAAAAAGTAATAAAAAAAAGGCCATGACAACTTTTGAGGATTGCCTCATAGTCAAAGAGTTTGATGACCCCTGCTCTACATCGTAAATACATATTCAATTTGATGCTCTCATATTTCTTCTTTTCACATTGACAATAAATATTATCACCGAATACCTAAAGGAAATCTTCAGGTATCTGAATTATATTGCCTATACCAGTTTATTTGATGTGAACCATCAGGAATCAACCGCCAAGGACAAACTATTTGATCTAAACAGAGACATTATGGGATTAGAACACTGGAGCTGTCATATAAGACAGTTGTTTCCCTGTCATGGTGCAACATCAGTGAACGAAGGGACTAAGTGGGCGGAGCAAACAGTTTATTTTAAGCCTTTTCTTCAAAAATGGTTCAAAATGTACATATTCTGCAATGGCTGAGATGATTAAATAATTATCTGTGAAATAATTTGCTAAGGAGCAATCATAATCCATCTAGGTACCACAACTTTTCCAGACTTCTCTTCATCAAACCAGAAATCTTTTGAACATTTCTGTGTGGGAGCAGAGACAAAGCCCAGACTTCAGATTTTGAAAAAGGAAGATGACAAAAGTGAAGAAGGATCTGAAGAGACAGACTGAAGGAGCCACAATGAGCCTCCCCTGCCCCACAAAAGTACATGAGCGAGAGAGTGGGTGAAACAAAAGCAATACAACAGGACAAACAACTGCGTGAAGGCTGCAAACTGGAGATGGTGACACATGTCTTTCATTTGGCAGTGGGAACGCCTGCTTATCAAAGTAATGTACAATGCAACGTTGAAGAGCCAGTCATTCTTCTCTTTCTTCTCTTTCTGTTTTCCTCCCGATTGTTCTGGAAATCATAACGCACATAAATCATACCGACGTTTCTCCATTTGTGCCCATACAACCAGCCACAGCCATATGCTTTTGAGATGGGGACAATTTGTTCTTCAAGAGGCCCTTGGAAAAACTGCTTTGATGGAGCAGCAAAAAAGAGAATATGGTACAGAAAGGGGAGAAAGGCAAATATTACCTAAGCACAAAGCCTTTAGAAGATGAAATACTTTAAGATGAAAAGGTTCGCAGTTCATATGAAAGGAAAGCAGGGAATTTTTAGGTCTTAAAATATTTTGTTTCTCAAACTATACGGCTAAGCAAAGTGCAACAAAATAAACACAACTCATTCTTAAACCAGTTTATCTCAGCGAGGGGCAAGAGGATCCTTGGTGGTATAAGCAAACACTTAGCAGGAGGTACTTTCGGATTTCAGATTTTTATGACAGATTAAAGGGCCCATATTACGCTATTTTTAAAATTCATATTATACTGTCAAAAACATACCTGGAGTTGTGTTTTGTTTTATTCACACTTCTAACACACGAGTTCTTCTCTCAAACGGAAAACACTCTGTTCCACCTTGTGATGTCATGCGGTAATACAAACAGTACTCCATACACCTTCACTAGAATCATTTGGAATTTCAGCCCAGAATTGCCCATCTCTGCTGAACAAAAGGTTGACTGCTAATAAAGGGTTACTCAGGCAAGTGTAAATGAAACAAAACACAACTTCAGGTATGTTTTTGAGAAGGTAACAACTAGGGATGGGCATGATTAGTCGATTAATCTATAATTAGTCATTAAGAATTTCATCGATTATGTTCATTTTAATCGACAAACTGAATGTAGGTTGCTGTGCGTAGTGTAGGGAGACCAAACGTCCGTGTCCGGGGACAAACGGGGGTCCGGACATGTGTCTCTGCACTCAGAAGGAGCAAGCAGAAAACAAACAGTGGGTCAGTCTGCAACGTACCGAAGCACAAATGTGTATTTAACGATGACTTGTACAAGAAATTCCACGCTTTCCGTTCTGGTCCGGACAAGTGTGAGTCCATGTGCACAGTGAACAAAACAGCACATATGTTTCGGTGTCCAGAGGGAAAAAGCTCACCAGGACACCAAAAACATGAAAAAGCTTTGCCAGGTGAGAGCAGCGCAATGTCGATGACGAAGCCCCAGCTCCCACCCCCCGTACGGTGACCTGGATTTCACAAAAGTCAATCTGGTCACACTAACCTGTATTCCACTGAGTCGTGTCTTTTAATCCTGACAGAAGTTGAACCACATCAGCGACACAAGAGCTGTTTTTTTCTTCGCTTAGTTTATGCAAATGAGTCATGTGGTTTTAAGTTTTGTTTTTGTGAGACTTGCACAAAGCTGCATTAAACACATTATAAAGTCAAACAGGCTGATGTGGCTCTAGAGTGGTTCTGGTTTATATGTCGTAAAGTAGAATTTATTTATGCAGATTAGTAGTGCAGATAGTAATAATAATGATGATAATTTGATTTAAAAAAAAACAAAAAAAAACGTTAATGATTAATCAATAATCGATGGTTAATTGTCCCGACGATCGATTAAGAAAATTTTATCGAATGCCCATCCCTAGTAACAACATTGTTATGGCTTAAAGGTTGTTTTTTAGATTCAAATTGTCAATGAATGTTCAAAATAGCATAATAGAGATGCAGCAGCCTTTTTATTATTTATTATGGATGTGGTTGGGCCAGCTAAATAGATAAAGACACTACCTTATCTACTGGCTGTTAGGTTGTCGATCAAACTCCCTACGTTTGTAGTGTAAGTGACTTGCCGGCGCACTAGGATTACATGGTTTATGTACGACGTTTACTCAACCAATGCAGCGGTGCTTCGTGGCTTTTTCAAATTGTAGCTTTCTCGCAGTTACCACAAAGTTTGTTGTAATGGTAGACAAGAATCCAGTACCAGTTAGTGGTAAAAGAAAGTCAGTTTTTGAGGTCTCTGAGAAAAGAACAGAAGGACAATAGGAGCGAAGCCAAACTAAGGTGATTCTTGGAAATTCCATCCAGTGATGGCGTGCACTGAAGCAGACAAAGGGTTTAAAGCAGAGGTCTTCAACCTTTTTCCTCCGGTGAGCTATTTTTACAAAACGAAAATACCAGAGAACTACTAGTTTTAGTGGTCACAAGTAATTGAAGCCCTGGTGAGCCTTAGGTAGGGTACAGTTAGAGAATCATTTTGCCTCCAGCAATGTTTAAGAACTAGTTTTGCAGATTGTGAACAATTTCTCCAGTAAACACTCAGGAAGCCTTGTAAAACTATAACATACAAAAAATAAATGCATATTACAATTAGTGCTGTCATGCGATTAAAAAAATTGAGAGATTAATTAATTATGATCTGTAATTAATTAATCTAATTAATCTCATTTTAATCTCACCTAAAAATTGCTGAGAAAAGCTTCAATTTGAGGTATTTTCATTTAAATTCATTATTACATTATTGTGGCAGATCAAAAGATTTAAAATAGATTTAAAAAAGTGACTTTATAAAGTCATTTATTGTTTAACAAATCTCTCCAAATTGGCTGTTGAGCCCAAGTCTCCATGAATAAGAAACTGTTTGCTGTAAAGTAGCAAAGACGAGGAAATCTGAACATAATAACTTTTGTCTACTTAAAGACAATAAAAAGTCCAGTCTTTCCTTCACCATATTAAAAATATTATTGATAGAGAAATGCTTTATATATGAAATCATTGGTTTTAGTCCTGGTTTAGTCCTGGTTTAGACCTGCTTTAGTCCTACTTTAGTCTTAGTTTAGTCCTGGAATGGATTAATCCTGGTTTTAGTCCTGGTGTTAGTCCTGGTTTAGACCTGGTTTAGACCTGGTTTAGATCTGGTTTAGTCCTGGACTGGATTAGTCCTGGTTTTAGTCTTGGTGTTAGTTCTGGTTTAGAGGCGCACAGGTGGAAGTGCGGTTTACGCCGCGTACGCGAGAAAACACGATCCACACGCGGCTCACAGGAGCTCGTCGGTGTCCGTGCAGTGTCTACGGAAGGAAACGTGGTTCGTGCGTTCTCAGGTTAATGACGATGATGAAGGTGTGTGTTTGTGTTTGTTTGTGTTTGTTTGTGTTTGTTTGTGTGTGTGTGTATAGGACAGTAGTGCAGACATCATGAGTCTATGCAGGTTGTTTTTCAGGCGATATTATATTTGTTATTTTCTTTTATATTTCACGTCGGGAAGAATAATTTCCAAGACACAAATGTGTTTTTCCCTGTGCACTGCTGCTCTGTTCTACTGGCTCTTCCACCTCGTCCATTGTGCGACTGACGCCGCCAACGTTAACATGACGTTTGCATCGCTCTTACTGCGCGCGTTTTGTGTGGGTTTCCGGCAATGAGTGGAATTACCAAAATAAAAAAATTATAAATGTGTTTTTTGTGTGTGTGTTGTTGTCCAACAACATAAAAACATAAAGCAACTCACATACAGAAACACTAAAGTTAGAGATTAAAAATGAGATTAACACGATTAAAAAACATAACGCGCTAAATATGACTGTAATTAATTAATCACAATTAACGCGATAATTTGACACCCCTAATTACAATTATGTTTTCACATTTAATGAACATGACAACACTAAAGGTACTACTGAAAATATATCAACAGACAGAAGCTGTATTTTTATCAAGTAAAATCCACAGTTTTTCATTGTATCATCAGTAATAATTGACTTGATGTATTTTCAGACTGCAGTCCTCGAGAGCTCACAACTTGGATTGTGAACCAAGTACAACAAGAAAAAGGAAATTCACCGACGTAGGGTCCGAAATTGAGACCAAAAGATTTTGTCGTGGATCCCAAAAACAGACTCAGAGCATGAGAGAGCCCTGAAGAAGAGGAAGAAAGAGAAAAATGTTGAGGAAAGCAATAAAGAGAGTGTCTACAGCTGAAGGTACGCTACAGGCTAACTATACAGAGAATATTTAGTATGTTTACATATATTATACACACACACATATATATATGTATATATATGTGTGTGTGTGTGTGTATACTTACACAATAAACATTCAAAGAGACAAATTTTACTTTATTTAGAATCAAGTATCAACCCAGTTAACCCTCTGTTGTCCATATTCTGTATACACCCCATGTCCTCTGGGTCAAAATGACCCGTCTTCACTAAATCCCCAATATAAGCAGTTTAATTGAATTTTAAACACCAAATTTTATTTAGCTTGAAGAAACATTCACCACAAAATGTGTGAATACTTGAGTTTTCCCTTTTCACCTGCATTTCTATAGCTTTAGAAACAAAAGAAATGTGCAAAAAGGAATTTTGAATGCGTTTTTATTCATCCCAATGAATAAGATTCTTCAGGGGGGTTTTTTTGTTTGTTTGTTTTTTTTGCCAGTGAACAATGTAAGAAAATATACAATCAAAAAAAAAACAATAACTCATTCAACTAATTAGCACATGTAGAGCAGTACGCAAATGCACAGCTCTTGCAGATATATTTCTTACACCTACAGCACACAGTATGTGTTTTACAGTCCTTCTTTGGCAGGCAGAACTGACATCTCTTCCTCTTTACTTGCCCCAGCTGGGGCAGCGGCTGTGGCAGCTGGATCCTCAGGTTGATCAGGAGTTCCTGCACTCTGTATAGCTTTGACAACTGCTGCAGAGGCTTCTGTGCAGGGGACATGCTTCCTTCTTTCAATGAGTGGAGTTACAAATGCCTTTCCTAGCTGCTCCAGGAACACCCTCCTCTTGTTCTGCTCATGAGGCATCCAGGTTGGGTTGATCTCTCTCCAAATCACAAAGGCATTGTAGGAGGAATCATCAATGATGTTGTGGAAGATGACCAGGGCCAGTGGGCAGTCATCCTTCTGCAGCTGTATGTTCCAATCACCTTATTCAGGTTGTCCACATCTCCTTTGTTACAGTTGTAGTCTAGGATGATGGATGGCTTCCTGTCCTTGTGATCATAGTGCTATGCCAGTGTCTGTGTGCAGTGTGCTCAGAAGTACTACATTCTTATTTTTCTTTGGGATGTAGGAAACTAGGGTGGTGGTGAGCGTGAAGGCAAACGTTGATGAGAACACCTCTCTCTCCTTTGTTGCAAGCAGTGCAGGTCAGAGCTCAGGCTTGTTCTTTCAAACTGTGCCAACCATGGTGATCTTCCTCTTCAGGAGCTGCTGTCATAAGAGCTGAAGAAATTGTCACATGTCACATTGTGACCCCTCAGTCCCTCTGTCACATCAAGCACAACTTGCATCCACTGGTTCCTCTCTGGGCCTCCTCTGGTCTGAATCAGAGTTGTCTTGCTGGGTATCTGGAAAAATCAGCTCTAGAGCCTTTTGGACATCATGGATTCAGCACAAAGAGAATTTGGGGTAATGTCATCTGCAGCACCTTTATAACTTCTGGAAATCCACAGATCAAAGGCACTGTCCACTAGGGCGGCAGTAGTTCAGTTGGTAGAGCATTCGCCCACTGGTTGGTGGTTCGAATCCAGCTCTCGACATAAACATCATAGGTTAAGCGGTCAGACCCACTGACCCACAGGTTGGCTGATGTGATTCCAGCTCCCACAGATGAATGCTGTCATTGTGTCCTTGGGCAAGACACTTAACCCACCTTGCCCACAGTGTCTGTGTGCACTGGTGTGTGAATGTGTGAGTGGTTCCTTGTTGTAAAGCGTTTTGAGTGCCATAAAGGTGGAAAAGCGATGTAGAAAAATGTGACCATTTACCAAGGCCACCTGTCTTGTCTTGTTTACATCTGCTACTGATTGATCTGAGACAGAACTAACAGAACATTCTCACATTCTGTGGTGTGTAGATAACTCTGTGACTGTGATTTTAACTGAATTTCACTGTTGGGTCATTTTGACCCGAAGACGACCTTTGTACATTTTTTTGTACAGCATACATGATAATGTGAATAAAGGCAACAATTCACTTTTCCTAAAGTTTGGGTCAATCTAGGAAAAGTCATAAAATTTCAAGTTCAAAAATTATCGTTAAGGTGATTTTTTGTTAGTTTTTAACGTGGTAGCGGGTCATTTTGACCCGAGGACAACAGGAGGGTTAAAACAGACTTTTTATGGCTTTTCCATTTCTTGTGAAGAATTAATTTATTTGATTGTACACTACATATATATTTTTTGTTAGCATTTTGTTTCTTGTAAGCTTCCCTGTTCTTAGATGACTATAAAACGTAAACCATTATCCATTTATTAACATACAAAGTTCAGCATCAGAATGATATATTTACAATGGTAACAGGCATTTAATCCATTTCAACTTGTGCAGCACAATACTTATAATTCAGAAATCCTTTGGTGGGGAGCTAACGGGAGCTCCCGAGCTCCAGGCTGGAGACCCCTGATCTAAACACTGACGAGTTGGTCGCTAATTTACTTCTGGAGGGGTAACTTCAACAGCAGTTTGTTCAGCAATTCTGAATGTGCACCGGCTGTAAACAAGCTTGATTTCTAGTGTAAGGAGGAGGAGGGAGGAGGTGTTTCTACAGGAAAGGGGGACATAAAATAAAACTTGTATTGTATTTCAGACTAGTAATAATGCAGCTTTTTGTTATTTTTACATTTATAAATCTTTGTATAGTGTATTAGCATCGTCCTCTCCAGTGTTTTTGAGGACAGCTCCCCAGACTCTAAAGAATTCACCTATTATCTCCAGTGGGGATAGCTGTTCTACACTAGTTAACCAACTGGTTTTGTATCATCTAACCATTGTTGGAGAATCGCTTAAAGGTGCATTGTATAACGTTTCTTCTTTTTTTTTCTTCTTTTCTTCATGGAGACGGTCATTGCTTTGTCTGGAATGGTTCACAGTATAGTATTAAACCTTATCTTCATGGAGACCAAACCAGACAAAGTTACAGGTCAGATCTGTGGAGAGACAACCCCGCTCACAGTCAGGATGCAGTTTTTGTAGATATTTTTGAGCTCTGAAGCCAACTGTAATTGAATAAATGTAAGGTAGAGCTGTTTAATGTCATACTGTGGAACATTTCAGGCAGAACAATGAGATTTTTGTAAGTGTAGAAACAAGCAGGTGATGGTCCTTCCACTAGAAATGCACCTTTAACAATTCTCCAGCACAATATTTAACTTAGTTACAGCATACTTATTCTGTTTTGAAGATTTGAAAACATGTAGTAATTAGATAAAATCGTTTCATAGTAGATTTATTAACAACTATGATACTTCTCAAAGATGTTAACAATTATATACATAGTTATTTTTTTTACACTGACAGTGACACCTCCTCATGCTACATAATTAATGTAAACTAAAAAATACTCAGTCGAACAAAGTTTTACTGTAATTAGAATCTCTTGTTTTCTCTCTTCACACACAGTGACTCATATTCAGACAAGATTTTGATTTATTGTCATAAGATAGAGGATTTACGCAATACATATTTTCAAAGCCTATAAAGTCTATAAGATAATGCTTTTTCAGAACCTGTTTTCACCTGTATAACATGATCACAAGGGCAGTTTACAGATCCGATCTTTAAAGGGCCTGTATTACGCTATTTTCTTTCTTATAATGTTCTGTCCATACCTCGAGTTTTGTTTTGTTTCATTCACACATGTTTAATACACACACATGCATATTTACACCAAGTTCTTCTCTGAAAAACACTCTGTTCTGTACCAGGACTGAACCAGGACTGAACCAGGACTGAACCAGGTCTAAGCCAGGTCTAAACCAGTCTCAGTCCTGGTGTCAGTCCTTTTCTAATCCCGGTCTTAGTCCTGGTCTGGTCCCAATCTCAGTCCTGGTCCTGGTCCCGGTCTAATCCTGGTCTGGTCCCAGTCTCAGTCCTGTCTCAGGTCTGGTCTGGTCTCGGGCTCAGTCCTGGTGTCAGTCCCTGTATGGTCCCAGTCTCAGTCCTGATCTCAGTCCCGGTCTGGTCCCAGTCTTAGTCCTGGTCTCAGTCTTTGTCTGGTCCTGATCTCAGTCCAGGTCTCGTCCTAGTCTAAGTCTTGGTTTGGTCCCGGGCTCAGTCCTGGTGTCAGTCCCTGTATGGTCCCAGTCTTAGTCCTAGTCTCAGTCCTGGTCAGGTCCCAGTCTAGTCCTGGTTTCAATCTTGGTCTGGTCCCGATCTCAGTCCTGGCCCTGGTCCTAGTCTGATCCTGGTTTCAGTCCTGGTCTGGTCCCGGTCTTAATGCAAAAGTCCGACATCGCAGTTTAAAGGTTGTATGGAGGATTTTTTTTGTTTCAAATTGTCAGTGATAGCATTATAGAGATGCAGTAGCCTTGTAATTATGATGACCAAAAAAAAAGAGAATAAAAATTCATCAACTCTGGACGTGGTGGGGCTAAACATTTGCCAATAGATAACGACACTGCCTCGTTATCTGTGAGCTGATAGGCTGTCAATCAAACTCCCTATGTTTCTAGTGTAACTGACTTGCCTGAGCGCTGCTGTTACGTGGTTTACGTACGACTGTCACGCAGTCCACAGACGCACAGACGCTGTTTACTCCACCAACGCAACAGTTCTTAGCGGCTTTTTTGACATTTATCTTCCTCGCAGTTCGCACAAAGTTTGTTGCAATGGCGACAAGAATCCAGGAGCAGTTCGCCGCAAAAGAAAGTTCATTTTTGAGATTGCTGAAAGAAGAAGACAAGGGGAAAAGCAGCGAAGCCAAACTAAGGTGATTCTTGAAGATTCATTCCAGCGATGGTGCGACTGAAGCAGACGCAGGGTCTAAAGACTGACGCACTGGTCACAAATTACTCCTGGACAGGTCACTTCTGCTTATTATGAAAACATACTTTATTTCCAAGAGCTACACAAACGTTTTTCAGGACACGAAAGCGATATCCTATGTCTGAAAACGTCATTTTCAAGGCAAAGAAAGAGTCCGCTTGCTGCTGCGTGTTGGAGCTAGTTCATTCGCACTGAATCTCCGCGCACCTTCTCTGCACCCCTTTCCTGCTCCTGTCCCGCTGCCCGATCCACTCTTCCCCCTGCTCTTCTCCGGGCACGGAATCTCCGCCCACCGCTCCCTCTCCTCTCTCCCTGCTCCGCTCTTCTCCCTGCTCCTCACTTCTTGTCCGCGCACGAAATGTCTGCGCACCCCTCCCCCGCTCCTCACTTCTCCGTCTTGCCTAACCAACACTGTAGTTAGTTGTTTACAAGTCATGTGCAGCACCGGCTGTAAAAAAACCTGTTTCTGGTGTAAGGAGGAGGCGGGAGGAGGCGTTTCTACGTAGGAGCTGTAGGGGAGGGGGGGTGGTTTCACGCATGCGCAACATTTGAAAAACGACAGTCGCTGGATTTCTCGTTCCTTGGAAAATCCTCTATACAACCTTTAAGTCACGGAAGTGGGAAATGTAATCCGTTTTTTTTTCCATTCTTCATTTAAACATAAAATCGAAAACTGAAAAAACAAACAAACAAACAAAAAACGAACTGTTATCTGTTTTTACATTTGGGCTTTGGAGACAAATAATGAAGTTTTTTTTTTTTTTTTTCATTTTCTTACTTTTGGTTTTATAAAAAAAAAAAAAAAAACAAATGAACGAATGATACACGGATTCAGACCCTTTATAAGAAAACTTCCACACACTGTGTACCTTTACATTACGTAAACACACTCTACCCACGACCACACTATATACACCGTCTCTGCTCCCTTAACAATTGTCAAAATAAGAAATTCCTGCCGACAAGGTTGACATTTCTCAACTCGGCGCTCCTTGTTTCGCCAAATCACTTCATTCATATTCTGCACTTTGCACGGGCAGGCCAATCGCTCATGTCCCTCCTAATGGAAGCTACAGCAGTCACTTCGACCTAGCACCAAGGAGCTCCTATTATTCCCTCATTGGCTTGACGGATGGATGCTGGACCGGCTAGCATGACCGCGCAGCACACAGCCATATTGTGAAGAGGGGGAGAGGGAGAGATAAGGTAATGTTCTGGCCGCTAATGTTTGTTTTTCAGATTTGAAATAAAGCTGCTGCGGCGAGATAGGAGACAGATCAATCAAGGCGCGGGGCATTCTGGGTGATTTGTCTGTGGGCCGGGGATTGGACGTTCACACAGCGCTGGTTATGAATATGAAACCAGGAGATGTGTGCAGCAGTGGGAGCGGGTAATACAGTCTCCAATGGCCATTTGTTATACATGTTTGAAAATTCCCAAAAGAATTCTCCGCTCTAGGTGTTTGGAGTGTGGTGATCTTTGGTTTTGCCTCTGACTTTTTCCGGCTTTGAGCGAAGGAGGTTATGAAACTGTAATTTATCTATTTCGCAAAAAGAAATTGGATTGTGTTGTAACATTCTTGTCAGGGAAAGAAAATGTTCAAATGTGATTACAGAAATGATGTGCCACAAAATGACACATTTCTGTAAAGGACACCTGCTCGTCTCCATGGAGATGTTATTGCTATGTTCAGAAGATCCCACAGTATGGCATTAAGTTTATGTATATCTCCACGGAGACAAGCAGTCGACGCCATCAGGCCAAATTATATACAGGTGAGATTTGTGGAGAGGCTCGTTCTTTAATGCCATACTGTGGAATATCCTTGGCAGAGCAATGACATCTCCATGACAAACTGGTAGCAGAATCCTCAATAGAAAAAGTTACATAATGCAACTTTAAATGATGGCGTATGTGAAAGCAGAGTTTGCACTTTTGTCTGTGAAATATGAAATCACTTTGCAACAGTTACATGAAGTAAAGATGAAATTACATGATATTAATTGAATAATAATAATAATAATAATAATAATAATAATAATAATAATAATAAAAGTTTCTTAATATTATCTGAAATTAAAGTTTGTCATTTACTTCAGTTTGAAAGACAGTTAATGGAATAATTACTTTGCTTTTTACATTTTGCATAACCCAAAATGGCTACTAAAATGTCAACTTTTGGTTTTAAAATTGTGGTACTAATAAATATTTTGTTCACTATTTATTATGGATGGTATTTATTATGTTTGGCATTTGAGTAGAATCTGGACACTATGTGAGCATAATATAGGGTGGTCCAATTTTTTTTTTCTTTTTTTAGATTCTTTAGATTAGAACCCTGTATTTGGTTCCATTTCTGGCCAAAATATTTCTGTCCAAATTTTATGCAAAGTAATTAATATTTAGAAGTTGCCCAAAACACTGGAAAATTGTCCAATAGGGCCTTTGTTATAACACAGTGAACCAAATAAATAGGGTCTTTTCGAATAATTTGTCATTTTATTCTGCAAACACAAACTGAAAGTTGCATAAAAATTACTTAGAAAGTCCATAAACGTTGCTTAGAAAGTCTATAAAGTCCATAAAAAAGTTACTTAGTTAAGTCCAGCTCCACTGAGGCTTTGTTGGCATCACTAAAGATGTTCCTGTGCTCTTTGACACCTGCAGTAGTAGTGCAATAGTCCTGTTTCTGATCTTCATTCTTTGTTAGGCTACAGTTAAAATTTGGAATAAGCTTCACCCCCTTCCAGCAACAGCATGGACAAGTTTCCTGGAATGCACATTTTTAGCAGCATCAGCCCAGTCTGCTGGGGAATTGTTCAAAATGTTTTTGACAGATCAAGAGCTTCAAAGAAATGCATCGTGCTTGTGGTGACAAAATCACTGATCTGCTTCCCTTCATAATCTGCTTGATAAAGAGCATCACATCCCTTTGGTGGAACCTCTGAACCTTCCTTTTCCATAATATTGTGAACCATCAGCTTCTTCTGTTCTTCTGTCACACTGATGTTGAAGAATGCCAGGCTAACCATTTCTTCACTCAAGTACCAAAGATGTCGGCCAAAAGCTGTTAAGGCTGCTTTCCTTGACAACTGAATTGTCATACTGGCACAGCTTCTTAAGGAATACCAAATCATTTGCAGAAGCTTCAGAACTTTATGGAACTTGAGCAGCCACTAAGACAGTAAAACAGTATACACTGTATATACTGGATGGATACTGTATATATATATATATATATATATATATATATACTGTATAAGGAGATCCTATTTCACCTTAAATAAACACCAAACAGAATAATTCACACAGTCAAAAGTTATAATTTGCCATCTTCTATGAACTTTGGACCTTGAACAACACACAACCTACTGACCTGTTATATAGATTTAATTAAATTTAGTTTTTATTTAAAATTTTAGAATATAAAATCTGTTTACAATGTAGTTCCCCAAATCTTATGTTGCAAGCTGCTGTGTACAGTATAAATATACTGCCCTCTCTTAGGATTCTCCAAAGCCTCTTGCCTCCTCGGTGTGTTTGAGTGCCCTACATTGGAGACCACTGGAGGTTTGAACATTCCCACAATATGGTTTAATTAAGGACCAGGGACACTACTCTTGACAGTCCTAACAAGACTTTATTTTAGTCCACAAAAACTTCACTTCACTGCAGTCCAAAACAGGAAGTATCTTTGAGCTGTCACTTAAGATCACTTCAGATTAAAACATTGTCTTTTCATTATAAATTATAGAGTTGAGATGTTCTGTGCTTGTAGTACTTTGACAGCACTGAAGAGAGGAAAGTGAAAATTGTCTCCTCTTCCAGACTAGACTTTTGTTCACTTGTAAGATTAGATGAAACATTATGTATTTTCAGGCTTCTTTAAATTGCATTATTGATTCTACAAAGGCTACAAACTGTTTCCATGTTCAATAATCTTGTAGGTATCTTGTAGGTACAAAGTGTTTCCATGTTCAATAATCTTGTAGGTATCTTGTAGGTACAAAGTGTTTCCATGTGTTCCCTTAGCAATGCTACTTTTATAGTCAAAGTCATATTTCAACATTGTTAAACTATGCACGAAAGTCCAACTGAGACATACTATAACTGGTCTATAGGATTTCCTTTTGTAGTTTAAGGAGCATGAAATGAAATTTTATAGGATTCTAACAAGTTTCTGGCTGTTGGGAAATTTAAGGGCTGAATTTTCTGACCAATCACAAGCTAAGGAAAAAGCCTGACCATGTTCCCCCTTGTATTATAAATACGAATCCTCATTAAAGGGCACATATTATATTATTTTGTGATCTGTTATAATGTTGTTCCCTCACCACAAACATACTTGGAGTTGTGTTTTGTTTCATTCACACAAACCCTTCATATTTAGGCTGCTCCACCTTGTCATGCGGTAATACAGGAAGTGCTCCACTGAGTTTTTAAACTCCATACACTTTCACTAGAATCATTTTCAGTGATATCAGCCCTGGAATTGCCAATTCCTAATGAGAAAAAAAAAAAAAAAGTAGTATTAGAGCATTTTGAGTTTGGCAATGTAGACTGACAATGGCAATGTAGACTGACTAATAATAAAGTGTGTAAATGAAACAAAACACAACTCCAGTTTTTTTTTTTTTTTTTTTTTTTTTTAATGAGGTAACAGTATTCTTACAGCTCACCAAACTCGTTTTGCGTAATATGGGACATTTAATCAGTAATTGCCACCTGATTTTAATTTTTATTTATTTATTTATTTATTTATTTTCACACTCAGTGTATATATACCTTGCATGAATTTGAATACCTTAAAGCATATTTTTGCAGGGTCACCATATCCACAGATCTGACCTGTAACTTGGCCTGGTGACATCACTCGATTGTTCCTATGGAGATAGGTATCCTCCATGTATCGCAGCGGAACTTTCCATTCACATTAATAACATGTCCTTGGGGTGAAGCAGGTAGCAGACACGCCACCAGAAAAGTTACATGGTGCACTTCCAGACTGCTACAATAACAAATGCCTATGGTGCATTACTTTCATTGCACATATAGTTCTAGTTTGATATTTGTTTCCATTCATAATCCTAATGGTGTTGCATTTGTGGACTGGTCCTCCAAGTGCTTCTCATTTGTGTAAAGCTTTCTCCTTTAGCTGCAGGCCATCGAGCAGCATACTACATCTAAATGCTTGCCCAAGGACACTGGATACACCTCGAGAACAAAACAGCTTATATAGAAGCAAGAAGATGATATTAAATAACTTTAAGTGCTGGATTAGCTTTATTAGTGCCTGCTACAAGAGTATATTTATCAAAGTTATGTTTTGCATGTGTAAAAATAAGTATAGAAAATGGTCACTTTTATGGTATAGGTGCAGCTACCTCCTCGTCTCCACGGGGATGTTATTGCTTTGTCTATATTCTCCAGAATGTATTTGTTTCCATGGAGCCAAGCAATGCCACCAGGAAAAGTTACAAATCAGATCTGTGGAGAGGCAAGCACGCTAATTCAGGTGTTTTATCATTCAAAACGAGTTTTAAAGTATACATTCTTACTCTCTCTGACTTCTCTCCCTTACCTCTCCACAGATCTGACCCATAACTTGTGTTAGTGGCTTCACCTGCTATTTTCCATTGATTAGCCTGAAATTCAACTAAAGAAAGGGGCTGTGGCAAAAGCTCTCAAATCTACTATGTATCTGTGCGTACTGTATCTGACCCAAACTACACTTGAGTTGAGAACATACAAAAAAGAAAAAAATATGCACGAAAAAGAAGTAGGTGTTTATAGACAAATTCAAGCTGTGAATCTTGAGTTTGAGTTTTTACATATGAATACAAAAAAAGTCATGGGCTGATTCACTCACTAACTTTTACAGGTTCACTATGCAACTTTTCGGTTGGAGGTCTGTCACCTGCTTGTTTCTATGGATATGCTTTTGCTCTGTCTGGAATGTTCCACAGTATTCCACATGACAATGCCTCTTTACATTTGTTCGATTAAAGGTGGTTCCATAAGTCAAACATACTTTGAAAAACAGGTACTTGGGTTATGTTTACACTGAAACGAATCACCGTATCACTGTATCGGAAATGACTTGTGTCCAGACACGTCATTTCTGTGTCTGCAAAACCGTCCCTATCCACACAGAAATGAAATTTAAAACCACATGGCTAATTTGTATAAACTAAGAGCTCAAAAAACAGCTCGCTCCTCGCTGATGCGGCTCAGCTTCTGTCAGACTAAATTACACGACTCAGTGGAATTATGTGTGTTCTTTTTGTGACAGAGGGATGTTCTGCTGATGGTGAGTCTGTTCTGTGCTTCTATCGCGTTGGAGATGGTTCATATGAAAGTTTTCAGAGATTATACGTCTGGAGGTCACACGCATAGACCATATATATGAAAGCTTAGTGTTTTGGGGATGAATTACTTCGCGGTGCATAGACCTACGTCAGTGTATCAGCGTTTTCAAACGTCCCCTACAGTGGCGGATCAGTTCCTTACTCAGATGAATTCATGGAAGCTGGCAGCACCAGATCGTTCCATCTCTGGAGCAGTTTTCCATTGGATTAGTGTGGACGAACACTGCATCCACAACAAAAACGACTCGAATACGTACTAGTGTGGATGGGGCATTGGTCTAGTTTGGTCTCCATGAAAACAGAAACGTTTAATACCTTTGTGAAACATTCCAGACAAAATAGTAACATCTCCATCCTGAAAAGCATTTAACAGACCTTAAATCACGTTACACGATGCACCTTTAAATAATCAACTCAGCAATTAAAAGACGACAGCCTTAGAGATTACTCATCATTAATACTTGTCAAAACCCATGTGCTATGCCCTGAAAGTGAAATGCTGCACTTTGTTGTTGACTCAGCCCTGAGCAGAGTGGTGCCCTATGACTCAGGCGTGTCCTTGTGATTCACAGAAACACTGATTTGGATCTGTCCTTCCCTCCCACTTACACTTATCTTATTGGCCCCTGCATCTGCCTTCCTCCCATCGCCTCCCATTTGTCTAATGAAGAGACTATTGATTACAAATGCAGACGGACAGACAGGCACGATTCAGAGGGGAAATGGCTAAAAAATAAATAAAAGTGAAGTTAAAGGCGCGCTGTGTAACTTTTCTGCTGCAAGGTTTGTCTCCAGGAAGTTGTTATTGCTTTGTCTGGGATGTTCTACAGTATGGTGTTAACCTCATCTTGCATTTACTTAACTACAGGTGTTTTTATTGCTCAAAAACACCTGTAAAATGTTTGTAAAGACCAGACCAGAAGTGCTCAAACTTTCCACACCAAATACCACCAAAGATAATATATAAGGCTTTCCAAGTAACTCCAAGTCTAAATACAGATTATGTCAGGCCTAAATTAGAGACTAAAACAGATTTTGGATTCCACTTGTTCCAGTAACTGAAGGCTACTCAAATGTTACTAACAATATACTGGCCAATGTTATAGCCACCTTCTATGCCTTTTTTAGAAATAGTAAGTATATACGCAATTAATAACACTGTTTCATAACCTGAGTAGCATGTGTAGCCGTCTGAATTGAGTTCTTCAGTCAATCTGGAACTGCTGAAAGCCTGATCAGAACAAATACTTACTGACTTACTGGCTTATAGTGCTATTCCACCTTGAACGCACTCAAAGAGCTTTACATCAAGGACCCACCCGCCCATTCAAACAAACACACACTGGAGTAAGGTGGGTTAAGTGTCTTGCCCAAGGACACACAGCATTCATTTGTGGGAGCTGGAATCACACCAGCCAACCTGTGGGTCAGTGCATCTGACCGCTCAACCATTGATGTTTACGTCGTGACTGCCAGCCTTCGGATCAGTGGACAAATACCAACTGAGCTTCTGTCGCATCACAACTTCCGTTAAATCCAGTGGAGAGAAAAGATGCTGCAGTGAAAACGCATCTCACACATCCATAAATGCACAAAGCACTTCTCTTTGCACATGTTTTAAAACAAATTGTGTCTGTATTTCTAGCCAAAGATGTTCATTTTGTCTTCTTATGTACTTTAACTTATTGTTTTTTTTTTTAAAGACAATACAGTAAAGTGTATTTACCTTGTTGACATGTTTCAGCTGCTGCTGCAAGCCATTTTCAGAAGTGTCACTGGTGCTGGTGGTGAGCTGGTGGTCAGCTGTTGTTACTTCCTGTAAACGTGGTCAGCCTGATGGTTCTGGCAGGTCACTCAGACTGACCACACCTCCCGTCGCCCAGTGTTCTATGGAGGAGGGTGGCCCAGGTGTGTGAAAGGAGGAACACTCCATCATCACGGTTCATGCTGTCCGTGCCTCGTTTCCTGATTTCAGTGTCCTCCTTGATCCAGCGTTTGAACTTGTTCTCCGCTCTCCTTTCACACACCTGGGACACCCTCCTCCAGAGAACACCGGGCATCAGTCTGAGCGACCTGCGATGTCAATCTGACTGACCACATCTACAGGAAGTAACAACAGCTGATATACGACACGTGTTACAGTTCTGAAGATTGCTTGCAACTAGCAGCCAAAACATGTCAACAAGGTCAACACACTTTACTGTATTGTCTTTAAAAAGAACCCAAGAAGTTATAGTCTGCATTTCTGCTAAAATAGACAGAAGTACTTTGTCGGCGTCACCATATTTGTTTTGGTTCATTGGCTTCCCTCCAAATACTGCTCTGTGATTGGTCAGTCCTTCAGAAGCAGACACTTCACCGAAGCCTAACGTGATGGATTCTCAAGAGTTTGTGAAGTGACAAAAACTGCCAGAATTCATCTTCCTGCAAGGTTAAGAGTCACACCTTATTGTAAATGAATGCTGTAAATATGACATTTATTTAGCCACTCTGGTACAGTGCACAATATATTATTAACTTCAAAAAGACGGTGTGTCTTTTCCTTTTGTTGGAGTGGAGAGAAGTGTGATCACAACCCACAGTAACACCCGACACCAGAACAGTGTGTTCAGGGTGTAACTGTGAAAGCACAACAGAGCAGTGAGAAAAGAGCACGTGACTCTGATAAACCATTCACACAGACTTTGTTATTTACTCTCATCACTAACATGAAGAGTTGTAATAGTTTTAAAAAGTGACTGTATAAATTAACCTTGAACCTTCTGGTGGAAGATCTGCAACCTCAGAAAAAAAACAACTTTAGATTCAATGGTTCTTATTGGCGTATAGACAAGGTATTTCCAGGTAGTTGGTTGGTTGTATAATCCAAATATTATAATAGTAGCAATAATATTTCTAATGTTTCTATGCAAAGTAGCAGAGCCAGCAGAGGAAGAATTACAGCTTTAAAAGAAAAGATAAGACACCACTGGCTCTAACACTCCAAATTTTATAGTAGTAATTTTCAAAAAGTCTCTGGCTGAAATGACACCAGTCTACCCCCAGGAATTACATTTTCCTTTCTCTTTTCTTTTCATGCACATTAAGTCCACTCAAGTCCTTCTTCTCCTCCTTCTTAAAAACAAACAAAACGACACTGCAGTTCTTGGGGACATTTTCTCGGTCACCATGTCTAGACAAAAACTCATTCACCACTAAGAAAGCACCGCCATTCGTTGCCTTTTTATTTGATTTATTACAGCGTCTTATATTTTGCCCTCTGAGTTACTTCTCCCAGACTTCCAAACATCCCCCTTCCCTTCCCGCTGCCTGTGTAGTCAAAGGCGAGGAAAGACACGCTGATCCGCTTTGATACTCGTGAACCAGGGAGAAGGCTCGATGAGAAGAACGAAGGCTGGCGAAGTGTCCGTGTTATACCTTAGAACACTGGATTGCCTCAGAACTTGTGTATTCTCTGCCAGGCCCCGGGCTGCGCAGAGTGATGGGGTGGAAGTGTGGGCCGATGGGGGGTAAGAGTGGAGGAGGAAGGAGGGGAGGAGTGGAGAAAGGGAGGGGGGAAGTAGAGCCAGGAGCTGCATACAAACAAGTGATAGGGTTGTAAAGGAAATCAGCGAAGAAGAGAGGAGAAAGTTAAAAGTAGAAACTGTGAACTTGGTAAAGCTGTGTTTAAAATGTGATTTAAAGACTGTACAAGTTGCAATAGACTTCCAATAGGAAATTTATTTTATAAAATCAGAGACTAGGAACCAACTTTTCACCTTGAAAGGCAAGTTATAGTAATAACAATAGAACAGAGAACAACAGACTGTTAACGTCACATATGAACAGTTCTTCAGATAAATATAACATAAACAAGCAGAACAGAACAAGTTTACCAAACTCTCCATCTCACTCCAAATCACCAAATCCATTCAATTCTTCATCCTCTGTGTCACTTCTGAGCAACTCCACGACCTCCAGAGGGAAACAGAACGCTGCCTCCTCTTCTGTGTAGCTGTGGTCAGACTCAGCATCAGTTCCAGTTAGAATTATTCCTCCCATTCTGAATCCCAACAGGATGGTTTTGGTTGTCACTGAAGTCCAGCTTTGTGGCTTTGTCCATCCATCCAGTGACTTCCAGGAAAGTTGCATGGTGCACCCTCCTGGTTGTCACAAGTTTCTCGCTCACTCCAAACTTTCTTTCTGCTGCTCAGTTACAGTTTTTGGCTGCATATTTTGCTACTTGCATCTTATAATCTCCAAAATATGATTTTCTTTTTGGGGGCATTTGTGTTCAGTCTTCTCAGTCTTCTTCTTAAATTTAAAATTTTCAGTGGTTCAGAAGTAATGGTGTGATCGACTGACAACATTTTAATATATAAATCTCATCAGAGTATAAGTCGCAGAAACACCCAAAGCATGAAAAAAGTGAGACTTATAGTCTGAAAAATACTGTAATAAATATTTTAAAATCAGGCAAAAACAAGTTAAAAAGTACAGAAATATAATGAACACTGAATGAATGAAAGAATACAATGGCACTAATTGAAATAATCTACATATAAAAACAATAGGTAGTCTTTATTTTCATTCATTTGAATTTTAATCAGTTGTTTATTCAATATTTTATGTGTGTCAATATTAAGTGTCTGTTATCTTTGAGACACAGTGAGCGAGCTAACATGCTGTGGGAAAGGAAAATGTAATTCCTGGAGGTAACCTGGTCTCATTTAAGTTTTGACAAGAGATTTTTAAAAACTATAAGGCTATTATATGATTTTGGAATGCACAACAACAGCACCCCATGCTAATTTCTAGTCACTACCAGTTAAGGTCTGTGTTATTCATCTAAATAACAGTAATGTGTTGAATTTATAGGGCACCTTTTAGGAAGCCAAAAGTGCTCGACATTTATTATTCATTTAATCCATACTCAGTGGTGGTGAGCTATTATTGTAGCCACATTTGCCTTGATGAAAACTGATCTAGGTGGGGCTGCCAATCTGTGCCACCACCACTACTCACCACCACTCACGACATTCATACCAAGCAATGCAAGTGAAGTGTATTGCCTAAGGACACGATGGTTTCCACTAGAGCCACTGCGGTCCCACTGCAGCGCCTGGTACTCCCATCCAAGTACTAACCAGGGCCGGCCTTGCTTAGACTAGACAAGTAGATAGGGGGATATAGAGACTGGTACTAGTTTGGGCAATGCTGTGTAAAGAGGATATACAATTCTGATTTTCTAGATTTTGCTTTTTAAAACTGAGATGGAAGTAAAAAAATAAAATAAAATAAAAAAATCCACACAGTTCACTGTCTTCTCTGTCAGCACCAAATAACTAAGGTGAAATCTTATTTTAAAGGTGCATTCTATAAGCTTTTCTGGTGGAGGATCTGTCAAATACTTTTCTTCATGGAGATGTTTTGCGTTGTCTGGAATGTTTCACAGTATGGCTTTTCTATTTTCGTGATGACCAAACCAATGAAGTTACAGGTCAGATGTGTGGAGAGGTGTTACGAACCGGTGCTAGAGACAAAGGAAAGTAACACAGACTAGATGTGATGTAACATAAGTAACTTTTATAAAGTAAATGTAAATAAGTATAATAACAAAAACAAGATAAATCAAAAAAATTGCAAATACAACTAAGCAATACCTCTAATGGGATAAATAACTCAAAGACAATATAAATGCTTAAGAGCCGAACCGAACTACAATTACAACAAATAATAGGTCAGTAACAACTTCTAGAGGCACAATACACAATTTGTAGTAGCAATGGGAGGCAAACAGAGTCACATCTGTCAACGAGAGTGGTGGACTGAAACTGAAATCCAGCTGCGTGGAGGAACAGGCGCACAGCACTTTTATTGGATGAGGCGATGGGATGTGTAGGAAGGGGATTGGAGGAGCTGGACGTCAATCCTCCAACCAGGCACGACGAACATCAGAGTCAGCCCAACAGCGAAGGAACCACACCCACCAATCAGACACCAGGTACCACACAGCATATGCAAATATAGAAGGTACAAACGGTAAAACAAACAGGGAGTGTCGGGCGAGGTGGAGCCAGGCCGCGAGCCGTAACTCACAGTCAAAATGCCTGTTTTTCTCTGTATTTTTGAGCTATAAACCCACCTGTAATTGAATAAATGTAAAGTAGAGCTGTTTAATGTCATACTGTGGACATTTCTAAGCAGAGCAATGACATATCCATAGAAACGAGAACGTGGCGAACACCCAAACCAAAAAGTTACACAGTGCACCTTTGAGTATTCCATCTAAACATAGCAAAGTGAATACATAAATAATAATTAAAAAAAAGATCAAAATATGACCATGAACCCATAACCTTGTTTTAAATGATTCACTGACTTTCCAGAGAAGTCCAAAAAATATAAAATAACTAAGGTGAAATTTTATTTGAAAGGTCTATGTAACTTTTCTTTTGGAGGGTCGGTCAAATACTTTTCTTCATGGAAATGTTTTGTGTTGTCTGGGATGTTTCACAGTATGGCATTAAACCTTTCTATCTTCATGGAGACCAAACCAAACCAAGTTACAGCTCAGATCTGTGGAAACCCTGAATGCCTGTTTTTCTAGGTATTTTTGACCAATAAAACCACCTGTAATTGAGTAAATGCAAGGTATAGAGCTGTTTAATGTCATACTGTGGGACATTCTAAACCTTTTAGTATTCCATCTAAAATTAGCAAAATTAATAAATAAAAATCAAAATATGACCACAAACCCATAACCTTGTTTTAAATGGCCCACTGACTTTCCAGAGAAGTCCAAAAAACACAACCTAACTAGTAAGAACTGCAAAAACTCCCAAACTCCTGTATAATAAATAAGTTTCCCAGAGCATTTCATAAGAGTTAGTAACTTAAAAGAAGATCTGATGCGTTGGATTCAGCCGGGATTACAGTCTGAAAAAGGCGATTTGAGCCTCCTTTGCCATACAGACTCTGCTCTGCTCGAATGTGCTGCTTTTAATAGAATTAAATAAGACCTTTGGGTGTGAGTCACAAATGCACTGTGACACAATCTTTAAAGCAGCGGCTGAGAAGTGGCCCCAATTATCAGGCCTGTATTCAGGATAATTACAAGGCACTGTGCAATCCCACTGTAAAAGTCAACCTGTTCTCTTCACAGGGGCAAAGTACTGCACGCCCAAACACTGAAACTTTGTGATTACTTTGTTGAACTATAGGGACTGCTGCTGGCTTATGTTGATGGTAATTTAGTATCAGAGTCACATCAACAATCCCGGGCAATGTTTCGTACCTTTTGTGATACTTTTTGTTCCAGTATCTAATCTTCTCTTAAAGGCGCACTATGTAAGTTTTTGGTTTTGTTTCTATGGATTTGTCATTGCTTTGCCTGGAATGTTCCACTGTATGACAAACAGATCTACTTTACATTTATTCAATCACTGGGTTTCACGTGACGTCACAGGGCTACGTTTGTCAGTGCGCAAAATCAGATGGAGGGCAGGAAGTGAACTGACTGGAGGAAGCTACTGAAACACTGTTGCGTCTTTGTCTGGAAAATGCTTATGTGTGTAGTTTACGGCTGTGCCAATCGTTCTAACCGAGAGAAGGAAAAGCGATTTTTTAGAGTACAAAGGATAGTCGTCCACAAAGGTCAGAAATGGGAAACGCTCACAGAACAACGCCGTAGAAAGTGGATTTTAAACCTACAGTTGCGGACGGGATGAGCAGAATCCACAAATGCTGGTGTCTGCAGTGGTTTACCTAAACATAAAAGAATCATTAACGACTAACGGCTAACAACGTTTTTTGACATTAAATTGTTTGGACAGATAGGTTACTGCCGATACACTGCAGTTTTTTTCTTTTTCTTTACACATAAAATAAGAGAAACACTTACCCTGGTGAAGACCAAACGATAATCATCACGTAGGCATTTTGCACCAAGGTTGTGGACCCATTCACTGACAAAAAAAGTTAGATGCCTCCAAACTTTTGTACGTCTTCATCTGTTGTCTGGTGTAGAATGATGTCTGGAGAACTAGGTAGTTCGTGATATCCACAGCCTTGATTGTCGGCAAATCTTTTACTTCGGTCGAAAATTCACTCATTTTCATAAGATCAGGGTCACGTCCAATATATTTGTCAACTAACTGCTCATACCTTTGCCTTGTTACTGGTTCTAAATTTTGGCAATAAGAACTCTTCTCCATATCTGTACATAGCCGTGTTTGTCGTGTTTGTCTTCACTTCCTGCCCTCCACCTGAAATTTGTGCGTCATCATGATCACGTGACTGAAACCCTCCCACTACAAATGGTTTTATAGCTCAAAAATACTTGAAAAAAAACAGACATTCTGACTGTAAGCGGGGTTGCCTCTCCACAGATTTGACCTGTAACTTGGTCTGGTTTCATGTCCATGCAGATAGAAAGGTTTATACCATACTGTGAAACATTCCAGACAAAGCAAAACATCTCCATGAAGAAAAAGCATTTGACAGACCCTCCATCAGCAAAGTCACACAACGCACCTTTAATCTTAATCTGTGTCTTAATAACATCATTAAAAATGTGACGTTTATTTGACTCATGCTTCATCAAGTACACCATGGGCTAATCTGTCAGGATCATTGGGCAACTGCAGTGCACCACCAAGGGAATAATAGCGATGATTATGTATTAGATTTAAATAGCACCTTTCCAGACACCCAAAGCTCTTTACATTGCATTATTCATTCTCTCCACACTCGGTGGTGGTGAGATACTGTTATAGCCACGGCTGCCCTGGGCGAGACTAACTGACCATCTTCAAGTCTGGAACAGGGTCACGGTCAGGATTCCCAATGAGAGATATAGTGTAACTCTGCATATTTTAGCGCAGTGTTTCTCAAACTGCTATACTGATATAAATATTTGCTGAGTCACTTTAAAGGTACAATGTGTAGCTTTTTTGGTGGAAGGTCCGCTACCTGTTTGTGTTCTAGGAGATGTTATTGCTTAGTCTGGAATGTTTCACAAAATGTCATAAAACATGTCTATCTCCATGGAGACATGCAGCTGACACCACTAAGTCAAGTTACAGGTCAGATCTGTGGAGAGCTGACTATGATCACTGTAATTTTCAAGCTATTTTAGTGCATTAAAACACTTCAAATGAAACATTCACTACGGGTCAAAAGTTTTAGAACATCACACTTTTCCATTTTTTTACTGTTTACTGTAACATATTCTAAACTTTTGATTCATGAAAGTAGCCGTATTTTGCAGACAGATGTGGCGCTACCATTAGGCAAAAGTAGGTGACCGCTGAACCTGGAGGGGCCCCCAAACAATTGCCCTCAGTGCCACTAATGTCTGAGGCCTCAGGACAATCAGATTTTCTCTCAATATGATATTAAATGAGAGTAGTTTTAATTTAACTACTCCATCAAAATAGTATCTGATTGTCAAATCTATTTTAACTGTCAAAGCATCCCCTTTTACGTTACAATGGACTAGTCAGCTTGACCCTGGTTTGAACATTATCATAGTATATTCATAATCATTTATTTATTTTTGCTAGTACAATTACAGTTTTTGTTTACATCCATTACATATAAATAAATAAAACTTTCAGCTCTGGTTATCTAGTAGGCCACCTAACTAATAAAATAAGACAAGTTTGAAATCCACCATAATTCAAATAGAGATGTGCGTGTCTCAAGAACAATGGGGAAAAACAGACAATAAATATTTAAAAAATATATATAAAAAATAAACAAAAAAACAACAACAAAAGTGCATGATAGTGAGGGACCCCAACTCAGGTTTGCCTAGGGCCTCCAAATTGTTAACTCCGCCACTGTTGGCAGATATAACAGTTGGCATTCTTTTAACAATGGAAATCAAATATTCTTCAGAAAGTTTTTTCCCAAGTTTCAAGTTCCCATAAATGTGTGGCACTTGTCAGTTGCTTGGCTTTCACTCTTCTGTCCAGTTCATCTCAAACCAGCTCGATGGAGTTTAAGTCTGGAGACTGTGCTGGACACTTCATGTTTTCAAGTTTACCATCTTGTTCTTTTTTCCTGAGGTAGTTTTGGCAGACCTTGGACTTGTGTTTTGTTATCTTTTATCTTTTTCTTAACCTCTGACTGTTGAGTGCTTACCTTTGTACCATTTCAAGCTATTCATTGGACTTGCACGACTTGAACGGCAATAAATAACTAAAAATAACTAAATTAGGGTGTTCTAAAACTTTTTACCGGGATGGGCAATTATTTTTTCCACAGGGCCACATGAGAAACAGAAAATATTTTGCAGGGCTGGGCCAAAATGATTAATTAAATTCTGCATAATATTAATTGTATTTCTTTATAAAAAGCAGTAAATAACTTTGTTTAGACAAGCTGGTCAGACTGATAAGTTTATGTTACGACTAAGCAATAAAAAAGTTGTGTTGCCTTAAAAAAAATGTCATTAAAAAAACACCTCTAAAATAAAAGTATTGCAGTTTTAGTCCATGCATGAGGTAAAATTATAAAATGTTTCTTTTTTAATTCCAGATTGGAGTCAACCAAAAGGGACACATGGGTCCCTGGGAGCTGTACAATGCCCAGGTCTGTGCTAGATATTTTTTAAGGCCATACTGTGTAAAATTCCGGGCAAAGCAATAACTTTTCCATGGCGACAAGGAAAGTTACATGTGCACAGGTCAGATCTGCGGAATAACAAGCTCGCCCACAGTCAGAATGCCTGTTTTTCTAGGTATTTTTGAGCTATAAAACCACCTGTAATTGAATAAATGTAAGGTAGAGCTGTTTAATGTCATGCTGTGGAACATTCCAGGCAGAGCAATGACATATCCATAGAAACAAGCAGGTGAGAAAAGTTACACAATGCACCTTTAATAGTGAACTTGCTTTAACAGTGAACTGTTTGCTTCACTTATTCTATAGCCTTTGTTTTGGCCAGACAGGGATGAAATTGAGTGAAGGGTGCAGCCAGAGAGACTTCTTAGTGGTTCTTAGCTTTAGAGTTTCTCATTGATTTGGTTGTTTAATCCTCGTCTCGGAGATTTGGATTCCCAGTGTCTCCACGGCGACAGAGGCAGAGCAGTGGAGGTCATTTAGACTGCACCTGGATGAGGCCTGGACACTGTTTACTCAGAGCCAATATGTAGAGAGTTAGGCCAAGTCATCTGTCCATATTAAGTGCTTCTACTTGTTATGGTGCTGGATTGTTAAATTCTGCAGGTGTCAGATCAAAGGTTACCCAAAAACAAGGAATAAAAAACAAAAAAAAGGAAAATGTTATTGCAATATTTACTGATTTATGTACCTCTACTTTGAACTACAGTTAATACTTATATCATTTACAGTACAATACAGCCATTTAAAGAGGGGTTCTACTGCAGGTAAATACAGTTTAGATCAGTAGATCAGTCTAGATCATGTTGTCACTTCTTTTTTCAACATGCTAGAGCTGTGTCAGGGACTTCCATGATATAGAAAAAAAGGGTACTGATTAAAAAAAGGTAATATGTTCTGCTAGCAACGTTGGATCACAGGGTCAGGGCCAGTTTATCTTGTTACATCTTCAGTATCTAAACCGTGTAAACAATGGTTCTATTATGGATAAAGAAAGTTAAGATCAGGAAATGTTGTCACTTTCTGTTCCAAATGCTTTTTGTGCTTGTACTCAGTGACCATGTAGAGAATTTGACTTTTGCATTTGACCCGTTATTTAATGTTGCTGGAGCTAATGGGCAAACTTAGATGTTGAGCTTTACATGGGTTTCAGAATTATGACAATTTAAAACCACTGCCATAGCGACTTAGCCTCATTCATCAGCCAGTTTCACTTTGTGGAAACCGTCTGACCTTGCAGCATTAGGATTCGTTCATTTGACGGTAGGCAGGTACTTTTTTATTTAATCGCTGCTATTTGGTTGTGGTGGAAATAATGCGCCAAATCCTGTAGGAAGAAGAGCAATAATGTCTTTTCCCTTGATAAAATTCACCAAACATTCTCTTTGTTGCTTCTTTCACCTCAGGTTGACACTAGTTTTGTTCACCAGACCAAGTTACAGGTCAGATCTATGAAGAGGCAACCCTGCTCACTGTCAGAATGCCTGTTTTGTTTGTTTGTTTTTTTAATAGTTATTTTTTAGGTGTAAAACCACCTGTAATTAATGTCATATTATGGAACATTCCAGGCAGAGCAATGACATACCCATAGAAACAAGCTTGTGACAGACCCCAAACCAAAAAGTGACACAGTGCACCTTTAAAATCTGATTATTATCTGATTTCTGGACCTTTAAGTTTATTTAAATCATATGCAAATTGCAAAATCTGATGTGAGCTAAGGATCAGAGAAAGTCAATGATTTTGCTGTTTACTTATAACTCAAACTATGTGATAATGATTAGATTTTGTGTGTGAATGTTATCACAGCTGGTGTTTTGCGCTTCACCCATTGATTCCCAATATCATTCAGCTCTGTTACTTTTTTAAAACACAAAAAAAAACATGCATTTCTCTGAGTGGCTTATGCCCCGTCACTCACGTCCATTGAAGTGAGAGATACAAGACTATATTCATACCATACTCCCTACAACTGTACAACAACTCACCTTTATGTAACAGATAATACTCCCTACAACTGTACAACAACTCACCTTTATGTAACAGATAATACTCCCTACAACTGTACAACAACTCACCTTTATGTAACAGATAACCCTGTGTCCTGTCAATCACTATTTCATCTTTGCACTATTTCTACTTACAACTTCTTGTATATAGCTGAAATATGTTTGATTACTTATTTTCTATGCTATTTTTATTTGTACATTTATATAAGTACGCCTTATTTGACTTACCTGATTCATCAACCGGTTTTACTTCGTTTCACTTCGTAGAAACCGTCTGACCTCTCAGTGTTAGAATTTGTTTGCTCGACTGTAGGTGCGTACTTTTCATTTAACCAGTCGCTGCTATTTGATAGTCACGTATGTAATGCGCCACTAACTGGTATATTAAGCTTTTCCCAAATCCCGTAGAAAGTAAGTAAGTAAGTAAGTCTTTATTTATATAGCGCTTTCACAGACATTTTCTGTCCCCAAAGACGCTTTACACAACATTATTCAGCATTAATCATTCAGCATTCATTCATACAGCATTATTCATTCACTCTATACCCTGGTGATGGTAAGCTACTATTGTAGCCACAGCTGCCCTGGGGCACACTGACAGAAGAGCGGCTGCCATGCCACTCGGCGCCATCGGTCCCTCCGACCACCACCATCACTCACACACACCACTTTCATACTAGGCAATGTGGGTGAAGTGTCTTGCCTAAGGACACAGTGATTGAATCGACTGTATTTAACTGACCTTGACTATCAACTTTTTATGGAGACCTGTGTAGCATGTTTTTTGGGTTGATGGGGGAAACCGGAGCACCCGGAGGAAACCCATCCAGACACGGGGAGAAACATGCAAACTCCACACAGAAAGGCCCGTAGAAAGAATAACGTCTTTCCCCTTGATGAAATTCACCAGACATTCTCTTTATTCCGGTTTTAAATCCTCGATCTCGGGAATTGCTTACAACACAGAATATATGGCTCCTCACTGATTGGCTGGTGCCTGAACTTGCACTTCTGGGGTTTTTGCAAACTGTCTATTGTATTCTGATTCCTGACCTAGTCGCTGGAGAGAAATGAAATTGAGCAGAGGCACTAGGTGGCACCAGCCTGGCTATTATTTGACATCAGTCATTGGCATTTTTATTTTTACTTACTTAGTATTATTTAATTTCAGTAATATTTAATGTATTATAACCCTGGGGTGTCAAACTCAAAGTCACAGAGGACCAAAATTAAAAACTAAACATGACTAAATCATGGGCCAAATGAATTATTTATTGAAAAATTTCAACAACTGCATGTTTTCTCTTCTTTCGAGATATGTAATGTTAAACCTTTTCATATTAAAATAAATGTTTAATAGTTTTGCTTAAACATTGAATCCAGAACAAGCATAATATAAAATAAAAACAACATTTTAAATAATGTCTCTATTTGATTAAATCACGGCCAAATTTGGAGTCTGACATTTCTGCTATAACCATTTGTATTTTTTCTATTGTTATTATAATTTATTGTGATGTGTGAGCTGCTGTGTCCCAGTAATTTCCCTTGTGGATCAATAAAGTCTGTTTAAGTCAAAGTCTAAGAAACTCTGAGGTAAAAGTGGGACCCAGACTCACATCTTTGCATATTAAAGAAACACATGTCGTCTCTGTTGGCCATACTGCTAAAACCCACCTCAGGTCAAACATTTAGCTCTGCATATTCTCTTTAAGTAAATAAGTCCCTTTATTTTGCTACTTTAAAAGCACTCCAGTTACAACGTGTGGTAGTGTCCTTGCCCTGCTTCGTGCTTCCTCTTCCTCTCGCCTTATTAGTCCTCCAGAAGTTGCTAGCAGCCCGAGCAGTGAATATGCCTCTCTTGACATTATGAGGTTAAGCACAAAAGAAACCCATATTCGGGCTTAGCACTGGACTAATATTGGAATGTGACCATGAAAGACATTTCTAATCTGCTCAGCCAAAATCACATTAACGGCCATAATGTATTTCATCCCCAGTAGCAGCACAGAGGCTTGGGGAACACTTTTAATAGGAGCTGTACTGGCAGGAGAAGGAGAAGGAGAAGGAGAGGGAGAGGGAATGGGGCTTCTTTTGTGAGGATTCTGTGATGATTTTAGGCACTGGGGACGCTCTCCTCTGTGGGTGAGCTCATACGTATTATGCTTGGTTAATGCAGGCTCCAGTGTGGTTTGATTCACTTAAGGAAATGTTGAAAATGGCAGAGTTCAGTGTTTTGAAGACTGGCAAGTCAAGTTGTACGTGTAAATATATATATACATAGAATAAGTGATGTGGAAATGTTGTGGAATGGTTTGGCAGAGTTGATGTTGAAGAAGTAGTTTCCTGTCTCATTGCTAGAGCTGGTAAGGGGCTTAAAATGAGATAAAAATTAGGGTATAAAATGTATAAAGAAGTGGACTAAGAGAGTGTGACGTCACCTATAGTGTTCAGCTCCAGTAAAATGAGGCTCAGGCTAGTAGTTATAGGAGCAAATTTTGAGCTGGGTTCTAGAAATAGGAATTGATTTACACTAGGATCATGTAGAGCAGGTTAATGCAAACATTTCAAGACCAAAATGAGGAGCCTGACAGCAGCAATTATAGAAAGAGGGTGACATTTTTTCAATACAAACTGAACTGGAGCCAGAGTCGATGGAGCTGGAAGCAACCCCATGTTAGTTACAGTTGTAAATTGCAGGTGAAGCACTTATATTTACAAGAGGAGCCAGTTGAGGTGGCTCGGGCATCTGTTCCGGATGCCTCCTGGACGTCCACATCGGGAGGAGGCCCCAGGGAAGACCCAGGACACACTGGAGGGACTATTTCTCTGAGCTGGCCTGGCAATGCCTTGGGGTCCACTCTGAGGAGCTGGAGGAAGTGTCCAAGGTGAAGGAAGTCGACTAAGAGAGTGTGACGTCACCTATAGCGTTCAGATCCAGTAAAATGTGGCTCAGGCTAGTAGTTACAGGTTAATTTAGTTAGTTAGAGCGGGTTAATACGAAGATTTTAAGACCAAAATGAGGAGCCTGACAGCAGTGGTTACAGAGAGAGGGTGACATTTTTTCAATACAAACTGAACTGGAGCCAGAGTCGATGCCGCTGGAAGCAACCCCCATGTTAGCTGCAGCTGTAAATTGCAGGTGAAGCACTTACATTTACGAGAGGAGCCAGTTGAGGTGGCTCGGACATCTGTTCCGGATGCCTCCTGGATGTCTCCCTCGTGAGGTGTTCCAGGCATGTTCCATCGTGAGGAGGCCCCGAGGAAGTCCCAAGACAAGCTGGAGGGACTTTGTCTCTTGGCTGGCCTTGGGGTCCCCCTGGAGGAGCTGGAGGAAGTGTCCAAGGTGGAAGGAAGTTAACTAAGAGAGTGTGACGTCACCTATAGCATGCAGCTCCAGTAAAACAAGCCTAAGTTTAGTTGTTATAGGAGCAAATTTTGAGCCGGGTTCTAGAAATAGGAATTGATTACACTAGGATCATGAAAAGCGGGTTAACACAAACATTTTAAGACCAAAATGAGGAGCCTGACAGTAGCAGTTACAGAAAGAGGGGTGATTTTTTTTTTTTTTTCAATAGAAAGTGAACTGGAGCCAGAGTCGATGGAGCTGGAAGTACCCCCATGTTAGTTATGTCCATTTATATATACAGTCTATATTACTGATGATGTAACGGTGTGAAATATTGCAGGTGAAGCGCTTACATTTATGGGAGGAGCCAGCTGAGGACATCCCTCAGGAGGTGTTCCAGGCATGTTCCATCTGGAGGAGGCCCCGGGGAGACCCAGGACACGCTGGAGGAACTATGCCTCTTGGCTGGCCTGGGAACGCCTTGAGGTCCTCCTGGAGGAGCTGGAGGAATTGTCCGGGGTGAAGGAAGTCGGTGTTGATGCCATAGGTAGAATATATGAAGTAAAGTATATGGAATTATGTTGTAAAGAAAAAAGTGTAATTTTTTATTTTTTTATTTTTTCCAGCAAAGCAAAGTTGGTTAGTTTATTTAATGAGACACGGACAGTGCCCAATCTACATGAACCTAACAGGAGAGATTCATTGTACCAGGTTGTTAGCGCAGTGCTCATTTCCACCTGTAGTCCCTGGGCAAGTGAAGTGATTGATTGTATTTAATTGACCATGTTTATCAACTGTTCTTCCTGGAGACCTGTGTAGCATGTTTTGTGTTGATGGGGCAAACCGGAGCACCCAGAGGAAACCCATCCAGACACGGGGAGAAAGAAGCCCAAAGGGGGGCTACAGTAGAGGTTAAATAATTATATATATCTTACTTCATATGTGTTGAAGAAGTTTTCAGCTTGTTCAAGAAAGGGTGGAGTCCCTGCTTAGACTGTTGCCCCCGAGATAAGCAAAAGAAAATGGATTGAAGGATGAATGGCACTTACATTTCCATGGAGTACCCTTAACTAGAAAAGTTATGTTGTAACAACTGGTGGATCAAATAATACAGACAATGAAACTCAAAAATGAACAGGCTTTATTCTTTTCAAAAAGGCAGACTGCTGGGAGCTGGGCCGGAGGCTGGGGTGATATTCCAATGTGGGTAATGTCCAAAACAGGGTCTGAAGAACACATGAATAAACAAACTTACAAGTTACTTTAAAAGAGGAGATAGGAGACACAACCTGGGCCAAACAGTAAATACCGGTGAGGATAAACCGGCGATCTGGGAGCATGTGGATGCTTGAGCCGGTTCTTTGTACTGGAGAGGTTGAAGGTTTTAGAGGCTATGGACTGCAGACTGTCCGCCCGGCACACAGAGACACAGAAGGGAGGAGACAGCACAAGGGAAAAAACAAACCAAAACAGGAATCCTGACAAGTTAAATAGTGCCTCTTTAATTGTATTTGAGGTGGTTTAATCAGGGTTCTAAAAGAACAAAAACAAAATTATGTCTAATCAACTAAAGCAACCCCTAATCAACTTCCACAAACTTGCGTTCTTAGTTTGTCTATTTTATAAACATACACTTGCGAGTGTTAACGTGTTCATTAAAGGTACACTGTGTAACTTCTCTGGTGGAGGGCGTTATCACCTGCTTGTTTCTATGGATATGTCATTGCTCTGCCTGGAATGTTCCACACTATGACATTAAACAGCTCTACCTTATGTTTATTCAAGTACAGGTGGTTAGAGCTCAAAAATATCAAAAAAAAAAAAAAAAAAAAGGCATTCTGATCGTGAGCCTCTCCACAGATCTGATACAGTGAAACATTCCAGGCAAAGCAGTAACACGTCCACCTTTAACCTCAACAGTCTAGTATGTATGTCCAGATCTTTAACGACATTATTGACTGTCGCAGCATGTAGAAGGCCGAGCCCTTTATTAAATGAGCTGGATGTGGAACATGTCATTTCCCATTCTCCTCACTCACTGACTGTTAATGAGTCATGTACAAGACTCATGTTAATTAGACCATGTTGTGTTATAGACTCCACTGCACACAACACTGCAGATATGGAATAGCCTCACTTAAAATGACTTGAATGCAGAATATTAATCTAAATATGAGTAGTTGTAACTGGATTCGATATAACTGCTGATGTGATGTTTATATCTCTGCTTTCAATACATCAGTGAGTGGGTGAGTTAGTGGAATATGTTTTGGTATTTATATGTAAAAAAGTGTAGCTTAATTCTGTCATATACTGCATATAAATACATTGTTTCCAAGTTTGTTTTTTTTCTTCATAATTTGTTCTTGCATGAACGTCATGTAGCGTAGGGTTCTATGACCCACACTCACACCTCCACAACTGAACCAGGCCACGGCCCATTGACGTCATCACACAGGGCTGTTTGTTTTACATGATGCGCAGCAGAGCTCTCGCTTTAGCGGAGAAAATAAGACCATGAAACGTCTATTAAATAGTGAGGCAGAGATGAATCCTGCTGTGATATGTGCTCCCCTGTGAGTTTATCAATATAATAACAGCACGGAGGAGTGAGGACAGACGCAGACGAGGCTGCAAAACTTTTGTCTCTGTTACAGTCCTGATTGAAGATCAGCACAGATTCACTGTGTGTTTTAGAGCAGACTTTATTCACTGTTTTGATCGTATGAGTGACATCAGCGCTCCTGACAGGGCTCAAATAGTGAACTTGTGTGTGTTGTACGTGAGCAACCGCCATGCTGTGCTTTGGTCCACCTCCTCCAACAGGGTCAAAGGGGTGGGACTTTGGGAACGGTTCTAAAGTCCTAGTGTGAGTGCACAAATAAATCATTTGAGAAGATTTTGACAAGCCCCCTTTCTTATCAATTAGTCAACCAGGGACACATGTCAGCGAACCAAATATGTCTTTGACTACAGCCCTAGTGGTGGTGTCATCCACTTGTCTCCATGGAGATAAGTATGTTCAGTGCCAGACTGCAGAACATTCCAGCAAAGCAATAACATAACAGTGGAGATGAGCAGATGGCCGATGCTATGTTATTAGGTTCTTTTTTTCAGACCTAGAGTGTTATTTCATACCTGACAGTTTCGACTGCTCGCTAGCGTCTTCCTCAGAGTGGTCACGTGATGTTGCTGTGACGTGTCCAGTCAGCTGATTTAAACAGGTTTTGGCGCTGTCTTCCTACCGGTGGAGGCAGGAAGACAGCGCCATCTGTAGTCCGACTTCCTCAGGACAGCATCCCAGGTGTGTGAGAGTAAAAAAGCCCCCTCATCCCGGTTTACAGTCCTGTGGGCACGTTTCCTTATTTCGATTGCTTCTTTAATCCAGCGGCGATGTTTGTTTTCCTCTGTCCCAGTGATGTTTGCTCCATCCCAATCCATAACGTCGTCCTGCCTCCAACGGTAGGAAGACAGCGCCAAAACCTGTTTAAATCAGCTGACTGGACACGTCACAGCAACATCACGTGACCACTCTGAGGAAGATGCTAGTGAGCAGTCGAAACTGTCAGGTATGAAATAACACTCTAGGTCTGAAAAAAAGAACCTAATAACATAGAATATTGGAAGACCAAATGAATCTCATTGGACTGTGGCCGATGCTACTCGTGAAAAGTTATGTAGTGCAACTTTAAAGGTTCACTATGTAATTTTCTGGTGTAGGGTTCACCAACTGCTTGTCTCCATGGAGATGTAGAATGCTCTGCTTTGAATGTTATACAGTACTGAAATAAACAATGACAATGGAGACAAGTCAGATCTATGGAGAAGCAATCCTGTACATAGTTCAGGAATTCATGTTTTTCAGGGTATTTTTGAGCTATAAAACATGTGTAATTGAACACATGCAAGGACTAGTTTAATGTTATACTGTGGAACATTCCACTCAAAGAAATAAAATCCCCACGGAGACAAAAAAAGTAGCCAGGCCTCCACCTAGAAGTTTAATAGTGCACCTTTAAGTCAAAACAACAAAAACAATCTGTAACTATAGCTAATTATTCTTTTATCTGTGTATTTCTTTAGTTTTCGCGGTGTGAGTTTATATCGATATAAACTCATCAGTTGAGGAAACTACTTGTGTCTGTGGTACTTGGGGGAATTATAAAATCATTACCCTGAATTCACACATGTTTAACTCTTAGCCTCTCATTTCACTGCAGTGTTTTCTTGTGAAACAAAATGGCTGCTCAAAACCATGTGCATCCATCAGAGCCCCGTAGAAAAAGTGTCAGTCTTTACCCAACATGAAAGAGCTTCTCGGGGCTGGAACATAAGAAATGGACCCATCCTGCCAGAGCTCGCCCGGGCCACATGATGAGAGATGATCACACCTTCACACTCTCCGGGAATACACCTGATCGTCAAACAGAGCACGCCAGGCTTAGTGGGTTCCCCGGGGGTTTGTGGAGAGCCTGGCGTAACAAGGCTAAAAGAAGCAGAGTGTGGAGAGAGGTCATTATATATAGGAGATGCTGCTTGATGGCTATATGGCACAGTGCTGGAATGTATGGAGTAAAAATAGGAAAGTATAAATCTGAGGTATCTGTACTTTACTTGAGTACATTTTTAAGTGGATAATTTTTACTTTTACTGCACTACATGAGAGCAGGTATCTGTACTTTCTACCCACTACATTTCTGAACAGGACTGAAAACCAAAAGTAGTTTTTATTATAGTCTGAAACCTGGTGAAAAGTCTAAGGGGTTTATTCTGAACACATTTGTAGTTGGAGCAAACAAAAATATACAAATACAAACAAAAAAACAATCAATTCAGTTCTTTCTATTGAACAAAATCCATTCAAAATTCAGCACAAATCTTTTTCAAAATCACAACATTTGAAGTCGTATGAAACCTCAAAAATCTGCATCAAATACTTCTATTTTTACTCTTTACGTACATTTTTAAACCGGTACTTTAATACTTTTATTTCAGTAGATTTTTTCATTCTTCATTTTAATTTTTAAATTTTATTTTTTTGGTCTCTTTTGGTATCTGTGCCCGGTCAAGCAGAAGTAAACAACAAGGCCAAAAATTCAAGTTAATGCATCTGATATAAAAATGTATTGAACAGATACATATGTACTCTAGTTTATGAAACTGTTGACCTTTTTTCTGTACCATTTTTGGTTCTAAAGTTCCATATGTTTTAAACAGACCATGTATGAAACATGGAACAAAAATTATTTCCCAAATTTCAAAGACCTGCAAATCATGTAAATAAATTGATGTATTTCATCATATCTTGTGTTATTCCATCTTTGAACTGTTGATGAAGGTACATGATTTTTTTTTTTTTTTTTTTTTATGTATTTAAAATGATAAAAATTAGCTTGGAAGGACTGATATATTTTATAGAAATAGTTTCCTTTCATTTTGAAGTAATATTAAAGGAAGAAAAAAGTTGACAAATGATGTAAAATCCTGCACCTTCTACTTGATTGCACAATTTTCCCTCTGTTACCATGACCTTTCTTTATAAAAAATCTCATGACTCAAAAAGTAAGAGGTTTTTCAGCCTAATCTTGTACCATATGGTAGAAAACTATATGAAGCAAATATTCAAACCAGTTTGTTAAGGATATGGAAGTGAGAATTGGTAGTCATCACTGTTTGGATTTATTGCCCAAAAAGTGCTGCATATTTCATTCCCTCCGTTACTGACATGAGTTTTTACATTTTTTGTCAACAACTTGAAAGAATCTCACAGGTTTAACTTGACCCTGTTGGAGTGTAACTCTTTCCTACATTCTGATACTTTACTTATTTCAATAGTCCCTCTAGTTTCTGAATAAGAGACATTTGAATGTCAAAAATCTGCCCGTTTCCCTCCGTTACCACTTGACCAGACACATCTGTACATTTACTTAAAGCTGTACTACGTAACTTTCTAGTTGGGGGTCTGTCACCAGCTTGTTTCTACGGATATGTCATTGCTCTGTCTGGAATGTTCCACAGTATGACATTAAACAGCTTTACTTCACATTTATTCAATTGCAGGTGGGTTTTATGGCACAAAAACACATAGAAAACAGACATTCTGACTGTGAGCAGGGTCGCCTCTCCACAGATCTGACCTGTAACTTGGTCTGGTTTGGTCTCCATGAAGATAGAAAGGTTTAATGCTGTACTGTGAAACATCCCAGACAAAGAAATAACACCTCCATGGACAAAAGCATTCGGCGCACCCTCCCCCAACAACAAGTACTTCTTCCACCACTCATATGGCAAGGTTATGGGAAACTGAAGGCGTATGCAAATCTGTATCATCGTTTAGCTATTAATGGGTTTATTAATTACAAGGCGCATGTGTCACATTAACATAGCATTAGCATAAGCGGTGATCACGAGCTGTCATTGAGTTTTGATCAACACGCCCCAGTGGAGGTGTTACATGTGTGCAGCCCCCCAGGGACAGTGTACACCAGAAAATACTACAGACATGAGAGAGACTGGACAAATATGAGTGGTGATACTTTGCAGCAGATCTCATCAGTATTCAACTGGGGGGGTGATGCTATGTCTGAAGATCTGTTACTCAAGTTAGACTTTAATGGTTTTATGTTACAGTGATTCTAGTGAAGGTGTATGGAGTTTTGCACTTCCTGTACTATCACATGACATCACAATGTGGAACAGGGGGTTTGAGGGAAGAACTATCAGAGGTGGGACCAAGTCGTTGTTTTGCAAGTCTCAAGTAAGTCTCAAGTCTTTGACCTCAAGTCCGAGTCAAATCCCAAGTCAAAGACAGGAAAGTCCAAATTGAGTCTACGAGTCTGGCCCATAAGTCCAAGTCATGTCCAAGTTGTTGAGTTTCAAATCATTTCAAGTCTTTAAACCAAAGCAGCTTAGATTTTTGCAATTTATATTAATTTTAAACTTAACTGTATTTAAAAAGTCATGTTATATGTATATATGAGTATTTATATAAAAGTTGTAGAAAGGCAAATTTTTCCTTTTTAAATGTCTTGACAAGATCTTAGTGTGAGTCATTAGGCTCAAAATAGAAGTAATTCAGATTTAAGAGTGCTAAATAACAGTTATGTTGTCGTGTCGTGTGCCCTGAAATGGAAGGATCGTGTTCTATGCAGTTCCCTCTGTCTCTCCCTTTTACTGTATTGTACTATATATTACTGTATTGTACTTTATATTACTGTATTGTACTATATATTACTGTATTGTACTTTATATGACTGTAGTACATTTGATGATACCATCTCACAGTACTTCACTTCCATCCAAAGTAACAAACAGAAGTGGGAGAGACATGTTCCAGTTTGTTCCATTAAGCACGGCATGTACCAACTATAAAGATAAGTATTTTCTATCAACTTTTTTTATTTTTATTTTTATTTTTTTTTTCAGGAGAAGCATCAAGTCTTCTCAAGTCACAGGCCTCAAGTACAAGTCAAGTCCCAAGTTACTGACCTTCAAGTCCACGTCAAGTCTTAGTCCATTTTATCAACTCAAGTCTCAAGTCCTAAATATAGTGACTCAAGTCTGACTCGAGTCCAAATCACGACTTGCAAGTCCCCACGTCTGCTAAATATGCAGGGTTTGTGTGTTAAACATGTGTGACTGAAACAAAACACAAGTCCAGGTCTGTTTGTGATGAGGAAACAATATAACATAGATTGGAAATGAGCATAATGTGAGCATTGCATCTGAGCTTTGTTATGAAGTAATTTTGTACTGTTCCTCTCAAATAACTTTACAGTGAAAACTACATAGCTTTTTTTAAATTTTCTGTTAGTTACACTCAGCCTTTTTGTAGAAAATCAAACACCTAAACAGCGCTGCAAACTTCTTATTGATCACAGGCTCCTGAACATCTGTTGTTAAAATCAATTTTTCATGAGTTTTTGGACCATCTAAGATCAGACAAATGAGTACATTCTGTCACTACGATAACTGCTGAACATTCCACCATAGATATACATGCTGTACTCCCCAGTGTGGTGTCAGTATGCGTTTAAACTTCAATGTGTGGATGGGGAAAAGTGTGTTTCCAAACAGTGTGTTGTATCTTGCAAAGAAATTTGTTCAACCATTATTGTGTCAGGGGATGAACGGGCTTTCGAATCTGCCCCCACCTGATTTTAGAACAGCAAAAACAAGATCAAATTGAAAGACTCACCGGTACAGACCTGCTTTTACTGACCTATTTTGTGTGCCATCTGTTTGTTATTATTTTTATTTTTTCATGTTGTTGTCTTTTCTAACTGTACTGTATTGTATAATGCTTCTGAATTGAATCTATTTTGTTAACCTCTGCGAAGTGTTTTCTCTAAATAAATCTTACTTACTTATTTGATTCCCAGTTCAACATATGACTAAACATATACAGTCATAGCATAACAAAAGAAGAATTCCTCCTGAGGCTGCAGTAGCTCAGCCAGTGGAGACACCCGCCCAATAGCCTGAAGGTTGTTGGTTCAAGCCACGTGACTGGGGAAAGTGTGAATACTGTGTGTTTACAAGATTAGAGCGGCAGTAAAGGCACAATTTGGCAAACGCAAGCATCACCAACAACGACTTGATTTAAAGGTGTTATATTACACAAAATGGACTCTTGTGAGCTTTAAGGCTGCGTTCAGACTGCAGCCTGAAGTGACCCAAATCCGATTTTTTTGCCCCTATGTTCCTGTATCTAATCTTTTAATGACAGTCTGAACGACACAGATACGATTTTTTCAAATGTGACCCAGGACACTTGGATATGTGCTCCTAAAACTGATACATATCTGACCTTTTGACATGTGACTTCAGTGTGAACGGCCAAAGTGCATTCATCCACCTACACGTTATCAACAAGACACAAACGTCACTATTCTGCGCTGAAGTAGGTGAAAATCCGTGTCACTGAAGCAAAGCACATCACCACTCACCACTCTTGGCTACGTCTCCACATCCACACGTTCCTTTCAACAGACGCTGCCGCTGTCCCTACAAAACACAACGGCCAAAAACCTCGTCCTTCTCCTTCTTAATCTCCTCTTTAAAACAAGTAAGTTGTTCATGTTCTGGCTCCGGTACGAGAGGAACTTTAAAATCTCCAGGTGCTCAATGCTGCGTCCATGTTTGGATAACTGTCCTCCAGTGTCACATGTGTAACACTTTCGGGCCATTTACTGTTCACACTGGAGTCACATACAAGTCGCATTTAATTGGAAATGTGAACGACGTCGCAAAAACATCGGATTTGACAAAAAAATCGGAATTGAGCATTAAGCCCTGCAGTCTGAACGTAGTCTTAAGTCATGTTATAATGTTGTTGCCTCCTCAAAAAACAGACTTTTATTATTAGTCTGGCTACATATCCAAATTTCAAAATGCTGTGTTTTTTTTTTTTTTTTTTTTTTTTTTACATTTTGTTTAGTAGAGATTGGACATTCCAAGGCTGAACTGATTCAAATGATTCTAGTGAAGGTGTATGGAGTTTAAAAAACAAACAAAAAATATAAGTGAATGAAATAAAACACAACTCCAAACATATTTTTGATAAGGAAACAACATTTATAACATAGATCAGAAAATTGCGAAATATCCTTTAAGTTAGGTGAGGCTGCTTTATTCGTACCCGCAGGCAAATTTGTTTTGCAGATTTGAGAGGCTGGTCCCACATTTCACATTTCATTTGTCTGCATTATGTACAATAAACACGTATAAAACACAATTACAAAATAAAGTGTTGCAGTGCTCCAGTGCAGAATGGCTCTGTTCCATAAACAGTTAATCAAATTCATCCATCACGCTTGGCTAAGATCACAATAAATACTAAATATATAAATAACAACAAGACAACATACTAAAATGCATAAATAAATAGATTACAATTTATTCACAAGTACGATAGCAGCTGGAACGAAGCTCTTTTTAAAACGATTCGTTCTAGATCTTGGGCAGCTGAAACTCTGAGTTTAGTGGATATTGCACGTCTTAATTATACATCCTGTGTAACTGTCTTGAGTACAGGGAGTCCAGGCTGCTCTGAGGATGGCCAATCACCTTACTCGCACATTTAACCAACTGATTCAGGGAGTTCTTGTTTTTAGCAGAGACACTCCCAAACCATGAGACCAATGAAAAAGTCAAAACTGATTCCATAAACGTTTTATAGAACAGTGTCTATAAAGAGCTGTATAAGACAAATGCATATGCAATCAGCTAGCATTTATCATTTCTATTTAGTTCTGTTGACTCTGTTTACTGTAACTAATTGAGCTGTATTCAGTACATTTCAAACCACTGATGAAATTGCCAGTGCTTGTTTTGAACCCATTGAATCAGTATAAAAACACTCCAGCCACAGAAAGTGTTGACTGGAACCTGAGGAAACAGACATCTCTGACAGCAAGGGCGTCCTCCTCAAAAACATGTCAAATTGTCAAAATGTATCCATGGATTTGACTCTTTGTAGTGACCCCGCTAAGAATATTTTAAATTACATGAGAGATCTTAAAGCAGACCTGTTATGCAAAATTGACTTTTCAGAGCTTTTAATCATGTTAATGTTTCCCCTTCTTGTTGGAGGGATTTGTGCATGTCTGAGCAATATTTAATCACTTATTTTCAAGACAGCATGTTGCTGTTGATCCCCCTTTTCGCTGGTACTTTATTCTCCAATTTTACTTTCTTAAAGGGACAGTCTGGAGTGTTGGACATAGGACCTCATTTCCTAGTGAGCCAGAGTGTTGGAGACGTGTGGAGACACTTTTTAAAATATTCTATCCAGTCCTTGTATTTGCAGAGGTCACTAGTGCTAGGCTAGTGCATGTCAATGGCCATAGTTAACCTGCCACTAAAAACAGTCCACTCCACAAAACACCTAAAGCAAATCTATTATTACACCAGACTGTCCATGTAAATGTCTGTGTTGATAGAATAATGTTTGAAATAAAACTAACCTTACATCACATGAATCATCGCATGTTGAGGGACTATTTTCTCAGCAGCAGCGGAATTTTACTTTGCCGGTAAGATAGGTGCTAGTTGATATCAGTCCGCCGCTGCCAAGCTTTCTATCAGGAAGTACAACCATGGATCTCAATCTTACAAATGCAAGGTTGGTTTTACTCCTATAATTAGTTAATCAACACTGTAGACCGTATATATGAGTGGACATTGTTAACGCGCTACCCACCATGTGCCAAATAGGAAGTTTCGCCAGGAGGCTCTTCCAGCTCCTTCTGACCCTGGCTCCAACTGACTTACATTGGGATCTTGACCCTGCAGTGAGTCTCATCATTTTGGTCTTAAAATGTTTGTATTAACTTGCAACACATGATCCTGATTTTATTTATTTTTTTTTTTTTCACAATTTTGTCAGTTAAAAATATCCTATTCATAATTCTCTCCTGTAACCGTTAGCATCACGAGATAATAGAGAATCTGAGCAGTGTTGAATGCTATGGGTGACGTCACACTCGCTTAGTTAACTTCTTTTATACAGTCTATGCTCGACACAGACACATCGACAGTCTGGTGTTATGATAGTTTTGCTTCGGGTGTTTTGTGGAGTGGGTAAGACTGTTTTTAAAAAGTGTCTCCACACGCCTCCAACACTCTGCCTCACTAGGAAATGAGGCCCTATGTCCAAAATTCCAGACTGTCCCTTTAATCAGTCATACACATTGGATTCGGTAGCGTCACGTCATCATTTTGGTACAAATTAAACAAAATCTGTTACTTGATGGGGTGATATGTAACTATCCACAGGAGGCGCTGACAGCTACAAAGCTCTTTGTGGTGAGGACATTTATGGCATGATTAGCTCTGATTGGGCACTGTACTTTTCTAACGCAGAAGTCAGTGGAGTTGTTTCTTTTATTAAAGGTTGTATAGAGGATTTTCAAAGGAACGAGAAATCCAGCGACTGTTTGTCCTTTTTCAAATGTTGCGCATGCGTGAAACCACCCCCCCTCCCCCACAGCTCCTACGTAGAAACGCCTCCTCCCTCCTCCTCCTTACGCCACAAAACAGGTTTTGTTTACAGCCGGTGAACTGCACATGACTTGTAAACAACTAACTACAGTGTTGGTTAGGCAAGACGGAGAAGTGAGGAGCGGAGGGAGCGGGTGCGCGGACATTTCGTGCGCGGACGAGAAGTGAGGAGCAGGGAGAAGAGCGGAGCAGGGAGGAGAGGAGAGGAGAGAGGAGAGGGGAGCAGTGCGCGGAGATTCCGTGCCCGGAGAAGTGAGGAGCAGGGGGAAGAGCGGAACGGGCAGCGGGGACAGGAGCAGGAACTCTTTCTTTGCCTTGAAAATTACGTTTTCAGACATAGGATATCGCTTTCGTGTCCTGAAAAACGTTTGACTAGCTCTTGGAAATAAAGTACGTTTTCATAATAAGCAGAAGTGACCTGTCCAGGAGTAATTTGTGGACCAGTGCGTCAGTCTTTAGACCCTGCGTCTGCTACAGTTGCGCCATCGCTGGAATGAATCTTCAAGAATCACCTTAGTTTGGCTTCGCTGCTTTTCCCCTTGTCTTCTTCTTTCAGCGACCTCAAAAACGGACTTTATTTTGTGGCTAACTGCTCCTGGATTCTTGTCGCCATTGCAACAAACTTTGTGTGAACTGCGAGGAAGATATAGGTCAAAAAAAGCCGCTAAGAACTGTTGCGTTGTTGGAGTAAACAGCGTATGTGCGTCTGTGGACTGTGTGACAGTCGTACGTAAACCACATAATGGCAGCGCACAGGCAAGTCAGTTACGCTAGAAACGTAGGGAGTTTGATTGACAGCCTGTCAGCTCACAGATAACGAGGCAGTGTCGTTATCTATTGGCAAATGTTTAACCCCACCACGTCCAGAGTTGATGAATTTTTATTCTCTTTTTTTTGGTCATCATAATTACAAGGCTACTGCATCTTTATAATGCTATCACTGACAATTTGAAACAAAAAAAAAAAATCCTCCATACAACCTTTAAGTAGTTTTAGCTGAATATTGCAATTTAAAATGTAACATAATGATCCACTGATGTCATAACTACATAGCAGACACAAGAATTATTAATCTTCATAAATGTATTTTCAGTGTCAATAATTGTACAACTGAATGGTGTGAGCTTTGTTCTTTCAGATTTAGTTTTTCCTCAAACTTAAAGGTGCACTGTGTAACTTTCCCATGGGTATCTGCCACAAGCATATCCTGGAATCAATTTTTACTTTAGGTAGTGTCAACTCTCCATAGTCATTATTTGTAAATTGCATCTTCTGCTTGTTTCTAGGAGATAGAGAAGCTTAATGCCACACTGTGGAACATTCCCAGCAAAGCAATAATATCTCCATTTCATTGAAACAAGTCTTATTTATAAAAAAAAAACAACAGCATTCAGACAGCAGTTCAGGGCAGACAGAGCTCCCTCCATGTAAAGGTCTCCACACTTTTACTCTCCATAATCCAGTTTGCAATAACTGATCTCATTACCTCTCCTCTCCCTGATGACTCCAATAAAAAACATACAACAATTATATGTGACATTTACATCACAACACCGTGCCCGTTTTCCAGAGCAATGTAATAAAGCCGACTTTCATTTGTGTTTTGGTATTTGCAGCAGGTTCACAGTGACTGACAAGAAGCCTATCACTCCTGTATTAGATGATGTGACCCCATTTAGACCCCTGATGTCTCCCCTCTGTCTTTGAAATGCATTGGTTTGGTTTATTCCTATTGAAAGCTGCACTGGCAGTTTGGGGTCACTAGTTTAAAAGGTACAGTATCCTCTTGGCTGCATCAGGGCCTGTCTGAAATTAACACTTATTTGATGTGCAAGCACAGAATGCTCTGGGGACCGCAGGATCTCATCTCTGCTGTTTGCAGATAATGTTGTCCTGATGGCTGCATCCAACCAGGACCTGCAACAGGGTAAAGAGCAACTCCTGCACATCTGAGGCCATGCTGCTCTCCTCTCAAGGCAGTGGAGAGTTCCTTCCTCAAGTGAGTGTGTTGTATGTATAGTTTGCTGGTTTTATGTACTTTTATGTGATTGTTGTTGTATTTTGCCCTGGCCTGTAGATGATTTTACATCAACCTGCTGAGGGATTGAAGATGGAAATTAGCCACACTGGCTAGAATCTTTACATACTTACATTTTAAATGTTCATGAATATGTGCTGTCCGTTTACAAATAAATAAATAAATAAGAAAAGAATAAGAAAAAAGTTCAGGAGTTCAAGTATCCCAGGGTCTTATTCACCACTGAGGCGAGGAGAGATGTGGTGAAGAAGACGCTGAGTCCAAAGCCAAAGCTCTAGATTTACTGCTCAGTCTATGTTCTTACACTCACCTGAGGTCATGAGCTTTGGGTTATGACTGAAAGAACAAGATGGCGAATACAAGAGGTCAAAATGAGATTCCTCTGCCCTTAGAGATAGGGTGAGGAGCTCAGTCACATGAGAGGAGCTTGGAGTAGAGCCACTGCTCCTCCACATGGCTAGAAGTAACTGAGGGGAGGGCATGTGTTCCTGATGGAGGGCCTCTGTCTCTGGGCTGGCCTGGGAATGCCTCAGGATCCCTCTGAAAGAGCTGGAGAAAGTGTCTGGGATGAGGGAAGTCTGGGCCTCCCTGCTCAGACTGTTGCCTCCACGACCAGTTTATCATTGCTTACAGATCCAACTCAGATCAGATGACTAATAGTGTTGAATAATGGCTGTTTATGAATATTATTAATTATTCAAAGCAAAATAATTTGAGCAGGATATATTCTCCATCTATTCTCTGCAAGCTGCCATCTAATATTTAGAAACAGGATTTTTTTTTTTTTTTTACTTTTTCTTTTCTGACCAAATAATTTCAGTGATTCATGCAATCATCAGAAAGTTATTTATATTTTTTTGGAAATAGCTAAGTTCCAAAACAGCTATTCACAACCAATTTTGTCTGACAAATTATTATTAAAATTCTAATGGAAAAAAAAAAGCTTAACTATTGTAAACAAAACACATATGATGATAATAAAAATAGAATAATAATATAGATAATAACTTACTAAAACCGTAAATATGTGAAACAGACTCAAAGTAATTTCAACAAAACCAGTTACTGCTTCTTCTCCCTCCTAATTATGTGCATTCAGAGCCACAGAGGCAGTTTCCTCATCACATTGCAGGGCCTATATCACGCACAGAGCATCTGTTCAGCTGAATCCATTTACACATTGGAGCTCCAAACACAGTGTTTAAATTCACATTATGGGTATGCAAATCCTCACACTTACATTAGAGTACAGTCCCAGAATTAAAAGACCACATTTAAACTGCTGCTTATCTGAAATACATTGACCAGACATAGTGAGGTGGAAAATTGGCTTCAGATTTGTTGCAGCATATCATTTAAATGCATGGCAACAGTAATGCTTCTGCTTCACCCATGGAAAGTAAAAGGTTGAAAGTCTAATGTGGAGTAAATAAGTGAAAGAGTGAAAGTACTGCCCCCAATGATCAGCTAATAATAGACCTGTCTCGATAATTACTGTATCAACTTATCATTCAGTGTTAGATGGAGCAATACACTGCAAAAACTAATCTGGCCAAGTCAAAGGTGCATTGTGAAACTTTTCTGGCGGAAGGTCCGAGCTGCAATTTAGTTTCAGTGTTATCATTTATCATCTATATTTTCTTCAGCAATATATAGAATTTCAAAATGTGTTATCGTGACAGGTCTAGCTGTAACATAATGGTTAAGGAAGACTTTAGCGTTAGTTTTCATGTATGTTTTCTTATACTTTATTACCGTATTTTTGCGGAGTATGAGTCGCATTTTTTTTTCATGGTTTGGGGTGGTCCATGGTACTCCAGTGCGACTTATATATTAAAATGTTCACACTGACAGCCGCGAGAAGCTTCTGTGCCAGTATCTACTCCTGTTACTCCTTTACCATTTTCACTTCTACTGCGTATGTCTCCTGCAGAAAGAGCCACTGTCCTGTTAGGGATCATAACAAACTTATTAAGACAGCTGGGAAGACTGAACACAAATGCTTCCAAAAAGAAATTCATATTTTTCAGATCACATGCTGCAAGTAGTGAAATATGCAGCTGAAAACAGTAATCGAGTAGCAGTAACAAAAGTTTGGAGTAAGCGAGAAACTTGTGACAACCACGAAGGTGCAACATGCAACTTTCCTGGAAGTCATTGGATGGAGCAAAGCTCTGTTTATCTCAGAAGTTCACAGAGTTGTTCAGAAGTGACACCAAGGATGAAGAATTCATTGGATTTAGTGATTTGCAGTGAGATGGAGAGTTTGGAAACCTTGTTCTGTTCTGTTGTTTTTGTTATAGTTTATCTGAAGAACTGTTCATATGTTACGTTAACAGCCTGTTGTTCTCTGTTCTGTTGTTTTTACTATAACTTGCCTTTCAAGATGAAATGTTGGTTCCTGGTCTCTGAGTTTATAAAATAAATTTCCCCCCCAAAAAGTATGACTTATAGTCCAGTGTGACTATAAGTCTTATGTTTTTTTCTTCTTCATTAGAAAAAACAAACAAACAAACAAACAAAAAAACATAGTGTTGTCTCCTTGGAGATTGATATTTTTAATGCCACACTGTGAAACATTCCAAGATTCCAAGTTGCATAGTGCGTCTTTAACCATCAAACTAACCTTTTATTTTATTTTAACATACATACACTATTGACATACTCTGGCAAATGTATTTTCTAGAAGACACTAGGGTTGTCAACAGTATTAACCAAACTAGATACAGATACAGATATTGATACTGAAAAAAAAAAAAAAGACATAACTTTTCCTGAACAGTTTCGTCTTCTGTTTTATCAGTGTAAGATCACATGGTATAATAAAGGGATACTTTTATTTTGTGTTGGAAATTGCAGTATTGTCTTTTTAAAATAATATAATGAATATCGAGTATCTAAACTATTTTTTTGTATCGAAATAGAGTTTATAATTTTAGTATCATGGCAACACTAGAGCACACATAACGGCACTGCTTTTGTTCTTACTACACGACAGTTACATAGGTACTCCAGTGTCCTACTTTAAATTCAATGTACCAACTAAAACACAATAAAGTAGTTTGCAGACAGAGATTTGCTGAGTCATGAGTAGAGAAGTTGCAGACTCGTGGTGTAGTAGCGATGGGAGGTAGATAGTGTGCGTGTGATAATAGCTGGAATAGCAGTCTGCAGATAGACGCTGCACACCGCTCCAAAAGTGAACAAAAGCAGATAAGACTCTAATCTCAGTAATGGCTGCGATGGCTTTGGGTCTCCATGGAAACAGATGAGGGTCGCTAAGCTGTGATTGCCCTGACACGGTCTGAAATAATCATGATGATGCACAACGTATGCCTCACATTGTATTACTCATAGCTTTTCCAGAGAACTTTAAGAAACTGGAACTATTGGTCTAATAACATTCAAAAGTGTTCATGTGAAATCTTCACAGAGCGTTTCTGTAACTTTTCTGGTTCGCTACCTGTTTGTTACCATGGAAACTATGTTGCTTTGTCCGAATTGTTCCAGAATATGGCATTAAAGGGCTCATATTACGTTATTTTCTGATCTATGTTATAATGTTTCCTCATCACAAACAGACCTGAAGTTGTTTTTTGTTTCATTCACACACATTTAACACACAAACTCAGCATATTTAGGCTCTGTTCCACTTTGTGATGTCATGTGGTAATACAGGAAGTGCTCCACTGTGTTTTAAACTGCATACATCTTCACTAAAATTATCTGGATAATTTCAGCTCTGGAATTGATCATCTCTACTGAACAAATGGTAGAAGGCAGCTGTTAACTTGAAAACTACCTCTACATGACATCACAAGGTGGAACAGAGCATTTTGAGCTTTGGAGATGTAGACAGACTAATAATAAAAGATATCCAAGCATGTGTGAATTAAACAAAACACAACTCCAGGTATGTGTTTGGGGAGGTAACAGCATTCTAATATGGCTCAAAGCTCACAAGAATATATTTTGTGTAATACAGAACCTTTAAAGAGTTTGTCTAAAATTTTTGACATAGGACCTCATTTCCTAGTGAGACAGAGTGTTGGAGATGTGTGGAGACACTTTTTAAAACATTCCATTCAGTCCTTGTATTTGCAGAGGTCGCTGGTGCTAGGCTAGTGCATGTCAATGGCCATAGTTAACCCACCACTAAAAACAGTCTTACCCACTCCACAAAACACCCGAAGCAAATCTATTATTATGCCAGACCGTCAATGTGAATGTCTGTCGATAGACTAATTTTAGAAGTAAAACCAACCTTGCATTTGATGGATTTATGTCTGAGCAGCAGCAGTGGGTTGTACTGTACTTCCAGATAGAAACCTTGGTAGCGGCAGACTGATATCACCTAGCACAGGGGTCTCCAACCTGTAGCTCAGGAGCTACCAGTAGCTCTCCAACCCCCTCCAAGTAGCTCACCAAGACATTTCTGAATTATATGCACTGTGCTGAATAACAAAATTTTGGATAATTAAATGGCTATTACCATTTTAAATGTATAATTTTGATGCCCAACTTTGTGCATTATAAATGGTTTGTTTTATAGACATCTAACTGTACCCATCTAAGGCCCTGGCTCTTTTCTACACTCAGTTTCTTGCGACCACTAAAATGAGTCGGCGTTAACTTTGTTTTGTAAAGGTAGCTCACAGGAGGAAAAAGGTTGGAGACCCCTGATCTAGCACCTATGTTACTGGCAAAGTAAAATTCCGCTGCTGCTGAGAAAATAGTCCCTCAACATGCGATGATTCATGCGATACAAGGTTAGTTTTATTTCAAACATTATTCTATCAACACAGACATTTACATCGACAGTCTGGCGTTATGTTTGTTTTGCTTCGGGTGTTTTGTGGAGTGGGTCAGGCAGGTTAACTATGGCCTTTCACATGCACTAGCCTAGCACCAGCGACCTCCGCAAATACAAGGACTGGATTGAATATTTTAAAAAGTGTCTCCACGCGTCTCCAACACTCTCGCTAACTAGGAAATGAGGTCCTATGTCCAAAATTTCAGACTGTCCCTTTAAACTCCATGGAGACAAGCAGGTAGTGCCACTAGTCCAAGATCCAGGTCAGATCTGTGGGGAGGATACCCTGCTCAAATTAGGTATATATGTTTTTCAAGATTTGCTAAAACAAGTGTAACTGAATAAAAGAAACCTCTGTCCTTTTAATGCCATATCGTGGAACATTCCAGGCAAAAGCAATAACATCTCCATGGAGACGAGCGCATGGCAGACCCTGTACCGGAAAAGTGCTTCTTTATTTTTGTCATAGAAAACAATTTTCCCCTTCACATTAGTACAGTACTGATTATTTCTTCTAGTGTTGCCACAGACCAATTATTGTCAATTATAATGGAGCTTGGTTATTCAAGGATTTCATTATTTATTTCCTTTTGCGTCACTCCTGTATCTTTTTTGTCAAGAGAGAGATCACCTTTTTTATTTAGTCCACTTGATTTCTCTGTTTGTTCTTTTTGATGAAGTGTGCTTATAATAGCTCAGTGGGAGATTTCCAGGGTTGTGGGTTGAATCCCTGAGCAGGCTAAACATGAAAAAAAGTATTCTTTTTCTTTCTTTTTCTTCAGTATATAACAGTAGATTTATTACATTGACAAGAGAGGTGATTTGTTTATTTATATGGCAATACCTTCAGTTTTAATCTGTGTAAATTTAAAGAGGACTACAGAGTAATAAGCCTAGTGTGGACATTAAAGGGACAGTACTAATTTGAACTATAACCATAGCAAAAAAAAAAAAAACAACAGAATGAAATAGACAGTTGTTTCCATGTGTTCCTCATTCATATAGGTTCTGACTGGATAAAAACCATGTCAGTCTCTGATGACTGCTTCTTTATGGTTCTCATCCAACAAAATTATTTTAAAAATGTTTTCATAAATATCTAGGGATGTAACAGTATATGTATCCGTGCCGAACCATTTCTGTACAGAACGTTCGGTTCGGTGCAGGGCTGGGCACATGTGTTTACATTCCATCACTCCATGTTTGGGGTGGCAGTGTTTCCTACAGCGCTTTATAGTTAGGGCGGTTGCCTTGACAACATTTGCCCCCCGCCTTGACTACGTCCCTCCAAACCTCTCAAAACTACGGTTGTCGCGCCCCAGTCCTCACTTTTGCCTTTCATCGGCACAGAATCTCCGCCCCACCCCCCTTCCCTGCCAGCAGATCTGCACTTACTGCAGACAATGTGGTCAAGTTGTTTATTCTGGCCAAAAATATGAAGATTAAGTAAAACTTCATGCTGGAACTGTTAGTGCTGTGCTTTACTTTTTAAAAAGTTTTGTTTAGTGTTACAAGAATTATATACACATATATATATATATATATATATATATATATATATATATATATATATATATATATGTGTGTGTGTGTGTGTGTGTGTGTGTATATATATATATATATATATATATATATATATATATATATATATATATATATATATATATATATATATATATATATATATATATAAAGGAACACGAGAAGCTAGAGAAATACCAGGGGCTCAAGGAAGAGCTGGAGAGAGCCTGGAAAGTAAAGGCATCAGTGGTGCCTGTGGTGATCGGACACTCGGGGCTGTAACCCCCAAACTGGAAGAGACACAACAGATACCGGGAAAAACAATGGAACATCTCAGTCCAGAAAAGTGCAGTACTGGGAACAGCAAAGATACTGCGCAGAACTCTCAAGCTCCCAGGCCTCTGGTAGAGGACCCGAGCTGAATGAGGGTGAGAGACCAACCACCGTGGAAGGTGAGAAACACATTTTTATATTATATATATATATATATATATATATATATATATATATATATATATATATATATATATATATATATATATATATATATATATATTTCATACATTTGTTGCTTATTTGAGAATATTTAATTCAATGTATTAGTATTAGCAGCAAGCAGTACTTTGCATTTATTTTATTTTCCCATAATGTTAAAACTAATTGTTGGTTTAATAAAAAAGCGTGATTTTTGTGTATCATTACACCCCTACAAATAGCTGTTTTTTATATTACACTGGAATACAAAATGTTTTCTGAACTACAGGGGTTGGGATTGTGCACATCATCACACACCAGAATTTTCAGTTAATCTAATCTTTAACTATGGAGATTTTAAGATGTTAACTGCTCAAATTAGTCCAGCACTACAGAATGTGCTTACTAGTGACCTCCAGCACTTTATCATTTTTAATGCTTTTTGAATGCATCTCTATGTATCTGACAGAAACATGGTGGATATCCACAGCAACAGTCTTTTTTTTTGTGTTGATTTTTTGACATTCCCTCCTGAGCTCTTTAAGAAACAAAAATAATATATTTTGTGAAAACCAACCAAAACCAAAACTATAGCAATTTGGTTGTACAGACACTTACAATCTATTTTAAACCATGTTATAACAGTGTATGTCATTCAGCACCACACACATTATGCTTTTAGATTCCTCGTCTATTAAAAGTTATGAAAAATGTCAGTGCTGTCAGGTATTCAAGAAACCCATTATTCTGAACCCTTCAATCCTCAATCATTTCATCGACTAGAGACAATGCAGGAGCAGCGGTTCAGATGGGGAACTAAAGCAGTCACTAAAAAGACAGTATATGAAAGAGAAATACAGACACACAATGGGAGATTTTTTCGGCGAGCACAGCACATTGACGGCATTATTCTTTGACCTGGAGTTAATCAACAGGCAGTGCCATTAATCTCAATAGACTCTAGCGAATAGCACTTTCTCCATTGTTAGAAAAGGCCCACAGGCAATAACACCGGTTTTACAGCTAAAATTTAAACTGTTTTCCACTCTTTGTTTTATTATTCACTATCGATTCTGTAAAGGCTCTCTACCTGATTTTTTCCCACATGTATTTGAACAAAATTTGTCTTGTCCCACTACACATATATTGTATAAACAGCTCTTGAGGTCAAAATAAGTCAAAAATATGTGCTGAATGCATATAGAACATTTTTTTTTTTATTGGTAATCAGGAACTGAGTTAGCATGCTAGTTGTTGCTTTACCATTATGGTAAACCTCTGCTTTCTTCTCTGACTCATGTCGTGTTTTAAATCCCTTAGTTGTCCTAACAATCCACAATTCACTTGTCCTAATTATTCACTATGATGGGTCTAACCACTTTTCAGGGCTGTGGCAAAAGGAGAAATTTAATTTATCAGCTGAGCGTTTATTTTGATCAAATATGTTTCGAAGCTCATCCAAACTGCTTCTTCAGTTCTGGTCAGATGCTGGTGGACACTTCCTTATATCTGCCTGAAGGGAAGAGCTAACTACACTGAAGCTATCCTGAAACTAACACATCTACTTGTTTACAGTTTCTGTTAGTTAGTTCGGCCTTTTGAACTTGCACTGAGTGTGGGGTCGTATTAGCAGAATCATTCAGGGCCATAATGGGTGCTAATTCTTGAATTGGGTTGAGAAGGGAGTTAAAGAGACTGTTTTTGTTGAAAAAGAAATCCTTCCTTGAACCAAAATGGAGGACTCAGACACCATCTGTCTCCTATTTACAACTCCATCCTCACACCTCAGTCAAAACAAACAAAGAAAACAGTAGTGATAACCAGGTCAGGTCCAGAGGTGTGAAAGTCCCCATTATGGCCCTGAATGATTATACTAATATTTCTCCAAACTCAGTGCAGTTCAATAGGCCTAACTAACAGAAACTGTAAACAAGTAGGTGTGTTAGTTTCAGAGTAGTTTCATTGTAGTTAGCTCCTCCCTTAAGACAGTGTCCACCAGGATGTTGATTTTATTTTTTCCTCCTTCAGTTTATTATTATTATTATTATTATTATTATTATTATTATTATTATTATTATTATTATTATTATTAATAATATAATAATAATAATAAATAATAATAATAATAATAATAACTGCAAAATATTTCAAATTTGCAAAATTTTATTTTTTTATTATAATTTTTTTTTTTACATTTAAAAAATCAGGTACAGCAAAAGCCCCAATTACAAATATAATGCCACTCTAGAGCTTCTTTTTTTTTATATATATATATAATTTGTTGTCTATGTACAGGACTGAATTTCAATTATGATACTCAAAGGGAACCGCAGCGACGTTAATCCCTCTCCCAAGATTGCCTCCATATTGTGTGTTTATTGAGACACAGATTGGCTGGTGCTGTTTGCTCACTGTGCTCCAAGTGACATTCAAAAGATGCAAAAGAAACAGTAGCAGTAATCAAGAACTGTGGTAATCAGACAGTTAAATACAAATTCACACAAAATCATCGTGAAAATGCTTTCTGGTGGCTCAAGAATTTAAGAAAAAGCAAATAATAATAATAAAAATTAATAAAAATAAATAATAAAATAATAATATATAAAAAAAATATAAAAAATTAAAAATTAAAAAAATAAAAAATAAATACATACACAAGGAGGAACAGGAAATGTTTATGGTCCACCCAAGACATGTATACAGTTTACATTAGCTCCTGACATAATTTAAGGGTTTAATTTAGTTTTATGGAATTCAAACTATAACATGACCTGTCCAAGACGCAGTATAATAGAGCTTTTTTTTTTTTTTTACCCCATCAAACACATTTATATTGTTTATGAAAGAACTATCTCCAGGCAATTCTCAGTCTGTGTTGTCTTGTTTGACCTTGTTGTAATGTTCCTCCCCTCACCTATGGTCATGAGCTTTGGGTAATGACAAGATGGCAGATACAAGCGGTCGAAATGAGTTTCCTCTGCAGGGTGGCTGGGAGCTCCATTTCAGATAGAGTGAGCAGCTCAGTCACACAGTAGGAGCTCGGAGTTGAGCCACTGCTCCTACACATTAAGAGGAGTCAGCTGAGGTGGCTTGGGCATCTGTTCCGGATGCCTCCTGAGAGCCTCCCACTGGAGGTGTTCTGGGCATGTGCCACCAGGAGAAGGCCCCGAGGAAGACCCAGGACACGCTGGAGGGACTATGTCTTTTGACTGGCTTGGGAACATCTTAGGATCCCCCCGGCGGAGCTAGAGAAATGTCTGGGGTGAAGAAAGTCTGGGAGTCCCTGCTTAGACCGCTGCCCCTGCGACCCAACCCCAGATAAGTGGAAGAAAATTGATGGATGGACGGATCGGATGTAATGTTTCAGGTGCACTATGTAACTTTTCTGATGGAGGTTCCACCACTGTCTGTCTCCATGGTGACGTTATTGCTTCTTCCACATTTTATTCTTTACTGTATAACATGCTGTCTCCACAAGATAATACAATTCGGCCAAGATACAGACCAGATTTGTAGAGAGGAGAATCTATGTTCTCAAAATACAGATGACAGTCGCTCAGTTGGTGTTTGGTGTTTGTTCACTGATCTCAAGGTTGGCAGTTTGAATCACGCTCTTGACATAAACATCATCAATAGATCTGTCAGATCCACAGACCCACAGGTTGGTGGTTTGATTCCAGCTCCCACAGATGAATGCTGTCATTGTCTCCTTGGGCAAGACACTTAACTTAACCCCCCTCCCATAACAGTCTCTGCGTACACTGGTGTATGAATGTGTGTGTAATTGGGTGAGTGGCTCTTTGATGTAAAGCTCTTTGAGTGCCTTAAAGATGGAAAAGTGTTATATAAAAATGGAATTGTTTACCAATAAGAATTTTAGCACAGACTATTATTTCAGATGTGTTCGCTGTCACAGTGGGAAGCATTATAAAGCACCTTGAAAGCATCTATTTTGAAATGATATGAACCCTTATGAAATGATAGTTGTACATTATTTTATTCTTAAGTATGAATTATTGTCAGTAGCTCTAATTCTCTGCATATATTAGGATGTCAACAATACTTGGTGCTGTTTACCGATCCTGTGTGGGTCTGGAGAAGCATTTTGTGCGTTCCCCGTCTGAGCAGGACCATATGTCTACACCGGGCGTGTGTCTGACACAAAGTGATTGGAGATGTGGTGCGTGGAGAGGCTCACAGACAAGTTAAATGACAGTTGATCCAGACATGAGTAATCAGAGTGGAGAAATGTCACCATAGCTCCTGACGCCTCCTGCATTGATTAGCTACAGACTTTATTAGAAGAGACAGCTGTGCAATCAATAACAAAGCCAAGCCCCGCACTTCCTACGCACGCAAGCTCATGTTAGAGTAAAAGTGCTGCTCACGACGTTTCTATGGCATCAACATTGAGGTGAGAAGAAAGAGCCAGTGTTAGCTTCATTATGTAATCAAATGATGCCTGCTGTTTAGCCCTATGTAAGAGCCACACCCATTCAACAGTTACACTCATGACGTCTGCAGCTACACGCTCACGCAGAGATTAGGTTCATTTCCCTTGTCTACGCTCTTTATAGTTCTTTCTTTCCTCCTCATAGTACTTACTGTATACCATGACAAATAAGTGGAGACAGGTCATGGCTCTTTATTGTGGTTAAGCGTAGCATACTGTAACTAGACAGGAAGTCAATGAACGCACTTTTATTATTTCAGATCGATATTTCATTTTGTATGACTCACTAAAAAAAACCCACTACATTCAAAAACTAACAACATTAAAAATAATAAAACATAATATAAAATATAAAAATAATAATGTATAGTGTTATACATCCTTTTTTTTTTCAGTGCAACCTGTTATTTTGCAGTCTGCATGTTGTAGTTGTCATATGGATGTAATAAAAGCTATAGGACCAAACACACACACACACACACACACACACACCCACACACACACACACACCACACACACACACACACACACACAACACACACACACACACACATACACACACACACACACACACACACACACACACACACACACACACACACACACACACACACAAAAGGAAAATAAAATTCACATTTTCATTCAAAACACCCAGCAAACATGTATAAACAAATTTCTGGGCATAAAAAAATGCTTGACTTAGGGCCTACGCTGCTAAAGTGCAAAATATCAAGTCTATAAGTAAACTAAAAATATCCTTATTGCCCTCAAAACAAAACAAAAAAGTACAATCGCTTCATGACTTTCCTGGTGTCAGTCATGGAAACAGCTCATGTCAGGTCCAGGGCACAGAGCCACATCACTTCCTGCATTTCCATGGTGTTTATTACATTTGTATTTGTACATCTGTACATTTGTACATGACTGAAATAAACCTTTCAAATAAAAATAGCAAGGGATGAGCAATTACAGAGACCAAGATGCATAATTTCAACTAATCCAGAACAGGACGGCTCGTCTGGCTCTGCGTTGCCCATTTAGGACCAGTGTGAGTGTCATGCATGAGAGGTTATCCTGGTTTACTGTTGAGGGTAGACTTATCTGTAGCCTTACTTTTTTATACATATATTTTTAAATGTTTGTATTTTACAAAGACCATTGAGCCTGTTTGCACAACTACTGCCCTTTAGTGGTGGGCAGGTTTTATCACAAGACGAGCTTCACATGGACATTTTATACTACCACTGCCCAGGACTAATGCTCTGAAAAGAACTGTTGTGTACAGAGCGATAGCGCTTTGGAACACGCTCCCTTAAACCTTAATTGTTCACATCCATGAACCAAGTTTTAAGAAAATGTTAAAGAAATATATTGGAAATTGTATACAGTTATATTTAGTCACTACAATTCTAATTGTAGTAGTGTTGTGTAGTGCAGTAATACTGTGGAACAGGACTGCATGAACTTATGTGTGAACTTTCTGTTATTATAATGGGACATTTTATTGTAAATTATGCCAACTTGGACCCCAGGAAGAATAGTCTTTACCCCAGTAAAGACTAATGGGGATCCAATAAATAAATAAATAAATAAATAAACAAATAAAATTGCCTTTTATCTGAGAAATAACTGCACTTAGAGAGGCTTTTTCAATTGTTACGACGCTCAGAGCAGTCGACCATTTTGACTCACTACACTTTTTGGCAAAGTTTGGGCCAATCAAAATGGATGGAGCACTTACGTTTGGCGGAAAACAAAGATCCTATTGGACAATTGTTCTCCTTACGTCACCACTCAGTGTAGGACGTGTGTGTGATGTAGAATAATGCCAGAAATATTCTTGGAAAGCAGCAACTGTCAGCTTTTCATGGTAAAAAAAAGTCAGTTTCTATCTTTTATGGTTGGAAAGTTATGCGCAGTTATGTTATAAAACATATTCCCAGATATGGTATAGGATACCATCGGTCTGGAAGGGTTAACTATAATTAAACACAAGATAGCAATCAGAATCTGCAAAGCAATTCAATATAAATCATACTTGATTGCCCCAAAAGTGCAGCATTTTTTATGTATTTATTTATTTATAATTTATTTTTTTATGGTGGTCTGTATGGGGAAATACAAAACCATAATGTGAAAAGTACTCAAAGCCCCTGTGTGCTCCTCATGTCCTCCAGTATTCACAGCGGGGGAGAGAGTATCGCTCAGATGCCCTCCCACATGAGCCTGTCTCCTCTTCATATGTCGGCGAGTCTCAAATCCACATCACGACAAAGTGCGGGGAGGGAGCCAGCTGGAACTATCCTCGGTAAACACTGCATGATGAATAAGCTGGGGCCCTTCCAAGTCAGTATTTTTAGTTTCACAATTTACATCAAACGTGATTAGTGTCGGAGGAACCAAAACATGTGAAATGAATCATGGGCAGGGAAAAAACTGTCTTGCACTTTGAGGAAATATAGTTTTATTTTTATTTTTTCTTCCCTATTCACTATCAAAAGTTTAAAGAAATGAGCAGAAATAATGGATAAGAATATTTGATGATGGAAATAAACCAAGTCAGTGAACTGAACATCAAAAGTGTAGTTTTTGTTTTCACTTTCTCATTAGTTTTATAAATGTCAAAATCTAAAAATGTTTGTTTTGTTTATTTTCAGTTTACTGATTTATTTTCATTTTATTTTTGAATAAGAACGTGAAGATTATTTGGTCTGTTATCTGGTCTGTCAGTGTCAATGTTGATTTTTGGGATCATAATATAGTACTAAGAACTAAAAGATAATATTTGTGAGCTCATCTTCAGTGTAACTCAAGTTCATATATAAACTAACTTCAGCGCTGGATTGCAGGAGAAATGCCATCTGTTTAATCCGGTAAAAAAGAAGCTCCGTGACATGGACATAAAATACTGACTGTGTGGCAAAACACTGCTGCTTTGTTCTCCGGATGAAGTGGATGTGTTTATCTGTGATGTTGCCAAAGACTCCCCTTGTTAGGTCTGTAGCCACCTTTATGATTATTATTTGCCTGCCGTATCTTAATCCGGCCACTTTACTTTTTGCAAACTGTTTTGGCTAATGGCACGTGAAACTGTGTTTGCCATAAAGCATTTTGACTGACGCTATGATGTAATGTTGCGCGTTACTTTGCAACATTCTTTTCTGTTTACTGTCATACGTTGACCTGATTCATCTGTCAGTTTTACTTCGTTTCACTTTGTACAAACCGTCTGACCTCGCAGCCTTAGATTTCATTCGCTCGACGATAGGCGGGTACTTTTTTTTTATTTAACCAATCGCTGCTATTTGGTTGTGACTATGTAATGCTCCACTAACAGGGCTAACTGGTATATTAAGCTTTTCCCAAATCCCATAGGAAGAAGGGCAATAACGTCTTTCCCTTGATGAAATTCACCAAACATTCTCTTTGTTCCAGCTTTAAATCCTCGATCTCAGGAATCGTTGACAACACAGAATGTATGACTCTTCGCTGATTGGCTGGTGCCCAAACTTGCACTTCTGGGTTTTTTACAGACCGTCTATTGTATTTTGATTCCTGACCTAGTCGCTGGAGAGAAATGAAATTGAGTGGAGGCACTAGGTGGCGCCAGTCTGGCTAGACATATGTATCTACTGCTGAGAATATTTGTTGAATAGTATGTGTTTGATCTAGCTGTAGGGGTAGATTTCTCTCTCTCTCTGTCTTTTTTTTTTTTTTTAATTCTATTCTGTTATTGTAACCTAACCCACAGCATGTGTGAAGAATCCCTCAGTCGTCCTGGTAGAATCCATAGCGAGGAGAAAATTCAGTTTGTCGACTGGACAAAGGTTAGTTTGGTTGAAGACATTTCGCAGCTCATCAAAGCTGCTTCTTCAGTTCTGAACTGAACTGAACAAGCAGCTTGGATGAGCTCCGAAACGTCTTCAACTTTTCTCTTCGAATTTTCTCCTCACCACTAACCCAAAGCAATTGCAAAAGCTATATATATATATATATATATATATATATATATATATATATATATATATATATATATATATATATATATATATATATATATCATGAACATTAAGATTTTTTTCTTGCAAATACTGCAGACTGAGGTTTAATTTGATTATTCAATTTTTATTTTATTAGTATTTATTTATTTACTTTAATTTAATTATTTGTTGTTGTTATTTATATTTTAATTTATGTAGCCTACTGTCTGTCCTACTGCATATGTCTTTTGCTGTTGTAACCTCCTGAAAACAAGATGGTGAGACATCTCAAGAGGCTTATCCAAACAAATAAATTCAAAATAATATTTGTGACCAGTTTAGAAGCAAAATTAAGCAGTTTCAAATCAATGTATTTGTAAAAAGTTCACAGTAATGCTTCTTTTTTCTCTGGATGTTCTTCTCTGGATGAATGAAAGAATATTAAGGACTTCACTGTTACGATGTCACTGTATCTATATATTTCTCCTCATATTTATCATAACACTCAAGTTTTATGCTGTGACATCCCTAACAGTGAATAGCCAGCAACCCATTTTACAGCAGCAGTAACTGTCCATGGTCCTGATTCCAATAAAGATCTGTAATACTAATATAAGTCTTTACTGCCTACCTGGAGCTTTACAATTCTTAAAGACTATCATTACATTTTACTAAGCACTTAGGTTAACTACAAGATTGTATCCTAAATCCTCTCCAAGATAAGCAGCCAACCCTTCAGAGCAGCCTGCGTGCCCTCTCTTTACCCCCGGCTTACCAGATGCAAATTAGGACATCGTATTTATTCCGTCAAAGTATTAAAACCCCAATTGTGGAGGGAGCCGTGTGGAGAAGAACAGTTAACATACCACAATCTCCTCGTAATATAATGCGTTTACTGGGGCTAGGCCAGGCTCTGCTAGATTTCCCATGATGCCCTATACCATGTGCGGTCGTAACAAGATGGCATTTTTCCAATTCTCGTGTGCTGTTTGTTCAGATATGCAGTGGTGGTGGTTGTGGTTGGGCTTCATACACGGAGCTCTGTTTGTGAAGATGGGAGAGGTAAATGATGTCTTGACCTGCAATTTTGAGAGCTGGAGTGTTCTGCGCAGACCCCATGGAGAGAAGAAGACCCCCCGGAGTGGACAGTGGCTCTGTAAGCTCTTTTAGCAGCAGATAAGTGGGGAGTAGATTAGTTGAGGGGGTTTGGGGCGTGCTGTTCTGGCTGTGTGTACTGTATATGGTCACTCACGCGAAGGAGCACAGGCTTGAAAACCCAAATACAGACAGGATTCAGGGTCAGAGGTCAGGGAAGGACAGTCAACTTTATCTCCACTGAGAAAGAGAAAGACAGGAACATGATCTTGCGTTGTTTATTATTAATACTAAACCAATGTTACACACTTTCTGGTGTTAGATAAATATTCTAGAAGATTAGCTGACTCGGTGCTGTGATGCAGTGCAGGCTGTATTTTAAAAGGATCACTTTACACTATTTTCTAGTGATGGGCGAATGGAGCCTCGTGAAGCATTGACACCTCAGTCACAATATTGTCTCATATGGTTCAATGTGTCTGAGGCTTTGGAGAAACACTGACCTCTAGTGGACAAATTTAACCATTGGCACGCAGGTGTCTCAGCATCGATGAAGTATTGTTAGTGTAGGACAATACTTGTGTGCAGAGCGACACCGTACCTAACAACAACAATAATAATAATGATTTAAAATAATATGTAAAGAGCAACATAAATAGCAGCTGTAAATAAGAAAGTAGGTATTACCTTGTTAGGTGGAATTAGATCAAAGTGATCCCAAACCATGGATCACTTTTTTCCACTTGTAGATGCCATCGAAAATGAAACAAATGCCAAAAGTCGCCAAAAGTCACTAAAATCACCACTGTCGTCACACAATACTCCTCACTATCCAACATTTTTAACAAATATTGGTGCATCTTTTATACTGTAGCAGTTTAGCGCTTGTCAAACCACAGAAGTGCACTGAACACTCTGAAGCATCTGAACCAATCACAGAGCGGAACATTCACTGAGCCAATGAAACGCTTCGATACACTGAAGCGACTGACACGCAGAGTGAAGCAGTCGGGGGAGGGACCAACACTTCCACACTTTGGTCACGTGAGCGGCTGCTGCGAGATGAGCTCCGAGGCAGTGCTTCAGAGGGATTTGTTTCAGAAAGAACGAGACGTGCTCCGGAGCTGCGTCCCATTTGCCCATCACTACTATTTTCTGATCTTTGTTATAATATTGTTCACAAAAATACTGTCCTACAAAGGCAAAAGACCTTAACCCGGCAGAGTGTGGAACTGGGAAAATGACATCAAAGTTTCCATTTAGTCCAGACAAAAGTTTGACAGCTAGTTGCTATAATGAAGAAATATTTGTATGAAAAAAATATTGAGCTCAAAATTGACCTTTGACTCTTATTTGGCAGTAACTGCCTTTGTATCATGTGCCAGAAATAAGGAGTCGTGCAAAGAAAAAAGGCAGTAACTGACATCATTATTATCATTATCATTATCAGTAACTTACATTATCATTATCATTATTTCTTTGATTTTCACCTCACCAAGGTCTAGTCAACATGGTGTTTGTTTGAAATTATTAGAAGACCTTTGAATTTCCTATTATTGCTGATCAGGATTGTGCGGCAATATTTACATGGTGTGAACATAGAATAGAATGAGAGAAGGAAACAGCGAAGGCGTGCACACGAGCAACAAAACACAAAGCAACTCAAATAGGCCATGTCTGACACTGTAGAAGAGAGAAGCACATTCTGAACTGGGATGGAGCAAACATCACTGGGACAGAGGAAAAAACACCGTCGCTGGATTAAAGAGGCAATCAAAATATGAAAACATACCCACGGGACTATAAACCGGGATGAGGGGTCTTTTTCACTCTCACACACCTGGGATACTGTCCTGAGGAAGTCGGACTGCAGATGGCGCTGTCGTCCTGCCTCCACCGGTAGGAAGACACACAGCAACATCATGTAACCACACTGAGGAAGATCACAGGGAGCAGTCGAAACTGTCAGGTATGAAAACAAAAATCTAATAACATAAATTATCAGAAGACCAAATGAACCTCATTGGACTAACATTTACAGTGTTAACACTTTGACAGACAAGTTATTTTGCAGTATAGTGTGTACAGTATGAATAAATACACAAAATACTTTCACATTAATGATAATTTTAGTATAACTGAATTCAAAGGTATATTTATTGAATGTGTTAAGACCCTGTGCTAAGACCACAACAAAAAGGAAGTGAGAGGTTGGATTTTAAAATTAAATATACAGTATTTATGAACTAAATCACAAACAAAACATAGACTGTTACTGCCTTCTGCCTTTGCATGACTCCTTATTTTTGGCTCATAAGACAAAGGCAGAGTACAGCAACTGACAATTCTGAGCTCAGTATTTTTCAGGATATTTATTAAGAACTCATTTTTGATCAAACATGATGTTACCTTTGTAGGGCAGCATACCCAGAGTTGTGTTTTGTTTCATTCACACATGTTTAACACACAAACCCTGCATATTTAAGCTGAGTTCTTCTCTCAAACATCTCTGTTCCACCGTGTGATGTCGTGTAGTAATACAGGAAGTGCTCCAACAAGTTTTTAAACTCCATACACCTTCACTACAATCATTTGAATAATTTCAGCCCTTGAATGATCTCTTTACTGAACTAAAGCCAAAAGGTAAAAACTTTTCGTGACATCACAAGGTGAGCTTTGAAGACAATCTAATAATAAAGGACAACTAATTTCATTTTTCAGGAATCAGTTATAGCCTGAAAAAATGAGGAAATCCTGATCTATGGCTCTTTAGTGGTACAAATTAAGTGTTTCATTCATTCAGCTCATTACCAATGTATTTTTTCAGTTCAATAAAGTTCATAATCCTGCTAAAATATTCTTAACGCAATATTTCCTGAGAGCACATATTTTAGATAGCAATTTGATTAACATTTTGCCTCGACATGTTTTATCAGCATGCTCTTGGTTTCACTTGGGTTCTATTTTTACTGCAGAGTTTGCAGTGACGGTGGAGCTGCTGCCCTTGTTGGCGCTCGCTGGTCTTCTTAAAAGCTGTTTTACATATGCTGAGTGGATGTGGGCAAACATTCACAAATGCTCATATTGTAATGTGAATAAGTGTGTGTGTGTGTGTGTGGGTGTGCATTTGGAGCTGCTTCAGGAAGAATGCTAATGCTAATCACGAGCAACACTTTCACTTTAAAAGCACAGTACTCACAGCGAACAGGTGCTCTGGCTTGTCTGCTGCCACTTAACTGAATTATGCCATATTTCTTTCTTTTTTTTATTTTTATTCTGAGCTCTGTTTTATTGGATGTAACAGGTTGCCATGGGTTTCAGGCAAATCATTCTTTCCTGATTTGATAGATGTTGTGAGTCTGGCCCTATCCCATCCCCACACGACGCTCTACACACTACACACTTCGATCAAGTGCGTGCTGTATTTTGTGAAAGTGCGTGAAGTGCGTGAGTGAACAAGGGAGCAGGGGGAATGAAATGAGAATTGGGAGAGTCCGCACTTCAGATGACGGGCTTACTGAACATCCAAGCAGCGTGAAACAGCTGCCAGACACGTTGTTTTTAAACCGCAGTTCAATTCATCAGAAAGCCAAAGCCTATAGCCCTCTTTAACCTGTTACCATCCACCTAATTTTGCGTGTGCACAATAGCACTACATACCCAAGTGCCATAGCTTATTAAAAGAAAACCTTAGAACCCACATGCTTGTGTGAGGCACCATTTTAAAGCTTAGGCCTTCTAGTTTCTGTAGATATGTACATGAAGACTGTGAGTGCTGCCTAACCTACAGTACAGTCAATTAAAAATTGAAAAAAAAAAAAAAATGTTTTGCTTCGAAAAAAAAATAGAAAAAAATAAAGGCCTTAGCTTGGGCATACTTCATGCTAGGCATTTGTGACTCACTACACTCGTTGTTCAAGTTGTTGGCAACAACTGTGTAGAATTTCAGATCTATAGGACAAAGGGTTTTGATGCTGTGAGCCTTTGTGTAAACAAAATGACAATTCGGCACAAGATTGCCAAATTTGTGCCAAAATAATAATAATAATAATATAATAATTGTTATTATTATAATACTAATTCTTCTGAGCTTTAGGCATGTTTTCTTAAGAAAAAAACCTAAAAGTAGCCAAAATTGTCTCTCCAAGTGCCAGATCTGCGCTCCATGGCCCCTCCCACACTGCTCCCTGTGTCTCTCTCTGATACGCTTATAAACACAGGGCCCGTTTCAAAGACTACTGCATGTCCCACCCACCGTTTGAAAGCTCTGGTGATAGGCTAAAACAATATGTCAATCACTTTCTGGAAGATCCAATGACTGAAGAGATTTCCAGTAAACAAACTGATGACGCGTGCGTAAAACCAGGAAGTACGTGGGTGCGTTAGCTTCTTCAGCGGCTTGTCCCACCTAAACCCCGCCACCGACAACAGCGGGGAGGGTCTCATTTTGAAGCTAAGAGTGTGAGGAAAACAAGCGTATCCAAGAGCGCCAAGAGAAACGGAACTCAGAGAGGGAGAAGGCTCGGAAAGGCAACATATTTTATTCATTCACGCTTTCATCCATTCATACGGATTTTCTGGATTATTTACCCACATGGAATTATTTTATGGAAAAAACAACTTGATATTCTTTTTCTGTGGATTATTACGGATTTATTGAGTACAACCTTTCATGGATTGAACGTGTTTTGGACCGACAGAACCGCTCAAAGGTAAGAAACGCGTATCTTATTCTTTGATTATGATGTGAATTTTTAAGTTATCGCGTTTTGGGCTCGTTGTACGGCATAAAATGAATGATATGGTTGTTTTATTGAGAAATTAAGCTTTCAAACAATGTATGGCCAGTAGTGAAAACAATAATGAAGGTGAATATACAGAGTGAACATTTTTTATTGGAAAATCTCCCGCCGGCGGGCGGGTGGATGGTAAGTGGTTTTAATCTTTTACTGAATTGGCCATAAACAAGTAAGATCTGTGTTAATGTTTTTACTGTGTTGTTACCTGGACAGTTTGTATATTTATTTAAAATAATGTTTGTTTAATTGTTACCAAACTCCTTCTAGTTGTATCCAGTTAGTGCTCGCTGCTAATCGGCTTAGACTTAGGCTACGTTTACACTGAAATGAATCACCGTATCACCTTATCGATCTGCATCCAGACACGTCGTTTCTGTGTCTTCAAGCCTTCCTTATCTACACAGGTTTGAGCATATTTGTTTATGTTTTACAGAAGCTAAAATTAAAACCGCATAAAAAAAAATTTGCATAAACTAAGTGCTCATAAAACAGCTCACTATTATGAGCTGATGCAGTTCAGCTTCTGTCAGATTAAAGGACATGACTCAGTGGATTATATGTGTTCTTTCTGTGACAGAGGGGTGTTCTGCTGATGGTGAGTCTGTTTAGTGCTTCTATTGTTGGAGACGATTCATGTTAAACTTTTCAGAGATTATCCGTCTGCAGGTCGTACGCAGAGACCGTATATATGAAGGACATATATTCTAGCCTCTTAGCGTTTTGGTGGTGAATTACTTGGCAGCGCATAGACCTACATCAGCATTTTCAGGAGTCCACACAGTGCCGGATCAGATCATACTCACATGAATTTGTGGGAGCTGGCGGCACCAGATCTTTCTGTCTCTGGAGCCGTTTTCAATTGGATTAGTGTAAACGAACACTGCACCTGCAACGAAAATGACTTGAAAACGTATTAGTGTGGATGGGACCTTAGACTTTGAATTAAACAATAATTGGTTGCTAAGGTAAGAGCTCTACACAATTTGAAAACTTTCCAGTGAACTGAATTGTGGGAAAGGCACTTGCCTAAAGTCCACATGGCTCCACACTCACTGAAAGTACAGAGAGAACAGCGAGTGAAGTGTGGGTCAAAACATTCCAGAGAACTGTGACACCAGCGCTCTTCACGTGAATGTGCATCTGAAGTGCATAAGTGGGACACGGCCTTTTTTTCTGCATTCAAAAGAACATTTTGATTTGAATTGAGGTGTTGCTAACAACAAAGGACTGTTGCCAAATCCTTCAAACCAGGAAAAAATCCTTTGCCTGAAACATGAGTACATGCTGCAGCCAAATGAGAAGATCAGAAAAGAAGCTGGCCACAACCAAGGACGTGGCAGCTCTTAAACAGCTGATAAAAGAAATGTTAAAATAGCTCTACCTTTTCATGAGCTAATGGAACACTTTCACATGTCACATGAAGATCGCTGGTAATTTGACGTCAGTTAAAAGCTCCTGTGTCACTGTAGAACCTAAAAATGAATGAGTTCTGACTCAGTGCACCTGGGTCAGAGACTCGTAAGGGCTGTGAACGTGTCATTAACCATATTATACACACAGTTACAAAGATGAAAATGCATTCTGGAATCTAATAGAATCTTTGTGTTAGACCTGAGCGATATGGCAAAAACTATTCACTTTTTCTTATATTGATCCGTCACAATTTACATTACATTTTGTCTTATTAATAACAAACAAATATAAAATGGTTTTAAGTCTTCATTTTCTCAACATAATTTTATTTTAACACAAAATCACAAAACTATTCCAAACCACATGATTGCTTTTGCTTTGGCTATAAACTTGCTATTAAAAATCTTCAATTTGATCAGTGATAATTTGAAATAAATACATCTCAATTTCAACACAGCCTTAAATAACAACAGTTTCTCTTTAATTTAATAACTTTGTTTAGCTCACACATGTAGAATCACCAAAAATCATAAATATAAAGTGCTAAAATAATCACATAGAAATACAAAATGGTCAAATGCTCTTTTGGGGGGTACATTTGAGGTCAAATCAAAATTAGTCAAAAATAAATGAATGAAACTGAATGAATGTTTTTGGCAAGGGGCTAACAAGCTCAGAAATAGCCTCATTTACGAGCTGTAAAGAGACGGGACCCGGTGTGCTTTGGTAAATGGGAGGACAGTGTGAGAGCAAAGGGAGAGTATTCACCCAGCGTGATTGGGTAACAGGGATAAAGCCACGTGCGGCGCCCCTCCTCCTCTCACATGGATGAAGATGAAGACGATGAAGAAGATGGTGATTCAGAGGAGGAGGTGAACTGTGCAGGTGCTGGGAAGTGGCAGTTGTTTTACAAAAATTACCAAGTCCCCCATTTGTATTACATTTCTGTTCTTGTTTTTTAGTACTTTTTTTATTTTTATTTTGTAAGATTAATACTCTCTACATGGTATTTTGCTACATAGTCAAGATCCAGTTTCCTGTATCAAAGCTGGAGTTGTGTTTTGTTTCATTCACACATGTTTGAGTAATCCTTTATTTATTATTAGTCTGTCTACATCTCCAAAGCTCAAAAGTCTCTGTTCCTCCTTGTGATGTCAGGAAGCATTAGTTTGAAAGTTAACAGCTTTTACCTTTTGTTCACTCGAGATTTGTAATTCCAAGGCTGAAATTTTCCAAATGATTCTAGTGAAGGTGTTTAAAGACACAGTGCAGAACGTTCTGTAATAAAGCGCAGATGTAGGACACAAGGAAGGAGCTGGGAGGGAGTCCGGTAGAGCAGGTAGGTATTGGACTGGGGGGTCTGGAGGAGCACGAGTCGACCAGGTGAGTACAGATGGAAGATCCAGGGAGCACTGAGAGCAGAAAAACATCTTCAGGAAGAGCGCCGTGAGGTAGTTACCAATTATGGAAAACTGAGGAACTGTCGGGAGTGGAGGGAGAAGCGGGCTGATACAGGCAGGAGAAGACTGGAGGTGGATCTCAGGTGTGTGATGATGAAGAGGCTGCAGATGATGCTGTAAAGTGATTCCTCCAAGGCAGGTGAAACACAAAAGGGAGGGGGGAAGGGACCTAACCCTAACCCTAACTGGAGGATCATCACCAAGTCATCGTTTTGCAAGTCTCAAGTAAGTCCCAAATCAAATACAGGCAAGTCCAAGTCGAGTCTCAAGTCACTGGTCCATAAGTCCAAATCAAGTCCAAGTCGTCTGCTTTGAGCTTCAAGTCATTTCAAGTCTTTAAACCAAAGAACCAAATATAGCTTAGATTTTTGCAATTTATATGAATTTTAAGATAAATTGTACTTATAAAGTCATAATATGTGAGTATTTATAGTGTATATAAGAGTAGTAGAAATGCTTTTTTTTTTCCTTTTCAAATGTCTTCACATGATCTTAGAGTGAATCATTACAGTCAGAATAAAACAAATTCAGACTAAAAGTGCTTCTCAAGTCACAGGCCTCAAGTCAGAGTCAAGTCCCAAGTCACTGACCTTCAAGTCCAAGTCAAATCCCAATTCTTAGTCCATTTCCATTTTATCAAGTCAGGTCCTCTGCTTTCTTCATTGCCAAATGACATCACAAGGTTTGAGAGAAGAACTCAGCCTAAATATGCAGGGGTTTTGTGTTTGAGTAATCCTTTATTTTTTATTATTAGTCTGTCTACAACTCCAAAGCTCAAAATGCTCAGTTCCAGCTTGTGATGTCATGCAGCAGTAGTTGTCAAGTTAACAGCGACCTTTGACCTTTTGTTTTGTAGAGATAAATCATTCCAGGGCTGAAATCAGCCGACAACAACAACAACAACTACTACTACTACTACTACTACTACTACTACTACTACTACTACTACTACTACTACTACTACTACTACTACTACTACTACTACTACTACTACTACTACTACTACTGGTGTATTTTTGATGCAGAAATAACAATATATCCCATAACAACATATATAGAAAATAACATTGGATGCACCTCATTATTATCACAGGACATCCATTCCCATCTAAATGTTTACAGGGGAATGTGGTGTTCAAAATGTGTCTAGAATAAAACAAGGAAGTCCAAATTAGTGTTTAAATCAATACAGAGAGCTAACTACATTTGATTAACTGACAGAAAATGTCTGGAGCAACCTCTGTTAATTAGTATAGGTGAAGCAATATAACCCCAAATTAAAGACATTTCATTTGACAGCCTAATCTATAATGCTAATCTATTATAAATGTATTTGTTATTAGAGGCAAAGTAAAGTCACAGTACACTTTGTGTAAACTGTCTGACCTCGCAGCATTAGAATTTGTTCCCTCGACCGTAGGTGGGTACTTTTTTCATTTAACCAATCGCTGCTATTTGGTCGTGCCGTATGTAATGCACCGCTAACGGGGCTAACTGGTAAATTAAGCTTTTCAAAATCCCATAGGAAGAAGGGCAATAAACGTGTTAAAATTCACCGAACATTCTCTTTGTTCCAGCTTTAAATCCTCAATCTGGGGAATCGTTGCCAACACAGAATGTATGGCTTCATCTACATCCATCTTGACCGCTTTTTTTACTGTTGTTCTGTACCATAAAAGTGACACAGTCATGGCCTAACAGCTCTTCACTGATTGAAAGCACCCATTATGGCCCTGAATGATTATACTAATATAACCCCACACTCAGTGCAGCAAACTAACAGAAACTGTTAACAAGTAGGTGTGCTAGTTTCAGAGTAGTTTCCTTGTAGTTAGCTCCTCCCTTCAGGCAGATATAAGGAAGTCTCCACCAGCATTTTGACCAGAACTGAAGAAGCAGCTTGGATGAGCTGCGAAATATATTCTTTTGTCCAGTTGATAGATTGAATTTCTCCTTATGCCATGGATTCTACTTGGACGACAGAGGGATTTTACACAGAAGGGATTACTGTATTTTTGAGCAATAGAAACACCTGTAATAAGTAAATGCTAGATGGGTATATTTAATGTCATACCATATAACAGACCAGGTAAAGCAATGGCATTTCCATGGAGACAAGCAGCTGACGAACCTTCCACTAGAAAAGTTACACAATGCACCTTTAAGGCTTAATGCAATAAGAGATAAATTTAACTACACAAATAAGACACTAGCCACACGCTGATGTATTGACCAGTGGGTAGAGAGCAGCTTGGTGTTTTGTAAATCCCCTTTATTTCTGACCTAGCATTTGTGTAACTCATGTTCCAGATATTGATTGAGTTGTCTGGAGTGAAATACTTGAACCACCCTTGTTACCCGTAAGAATTATCGCCCAATCAGTCCCAGCAGAAACAGACCACTCGGAGAAGAAGGCCTCTGCTTCTCCGAGTGGCTTCGTGATTTCCTCCGTTTTCGCCATTTGCATCACTCAGTGGGAGAGTTGTTTTTGAAATTTGTTCCAAGGTTTTCGCGTAGGTGTCAACAACTGCTGCCTCTGAATCTGAAGCCCGGGGTCCATGATGGGCTGCTGGTACGCTCCCCCCAAGCATGCGAGAAATTCAAAAACATTTGACTGAACGCTGATAACACAGAGGGAAATAAAGGTAAGAAGAAGCAAAGACAGAGTTAAAATAAAGAACTTTGAGAATGAGTTCAGACATGTGGGAGGATGCATGGGAGGGAGAGATTGTTGGAAGATGGGAAAACATGAGGTTCAAATGTCAAATTATAATGTTGCGTTGTGGGTTTAATGTCCGATTCAGTTCAAGTTTATTTTTGTGTAGCACAAAATTACAGCTGCAGTTGCATCAAAGCTTCACAAGTTTTTATCGATCTTAAATAAGGATGTAACAATAACCAAAATATCGTCAAAGTTCTCACAATAACATAGTGGATCATCACAATACATCCAATTACAAGTCTCTTTGCTTAAATTAAGAGCTATGATGCAGGAATAGCTTAAAAAAAAGACAGAGGGAACTACATAGACCATGATCCTTTGCTCCATTTCAGCGTAGACTACATAAAGAAATAACGTTCTAAGCACTTTTAAGTCTTGTCAAGGCATTTTAAGAGACAATTGTAGCATAACAGTTTTGTTAGCCTCCACAAAATGTCACAATAAATATCGTACCATGAGATGTAGGGCTGCGATACGATACATACCTCGATACATAGGCCATGATACGATACATACCTCGATACACTGAGCTTTCGATTCAGTACAATCTATTTCAAATCAATTCAATATGGTTCAATAAAAATGTATTTCTAAATGGCTGTGATACTAAAAGTCTTTGTGTTTCATATTAACTTTGCACAAGAAGTGTTTTAACAAATATTTTAATCATCAAAACAGTGAAAATACCAAATGTTTCCTTTCTCTGAACAAACAACAATAGTGTAGCACTTTAACAAAGTAATTCAGTAAAATATACCAAAAAATACTCTTGGCGATATATATCGATTCAGCAGCTCAAGATATCAATACTGTATCAACACATTAAACGATATGATATATCGATATTTCTGCACACCCCTAGTGAGATGTATCTCCTGAAAATATCGTACCAAAAGATTTGAATACTGTTACATCCCTAATCGTGAGCCTCACCACCATATCGTGAGCTTCCCCACGATGTCGCAATAAATATCGTACCATGAGGTTCATACCATGACAATATTGTATCAAGAGACTTGCATATCGTTACACCACTAATCTCAAATCATAATAACATTAATAACTAAAAGGTCAGTTGATAGAGCGTAAAGTTGGAGACAGCTGAACAACTACTTAAAAGTATGTTGCCTGATTTTATTCTTGTAAATGAATAAAAAATAGTACAGAAATAAAAGCATGTTTTGACAAAATCAGCTGCACCGTTTGTCTCTAATTGTAAAATATGATATTGATTGCAAACCTGGAAGAAGATTCATGATTCATTCAGGGTTTTTGAGAGCCAGGAAACATAGTTACCTAAAATAAAATCAGGCTCCAGCTGCAATAATATTACAGGTCTGATCTGTGGAGAGGCTCACTGTAGGAATGTATGTATTTTTTATGGCATTATGCAAGGTAGTTTACAAATAACATGGTACATTCCGGGCAAAGCAAAAAACATAGACCAATTCATTAATTATATTACAGAAACGAGCTTTGAGAATCATCCACAAAGTTGGATTTTTACACCACACCCATAATCTTTTTATTCAATCCAAGATCCTAAAGATCCCTGACCTTGTACAACATTATACACTGGTAATTTTATTTAGAGCATTCAACAATTTACTACCAAGTAATCTACAAAGTTTGTTCAAAATGAAAGAGAGAACTCATTATTTTAGAGCGTATGAAAATTTCAAATTGCCCAATGTATGTGGTGTAAAACTCTGGATCTCAAGCAATGCAGGAATATCCACAAATTCAGGTTGTTATATGAACATATGGTCTGGTCACAGTGTATGGAGAGAGGGTCTTAATATTAGAACAATAGTGCCTTCTGTTGTGCTACACACCATGATTTATGATACATGAATAGTGCTGGTCTATGGTTGCAGTTTTCTTACCATTGCTGCTATGTGCTGTTCATTACATTACTTTTATCTGTTGTATGTTACCATTGTTTGTAGCCTTAACCGTACCATTGTTGGTATGTTTATGTTATACTACTATGATATAACATGTACTCATTATCCGCACTTGTAAGTAGTTCATATAGTTTAATGCAAAATGTCTGAAAAATGCAAAAAAAAAAAAAAAAAAGATCATTGTGTTAGATTAGAAGAGTGGGGGTGGGATTAAATGGGATTATTTTCTTCTTCCAAGATATAAAATATGGCTACGGGACCTTGCTAATATTTTACACCAGTGGAGAGTGACGTTAACAGTCGGATTGGTGCAGCATCTGCCGTGATGTGATCACTGTATCGGACCGTTGTGGTGAACAGGGAGCTGAGCCGAAAGGCGAAGCTTTCGATTTACCGTCAGTCTATGTTCCTGCCCTCACCTATGGTCATGAGCTCTGGGTAAGTGACTGCAGGGTGGATGGGCGCTCCCTTAGAGATAAGGTGAGGAGCTCAGTCACACGGGAGGAACTTGGAGCAGAGCTGTTGCTCCTCCATGTTGAGAGGAGCCAGCTGAGGTGGATAGGGCATCTGTTCCAGATGACTCTTGGGCACTTCCCTCGTGAGGGGTTCAGGCACGTCCCACTGAGAGGAGACCCCGGGGAAGACCCAGGACACGCTGGAGGGACTTTTTCTCTCGACTGGCCTGGGAACACCTCGGGGTTCCTTGGAGGAGCTGGAGGACGGGTTTGGGGTGAAGGAAGTCTGGGAGTCCCTGCTTAGACAGCTGCTCCCTCAACCCGACCCCAGATAAGTGGAAGAAAATGGATGGATGGATAAACTAATGTCATTTTAGAAAGTGTGGCAACGTCTTATTGATTTTTTACAGTCTGTAACTATGTGAGAAACATCTCCAAATTCACTTTAGATATATGTACCTCCGGAGGCTGTTGTTATGTTTGATCTCAGTTTTGTGTGATTTACTTTTATTTTAACCTTTATATACCAAAAAGCACTGAGCGCTATTGGTCTTGTAGAATTTGAATTGTGAACTGGTTTTGGCTCAATAAACATGTGATGACTATAGAATGTAAATCTCTTACTTGACCAAAATAAATACATAAATAAAAAATAATAGACAAGAGGGTGGCAGAGCCTTTAACAGTAAATCTAGGATACATGTTACTAATGAAATGTACTAGTTGTAATTGAGTATTTTAGTCCAGCTAACAACACAATAAAAGTACAGTTAACTGGTTCTGTGTCTGTGTGTATGAAGGTTACACCACAGCAGCAGCTCAAAGACATTTTTCCCAACTGTAAAAAAGGTGAAAGATAAAGATTGAGCACAGATGAAAGCGTTTGGAGCTTGGATCATTGACCTTAAGGCTGATTGATGGCTGTCACCTGCTGAGAAAGAACTGCTCCTCCTCAGGGACACAGTTCAAAGTGTGACTTCAGACTGAGCCAATGTAAAGGAGAATCAAAGCACAGCACACACACCGCGGGGATCAATACACCTCCAGCTGGGGGCGCTGTCTTCAGTGTCATCACAGGAATGAGAAAATATAATGGAAGTGTCACAAGTGTGCAACAGACAGGAGGGTGTGAGGCCAGTTTGGTTTTATTCTAAAGGTCCTAAACAACACAAAGTTGACTCTTGTGATGTTTAAGCCATGTTAAAATATTGTTACCTCAAATATAACATTTCCAGAGTTATGTTTTGTTTTATTCACACATGTTTAAGTAATCCTTTATTATTAGTTTTCAACTAACAGCTACTTTGGGCCTTTTGTTTAGTAGAGCTAGAACATTCCAATAACCTGAATAATTCTAGTGAAACTGTATGAAGTTTAAAAACTCAGTGGAGCTCTACCTGTATTACCACATGACATCACAAGGTGTTTGTTAAACATGTGAATGAAACAAAACAGAGGTATGTTTTTTATTTGTTATTATTATTATTTCTTTTAACATAGTTTAACACCCACAAGAGTACATTTTGCATAATATACAGTGGTGTAATGGGGATTTTTATTTTTTTTAAGTAGGGGTAAGCGATTTGTGACGTCATCAATGTGATGAATAAACCAGAACTGAACCAGGACAAAACCAGGACTAAACCAGGTCTAAACCAGAACTAAACCAGAACTAAACCAGGTCTAAACCAGGTCTAAACCAGGTCTAAACCAGAACTAAACCAGAACTAAACCAGGTCTAAACCAGGTCTAAACCAGGACTTGATAGCGAGAGTCTGTGGAGCAGAGTGTCCACAAACAGTCATTGGGTGACGGCTGCGTTTCACCCCGTGGGGTGCGGAGCTCTGCACCGATCCTTTTGCCAGTGGACACCCAACGATCTATGCTAGTCCTGGTTTAGACCTGTTTAGTCCTGGTTCAGTCCTGGTCCCTCATGTCTCAGGTCACTATAGAACAGTACTGCATACATCACGAGCCTATGCAGGTTGTTTTCACCGTTGCCAATAGCTCTGGTTTGACATTTAAGTTGTAGCTATTTTATTTTTGTTATTTTTGTATATCTCAGTGGGTATATCTATCGTGGGTGGATGGTGTACCGCTGTGTACCGCACCCACTATAACCCTGATAATATAGGACTTTTAATATGTACTATTTATGCCCAAAGAACACTTTTGTTATGTTTTTTTTTTTTTTTTTTTTTTTCAATTTAAACTATATTTGAACAAAATAAAGGCCTGTCTCATTATTTCATTTGTAAAATAATACTTTTGTGTAAATCTATCAAGCTTTGCTCATTGTTTCAGGACGGTATTACAGCACTTTGGAAAAACTGGTCACATATAATGATGTTTTCAGTGAGATATATACCGTAGTCTGACCTGCTGTACTGCACTTTTACTTGTGCACCAATTTTGTGCCAGCCAATTGTCATCACATTTTTGTTCTTTTTCCTTCAGGCTTCTCCCTCCGTGCCACAGCTTTATAATTGAATCTCTCACAGAAGTGCACAGTGCAGACATGTCACGGCACGGGCTAAGTTTAGAAAATAACACAAAGCTTTCGTGTTTTGAGCCTGAACTATACACCAAACACGAACATGATGTCAGCTGTAGCGTCAACACAGTTCACCGTACACATGTGTTATCTCTAAATTGCACACCAGTGGGTCCACCTCTGGTCTGATGTCGGGGGTTCTGCTGTTAAAACTGTTGAGGAATAAAAAGACTCAAAAGCACTCAGGTCCATGTGTTGATATAAATTAGAATATCACTGTTTTTCATAATGTTTTAATTAGGGATGGGCATGATTAATCGATTAATCGATAATTGATCATTAAGAATTTCATCGATTACGTTAATTTTAATTGACAACTGAATGTAGGTTGCTGTGTGTAGTGTGACCAAACAGGTCTGTACATGTGTCTCTGCATCAGAGGGAGCGAGACACAAACATTCGGTCAGTCTGCAGCGTACCGAAGCACAAATGTGGATTTAACGATGATTTGTACAAGAAATTCCACACTTTCTGTTGTGTGAGTGTGAGTCCATGTGCACAGTGTACAAAGCAGGAACACATGTTTCGGTGTCCAGTGGGAAAAAGTTTTACCAGGTGAGAGTCGCTCAATGTGGATGACGAGGCCCCGCCCCCCTCCCCCCGTACGCTGTCCTGGTTTTGACAAACACAAATCTGGTCACACTAACCTGTATTCCACTGAGTCATGTCTTTTAATCTGACAGAAATTGAACCGCATCAGCGACACAAGAGCTGTAGTTTTATATTTGCTTAGTTTATGCAAATTTGTTTTAAGTTTTGTTTCTGTGAGAGTTGCACAAAACTGAATTAAACACATTATAATGTCAAACGGGCTGATGTGGCTCTAGAGTCATTACAGTTTATATGTCGTAAAGTTGAATTTATTTATGCAGATTAGTGCAGATAGTAATAATAATGATGATAATTTTTATATAAAAACATTAATGATTAATCGATAATCGATCGTTAATTTTCCGATGATCGATTAAGAAAATTTCATCAAATGCCCGTCCCTAGTTTTAATCAAGATTTTATACTATTTTCTGATCTATGTTATCATATATTTCCTCATCACAAACACACCTGGACTTGTGTTTTGTTTCTGTCGCACATCTTTAACACAAAACCTACATATTTATGCAGATTTTTATTTTTATTTTTTTTTTTTTTCTCCCAGGCTGAAAACACTTGTGATGTGTTAATACAGGAAGTGCTCCACCTTGTTTTTTCACTTGAATCATTTGGTTGTTTTTGCACCCTGGAATTGCCCATTTCAACTGAGCAGAAGGTAAAAAGTAGCTGCTTCATGACATCACCAGGTGGAACAGGGCATTTTGAGTTTTGGAGATGTGGGCAGAGTAATAATAAAGGTTTACACACAACTCCGGGTATGTTTTGATGAGGTAACAATATTTTAACATGGCTTAAAGCTCACAGGAGTCAATTTGGTGTAATATAGGACCTTTAATCAAACTTTTTCAGGTACAATAGTATTTCCCAGAGTACATGTAACAACGTTTGTGCACTGCAAATATCAAACAACCAAACAGCCAGGGATAGGAGCCAGGGAAGAGGTACATGTGTATTATAGTATACAATGTGCAGTGGGGATAATTTGTAGCCAGGCTGCTTCCCCCTAGTACCTCTGCTCAATTTCATTTCTCTCCAGCAACTAGGTCAGGAATCAAAATACACTAGACAGTTCGCAAAAACCCCGGAAGTGCGAGCCATATACTCAGTGTTGGACACGATTCCTGAGATCGAGGATTTAAAGCTGGAACAAAGAGAATGTTTGGTGAATTTTATCAAGGGGAAAGATGTTATTGTCCTTCTTCCTACTAGATTTGGGAAAAGCTTAATATACCAGTTAGTCCCATTAGCAGCACATTACATACGTAATGACCAAATAGCAGTGACTGGTTAAATGAAAAAAAGTACCCGCCTACCGTCGAGTGAACGAATTCTAATGCTGTGAGGTCAGACAGTTTCCAAGAAGTGAAACGGGCTGATGAATCAGGCTAGGTAATTTGAGCACTAATATCCCCATAAATAAATCTGGTGGAGTTTTAGAAAAACACAAAGGTGCTTCTTGGATTTCACTGGGTTGACAGTTTGCATTGAGGGGATGTATTTTGGAGACAGACATCTAAGTACCAAAAAAGACCTTAAAAAATGTGTGAATGAAACCCACTGAAAACTTTTATTTCAAAATGTAGTCTTAGTGACAAATGTTGGAGGAATTATGGACTTGTGGGTGAACAAACCCCAATCTACAATGTTGCTGGATTGATGTTATTTTTTTTATTATTATTTATTTCCATCACAGGTATATTTTGACATTAATTGACAGGCAGTCATATTTAACATACACAGACCGAAAAGGTGTAGACTGAAGCTTAAGCTTATTCTGCCTTTACCCTTTATTCCTTTGTCAGAGTGTCATCTTAACATCAGTTCATCTTCATAAATACAGCAGGAGGAAACAAACAAATCAGAAACAGAACAACAAAGTTCTACAACACAAACTAAGTATCATGATTCATGTATCTGTCCAGAGTTAAACATTTAAACTTCTTTATAAAGTGAAAGAAAGTGGTGCACAATTTGAGGTTTTCTGTACAGTTGTTCCATAGCTCCAGCCCTTTAACAGATTTACAAAATTTCATAATGTTTGTTCTGATTTTCTTTTTGATAAACACGGTTGTGCCTCTGAGCTCATATTGGCTCTTTCAGATTTTGAACATGTTCTGTAAAGATTTCGACAGGAGATTGTTGTTTACTTTGAGCATGATTTTCAGAGTATAAAGGTCGACTAAATCATAAAATTTCAGAGTTTGAAGGTTTATAAATAACGCATTGGTTGATTCGTTATAAGCAAATAATGTTAAAATGTTAAAGATGTTCTACAAAATATATTGGCTGTTGACCTCATGTTGTTTATACAACTGTTAATGGCTCAACTACAGCTCAAGGTGCCAACTTTTGAAAAGAGGTGGGGTCCAATTATTGACTTTTTCACTGATGCCTTATCATTCATAACATTATTATTATTATTATTATTATTATTATTATGTATTCATTTGTATCTATTGTTATATATTTTTATCTAATAAAAGTTAAAAACACAACTCTAGGCATGGTTTGCTAGGTAACATTATTCTAGCATGACTTAAAACTCACAAGAGTCAATGTTGCGTAATATAGGCGAGTTTCAGCTGACGTCATTGTTATTAAAAGCCCGCGTTGCATGCTGGGAAATATTTTGGTCGGAGGCAAGAAACAGGATAGAGGTCAAACACAGTGCGTAACCTCGTGTATTTATCCCCAAATAATGGTAAATTCCTGCTGCATTATCGGATGCACAAATAGAAACACGGAAGAAGGAAAATGTCTTTTTCGTATTCTGAGTGAAAAGAACCACTAACGGTGAATTAAACGACTTTCAAACATCCGCAGAGCAAACGTAGAAGATCCTAACAAACCGTGGACTCCAACAAGTTCAACAACACATCCAGACTCTTGGAGGTTTTCATCTTTTCTGCTGTGAATGGCCCAGGAGTTTCCACCAAGTCATTGTGGATGTCGCCCAAGTGAATATTTGTCCAGGTAGTTGGAGATTCCGATCAGAAATTTGGTTTGTTCCACCTTTTGTCGGGGTTGAAAAGGGTGATTTGTCGTCCATCGATGCTTATGACCAATTTCTGGTCAAATGGTCTTGGGTCCTCTGCCGTTAGAGTGGATAAATAACCGGGATCAATACCCTTTACGTGCTTTCTCGCTCCGTCCGTCATGTTGAATTAGTGTTTCTTGCCGCCGACCAAAATAATTCCCAGCATGCAACGCGCGCTTTTGTCAACAATGAAACTCGCCTATATGACCTTTAAACTAATTTAAGAATTTAAAATAATAATATTGTGTAAATCTGGCAAACTTTGGTCATTCATTTTTACAGTCTGGTTGCTGCAGTTACAGCAGGAGTGACTTGTACATAGGCCACATCTGCCACCCATGTTCACCCAGGAAGTAACATTACTACTAGGCTGGCATCTCTGTGTATTATTTATACAAAGGAATAGGCGTCTGGTCCTCGTGCCCTCTGTCGCATCTTAATCCAAACCAAACCTGATCGTGCAATCAGAGTTTGAAGTGAAGATGTGACCAGACTCATCTTCATAAAATATTGAGGAGTTGTGTATTCTGGATCACAGGCAAATGGAACACGTCTCCAGAATATTTAATGCTGCTCCGTCCCTTTAAGCTCCGGGATGTGTCAGTATTTTCTGATACTTTTTCAACTACCGTATATATATATATATGTATTTCAACTGAAAAAAATGGAAGACATAACCTGTGTAGAAGAGGAGAAGAGAGAGGAAGAGAGAGACAGATAGACAGATAGACAGACAAAGAGAAGGACAGACTGAGAAAGAGTGAGAGAACGAGAGAGAGAGACAAAGAGAGCGAGAGACAGCTAGAGACAGCTGCCCTGGGGCAGACTAACAGAAGCACGGCTGCCATGCCAATCGGCGCCATCGGTCGCTCTGAGTCCCACCATCACTCACGCACATACCACTTTCATACTAGGCAAAAGTGTCTTGCCTAAGGACACAACGACAGATATTGCCACTGGCACCCCACTGTGGCACCTGATTTTCCCAGTGGTCTCCCATCCAAGGACTAACCAGACCCGGTTAGTACCAGTACCAGGCCTGCTCAGCTTCTGAGATCTGACGGGATCAAGCTTTGACAATCCACTATGGTCACAGAAGAGAGAAAAAGAGACAGACAAAGAGAGAGTAAGAGAGAGGCGGATACAGAGAAAGAAAGAGGGGGAAAAGAGAGAGGAACAGACAAAGAGAAACAGAGACAAACAGACAAAGAGGGAGTGAGAGGGAGACAGAGAAAGAGAGAGAAACAGAGAGAGAGAGAGGGAGAGAGAGAGAGACAGATAAAGAGAAACAGAGAGAAACATAGAGAGAGGGGGAAAGAGAGACAGACAAAAAGAGAGGGAGAGTGAGTCAGAGAAAGAGGGAGAAACAGAGAGAGAGAGAGGGAGAGAGAGAGAGAGACAGATAAAGAGAAACAGAGAGAAACATAGAGAGAGGGGGAAAGAGAGACAGACAAAAAGAGAGGGAGAGTGAGTCAGAGAAAGAGGGAGAAACAGAGAGAGAAAGAGAGACAGACAAAGAGAGGGTGTGATAGAGACAGAGACATATAAAGAGAAAGAGAGAGAAACAGAGACAGAGAGACATACAAAGAGAGAGCTAAAGAGAAAGAGAGAAACAGAGAGAGAGACATTAGTAGGTTGATTAGTTTGCTTTTTGCAGGATTGTCCCAGGTTTGCATGTGCTAAATTGTGAACTTTCCTTTTTAATAAGTCCAATTACAAGCCCCTGGTGGAATGTAGTGCAGTTTTGGTTATGATAAAACAGGAGTTTCAAGGTTTTAAGTCTTTAATTAGCATTTTTACTCACTACCATCCACACTAAACTCAAATGGGCCGTCAAAAAAATAGGTGGTGCCTCATTCAAAAAGAGATCAAAAATAGACTTAAATCCCAGCTGTTCAGAATAGTTTTTTTCTCTCTAATTTCACAGTTTTCTTGATGAATGATATTGTCAGTTTTATGTCGGTGTAATCCTGTTTAAAGTGTCCTTGAGTGTTAACAAAGGCACTGATAGATCAAATGAATTATTGTTATTGCTGCTATTAAAATATTCTTGAAGCGGCAAAAAAGTTCCAAGAATTCTTCACTGCTTATTCAACACTTAAACGTGCACTGTGGAACTTTTCTGGTCGTTATTGCTTTTCCCAGGATCCTTCAAAATATACCAAAGTAAACTTATCTTAGCTTCAATTTATCTTATCTTCATTACAGCTGTTTGTCTTTCTCTAAAAATAAAGTGAACAAATGCAGTCTTAAAGTGAGAAAGCTTGCCACTCCATAGATCTAAGCTGTAATGTGGTAGCCCCGTTAGTCACCTGTTGGCATGTATGGAAATAGAAACACTTACTACTACTGTGGAAACTTGACAAAGCAATAACAGACTCTCCAAAAGTTACGTAGTGCAGCTTTACGCCAACTTGCAGTGACCATTAATGCTATTTTCTGATCTATGTTATAATGTTGTGTCTTCTCTCAAAAAGAAAACACCGTTCCACCTTGTGATGTTAAGTTGTAATACAAGAAGTGCTCCACTGTGTTTTTAAACTCCACACACCTTCACTAGAATCATCTGTCTCTTAATGCAAGGACGGTCTGTCTGTGTGTGTGTGTCTGTTTGTTTGTTTGTCTATTCCATGCATAATTCTCGAACCGCTCATCCGACTGATCTCGAAGTTTGAGGGTGTCATTATAATAGTACGGGTGTTTTCGGTGCCAATTTTCATGTTGTTAGGGCAAAATGTGCTAGTCTGATTCATCGGGGTGTAACAATAACCGAAATATCGTGATATTGTATCGTCAGAATTCTCACAATATCACGGACCATCACAATATATCGAATTACAATCTTTTGCTTAAATGAAGAGTTATGGTGCAGCAATAGGTAAAAAAAAAAGACAAAGGGAACTACATAGACCATGATCCTTTGCTCCATTTCAGTGTAGACTACATGAAGAAATAACAGTTCTAAGCACTTTTAAGGCTTAGTTCTTTGGATTAAGTCTTGTCAAGGCATTTTAAGAGGAAAAAGTAGCATATTAACAGTTTTGTTCGCAGCCTCCACGAAACATTGCAATAAATATCGTGCCGTGAGATGTGTATTGTGAAAATATCGTACCGAGAGATTTGGATATTGTTACATCCCTAATTCTGAGCCTCCCCACCATTTCATGAACTTTCCCTTGATATCACAATAAATATCGTACCGTGAGGTTCAGACCGTGACTATATCGTATCGTGAGACTTGGATATCAGTATACCCCTACTGATTCATGAGCCGGTTTCACTTCGTAGAAACCGTCTGACCTTGCAGAATTAGGATTTGTTCGCTCGATGGTAGATGTGTACTTTAATTTAACCAATTGCTGCTATTTGGTCGTGACATATGTAATGTACCACTAACAGGGCTAACTGGTATATTCATCTTTTCCCAAACCCCATAGAAAGAAGGGCAATAACGTCTTTCCCCTTGATAAAATTCACCGAACATTCTCTTTGTTTCGACTTTGAATGCTCAATCTCGGGAATCGTTGCCAACACAGAGTATATGGCTCTTCTCTGATTGGCTGGTGCTGGGACTTGCACTTCCGGGGTTTTTGCGAACCATCTAGTGTATTCCAATGCCTGACCTAGTTGCCGGAGAGAAATGAAATTGAGCAGAGGCACTAGGTGGCGCCAGCCTGGCAAAAAAAAAAAATAAAAATGCCAAAGGTCTGGTAAAATGAGTGATATCTATTTATAAATGCCAGGAACGTCTGTCTGTTTGTTTGCTGTTCCATGGATAACTGTCAAACCACTCCCCAACCAATCTCAAAATCAGATTGTATCATCCTAATATTATAGTTGTGTGCAGTGCCAATTTTCATGTTGCTAGGGTAAAAAAATGCTAAAGATCTGGTAAAATGAGTGATATGTATTAATGCAAGAAATGTCTATGTGTTTGTTTGTTTGTTTGTTTGACTGTTCCACGCAGAACTCTCAAACTGCTCATCTGAACAATCTCAAATTTAGAGGGTGTCATCCTAATGGTACAAGTGTCTGCAGTGTCAATTTTCATGCTGTTAGTGCAAAAAATGTCAAATATCTGGTAAAATGATCTAGTAAAGCAAGGAACGTCCGTCTCAGTTTGTTTGTTTGCTTTTCCACGCTTAACTCTCAAACTGCTCATCCGATTGATCTGTAATTTGAGGGTCTCATCCTGATGGTATGGGTGTGTGCAGTGCCAATTTTTATGTTGCTAGGGTAAAAAACGTCAAAGATCTGGTAAAAGGAGTGATATTTATTAATGCAAGGAATGTCTATCTGTTTGTTTGTTTATTTGTTTGTTTGTTTGACTGTTCCACGCAGAACTCTCAAACTGCTCAACCGAACAATCACAAATTTAGAAGGTGTCATCCTAATGGTACAAGTGTCTGCAGTGCTAATTTTCATGATGTTAGGGTAAAAACTGCCAAAGATCTGGTTTAGATCAGTTCCACTCCAGGTATGTTTTTGACGAGGTAACAACATTCCAAAGTGACTTAAATCTGACAAGAGAACATTTTGTTTAATAAACCTTTAATCTTTGTCCTGAGAACTTCACAATTCCCTCTCTGCATATAACAAAGCTATCTGAAACAGCTTTTTCCACTTTTCCAGTCTTGTTTTTGCCTGTTCGTCTCCTTGTGGTGCAGCCCAACAGACCAAGCAGCCCTCTGGAGTCCTCGCTGTGGTGGAATCTCCCTGGATGATACAGGAAGTGGTCTCGGCTCCAGACCAGACACAAATCTACTCACACTGATCTGCTCGTGTAGTGCCATATTGAATTCAGCTTTATTCAATTTTCATCCATTTTCTCTTTGTTTCCCTACGTCAATCCCTGGTGGCAGCTGCTACATGGTATTTTTTATTTTTATTATTTTTTTTTTTACCCGTTTTTGCTCTAAAAAGGAAGGCGATGGTTGATGTCTTTTTGCCCGAACACAGCCCAGTGATCCCCCCAAACAATCCAGTGCTAATGGAATTCTTCAATATTGTATGTTTGGGCCTCTGGCTGTTGTTGGCAAAGTGTTATACAGTTTATGGGGTGGAACAGGGTAGGCTGCAAAATATATTTAAGGTATTTTTAGGTGTTAAATGTAATAATAAAACCACAGAGGTCTATCATCCTTGGAATCTCTGGACTGTTAAAAGTCTGGTTTAAAAAATTCAGTTACAATCACCCAAACTTGGGGACTATCTCTACCCTTTGACATAATATATTCATATTCATATATGCATATTCTTGATACAAAAACAAACAAACAAGGAGGCAAACTCATTTTTATGCGCAAAAAGGCCTCACTGATCTGTTTCGTTGTTATATTTCTTTAATTATTTATCTATAGAGACAGTGCATGTTAATGAACATCTGTAATTATGGTATGTCGTAAATATGCCAGATTATACTAAAAAATGCATCTGTTGCCTCTAGGCAGGTGACATAGAAAAATATTACTTATATATTATAGGGGTGTAACGATATCCGTGTCTCAGGATACGATATTTGAGTCTCACAATATGATATCCAAGTCTCAAGATACGATATCCAAGTCTCACAATACAATATCGTCAGGGTATGAACCTCATGGTACGATATTTATTGTGATATTGTGGAGAACACTCACAATATGGTGGGGAGGCTCACGATTAGGGATGTAACAATATCCAAATCTCTCTGTACGATATTTCCACGATATACATCTCACGGTACGATATTTATTGCAATATTTTGTGAAGGCTAAGCAGCCAAAACTGTTAATATGCTCTTATTTTTTCATGTAGTTCACACTGAAATGGAGCAAAGGATCATGGTCTATGTAGTTCCCTCTGTCTTTTTTTTAGCTATTGCTGCACCATAACTCTTCATTTAAGCAAAGAGACTTGTAATTCGATATATTGTGATGGTCCACGATATTATTGTGAGAAATTTGACAATACAATATCACGATACTTCCATTATTGTTACATTCCTAATATATAGTCTAAAAAAAAATATTTGAATGTAGATAGAGATGGACTTTCTCTTATTGTCAGTGGAGGACTGTTCCAATAATGAGTCCCTTTGACAGACAGCACAGTGTGTCCATGTGTGGTGCGTCTGTGTGCTGCCTCACAGTCCCCTCGACTCTTGTCTTTTGAATTTGTTCAGAGTAAATCTGTGTAATAATAAAAGAAGAGGAAAAAGGTTTGACTTCTTTCAAAAATGAGATCTGATTCATGAGAAAGGACCATTCAAAAGAACTGTTTCAGTCATGAACATCACCACCGTAAGTCTGTTCTCACCTACATGGTCGCCCTTGGAAAGCTGTGAGTTCTTTACCTTTACCTTTCTGTAGATATGTTATTATAAATAAAACATGCAAACCCATAGCTTAGACTTCTACATAGCAGTTTTGCAGTAAAATAGTCTTCTTCTTACTGTAAACTGGATCTTGATTTAAATCCATATCACACACTGTAGAGCAACTGTCAGAGAAAATTGCAAATTGATGTATTTTCTCATGATTATTTGGCTGTCTTTAGGATGCTGACCGGATACTGCTCATCCGCCTCTTTTGGAAATCTCTCTCAGATCTTTCCGTTTGTCCACGCCCTGCCGGGACTCCCCCTGGCCCCTCCCACATCGGAAAACCTGGGGCTCATTATGGGAAGGCTGCAGTGTCTGCTCTGATGCATTCAAGGGCATTAGAAAAGAGGCGGTGAATTATGGCAAGTCAATGGGAGAGATCACTCCAGAGACAGGCCAATTTCCTTCCATTAAATATTATCGATTGTGATGCAAGAATTGAAATGTAAACATTGTACTCTGAAAGCAGTCTGTGTAATATAACCTGGATGTGTTTTGTTTTGTCACACCAAAATATAGTCAAGGTTTATTTGAGAATTTTCAAATGCAGTTATCAACAAACCTAATGCAAACTGATATCATAGTTGTAAGATTTTAAGTCTTGCATTGTAAAAAGCATCCTTGAATAATTAGATAAACCAATAGTTAAATTTGTAGCAACTGCATGTTTACTATCCTCCTTTCTGGTTTTAAGAGGTTCACAAGAGAATGTGCAAATATGGTGACAACTAATTTGAAGTCCTGTTTAGTAGATCTTTTTTTTTTTTTTCCAGTCAGATGATCAGTTGAGGTTTGGGCGATGACCAGACCTGTTTTAGTTATGTATTTGCCTGGAATGTTCCACAGTATGGCATTAAATAGGAGCTTTTATTGCTCAAAAATACATCGACAAACATGCATTCTTCACAGAAAGAAGGTTGTCCGTGCCTTTCTGGAGTGTGCATGTTCTCTGTGTCTGGGTGGGTTTCCTCTGGGCATCAACCCAAAACATACACAATAGGTCAAACCCTCCAGGTACGCAAAAGGTAAATGCCCCAGTTGTAGCTGTGCTACATTTCGATGCACCATTCAAAGTGTCTGTAGATGCAGGGGTGGAGTCTGTCCTTCTACAAGATGGTCTGGATGGAGTCGAGCATCCCGTGTCTTATTTTCCCATAAAGCTTGAAAAGTGGTAGTAGTCAAGCATTGAAAAAGAAGCACTGACCTTTGTTAGAGCACTGGCTCCAGTTTGGTTTGCCTGTGCGAGTCTATACAGATCATTATCTTTTAGTCTTGTTTAATGCATTGGTCCCTCCGTCTTCAGCAGTTTAATATAGTCATTTAACACATCTGCAGCAAGAAAAACTTAATTGTGGATGTGCTGTTGCACTTTTAGTTTTAATATGCAAAAATAGAAAGAAAAAACCTTAATAATTTGATGGATTGTGGAGTGTTTTAGTTTTTTTTTCTTCTAGACCATCAAATTTATTCAGTTGACTCTGGGTGGGGATCTCACATTTGGGCACTTTTTTTATTAGTCATTCGTATTTTTGAATGTTTTTAGTAGTTTGCTCCTAGTGAAGTTCCGCACTTTGGAGCCTTTAAATAGTGTGAGCCTGGTACATTTGCTCTCTGGTGCCTCTCCTCCACCGGAGTGCACACATCTCCTCGTCCTGTGAGCCCAGTGCTGCTCCCTGCTGGCTCCTATGTCGCGTCTTTAGCTTTTTGTTAGCTTAGCCTTATTTTTGTTTGACCTAGTGAGTGCGGACATTCTGTTTTCATTCTTAATTTTGAGTTTGTGGGTTGGTCTTCCTTTAGGCTAGGGGCAGTGGCGCTGTATAGGGTTGGCCTGTCCAGCTCACTGTCCTTATACCTTTTACATTGGCTGACTCACAGTGATCCTTTCCTGACTAACAAAAAAGTAAAAATAAAATGATTCAATCATTAATTTTGTTTTCCTGTGTCCATGTTTTTGGTCATAACAATCTCGAAGATAGGCCTACAGCTCCTGATGAGGTGCCCTGGTGGCACTGAAGGAAGGGTCAAATGAGGAGGACAAATGTTCCAAGGGACAGTAAAATGTACCTTAAACTAACCTTCTAAGAGTGAGCAGGGTGTTCTCTCTACGGATCTGACTTGGAACTTGGCCTAGTTGCTTCACCTGTTTGTCTCCATAAAGATATTTCAGTTCATTGCCATACCGTGAAACATTCTACACAAAGCAATAACAGACAAGAGATCGCTGGCCCTCCACCACATTATTTACATATTGTATCTTTAAGCGTAGTTGTTGGCAGAGCAGATCTGAGTGGAGAGATAACTTCTCATGAATTGATAACAATAACTCACACAACGTACATTATTTTTGTTCTTGTGTATTATTTCTGAAATAACTTGCCCTCCTTTAACAAAGCTTTGAGGCAAAATACACCATAAACCCAAGCTATAATTGAACAAGACATCAACTTCAGAAATTTCTCGACCTGCGTTCAAACCCTGTGTTTAACCAGCAGCAGAACCAAAACCCATTTCAGCCCATTAACGTGACGCAATGAGTACTAAGAAAAACATTCTCCTCCAATATTGTTGTAAAGTGCAGTATCTGGGCCAAAACACGACCAGCTAAATGCAATATCACTGTCTAACTTATATTTGAAGTCGGGGAGGGTTACGAGGGGTCGGATACACAGAAAATGTACTTCGCTACAAAAGCTAAATTGCCTGTCTGCAAACTGACTGTGAACAATGAGCGCAGGTACAAAGGTGAGTTTCTTGGTTTAAAAAATGTAAGTAGAATTGCCCAGGGAGAGTCTCACAAGCAGCTGAAGTGGCAGAAGTTTCAGTTGTTCGCCAAAATTAGCTTCAAACATGTATCAGACCTCTCAGCACTTTCACCGTGCGCTTGAATTTCAATCACATGAACAGGCAGAGTGGCATAATGGTTAGAAATATCACCACCCAGCGAGAAGACTGTGGGTTTGATTCTTTGATTGGTACGTTTTAACCCTGAAGAAAAGTGCTTTGACTAGAAAAACTATTGTACCTACACAATGCCATCTGTCAAAAAATCATAGATATTACTGTATATGAACAAATGGCTTCAAATCTACTTCTACAATTGTTTTTATTTTATTTCAATTTTTTTTTTTTTTTTATTGAATAGGCAGCTAGGTCACTCTCTCTCAAAGCTAATGCTTATTTTTAAGTAAAAACTACCCAGTCATTTGTACACGCAAGTTACTTCAGTTTATTTTAACACATATTTTTTCCACAAAAGTAGCATTCACATTGATACAAAAAGACCCATCTTTATAAACACCAGTGTCCTTTGGTTAAGTATTCGCCTTATTTGTAAAATCTTAAAATGTTGTCACTCACAACTCTTGAGATAAGACTTTCCACTTTCTCCCTTATTTATTAAGTATCTATCAAGTATGTATTCATCTTAGCGTGACTTGGCCAAAAAAAACAAACAAACATGGTTGCACAGACCCAATTCCAAATACTTGTCAAAGTTAAAAGGGACAGTCCGGAATTTTGGACATAGGACCTCATTTCCTAGTGAGCCAGAGTGTCGGAGATGTGTGGAGACACTTTTTAAAATATTCCATCCAGTTTTTGTATTTGCAGAGGTCGCTGGTGCTAGGCTAGTGCATGTCAATGGCCATAGTTAGCCTGCCACTAAAAACAGTCTTACCCACTTCACAGAACACCAGAAGCAAATCTATTATTACACCAGACTGTCGATGTAAATGTCTGTGTTGATAGAATAATTTTAGAAGTAAAACCAACCTTGCATTTGAAGGATTTATGTCTGAGCAGCAGTGAGTTGTACTTCCTGATGGAAAGCATGGCAGCGGCGGACTGATATATGAGAAAATAGTCTCTCAACATGCAACGATTTATGCGAGGCAAGGTTAGTTTTATTTCAAACATTATTCTATCAACACAGACATTTACATCGACAGGTGTAATAATTGTTTTACCTCGGGTGTGACTGTGTTTAGTGGCAGGCTAACTATGGCCATTGACATGCACTAGCCTAGCACCAGTGACCTCTGCAAATACAAGGACTGGATGCAATAATGTCTCCAACACTCTGGCTCACTAGGAAATGAGACCCTATGTCCAAAATTCCGGACTGTCCTTTTAATGCCCTTCAATTTGATTCTCTCTTTCCAAATACTACTACTTTGTTCTTCATTGTTGTTGTTTTTTGTTGTTGTTGTTGATTTTTTTCTACATTGCCTCCTCTCTTCGCTCCCCTCTCATGAACTTATGTCTTTATGAGAGGCCATCAACATCTGGAAACAAGCCCACCAGACTATAAATAATAATAATAATATAAGGGAGCATAACAGCTTTCTCACACCTTAGATACAGATCTGAAGGAGACTGCAAATGGAGCTATCGTCCTACTGCCCCAAGCAGGAAAACATCATCAGAATCTGTTTAAATCAGCTGACAAGATATGCCATGTATGTATATTTATTTCATTTTTATTTTACTTTTATCTCACACTGTATTTCATCACAATCCATCTACTGTGATGATTTGTTTGACCTGCCATAGTAAAACTGTACAGCTTAAATAACGCAGTAATAGTTCTGAATTATAGGGCCGAAGCGAAGCTTTTATTTGAAAGCCCTCCCCTCGGCCTACATCATCTTATCCACGTCATGAGCAAAACAAGGCACTAGACGAGATAAGGGGAAGGAAATCGTACTGGCGTTTGATTGGTAAAGTGGCCGTTCTTGTCAGATAGTGAGAAACAAAGTGGTCAGGCTCAGCCCCTATAATTCTGAGAGAGGAGGTGGATGCCAAACACTGGTTGTGAGTCATCAGCGGGCCCAGCTATCCATTCTGAGACAACAAAAGGCTTACAGTATGAATCACATTAACTCTGTGTAAAGATGGGGATTATGGTAAAGGAGAAGTAATCCTGACAGGTAAACAAGCTCCGGTAGGTATAAACAGACTGTGGGGTTTTAGTTATTGATTAGGGACTCTACATCGACTATGTTTAAATCCTGGCTCAAAATAGTCCTGTTTAGCTGTGCATATGATTGAAACGCCACAAAGAAAACGGCACTCATGCAAATTGCAGCCACAATATGAGGAAATTTTGGTCATTAAGATCCAGGAATGAAGCTTTGTTTGATGTGAGAGTTTATTTTTGAAGGTTTTGTCTTATGCAAAATCACCTCTTGTGAGTGTTAAGACATGTTAGAATGCTGTTACCTCATCAAAAACATATCTGGAGTTGTGTTTTGTTTCATTCACACGTTTGAGTAATTCTGGTTTGTTAGTCTGACCACATCTTCTAAGCTCAAAATGCTCTGTTCCACCTTGTGATGAAGTTATGAAGTGGTAGTTTCCAAGTTAATAGCTAACTTTTACCTTTTGTTCAATAGAGCAGCAGTTCCAGGGCTGAAATTATCCAAATCTAAAAAATAGTTTTTAAAAATCTAATATCCATTTGTAAGTTGCTGGAGATGTTCTACCAGTCTGTGGTGGCCAGCGCCATGTACTTCACTGTGGTCTGCTGGGAGCACAGCACCAGTAAAAGGAAGATTGGACGGATTGACAAACTGATCCGTAAAGCTGGTCACGTGATCGGCTGTGAGCTAGAGACATTTGTCACAGTGAGGGACAAGAGGACACTGGACAAACTGCTCTCCATCATGGACACTGCTGCTCACCCACTGCCCCAGACTATAGAGGGACAGAGGAGTTCATTCTTCAACAGGCTCCTACATACTCTATACAACTGTACAACAACTCGCCCTCATGTAACAGATAATACTCCCTACAACTGTACAACAACTCACCCTTATGTAACAGATAATACTCCCTACAACTGTACAACAACTCACCCTTATGTAACAGATAATACTCCCTACAACTGTACAACAACTCACCCTTATGTAACAGATAACTACCCTACAACTGTACAACAACTCACCCTTATGTAACAGATAATACTCCCTACAACTGTACAACAACTCACCCTTATGTAACAGATAATACTCCCTACAACTGTACAACAACTCACCCTTATGTAACAGATAATACTCCCTACAACTGTACAACAACTCACCCTTATGTAACAAATACATCATATTATTGTTGCACTGTCTTCCTATGAACTCTTGTATAAAGTTGTGATTTAATATTTTATTACATGTATTTCTATTTTATCTTTATTTGTACATGTAGAAAGTTTAGACAGTTTGAAAGAAAGAAAGTACATGTACATTTATATAATTATGTCTTATTTGACACCAGTCTCTTGCTATCTTTTTTGCTACTCATTTAGACTTTATTTTACAACATATATTTTTTTCTCTTTGTTATTATATTATTATGTCGAACTACTGTCCAAATAATTTCCCTTGTGGATCAATAAAGTTTGTCTAAATCTCAGTCTAAGTCTAAATTATTCTAGTAAAGGTGTATAGAGTTTAAAAACACAGTGGAGCACTTCCAAGGCACTTCCATGACATCACAAGGTGGAACAGAGTGTTTTCTGGTTGAGACATGAACACAGCCTAAATATGCAGGGTTTGTGTGTTAAACCAAACACAACTTGAGGTTATAACATATGGGCCCTTTAAAGTCAATTAGGACTGGGTGACTGATTTTGTTATTAGATACATAAAACCCTCCATGTTTTTTACTTACTTGCAAAGTCCATGCTTGCTTGTGTAGCGTTTTCTCTGCATACTAAGAAGTGCCCTGCCCTCTTAGCTGCTACATGCTAACCCACCCATAATAGCCACTACATTACATACGGTAATGCCCCTATATAAGCGGCCTATGCTTGAGTGAGCTGTCACCGCTTCCTTTGACCATACAGAGAACTGCCGAGCTGCTGAGGTGAGAAGGCTCTTATCAGCACGGTGGTCGGGCGGATGCTTGGGTAAAGCTGTCAACCAAGGAGACATGTAAGTATGGATGTGGCTACTCCAACGTTTTCTCCACATATGGATTTATTTTATGTCTTTTCACATAGATTGTCTTTTTTTTTTTTTCTTCAGTCAATATGCATTCTTCTGAGCAGAGTATCACTGCAGTTAATAAGTTAATAGCCTAGAGTTAAAAGTGCACTGTGTAACTTTTCTGGTGGAGGGTTGGTCAAATGCTTTTCTTCATGTTGATGTTATTGCTTTGTTTCACAGTGTGGCATTAAACATTTCTATCTTCATGGAGACCAAACCAGATCAAGTTACAGGTCAGATCTGTGGTAAGGCTAAAAAAGAGTGTACGTTTTTTCTAGGTATAAAACTACATGTCATTTAGTAAACGTAAGCTAGAGCTGTTTAATGTTATACTGTGGAACATTCCAATCTAGTGCAATTCAACTTTATTTGTATAGCACATTTTATCAACACAAAGTCACCAAAGTGCTGCACAGAGTTAGCCAGGTTGGCGCCACCTAGTGTCTCCACTCACTTTCATTTCTCTCCAGCAACTAGGTCAGGAATCAGAATACACTAGACGGTTTGCAAAAACCCTGGAATTGCGAGTCCCAGCACCAGCCAATCTGCAAAGAGCCATATATTCTGTGTTGGCAACGATTCCCGAGATCGAGGATTTAAAGCCGGAACAAAGAGAATGTTTGGTAAATTTCATCAAGGGGAAAGACGTTATTGCCCTTCTTCCTATGGGATTTGGGAAAAGCTTATTATACCAGTTAGTCCCGTTAGCCGCACATTACATACATCACAGCCAAATAGCAGCGATTGGTTAAATGAAAAAAGTACCCACCTACCATCACGCGAACGAATTCTAATGCTGTGAGGTCAGATGGTTTTTATGAAGTGAAACCAGCTGATGAATCAGGCTAGCACAGAGTGGGCACAATATAAATTAACACATTAAATAAAATAAAGCATAAAATGAAAAAAAACAATAAAATTTTTAAATCAACTCTAAAATGAATGTGGAGCCAGTACAATGAGGATAAAATAGGTTTGATGTGTTCTCTACGACGTGTGCCGGTTGAAAGACGTGCTGTAGAATTTTGGACTCACTGTAAGCGTGACACATTTTAATACATGTTAAAAGGGCTTTAACCATTTTGGTTTTTTTTTTTTTTTCATTTAAAAATGTCATGTCACATTATGTCCTGTTTGCTCTCCTTTTATTTTGAAATTGCCTTGTTTCTATTAAAGATTTACTTCCTGCCTCCTTGTGTTCCCACATTTGATTATTGCCTCACCAGAATGTGCTGCACCTCTGCTTCATCAGCTCTTCTTTTTAGTCTGTAGTCACATCTCATTTCTCTTCCCTCGCTTTTTTCCCCCTTGATTCCTCATCTCGATCCTCCATTTTTCAGCTGTCAATCAAATGTGTCATATCAAGTGATGTCCTAAAGAAAACCACGGCAGGAAGGAGTAAACACGAGGGAGGCTTCAGGAGCAGACATCGGAAGAAAAGAATCAAACTTTATCGGTCTCAGTGAGGAGTTTATTAACCTGCTTCATTAGCTGATTCATTTATTTCGTTTCACTTCGTACAAACCATCTGACTTCACAGTGTTCGCTTGCTCGATGGCAGGCGGGTACTTTTTTCATTTAACCAATCGCTGCTATTTGGTAGTCACGTATGTAATGTGCCGCTAACGGGGCTAACTGGTATATTAAGCTTTTCCCAAATCCCGTAGGAAGAAGGACAATAACGTCCACCAATGTTCACCAAATATTCTCTTTATTCCGGCTTCAAATCCTCGATCTCGGGAATCGTTAACAACACTGAATATATGGCTTTTTGATGACTGGCTGGTGCCTGAACTCGCACTTCTGGGTTTTTTGTGAACCATCTAGTGTATTCCGATTCCTGACCTAGTCGCTGGAGAGAAATGAAATTGAGCGGAGGCGCTGGCTAAGAGTTTATATCCTGTCTCTTCGCTGTGTCTCCTCTATGGGTGGGACTTCCTCACCCATTCCCTGCAGAATTAAGGAGAGGAATCAAGGAAGGAAGCGAGGAAAGAGAAATGTAAGACGCCCTGTGTGTTCACTCTCTACTTTTTCTAGCCTTATTAAATCTTGTTAAAACTTCTTCCTTGACTCCGGGTTCATTTTGGAGCCATTCACCGAACAAAACTGATAAAGTGTGGTTTGTCTTGCCCCAGTACAGGTATATGTAAAAGGTAGCTTGGCAAGTCCAGACTGCATTACAAAAATAAATAACTAAATCTGACCTGTGATTGTCCACGCAATGACAATGGTGCATTTCAATGACAGGGGCCCGGTGCCAGTCATTCAGTTTTCACGTGGGCAGCCTGCCTGTATTCTGCTGCGAGCCCTGATTGTGTCCGCGTTAACACTGTGTCCATGAGGAGCCTGTGAATGCGTACTCGGTAAATATTTATAATAGCACGCAATAGCAGATAGGAGTTTTTGCTTGTGGTCTAGAAATATGAGCAAACATAATACAATGAATCTGATTGAATTGTATTCCAGGAACAGCAGCTGATTTAGTACACAGCGATGCTAATGGAGATTTCTATTATAAAGATAAACTGCTTCTGAGATGTTTGTGGGAAGTTTGTAGAGGACACAGTTGCAGGGAGATGTATTTAAATCAAGCAGCATGAAGTGATGACAAAGTACATGAGGGGGTCAGTTAAAAGGTGACACTGTAGAGCCACTCTGATGGACCATACAATGTGTTTTTATGAGTTGGTCACTTTGGCACATTTCTGTTCATACATACAGGTCATTATCTGACCGTCTTCAAGCTAATGGTCTAATTGATTTTTTTTTTAGTTTAGTTTATTTAATTAATGAGACAGGGGCAGTGCACAATCTACATTAACATTAACAGGAGAGATGCATTGTACACAGCAAAAACTAGAGGGTTAAAATTTTAGGGTAAAATATTTCAGAGTTGTTTTTAACACCAAAAGTGTTATTTTAACTATTTGAAAGTTAAATGGGGGTTAGAGTTGGGGTTATTTGCCAGAGTTGATGTGGTTGAGGTTAATTCAACTTCCTCTAGTGTTACTTCAACTTCACTTGGTGTTAATGTGGCTCCTCCCATGCACCACTTCAAACTCTTGTGACAGAAGAACACTTTGAACCGGTTTTGTACAAAATTTCATCTTAAATGAACTAAAATAAAGTAAAAATAAAATAAAACGCCTCTGTGTGTTGTTTCCCTAAATCAGGATAACTCTACAAAGTGTTATCTGTTTACTCTCAAAACGTGAATATAACTCTGGATTTCAGGGTTAAACAGGAACTTTGGTCCAGTGTTACTTAAATAACATTTCCAAAAATGTTAAATTAACTCTAGAACAGATTGGACTCATATAAACTCTGAGAAAATGTTAAAATTGATTCTGTGGGAGTCAATTTTAACACTCCACTGTTTGCTGTGTATCAGGTTGTAGCACCAGTGCTCATTTCCACCTGTAGTCCCTGGGCAGATTAATTGATTGATTGTATTTAATTGACCTTATCAGCTATTTTTTCCTGGAGACCTATGTAGCATGTTTTGGATTTTGGGTTTTTTTTGATTGGAGTTATCTAAATAATGTTTGTGCCTACTTTCACTAACTTTACATTCATTTTTGTCTCTCTATAGCAGGGGTCTCCAACCTTTTTCCTACGCTGACGTACCTTTACGAACCAAAAATGCCAGAGAGCTATTCATTTTTGCAGCCACAAGAAATTGAGATGATTATAAGAAAGAGGGCAAGCCTTTGGGTATAATTAAATGCCTATAAAAATAAACCATTTATTAGTGCACAAAGTTGGGCTTCACAATGTTAATAGGCATGTAATTAACCAATTTTTTGTTATTCAGCTACTGGTACAGGTTGGAGACCCCTGCTCTATAGAGATTTAAGAAGTCAACCATGATTTGCATCATGTATGCTGATATTCCCACAGGCCAAACCATAAGAAATGCACTTTTTTTGCATGTTATGGTGAATGCAATAAATCCCTCAGGTTTCACTTCACTACACTATCATTTTGGACCTTTTATGAGTTTTATAAGGGGCGCTATATTCCCTGTTGGTTATGCGCTCATTACTCTGCTCTATAGACTCTATTTACACTTACACAAACCAGGAAGACGTGTGGAAAGACGCGATTACAACTTCCGGTGTAGTTCCCGACACTGAGCTCGCCGACCGACTGTGATCAAACCCACTGAAGTAAATATCATCAGCGGTAAAATAAAGACTGCAGACGTATATGTTGTTTGTAATTATCTTGAATTTGGCGTCTCATCTCTTCTAATTACATGTACCCAGTGTGCTCGGAGTTGTGTGTCAGTGGGGAAATGATGAAAACTGAGGTATGGTTGTAACTGTGGATTAGTCGAACATAATGGAACGCTACAATGACATGGAGATGAAGAAAACTGGGCTATTTCTCATTTTTCCTAGATTTTGTCAGATTACCTACCACAAACAGAGCCCGCTGGAAGTTGTAATTGCATCTTTCCAAACATCTTTCTGGATTGTGACGTAAGCGTGAATAGAGCTAGCCAGGCTGGTGCCACCTAGTGCCTCCGCTCAGTTTCATTTCTCTCCAGCGACTAGGTCAGGAATTGGAATACACTACACTGTTCACAAATACCCCGGAAGTGCGAGTTCGGGCACCATTCAAACAGTGAGGAGCCATATATTCTGTGTTGGCAACAATTCCTAAAATCGAGGATTTAAAGCCAAGGAGAATGTTTGGTGAATTTTATTAAGAGGAAAGATGTTATTGCCCTTCTTCCTACAGAATTTGGGAAAAGCTTAATATACCAGTTAGCCCCGTTAGCGGCACATTACATATGTGATGACCAAATAGCAGCGATTGGCTAAATAAAAAAAAAGCACCCGCCTACTGTCAAATGAACAAATTCTAACGCTGCAAGGTCAGACAAAGTATGAAGTGAAACTGGTTGATGAATCTGGCTGGACTAGAGCCTATTCAAGCTTTGTTTTTTCTGCTAGTTAAACTTTTAGGTCTGTGGGACAATGCATATGGCCATAAATATATATCAACCAACTAGGAAATTAACAGTCTGCTACATGCAGAAAACATACATCATAGTCCACAACCATTACAGACACAACATAACAATAAAACCCCAGTCATAACCTTGCTAAACGAATAGCACACAGTTAGGCAAAATGAATATGTGTGTAAGTGCCTGGGTTAATGATGGTACTAAAAATGTCCGCTCCTCCACATGACTGCTGCTTTGAGCTAAGTGTGGTCAGTGCTAAAGTGCTTAGCGTGTAGCGTGACGACAGGGCAGTTAGCCGCCGTGCACTGTCATTAGCAGAATACATTATGTGCTCAAAACAACACAGCTGGAGTAAAACTGCTGTCAACTTAATTACCTCCAGAGCTGTATGGGGCCCAAGTACATCTGAATCATTTCTGCTCCATCTCAGCCGCCATTTCCATGTATATATATTAGTATAGCTATCTACAAACTCAATGACCATTTTTCTAAAGCCTCTCTCACATAGATTTATTAATTAAAACTTATTATATTTAAAGGCTGTTACGCAAAATTGACTCTTGTGAGCTTTAAGTCATGGTAGAATTTTGTCAGCTCCTTCAAATCATAACTGGAGTTGTGTTTTCTTTCACTGACACATGTTTGAGTAATTCTTTTTTATTTTAATTGTCTACATCTTCCAAGCTTAAAATGCTTTATTCCAGCTACATTTACATTTTAAAAGGTATTGGCAATTCCAGGGCATGTGATTGCTTTGCGTGTTCAACAAAATGGCATTGAAATGATCTACCTTTGAAAACATACCTTCTTACTGTGCTTGCTTCTCCATGGAGCTGACCTATGACTTGGCCTGTGTCACCTGCTTGTCTCCATGGTGAAAAAAATGCAGTGTATTCTCATACTTTTGGAACTTGACAAAGCATTAGCAGCTCCATGAAGACTGACAAAGAAGAGGGCCTTTGTCCCGATTTCTTCACTTTTCATTTCATTTACATCTATTTCAAGTCAATTAAACAACTAAATAACACTATCCCGAGTTTGTTTTATTTAGTCTTTGTTTAGTTAAATTAATCACTATGCATACAGTTACTTTAAATTCATTTTATTTGGTTATATTTATTAATTTTGCTTATAGAACTTACCACCTTACCTGTGACTCCACATGGTCTGGAGACAAAGAGGGGGCATGACTATCGTCGGCCATATTTAAAGGCTCTGGGGGAGGTTTTGGCCCAGACCATGTGGAGGGCAGACTCAGATTCAGGTCTTTTTGTTTTATGGATTTGGTTTGTAGGATTTTGTTTCAGTGTTTCTAGTTTATTTGGAGCACTGTTTAATTTAAAGGGGATTTTGGCCCTCAGATAAGAATATTATAGCACACATAAAAACAGGGAAGTTAAGTCCAACTAACCTGTGAGTTGGTGAGAACCCAGGGGGAGGGACTTCCTTTCTGGGTAGTATAAAAGTGGAAGCAGTTTAGCCATTCAGGGTTAATCACCATCAGTGCAGCAGTGTGCACAAGGGGTATTTTATTTAGTTTCATTAATTTCTGTTGCTTTTGCTTAATTTAAGCAGTTGTTTTTTGTAAATATGTATTTTCATTTTGCCCACAACTCGGTGAAGACAAACATGTATAGGTCCTGATTAGAAAACACAGTGTACCTTTATATACAGTAGTTTCCCACAGGCAGAAAAGGGCACTCTGTACATCAGGGGTCTCCAACCTGTAGGTCAGGAGCTACCATGAACTCTCCACCCCCTTCCAAGTCGCTCGCCAAAGGATTTCTCAATTACATGTATGGTGCTGAATAAGTAAAATAATTAATTACATGCCTATTACCATTGTACAAGTATCATTCTGATGCCTAACTTTGTACACTAATAAATGGATAATGGTTTATGTTTTGAAGGTATTTAACTGTACCTCATTTAAGGCTCACTGTGGCTCTTATATTTACTCAATTTCTTGTGACCTCTAAAACTAGTAGCTCTCTGGCATTTTTATTTTATAAAAGTAGCTCACCAGAGGAAAAAAGGTCGGAGGCTCCTGCTGTACATCATGTTTTATCAGAATGATTGAAAGAATACAACCAGCCCCGGTCAAGAGAAACTGACAGAATACAGAATGTGTTTTGTATAATTTTTCATAGTTTTGGGGTTTTGTTCAAAGTCTGCTGTTAAAGTGGATGCATGTGTGCACTTATACATTAGACTTGGACAATAAGTCTCTCTTGTGTGCTCTTATAAGCTAATATAAGCTCAAGCTGTATATGGCTCTCTGTCTAACACCTCTATAACCTGTGAACAGACTGTATCTGAGGCAGTGCCAAAAGCATTAAAAAAAAAAGAGTTACATTAAGAGTATTCAGATCCTGGAAAAGTACATGTAAATGAAACCTGGTTCATGATACCTTTCATTTCAAGCGCCACAATACTAATTTGGACTCAAAATCATACCTTATATTAAACCTCAGAGAATTATCTACCAAATGCAGAAATATCTTGGAATGGTTGAGACTGCTCTTTAAAATGTTCAAGTCTGGGCAATGTAGCTGATAATACATAATGGCAATAAACCAATGTTTGTGGCCATGCCAGCTTGTCAAAGCCTGATCCTGTCAGATCTCAGAAGTTAAGCGAGGCCTGGCCTGGGTAGAACTTGAATGGGAGACCACTGGGAAAATCAGGTGCCACAGGGGGGCGCCGAGAGTAAATATGTTGTTGTGTACTTAGGCAAGGCATTTCACCCACAGTGCCTAGTATAAAAAAGGTGTGTGCGGGAGTGATGGTGGTGGTCAGAGGAGCTGATGGTGCTTCTGTCAGTCTGTCCCAGGGCAGCTGTGGCTACAATAGCAGTTTACCATCAGTTAGTGTTGAGTGAATGAATAATGAGCTGTAAAGAGTCTTTGTGACATATGTCTGTGAACAGTGCTACAGTATATCAATGAAAACTTACTTACTTACATAAAAATGTAAAAAATAATAATACATTTTATTTGAGGTGCCTTTTAAGACATTCAAAGTCACTGTGCAACATTAAAAATATATAAAATGCAATAAAAAGGTACAGAAAATAATTGCAGTAGAATACAGTAAAATACATTATATTAAATGTTAAAAGATAAAGCTACATTTGCAAAAGAGGTGTGGAATAAGTTAGACTCATTCAAGATCACTGAATCTTGGGTGGGAAGGTGTATGCACGACTCTTACAGTCAAAAGCTTTTGAAATACTTTTAACCACAAGGGCTTGTACCCAGTTTTACTCCATGTATTCTAGCAAAATGTATCTTACCCTAGTACAGATATATTGTATAAGCAGCTTTTGGGGCCAATCATATATTTAATTTATATATACTGTATCTAAAAGGTTTTTCTGTGTACAGCACCTTTAAGGATTACAGCCCTACTACGTATGTCTTCCTTATTCCTCCCGTGCCCCACTTCCTCTCCTCTGCTCGTTCAGGACTCCAGTATCACCATCCCCCTCCAGCTGACCCTATATGTGCCGTGTTTACCTCGGAGAACCGCAAACTGTATACACAATCACCATTCCAGCTGCCCGTGAAGACCTCATCTGCTCTTGACAGTTCGCGTCTATGGACCTGTAGACCAACATCAAACTTCTCCATAATTCATAACTCTGGTCAAGTCATCCAACCTTGAGTGACTCTTCGAAGAGAGCGGGAAGAAGAGGAAGAGAAGGGTACAGGACCAGGTGCAGCGGGAACAGTGTGGAGGTTGTGAAGTTTGATGGGTGAGTTAATTGAAGTTGACGCTCGTGGAGGGAAAGTGCATGTGGGGTGGAGAGTGAGTGTGATATGGTTGAAATGAGGAGTGCTTTTTAAAAATGGCTGCACTAAGAGGTTCTGAAGTGAGAGTGGTTCTACAGAATCAACAAGAGACAAAGTGAAACAACTCGTCAGCTTGTTCTTTTCTGGGGAAATATGTTAAACAAAAAAACGGAAAAAGTAGGAAAGAAATAATTTGACGCTAATGATTTATTGTGCATGATATTGATACACATTAAAGGTGTACTGTGTAACTTCTCTGAGAGGGACTGCAACCTGTTTGTCTCCATGGAGATTGAAAATTGTACACAGTATGGCATTAAACTAATCTGCACTGCATTTATTCAACTTCAGGTATTATTTATTGCCCTAAAACATCTTAAAAAACATAAATTCTTACTGTGAGCGGCGTGTTTTCTCTACAAAGATTTTCAAGTTCATGACCATACTAAGAAACATTCTATAAACATCTCCATGGAGACAAGCATGTGATGGACCCTCCACCAGACAAGTTTGCCTAAGTCTATACTGCAAAAAAGAAAATGTAATCAAGTTAAGATGACTTGAAGTAAGAAAGTTTTATCGTGATATGAGTAAATTTCACTTAACAAATAAAATTACTTTTTTTTTTTTTCTTAAAATATGAAAATACATCATTCTACACTTAAAATGAGAGAAAAAAAATGCACTTAAAATAAGAAACAAAATCGAATGTTGCTTGAATTAAGAAAAACACACTTATTCCAAGTCTACTCAAACAAATTAAACCTTCTTCATTTATTATAGTTATTATAACTGACCTAGATCCTGTTTTCTTTCTTTTTTTTTTCCCTGTGTAAGTTACAGAGACTTCATTTAAAATGGCTGTTATGACCCAGTGGGAGGCTGAATACAAAATGGCCACATTAAGAGCTGCTAAATCACATACATGAAAACATATGTAATAAGTACCAGCATATGTGTAGGAGCTGACATGTTACATTATAGCTAGACTGTTTTATTTATAGTTTAAAGGGCCCATATTACTATTTCTGATCTATGTTATAATGTTATAAAAACATACTTGGAATTGTGTTTTGTTTTGTTTCATTCACACATGTTTAAAATGCAAATCCTGCATATTTGGGCTGAATTCTTTTCTCAAACTAAAAACACTCTGTTCCACCTTGTGATGCATGTGGTAATACAGGAAGTGCTTCATTGTGTTTTTAAACTCCATAGATGTTCACTAGAATCATTTGGATTATTTCTACCCTGGAATTGTCAATCTCTAGTAAACAAAAGGTGAAAGGTAGCTGTTAAAGTGAAGAGAATCGCTTTGTGACATCACGAGGTGGAATAGAGCAGCTTTGGAAATGTAGACTAATAATAAAGGATTGCTCAGACAAACAAAACACAACTCCAGGTATATTTCTGATGAGGAAATAAGATTCTAACATGGCTTAAAACTCACAAGAGTCAATTTTACTATATACAGGACCTTTAACCACTAACCTATGTATATGTACTGTATGTAAAATCCTGCTTTGACATTGAGAGCTTTTGGAGTCTTTGAGTTCATTATATTTCTTGTAGAATCGTGCATGGACTGACCTCAAACAGTCGGCCAGATATTCATGGTAGAATGAAAGTTACAGTCAGCAGATTTTCATTTTCAGTTTATTCAAGAGTGAAAAGAAACCCAAACTCTGCACTAAGTCTCGGCCTTGTTATAGTTACTCAAACTGGTTCAAAAGTTTAAAAGTAATGCAATGTGTCAAAAACTTACTGTACATGATAGCTGCACTGTGTAACTTTTCACCAGCTTGTCTCCATGGTGATGACTTTTCGTTGCTTGGTACCATCACCGAACCATGTTACAGGTCAGATCTGTGGATGCAGTAAAATCACCTGTAATAGAATAAACAAAAGATGATTAGATGAAAGATGAATTTTAATAATAAACTATAGAATATGAATAATCTCCATGGAAACAAGGAAGTGGCCGACCCTCAAGAAAAGTTACCAAATAGACCAAAAATATACAGTCGTCTATTCTAATCTATAGCTATGATTATACAAAAGTCAAAAAAGTATACAAAAATATACTATAAATAAATAAATAAATACATGACTTAAAATTTCTAATTATTATATAGTATTTACATTAAAATCCTATTACTGGTTTATAAAAAGTTACATACTCTGTTAGGACTGGGAATCACAAGGTCCCTCATGATTTGATTTTGACTTTATGACTTTGATTTGATTTGATTTTGACTTTATGACTTTATTTTTTTTTATTATGACTTTTCAGTACAGTTCAAAAAATGTAATGGGGTTGAAAGTACAGATACTTGTATTGTAGTGAAGTGAAGTAAAAATAAAGAGTATCCACTTTAAAATCTACTTAATCTATTACTTAATCTGCTTAAGTAAAGTACAGAAACCTAAATGTATACCTAATTGCAGTACTTTACTACTCCTACTTTATTACATTCCGCATCTGATGAACAAGTTTCCTTTCTCTAAACACGATAGTACTATCACAAATTAGCGCAGTAAATATACCAAAAATACTATACTGACACAACAGCCCGCAATAGCATCATGATATATCGATATTTTAACACGGCCCTAACATCCACTGCTTGGGTCAGGCCTATATCCACAACAACACTTTCTTATTGATTCTGATAAATGAAGCTGGTCAGGCCACAGTTGTATTAAACCCACAAACACGGAGTCCTCTTGGTTTCCCAGAAGGCACCACAGCGGGGCACATGTGGGGAGGTGGATCTATCTCATTGGAAGAAGTACATTTATCTGCTTTAGAAGTCTCTGAGGAGCAGATCACCGATAACACCTGCGCTCGCCGGGGAAATTAAAGAGATTATTTTCTTAGTGCAGTGAGGTACAGATGGCACAAGGAACCGCGCCACCAATTGTGTATTCATGCAATCACCTGATACATAGGAGGGAGAGATTTTATTATTATTATTTTCAGTGAGTCCAGTGAGTATAAGAGAAGACTTTAACTTTTCTTTTGACTTCTTCCATTTTATTTTCTTTTATTTATTACAATTGAGGCATCCAGAGAGAAAATTCTGGACATATGTGGTCCAGGTGGTAAGAGTGTCTGCAGGGATACAAGGGAGAATATTCAGGACAGGTTTGAACCACTGACCCTTCGGTAGGTGGGAAAATAATTAACACAACAAACTACGTGACTACACATGAGTAAATAATTACAACAGATTGAAATCGTGGGTGGTATCTTGGTATGGTATCTTGGTCATTTGGAACGTTAATGGAAATGTTGTTCCTTTGACTATATCATATTCCACAATATAGCATAAAATTTATTGACGAAGTATATGAGAAAACACAATGACGTCACATCCGGGGCAGCAGTCATTTTGGTAGGCAAAAAGCATCCATACCAATAAGTCAACATCAACAGTACGACATCAACATCGTCAACAGTTATCGGCGTACAACATCAACAATCGTCATACAGCAGTACAACATCAACATCATCAACAGTTATCGGCGAGTTTAAACTTTTCAAAGTAAAGTTTTTGATCCTCAGCATTCAGTGACTTAGAGTAAGATGATGAAGTCATGTCAAAACAATTAAACGCAAAACCTACTTCAAAATAAGACAAGTTATCTCATGACAAACATACGCAATGCAACTGTCAACACAAATGACCAGCCACACTGACTTTTTGCCTACCAGCCACTGCACACATGTGGGAAAAGCCAAATGTACAAAACAAAAATAACGCTTTCTCATATGGTTTTAACTTTCTATTTCCATGGAATCACACAGGTGACATATGCCACCTCCAGAAAGTTATATTCTGTAGCTTTAAAGGGACAGTCCGGAATTTTGGACAAAGGACCTCATTTCCTAGTGAGCCAGAGTGTTGGAGACGTGTGGAGACATTTAAAAAAATATTCCATCCAGTCCTTGTATTTGCAGAGGTCGCTGGTGCTAGGCTAGTGCATGTCAATGGCCATAGTTAGCCTGACACCACTTACCCACTCCACAAAACACCTGAAGCTAATCGATTATTACACCAGACATTTACTGTCTGTGTTGATAGAATAATATTAGAAGTAAAACCACATGAGTTTTACTTCCTGATAGAAAGCTTAGCAGCGACGGACTGATATCACCTAGCACTTATCTTACCGACTAAGTAAAATTCCACTGCTGCTGAAAAAATAGTCCCTCAACATGCGACAATTCATGTGATGCAAAGTTAGTTTTATTTCTAACATTATTCTATCAACACAGACATTTACATCAATAGTCTGACGTTATAATAGATTTGCTTTGGGTGTTTTGTGGAGTGGGTAACTATGGCCATTGACATGCACTAGCCTAGCACCAGCGACCTCTGCAAATACAAGGACTGGATGGAATATTTTTTAAAAAGTGTCTCCACATGTCTCCAACACTCTGGCTCACTAGGAAATGAAGTTCTATGTCCAAAATTCTGAACTGTCCCTTTAATGCATGTTTCCTTTGGAGTTTACTTTTGTTTACAAAAGGAACTGAAACATAATAGTGGAATGTGTCCAACAACAATAAATAAATACTTTTTTTCCCCTCTTTTCCGGGGCCAGTTTGCAGTATAAGCTGGATTGCACCACTCTCTTTTTCACATGCACTTAGAAATTTTTATTTATTTTTTTTGTCAATTGTTTCTCTCATTTGCAGTAATTCCTATAAAATATTATGAAAAAATATATATATATAACATCCATAACCTTGTTTTCATCAACACTTCTTTGCTTTCATGTTTTTATTTTAAATTTAAGTCATCCTGGCGTTTACATCAACAAACTTCTCAGGTTCACAAGGCCAGAGAAAAAAAATGTGAGAAAAGCAGGTAAGTGGCACAACAGTGTGAAGGAGCGAGGTGCAAACAAGACCCAGGAGAGAGGAGCCTGCGAAATCTCACAAACAAGTCAACATCCAGTGTGGAATCTGCATATGTGAATCAAAAACACTGTGATTCTGCATTTATTACAATATGAACCAATTAAAGGCACTCTATTCTCTAATCTATGTTCTAATATATTTCCTCATCACAAACAGACCTGGAGATGTGTTTTGTTTCATTCACACATATTTAACACACTGCATATTTAGGCTCAGATCTTCTCTCAAACTGAAGGAAGTGCTCCATTGTGTTTTAACCTTCATACACCTTCACTAGAATCATTTGGGTAATTTCAGCCCTAAATTTTCAATAACTTCTACTGAACTAAAGGTAAAAAATACAGTAGCTGTTAACCTGAAAACTACCACTACATGACATCACAAGGTTGAACAGGACATTCTGAGCTTTGGAGATGTAGACAGGTAATAATAAAGGGTAATAATAAAGGGTTACTCAAACATGTGTGAACAACATTATAACATGACTTAAAGGTGTAACTTTTCAGGCGGATGGTCCGTCATTTGCTTTTCTACCTGAAGATGTCAGTGCTTTGTCTGGAAGGCTTCACAGTATGGCATTAAAGGGACAGTTCAGAATTTTGGACATAGGGCTGCATTTCCTAGTGAGCCAGAGTGTCGGAGACGTGTGGAGACACTTTTTTAAATATTCCATCCAGTCCTTGTATTTGCAGAGGTCGCTGGTGCTAGGCTAGTGCATGTCAATGGCCATAGTTAGCCTGACACTGAAAATCGACTTACCCACTTCACAAAACACCCGAAGCAAATCTGTTATTACACCAAACTGTCGATGTAAATGTCTGTGTAGATAGAATAATGTTTGAAATAAAACTAACCTTGCCTCGCATGAACCGTTGCATGTTGAGGGACTATTTTCTCACATCACATCAGTCCGCCGCTGCCAAGCTTTCTATCAGGAAGTACAACTCACTGCTGCTGCTCAGACATAAACCCTTCAAATGCAAGGTTGGTTTTACTTTACTTTACTTAACTAAAATTATTCTATCAACACAGACATTCACGTCGACAGTCTGGCGTTATAATTGTTTTGCCTCGTGGAGTGGGTAAGACTGTTTTTAGAGGCAGGATAACTATGGCCATTGACCTGCACTAGCCTAGCACCAGCGACCTCTGCAAATACAAGGACTGGATGGATTTTTTTTTTTTTTTAAGTCTCTGGCTCACAAAGAAATTATGCCCTATATCCAAAATCCCAAAATCCATCCCTTTTAAGCCTTTCTATCTTCATCGAGACCAAACCAGACTAAGTTACAGATCAGATCAATGGAGAGGCGACCCTGCTCATAGTCATAATGCCTGTTTTTCTAGGTATTTTTGAGCTATACAACCACCTGTAATTGAATAAATGTAAGGTAAAAGTGTCTAAAGTCATACTGTGGAACATTTCAGACAGAGCAATGACACACCCATAGAAGCAGGTGACCAACCCCCAACCAAAAATGACATAGTGCACCTGTATAGCTCATAAGAGTCCATTCTGTGTAATATAGGACCTTTAAATCTTACATGAAGCCAAGGTAGAAGAGATTAGATGTTATCATTGAAGGACATAAACAGGAAATATGTTTTACAGGGTCTGAAGATGTGAGCTCGTATGGGAGTTGTATGTGTATTGATTTGTTCATTTATAAGAAAATAAAATGGTAGAGAGATTGCAGATATAAAAAGGAATTCAACAGTAGGAATAGTCTTGTGCTGTGTTAAAATTGATCCAGAGTCTCTCCATAGTCAATAAGAAGTATATTATGAAGTAAATGTGCAGGTGATAGACTGGCTGTTATTGGATTGTAAAATGTTTCAAGTAGTTCACAGTCTTAAGTATTTGTAGGATAGTCTTGTTTACTTCCAACTCTAGACATACTTTTGTTTACTGTGCAATTCCCTTACACTTGTATTATTAACTAGAAGTAAGCATAGTGCATAGAGCATAAGTTCAAGACAGGTTTAAAGCATCTATATTATACGATTTTCTGATCACTGTTATAACTTTTCCTCATCAAAAACATAGCCGGAGTGTGTGTAATGTTTCATTTACACAGGTTTAACACACAAATCCTCCATATTTAGACTGAGTTCTTTTCTCAAACAGAAAACACTTTGTTCTACCTTGTGATGCCATGTGGTAAAAGGGAATACAGGAAATGTTCTAATGTGTTTTTAAACACCATACACTCTACTGAAAAAAAGGCAAAAGGCAGCTGGGTGGAAAAAGATGGAACAGAACATTTTGAGCTTTGGACATGCAGACAGGCTAGTGATAAGGATTACTCAAACATGTGTGAATAAAACAAAACTCAACTGTATCTATGTTTTTGAGGAGGTAACATAGGACATTTAAAATAACTTTCAACTTTGTAGTATCTGCAGTATTTTTGCAGTACATGTAACAACCTGAACATACATTAGCAGATATCTGCTATCTATCATGCTGCATGTGTTAACATTATAAGCATTATAATGATTCACCCTTATTTGCATATGTTACAGTAATTATTGGCATCAGCATGGTGTTCGCAATCCCAAGCGATGACAATATTAGGAGAAACTAGAGAAAAAAGAGGGGCTCAAGGAAGAGCTGGAGAAGGCCTGGAAGGTGAAGGCGTCAATGGTGCCCGTGGTGACTGGAGCACTCAGGGCTGTGACCCCCAAAAAAGTGAAAGGCGTGATGCTAGGAACAGCAAAGATACTGCGCAGAACTCTCAGGCTCCCAGGCCTCTGGTAGAGGACCCAAGCTGGATGTGGGTGAGAGAGACCAACCACCGTGGAAGGTGAGAAACACAGTTTTGTTTTGTTTTTTCAATATATATATTCAGAGAAAGAGTGTTGGAGGGACCATCATGGCAGGACAAGCCCCTACACGGGGTGTACCACTGGAACATCACTGAAGCGGTTGATGTCTAGAATTCCTACCACTGGCTTGAGAGGGCTGCTCTGAAGGACAGCACAGAGGCTCTCGTCCTGACTGCACAGGAGCAGGCCCTGAGCCCCCGAGCAATAGAAGCCCAAATCTACCACACCAGACAAGACCCACGGTGTAGACTGTGCAAAGAGGTTCCTCAGACAGTCCAGCACATAACTGCAGGTGTAAGATGCTGCAGGGAAAAGCATACATGGAGCGACATAACCAAGTGGCGGGCCTAGTGTACAGAAACATCTGTGCAGAGTACGGGCTGGAGACCCCAGGCTCAAGGTGGGAAACACCTCCAAAGGTTGTGAAGAACAACCGAGCCAAGATCCTGTGGGGCTTCCAGATACAGACTGACAGGATGGTGATGGACCAATCAGACATACAGTAGTGGTGGTGGAAGTAACAGAACAAAGTCGTGGTGGTGAACATCGCAATATCAAGCGATGGGAATATAAGGAGAAAGGAACACAAGAAATTAGAGAAATACCATGGGCTCAAGGAAGAACTGGAGAAGGCCTGGAAGGTGAAGGCATCAGTGGTGCTTGTGGTAATCGGAGCACTCGGGGCTGTAAAACCCAAATTGGAGAAGTGGCCCCAGCAGATACCAGGAAAACCAACAATCTCAGTCCAGAAAAGTGCAGTACTGGGAACAGCAAAGATACTGCGCAGAACTTTCAAGCTCCCAGGCCTTTGGTAGCAAACCCGAGCTGGATGAGAGGGAGAGAGACCAACCACCATGGAAAGTGAGGAACACTTTTTTGTTTATTTATTTTTAAATTTTTTTCACTGTCATTTTGGTGCCCTAAAATTAGCAAAAGTTTAAATCTACATCTACAAAGAGAAGTATTATTTTCTTTATTGATGACTACAAAATGAATGCTTTTAATGACTGTGGTTGAATAAATTATGCATAAACACAAATAGTTTATAGGAACTGTCTGTAAGATTGCTCTGTCTGTGTTCAAATCAAATACAGCTTTTACTGATGACAAATGCACTGCAGATTTTTCCTCATTACAAAAAATATTGAACACATGATATTTCATTTATTTGTGTTATAATTTGGTGTTTTGAGACCAATCAACCAAACAGAATGCAGAATGAGTCTTGCATGAGTCTGTTATTTGGGTTGCCAGTTTCAATGCTGAAATCCAGTTTAAACCTAAAAGGACTCTCTCTGATCTGTATCCTCATTCCCTTCACACCGGCACCTGCAGCCACTCATTAATCTGTGCAGCCTTAGAGCTTCTGAGCTTTCTGTCTATATACCAAAGACTGTACATATAAAACTACATGGCTAACCTGCAAGCCGCCACATTCCCGATAGGACGTGAGCATGGGGGCACTTCTGGCTCCATCGACTCTGGCTCCATTTGACTTTATATTGAAAAACTCACACCTCTCTCTGCTGCTGAGCCTCCTCATTTTGGTCTTAAAATGTCCGTATTAATCCGCTCTACATGATCCTTGTGCTTTTATTTTGCTATTTGGTCCATAAATAAATTCCTGTTCCTGTTGCCAGTATAACAGAGCCAGCAGTGCACAGGCAAAAACGCATTTGTGTCTTGGAAATTTAGTCATCACTTTGCATTTAAAGAAGAGAGGGACATGTGTTTGGTGAAGAAAAATAATAATAATAATAATAATAATAAATAAATATATAACAAATATAATATCGCCTACAGGTTACATGTCAAACCGGAGCTCTTGGTGAAAACAAACTGCATAGGCTCATGATATCTGCAGTACTGTCCTATAGTGACCTGCCACATGAGGGGACGTGCACACAAACACACACAAACACACACAAACACCCACCTTCATCATCGTCATCAACCTGAGAACGCGCGGGTTACGTCTCCTTCCACACTGCGCGGACACCACCGTCCTCCTGTGCGCTGTGTGTGGACCATGTTTTCTTGCATACGCTGCGTAGACCGCGCTTCCTCCTGTGCGCCTCTAAACCAGAACTAACACCAGAACTAAAACCAGGACTAAACCAGGACTAAACCAGGACTAAACCAGGTCTAAACAATATGACACCTTGGACATAATTTACAGCAGCAGTGATCTCATTTAGAAAGCATTTCTCTATCAATAATATTTTTAAAGACTGGGCTTTTTATTGTCTTTTAGCAGACAAAACATCTTATGTTAAGATCTTAGTCTTTGCTTCTCTACAGCAAACAATTGCCTCTTCAATTTGAAGAGAACAAACAAGAATTTTCAGGATGTGGTTGCTACATTCATGTAGTTTTAAAAAGCATGACAATATCAAGTAATCCAGAGTATTCAGATTACGTTACTCACTTTAAGTAATTTAATGGATTACGTTACGAATTACATTTTGGGGTATTTAATCTGTAATCTGTAGGGGAATACATTTTAAAAGTCACCTTCCCAACACAGTCCATGACATATACTGAGAAAAACTTGTATGTGTGCTCTTTCTACAGGTTTAGGCATTGGCAGCTCAGGCTCATTTGTGATTATAGTACCTTTTTTAAAACAACATTCACGCAGGCTACATAGAGCTCCTTTAAACTGCCATTTTCGATAAATGTACATACTTATCCTTCCCTTGCACAGCAGGGGCTCTAGCTCATCATACTTGCCTCTGGCTTTACATAGAAGGTATACAGGACACCATTTTTGGGTCAGATTGATGAAGCGTTTTCCCAGCATGCTTTCTGTCTTTAATGTGCACGTTTACATGTTTACTAGCATGTTTGCGTCAGTCTTTTCTGCCCCGTTCAAGTCTTGGGCTCCTCATTTACCCCAGATCTTCTCTTTGAAGTAGCACCTCAAAGTGGAGCTTCAAAGCTTCATCTACATTTACTACACCACGTACCGCCTGATGTGAGAAACTGTCAATAGGACTGGGCTTTGCTATTATGATACGATGGTTATTGGATGAGCGTGAGATGAAGAATTTATAATTAGTATGAGGAGGAAAATCATTACTGTTCGATTCGCTCAACCCCAGTTTTAAAGCCATATTTCTGTGCATATTAATAGACTGCAGATGTGTATTAGTGTGAAGCTAGGGGAGAAATGTGTAACTATTTTCGTGGAAGGTCCGCTACCCGCTTGTCTCCATGGAGATGTTATTGTTTTTGTCTTGAATGTATCGGTATGACATTAAACATGCACTAAACATCTTGCATTTACTCAATATCCTGGGTTGTTACTGACCTTAAAACTTGCATTCTTACTATGGCCCTGCACACACTAGTACGTATTCGAATAGTTTTCATTGTGGATGTAGTGTTCGTCCACACTAATCCGATTGAAAACGGCGGAGACAGAATGATCTGGTGCCGCCAGCTCCCACAAATTCATCTGAGTATGGATCTGATCCAGCACTGTGTGGACGCCTGGAAACACTGATATGCAGATAGACTGACGTAAGTCTATGCTCCACAAAGTAGCTAATTTGCTGCCAAAACGCTAAGAGGAGAGCATATATTCATATATACGGTCTATGCATATGACCTGCAGACGTATAATCTCTGAAAAATTTCACATGGACACGAAAGAAGCACTGAACAGACTCACCATTAGTAGAACACCCCTCTGTCACAGAAAGAACACAGATAATCCAGTCATGTCCTTTAGTCCAACGGAAGCTGAACCGCATCAGTGCACAATTGCAAGCTGTTTTTTGAGTGCTTCATTTATGCAAATTGGCCATGCGGTTTTAAGTTTTGTCTCTGTAAAACGTAAACAAATATGCTCAAAGCTGTGTGGATAGGGAAGGATTGCGGACACAGAAACGACGCGTCTGGACGCAGATCGTTTCTGATATGGTGATATGCGGATTTGTTTCAGTGTAAATGGGTCTATGAGTGAGCTTGCCTCTCCACAGATCTGACACGTAACTTGACCCCATGGAGCATTTAAATATTGGACGTAGAAAGTAATACTTAGAACTGGTCTTTCCCCCCCGAAGAACAATAGTTTGTGCTATACAAAATACACTAGTTATAATGAAAAAATATTTATATTATACCACTGCAATATTTTACAAAAGCACTACCTGTTAAGCTGAGAAAACCTCATCAAGTATTCAAACGTCTGTCTCATTTACAAAATCATCCATGGCCAGTCATCTCCACTGTGTCAGTTTATCAAGATCAGAAACACCACACAGCAATTCCCCTGAGGAAAAGTGCATTCAGCCAGAGTGCCTTTTCCATCACGGCTTCTCGAGAGTGGAACAGCATCAGAGACATAACATCATACAATCTATTCAAAAAACATGTTAAGAACTGACTACTAACTCATCAAACCTGTGATCATTAGTGTGCCGCTCTCCTTACCTGAGTGTGTGTCTCCTGTCTGTGTGCTGGTTGTTGGTGTCTGTTTATATTCTCACTGCTTTTTAATTGAACTGTTGTGTACAATTGCACTTTTTTGTATAATTCTTATTGTTGTGGTTTTTGGGTGACCATATTTGCCATCTTTCCAGGAACTACAGATGAAAAACAGGCTCTGTGGTTAATTCTGGTACATTTATAGAAATCTTGATGTACTACTAAACTATTTATACTTGTGTTTACCTTATTTTATTAATCAAAACTTACATTTAGTATTATTTTTCAATGTTTTATGTTGCACCATGACACAGAATCAAGTTCCTGGTGTATGAATTCTGCTCACTGACAATGGCAATAAAACGTATGCCACAGTATGTAACTTTTTATCCAAAACTTAGACCCAAATAATAGCTTAGGCATAGATCCCGTTTACACGAATCTGCATATCACCGTATCACCGTATTGGAAATGATCTGCGTCCACACATGTCGTTTCTGTGTCCACAATCCTTCCTTATCCACACAGTTTTGAGCATATTTGTTTACATTTTACAGAAACGAAACTTAAAACCGCATGGCTCATTTGCATAAACTGAGCGCTCAAAACAGCTCACTATGGCACGCTGATGCAGTTCAGCTTCTGTCAGACTAAAGGAAATGACTCTGTGGAATATGAGTGTTCTTTCAGTGACAGAGGGGTGTTCTGCTGATGGTGAGTCTGTTCTGTGTTTCTGTCTCTTTGCAAATGGTTCATGTTCAATTTTTCAGAGATTATACATCTGCAGGTCATACGTATAGTCCATATTTATAAATGGAGATATATTCTAGCCTCTTAGTGTTTTGGTAGTGAATTACTTCGCGGTGCATAAACCTACATCAGCGTATCAGCGTTTTCAGGCGTCCACGCGCTGCCAGATCAGATTCATGGGAGCTGGCGGCACCAGATCGTTCCGTCTCTGGAGCTGTTTTCAATCGTATTAGTGTGGACGAACACTGCATCCACAACAAAAATGATTTGAATACGTACTAGTGTGGACGGGGAAATAGTTTTTTTTTTTTTTTTTTTTTTTTTGTTCTGTGGTACATTCTAGGCACATCTCATTGGAGACAAGCATGTGACAGACCCTCAACAAGACAAGTTACATAGTGCAACTTTAAACTACCCAATAACTACAGTATAGAAAGTGAACTGAAAATCCTGAAAGTCTATTTCCATTTTCATAAAAGGAGTAGAATTTCTCAAACAACTACTTCCACTGCCATCCTGGTGCTTTTCTGAAACTGATTGTGGCTAAAAGCTAACCAATCATGCACTAGTTAATGCCCTGGCGCAGGCACAGACACACACTGGAAACTGAAAGAAGAAGAAGGCCTTACTTGGTGGTGCACATTGCTCCATAAATTTGCAATTAAAGTGTCGACTGTCGATTGTTACAATATCTTCAGATTTTAATTACAGTGCCTTTAGTAGATTATCAGTTGATCCGCTTAAAGTTATAATGCTGTGTCCTAATCACAAACATGCCTGAATAATAGGTCTAGTTCTTATAAAGTGCTGCAATATGAAGCCTAACACTGTGACACTAGCCTAACACATACATACCGCCCCCTTAAATTGCATGGCATGTAAACCCATTTGAATATCATTAACATGAGCCCTATCTATACAGAACATGCTCTGAAATCCCCTGTAGCCATAGAAAAACACAGAGGCGCTCAGAATGTAGAGCAGGTGAGCACACGTCTCTTTCCTTGAGTCATCATTACCTCCATTCTGCCCCTGCTCCTCACCTGTCACTCCACCGGGCAGAACAGACACCTCAGAATGCACGCGCTTCACTCATGACACTGGCGTCTCTGAGGAATTCAGCCCCCAACCTGCTAATTGGCTGCTACTGCGACGCAAAGATGCATTGATGTGTGGACCCTTCCAGAAGTGATGGAATCTGCATGTCATTCGGATGAGAAAATAGCTGTATTTGCTGTAATAAGGGAGCGAGCGTAACAAAAATGACATGTTGCTAAAGGCTAAATGATTTGTATTCACCAAAAAAATCACAAAAAGAATTATAATTCAATATCTTTTTTTTTTTTTTTTTTTTTTTTTTTTTTTTAACCCAATCACTATAACGTACCAAGTGAACTGAAAATGGCTTCCATCCATATGATAAAATTGCTAAAAGCTACCAAAAGTCCTTTAAGAGAAAACACAAACAGCATGCAATTTGAACTGAAAATAATCAAGCTGAATAGTATAAATAGAATAATAGTTAGAAGTCAAATATTTGTTTTCACTTTTTGTCCTTCAATTGACAGGTGCTCTGTTTATACAAGAGGTGTCTTCAACAGGGGGCGGGGGGTCGCAGAGGAACTGCAGAGGGGTTGCGAAATCTTTGGTTGATAAGACTTAATTTATTTATTTTTTATTATTTATATTTCTTAATTTTTGAAGGATGAGGATGAACTGGGGTTCAGTGGGTTCTGGCTGTGCGCTCTTTCATCACATCTGTTTCTCTTCTTGTCTCTCACTCCCTGTCAACCTGCAAACACCTCTGCCCTGGTTTTATCGTTTCTCCTAGGCTACATGTGAAGACTTCTGTTACAGCTTCACTTTTAAGAACAACGGAACTTTAGCTCCACACATACTACCACGCATCAAGAAGGGGTCAGGCAACTTCATTCCCCGATGTATCAACCAGGCTCCGCACTCCACAGCCCGCCTCCTCTCTACCCGCAGACCAACCATGAGAGGAGGGCGAGTTGTGTCTTTCCTCTCGCTCCTCAGATCAGAATGACCGTAAAAGTTCCATGGCCCGTATCAAACTCTTGTCCATGCTCGCTGTGGCTCCTCTCTTGTTCAATCAGATCATTAAAAAAAGTCACATTTGAGCCCATTTTCTGTGATGTTGTTGCTCCATTGATCTTGCCTTCTCAGAGTCACCGCGAGTGCACAAATTGCAGCTTAAACTTCAGGCCTGAATTAACTTTGGTCAGAGGCTTATTTCTGTCATGGAACGAGTTAAGGCTTAAACTGGAGATGGAGCTAGTTTCATCTCAGGATTTCAGGATAAACCTAGACTTGTTAACCGACTTCGATGGAACACCCCACTAGTATTGAATGTAACAGAATAACAGAGTAGCTGTGTGTAAACACGACACTAGGCCCAATTTAATATTGAATATGAATTTGTAGAGCGGCAGTAGCTCAGTTGGTAGAGCATTTGCCCACTGATCTAAAGGTTGGCGGTTCAAATCCCGACATAAAATCTCAACATGAAACATCAGGTTGGCTGGTGTGATTCCAGCTCCCACAGATGAATGCAGTCGTTGTGTCCTTGGGCAAGACGCTGTGACAGAGGGGTGTTCTGCTGATGGTGAGTTCTGTGCTTCTATTGTGTTGGAGATGTTTTGTGAAACTTTTCAGAGATTATACATCTGCAGGTCATATGTACAGACATATGAATATATGCTTGCCTCTTAACGTTTTGGCAGCGAATTAGCTACTTCGCGGTGCATAGACCTAAATCAGCGTATCAGCATTTTCAGGCATTCACATGGTGCAAGATCAGATGGTTCCGTCTCTGGAGCCATTTTCAGTCAGATTAGTGTGGACGAACACTGCATCCACAACGAAAACGACTCAAATATACACTAGTGTGGACGGGGCCAGAGTTTTTTTTTTAAAAACATCACAGGTTGAGTGGTCAGATCCACTGACCCACGGGTTGGCTGGTGTGATTCCAGCTCCCACAGATGAATGCTGTCATTGCGTCCTTGGGCAAGACACTTAACCCACCTCACCCCCAGTGTCTGCGTACACTGGTATGTGAATGGGTGAGTGGTTCCTTGTTATAAAGTGCTTTGAGTGCCTTGAAGGTGGAAAAGCGCTATAGAAAAATTTGACCACTGACCATTAATATAAAACACAATTGTAGGTCATATATATAGAAGGGCGTCCCTGCTCCAGCTCTCCATCAGTTTGGAAGCTCTAAAAAACGTTAAAGGCCTCCTGGTTTATACTATACTTCTACTACTTTAACTCTATATTCCAATGAGACCAATTTGCAGTTCTTTCACACATCCATTTATAAATTCCCAGTATCCTCACTTCACTTCCACTGCACCTCTACATATGTCAGATCAGATGCATTGCGGGACTGACGAGGTCTGCTTCCTGAACCTGCGGGGCACCTGTCACTGCACCTGTTTCTGTGGCTTCCTGAACAGATTAAAGACATGGCCGCCGCAGATAGGTGTCAGCAGAGGCGTTTCGGGGAGCACGAGGTTGCCAGGTTGAGATCAGATGCTCTTTGATACTAACTGATCAGAGCCTTAGAACCTTTATAAAATGCAGCCACATTATCGCACATGAAAGGCTAGCGTGTTTGAGTTTCAGTTATTTATGTGTTGTTTAAATTCAGACAATGGTACAACTTTTCCTCTGTGTGCGCTAATATGTGCATTGTGTCACCATGGCAACTACTGAACCTGCACAATGTAAAGTATCAATATATAATTCTTTTCTTGTGGCAGCTTTTACCATAAGAAAAAGCAAAACAGTAAACACTAAAGAGCATTTATCTAGACGAGAATGCGTTAAAATCAGGTACAGGGCCTTAAATAAGTGATAAACCTCTAAGGTGGGGAGCAAATGGGATTTTATTTATTTAGTTTGTAAAATGTGTTTACCCCTGGCCAGCCACAACCGCACGCTTTGACAAAACTTTACAAAGACGAGTGGCTGCTTTCACCTAAAAAAAAAAAAAAAAAAAAGAAAAAATAACAAAAAGAACGGAGAAAAAGAGAATCAACAATCGAAGCACCAAACTATTACTTATCTCAGGTTAAAGAAGTTATATATTTTGTTATGAAGAGTTTAAGAGGTGATGTGGGTGTGTGTGTGTGCGTGTGTGTGTGTGTGTGTGTGTGTGTGTGTAGAGGAGGGTATAAATAATGGAGTGAGATATGTTTTGCTGTTCTATTGTTAGCCCTCAATGGTATAAGATGACAACATCAACACAAAAAACAACTGAATATGAAATCTAAAAAAAAAAAGCAAATCATATTTTCACATCAAATTTTAATACGATGAGTCTTAGTTGTAATAATTTGTTAAACTAACTTGCAACTGCCAGGTTCAAAGCCATTTCAAAATGTAACTCGATTCTGTCACCTGTCACGAATTATATTAAATGTAAAAAAAAAAAAAAAAAAAAAAAAAAAAAAAAAATGCTGTCTCATTAGGAAGTTTAAAGGTTTCTTGCTGTGCTGAGGTGCTGTTCTGCTTTATATTTGCTTTTAATTGCTTCAAATAGCAGTGACTTGCAGTGGCTCAAACTCAACAGAGACAGCAGACTGTGTGAGTTCAAGAAGGCAGCCAGCTGAGTTTGACAACAGTGAAAGTGAAAGTGAAAGTACAACATCAAGGAACATAGAATAATGCTTTTAAGGTGGGTGATTGACTGACCTGACAAAGCTTCAGTACACCCACAGACTATTTCTCAAAGTTAAACATAAAAGAATATGATACTTGTTCAGGTGAAATCAGTGATAACTCAACTGAAAAACTGCTATACTTTTTATGTGTTTATGCGTATTATAGTTTTTTTGTTGATGATTCAGTTTTAAAGCCTCGGACTAAGGCGCACCAGATTATAAGGCACAATATCAATAATGTTGAATTCTCTCATCTATTTTCATACATGAGGTCCACACAATTATAAGGCGCATTAAGCAAAACAAACGGACATCTGTTTCGCTTTGAGTCTTATCCCTTAGCCCAGGCATCCATGATTCATTGGCAGATCGTGGTGTAATTTGCCCGGCTTTGCCTCTTTGTCTTGGTGAATGTGTATTATGGATGTGAATTTGTTTGTTTTTTTTATTTCCTACAAGGAGGACTCAAATATACATTGAGTAAAAATGTGTTTAATGCAGCTTTGCACACATTTGTTTATGTTTAACAGAAACAAAACTTAAAACCACATGCTAATTTGCATAAACTATAAGCACTGAAAAAACAGCTCGATCCTTGTGCCCTGATGCGGTCAGCGGACTTCAGAAGCCATAATGCTCCGACAATCCATCAAACGGTGTGGCTTCATAGTTTACCAAAGTCGTACTAAAACATTCTGATAGATTTTTGAGTGCCGTGTACCACATAGTCGGTTTGAGGTCAGTAAACACAACCAGAATTAATACATAAGGCACACCGGATTATAAGGCGCACTGATGATTTTTGAGAAAATGAAAGGATTTTAAGTGTGCCTTATAGTCTGAAAAAATACAGTACACTCGTACTATGAGCGTGCTTGCATCTCCACAAACCTGAGGTAAGAACCTGGCCTTGAGACACACCTTCATCTACTTGTATCTTTGGAAATGTTGTTCCTTTGGCAATAATATTCCACAGTGCAGCATAAAACATATCAATCTACATGGATAATATTCCAAAGTACAGATTTAACTTTGTATTATCGTGGAATTGTGCAGGTAATGTGCCACATCGAGAAAGTTACGCAGTGCTGCTTTAAGTTGCCAAAGTTTGTCATTGTTTTTTTTTTTTCAAGAAATGTAATGTTTAGTCTGATTGCATCCCTTTTATACTGCTCCGTCTAACAAAGCTCCAACCAAGACCTGTCACACACACACACAAAACACATCCATAAACAGTCAAGTCAAGTCAAGTGTCTTGCAAAAGGACACAAAAAAACATCAGGCAGAAATCGGAGATGGAATTGCACCACCAGCTGTTCGAGTCAGTTGAATGAATTCTCTATAACCACAAACCATTTGCTTTCAATGATCGCAGAGGCTCTTTGCTCAGATCACTATCACACCTCACTATAAATTGCACCACAGATAAAAAGCACCAGAGCAGCCTGTATACTTTACTGAGGCATTTCCACTACTACTTTAGGTCCATTTGTTGTCTAGACTTATTCCACATCCCCTCCACCAACACACAGAGAGGGGTTATTATGGGCCAGAGTGGGCACGTTTATAGCTCTTAAAAACAATGTTATCCTCGGGTGGTGGCACTAGTCTCTAAACCAAGCATGTCAGCAGTTTGCCTTCTTTACTATGTCAATGTGTGTAGCATTTGAACACCATAAAACACCTCTGTGAGATAGAGCTCGATCTAAATTAAAGATAAAGGGGAATTGGAGATGGGGGAGCGGAGGCATATATGTTGTTTGCTCATGGTGAAATTTGTTCTCTGGTGAAGGGTGGGTGGGAGTCTTCTTCTTCTGGCCCCCGGAGGACAGTGAGGGATGACCAATAAAAAAGAAAGGGAGCCAGAGGAGAGGGCACAGAGGTCAGTGCATCTGCTGCCATAGGGGCAGACTGAGGGAGGCTCCATGTCAGATATATAGATGAAGATGACGAGAAGGATCAGGATGAAATGTATCCTGACAGGCAATCTTGTGATAAGATTGTTTAATTTTTTTATTTATTTCTTTTTATTCTTTAAACAAATTCTTGATTCACGATTAAAGGGCCCATATTACACTATTTTTTTAATCTATGTTATAATGTTGTTTCCTCATCAGAAACTTACTTGGAGTTGTATTTATTTATTATTATTATTATTTTTTTTTTTTTATTTCATTCGCACTTTTTAATAAAAAGAAAAAAGTCAAAGAACTTCTTATTTTTCAGCAAATGTATATTATAGACTCAGAAACAAACATGAACAAATCCAGGGTTATCAAATGTGTCTGCATTAAAACAGTAAAACTGAACACTAGAGCCAAGCACTTCCACACATTCATTTTGCCTAACTAGATGCTATTCATTTAACAAGGTTATGGCTTTTATTGTTGTTCTGTTGTGTCTGTAATGCTTATGGACTATGGAAAAAAGATTTGTATTTTCTTTGACTATATACATATTTCATGTAGCAGACTGTTAATTTTCTAGTTGTTTGATATCTGCTCAAGGCCACATGCATTTCCCCACAACATTTGTGTCCATGCACAGATTCTTCTTCTCCACAGGCTGAATGAAGGAAACATTATTGTTTATTGTCTTTGTTGGTTTCAATCAAAGGCCTGTAGGCTCAGTCAGGTTCCTCAGGTTTAGAGAACATGTGGCGGTCCTCATCAGGAGAGCTCACATCTCCAAAAGTCAGAGAAGACCCTGGTCTCTGGAGTGAAGCTCCAGAGAACCGGATTACTACCATTTACATCTTGGACATATTCAGTGTCACTGTTGATGAGGTGTTCCATTGTTATAAACGGGTGCCTCAGTGCCTGGCTGACAGTCAGCCTCTTCACAGGGTCGACCTGGAGAAGATTTTTAAGAAAATCAAGGAAAACCTCCATGTCCAAGACGGCATCTTCATCGTCGTCATCTGCCTGGAACATAATGGCTTTCTCGAGATCTGCAAATTGGTCCAATTCATACTCAAGTACCTCAAGTTTTTTACAGTTTATGTCCTGATATTCATCAGGGTTCTTGAATGTCCACTGGCTGCTTGTCTGGAGAAAGTATTTATGTGCATAAATCCTTCTCTGGAGCATCTCATCACTGGGTTGTCCAAGGAGATGTACAGTGGTCCACAGGGGGTCACAGGAGGAAGAACAGCTGGCAGAGAGGTGTTCTCCCAGACAGCAGCCCAGTGTCACCTCAGGAGCATGATATGCTTCACACATCATGTGCATGACCTGTTTCACTTTTGGGAAGTGCCCTAAACAGCCAGAGTCAATCAGCTTAACTTTAAAGTACAAAAAAAAAAAAAAAAAAAAAAAAAAAATTTTTCTATTAATTCTTAATCAATCAATCAATCTTAATCCTTTGTGTTCAGTTCTAACTGTTCCATTTATGTATCCTGTATGTAAACTCTTGCTTGTTGAATGAAGAAAATTGCTCTGTCAAAAAGTTAAATTAAGATACCTTTGAGTGTAACTGACTTAACTAAAACATAAGTCAAAACATAAGTTAATTTAAGTTTGAGCAAAGTTTCAGCACATCTACTATTCACAGACTATTCACAGAAAGAATGACTACTTCACAATAACTGGAATTAATGACACTAGTAAAAATGTCATTATTTATTTAGCACCACAAGCACATGAAGTCCCGAGGCAGGTAGCTATTTCTTCACTATACCATTGTACTGGAGCTCTGAATAAATTATAATACAAGGAATGATACCTACTGCAAAACTGCTGAGTATATGAGAAAAATACTGAAGACTATGCAAATACTAATACAATTATATGGAAAAATGCATAAATGTTAAAACTTGTAATCATTAATTTCATGCAAGGTGAAAAAAAAAAGTTGTGTTTTGTAAAATAGCCTAATTTGGGCCCTTTAAGAATCCTATGTCATCACCTTGACCTAGATAGAGCCCATTACCATGCAGTGTCTTTTGCTCCTCAGTGCCATTGAGAGCAGTGAAAAGGGCAATTAAAATGGCCCAGCCCCTTCTCAGTATTGACCAGATTCAAGTGAGAAGCTTTGGAGGAGCTTGTCAAATGGGCCTGATGGGAGGATTTTGAGAAGGAGTGGAGCGAGTGAGCCGGAGCAAAAAAGGACAAGACCGCTGAGAAAGTGCAAGAAGTCAGTTCACAAAAGAGCTAGTACAGACAGCACATCTCACTTTGTACAGACTGACTTTATTTTTGCAGAACTTTATTTAATAATGTTTTCCAAGTGGGATCATACACTTGTCAGTCAAAAGAAAAACAAAATATGAAACTAACCAGGTCACTAGTCACAGTAAACATCTACCAGACTTGAGAAGAAAGGAGATAGAAATCAATCAATAAAAAAGTATGTAGGAACAGAAGAAATAAATGAATCCCAGGTTTTCTTAAAGTCTTTCTGTGAGTAGATATTTTAACTTTAGATAAAACTTTAAAGTGTCCATGGATGAGTGCATTCTCACCGCTGATTATTGATGTTACAAATAGATCTTGTAGTGTTTTTCTCGTGAAAGCTCTCAAAGTGCCATTAAAAACATTGATCATCAGGTATGACGAATACTGAGAGGTTTGTTAAAAATAAATTAAATTTGATTCATGCTGAGGGGTGTCCTATGTGTACCTCTAATGGTATTTCTATATTTAGGAGTTACCATGGTGACACAAAACACACATTCGCAAACACAATTTAAAAAGTTCACACAAAATTGATTTAACCAGCACGTTTTCAGGAGCTTGTGACAATGAGTGTTTATACATGCACATCAGTATCCCGGTTTCGTCATGAGTCATGTGCACGCAGCATCTCGGTTTCTGTAAACTGAATAAGGCAGTATCCTGTTATGAGAAACTGGGATACTGTAGCTGGTATATTCCCATAGTAACCGGGATACTGTGGCATGTATGTGCAGTATCCCGGTTACAGTGTGCATGCGTCCAAAAGACAAACACTTTCCAGTCTTTTCATCACAACAGTAGTGACATAAATAAAGTGACCAACATAAATACAGTGAACAACATAAATACAGTGAACAACATAAATACAGTGAACAACATAAATAAAGTGATCAACATAAATACAGTGAACAACATAAATACAGTGAACAACATAAATACAGTGAACAACATAAATACAGTGAACAACATAAATACAGTGAACAACATAAATACAGTGAACAACATAAATACAGTGATCAACATAAATAAAGTGAACAACATAAATACAGTGACCAACATAAATACAGTGAACAACATAAATACAGTGACCAACATAAATACATTGAACAACATAAATACAGTGAACAACATAAATACAGTGAGTGAAATGACTGATAGCTTCACTAAACTTGCACACGTAGAATCTGTACTCGTATGACCTGCACATGTATGATCGCTGAAAAGTTAAACATGAACTATCTTCTATACGATATACACAGAACAGACTCACCATCGGCAGCACATCCTCTGTCACAGAGAGAACATATATTCCACTGAGTCGTGTCCTTTAGTCTGACAGAAACTAACCACATAAGCGCACAAGGAAAGAGCTGTTTTTATCACCACTTACGTTTATGTAAATTAGCCATGCTGTTTTACGTTTTGTTTCTGTAAAATGTAAACAGATATGCACAAAGTTGCATTAAACACATTATAATCTCAAACAGAGTTGATGTGGCTCTATAGTGGTTATGGTTTATATGTTGTAAAGTTGAGTTTATTTATGCCGAAGATTTTAATTAACAACCTGCTGCAGTGTGTTTGGGAAAGTTGGGTTTGATCATAGCTCCTTACCGCTGGTTAGGAAACTCCCTGAGCTTCCTATGCTAAAGGAGCTCATGGTTGTTTGCATTATTCTTGGTTTATTAAGGATAAAATGTTTGCGCTTGTGCGTTTGTGAGATTGTATCAAGAAACCAGGATACTCCATTCGATCATGTACACAGGGATATGAGTATCCCAGTTTCTCAGCGCACACAATATCCCGAATACTGCAATAACCAGGAACATGGCTAATAACCGGGATACTGGTGTGCATGTAAACACACTCAGTGACAAAATCTGCTCTGTTTAGCTGTGCATATGACAGTAAGGTTTTTGCACTCTTCTCAGTTGTACTATGCTTAATATGTTTTCATTTGTTTGATTTAAACTTTTGCTTTGCCTTTTTTAAATAATGCATAAAACTGAATTAAAATCATAACTAGAATAATCTTAATTTTATCATGAGATAAAAACATTACATCAGGGTAATGTTGAGATTCATATCATACCAAAACACAGCACTATCATGCATATATATCTTACTTTTACTGGCTACAGATTTAAATAATATGTTCTTTTAAAGGGGCATTGTGTAACTAATCTGAGTGAGGGTCTGTCACCTGCTTGTTTCTATGGATTTGTCATTTATCTGCCTGGAATCTTCCACAGTATTACATTAAACAGATTACATTTATTCAATTACAGGTGGTTATAGCTCAAAAATACCTAGAAAAACAGGCATTCTGTGAAACATTCCAAACAAAGCAATAACATCTCCATGGAGAAAAGCATTCATCAGAAAAGTTGCACAATGCACCTTTAAATCTGAAGACAACTGCCTCAAAATTCAAAGTTACAAGAGTTAGAATTTCAGCCACAAGTCCCCATAGTTTGTTAAGCAGTATATTTTGCGAGCAGCACCTGGTAAAGTAAAAGATATTGAGGTCATTATTCTTCTCAGTTACCTCGCAGCTTGTATACAACTCATTTGAGGCATATTTACAACTTATGACAGCATAGATTTAATTCCCAGTGCTTTGAGATAATATGCCAACACTTAATCAAGCCAGCTAAATAGATAAGTCAGTATGGATGGTTTTATTTCTCACGTCAGGGGCCATACCTTCCTTTGCAGTTAAAGGTGCACTGTGTAACATTACGCTTATTACCTGGTCCCTGAAGGGTTGACCAGGTTTTGTATTCACCCTGTGTGTGTGTGTGTCCACCTCTGATAATTCTGCCATTTATGGACCGATTTTCATCAAATTTGGTACGTGGGTCAAGCCCCCATGCCCGATGCCGCAAAAACAGTTTGGTGGTGATCCGAGGTCATTTGAAGTCACACGGGTCAATTGAACGGTCACGCCATTATAAAGGATAGGCAATTTCGGCATCCTTGGTGATGAACTGACCCCATCAATGCTTCATGGGACCAGGTTGCTATCTCTGATTGTGCTTCTTTAGTTTGTATTTATTCATTTACTTATGATTTTATAGTTCACAAATACCTCAAAAAACAAACAAACAAACAAACAAACAAAAAACATGCATTCTGACTGTAAGTGGGATCGTCTTTCCACAGATCTGAACTGTATCTTGTTTCCATGGAGCTAAATAAATTGAATGCTATAGGCTCTATTCACACTTACCGGAAGACGTTTGGAAACATCCGGATGACGACTTCCGGCGTAGTTGCCGAAATTTTTAAAATTAAATTAGACAAATTATAATACATAAATTATTAACATCTAGATGAAGAAAACCGGGCCATTTTCTCAGTTTTCCTGGATTTTCTTTGAGTTACTATCGCCAACAGAGCCCAAAAGAAGTGGTCATCCGTGTGTTTTCAAATGTCTTCAGTTTTTGTGATATAAGTGTGAATAGAGCCCATAGTGTTGAACATTTTGGGCAAAGCAATAAAAAGCATCTCCATGGGGACACGCAGGTGACTGACCCTCCACCAGAAAAGTTGCATGCACCTTCAAAGGGCCTATATTACAGAAAATGTACTCTTGTGATCTTTAAGTCATGTTGGAATATTGTTATCTGCTCAAAAACAGACCTGGAGCTGTGTTTTGTTTCATGCACACATGTTTGAGTAATCCTTTATCATTAGTCTGTCTACATCTCCAGTGTTTTAAATGCTCTGTTTCACCTTGTGATGTCATGAAGCAGTAATTTTCAAGTTAACAGCTACATTTTACCTTTAGTTCAGTCGAGATTGGAAGTTCCAGAGCTGGATTTATCCAAATGATTCTAGGGGAGGTGTATGGAATCTAAAACACAATGGACTGTTTTCAGTTTGAGAGAAGAACTTTAAGGTTAAATATGCTGGAATTGTGTGATAAACATGTGTGAATGAGACAAAACACAACTCCAGGTACTAGTATTTGTGATGAAGAAATAGAGTGACCAGACGTTCCTATTTACCCGGGACAGTCCCAGTTTTGAGCCTTGTGTCCCCTGTCCCAGCAGATTTATACAAAACTAGTGATTTGTCCCAGTTTTATACAAGAAATGTTTTGACCAATTTGAAAACTGGACTATCACAGTTTTTTGACTAATCTGATCCCCGCCAACAGTAAAGAGGAGCATAAATTGTCATTTGCTTGGCCAAAATATAAAAATCTGTGTTTGTAAACGATCATAAAGCAAAAAAAAAATAAAAATAAAAAAATGCAGCAACAGAAGTCCCTCAGATTATGACTGCATTCCAGTTTTTTATTCTGAAAATCTGGTCACCCTACGAACAAACAACATTATAACACAGATCAGGAAATAGCATAATATGTGCCCTTTAAGCCTTACTGACATGAGGCCCGAGGCAGTAACATGTGGTGATACAGGGTGAGCTTTAATTTAGCATTAGAATGTGTAGCGCTGTTTTGTTTTCGCTGTCTTATCTGTCAGAGCAGCCCTGTACTCAGCCCACCATCACAGCTAAATCCCCACCATCTCCGCCCTTTTAGCCTCGGCTTCCAAAACAGAATGGCCCAAATTAGCTCTGACCTTCTGTAATGAAAGGAGCAGGGGCTGTGAATGTACAGGGTGAAATAGCACGCTGTTCGGCTGACAGACCCCCAGTGGCAGTTTGGAGACGCACCCCGGAAAGCTCCCCCACCCCCGCGCCGGCGAGCAAGCAGGTGGTCCGAGCACATATAAATATATACGCAAGACGATGAGGAAAAAGTACTGTACATATGTAGGTGGAGTATTCATGAGATCCAGTTTGCTGTTTATAGTCGCCGTTTTGAGGACTTTTGAGGACCATGCAAAAGATAAAGAGAGAGGATATTTTGTTTGACATTGTTAATCGTTATGGTAACAGTCCTAAATTTGGACCATGGATTGTGAATAGAGCATGGAAACCCAATCGAAGTCGGGCTAGGACAAATATTTAAAACTTATGTGGACTTTAGTACAGTTCTACAGTAAAACCACTCACCTTGAGACTCTTAAATGTCCAAAAGATCACAGTTCTGCACTTCTAGTTTAGATACAAGTCAAAACTGCATTATTATTATTTCTGAAATGTGGTGCAATGCTTCAGATACATAAAAGACTGACGATAAAGTCTATAGGAAGTAGAGTCACCTTTGTTTATCTGCAGCTTCACCTCGATCATGCGTTGTGTGAAACAGACACACGTGAACTACTGTCGCCTTTTTATTTTTGAAGAATGCCTCAAACTGGATTCACAGCGTGTTTTTTTTTTTTTTTTTTGCCGATGACAAATTGTATGGATAATGTGGATGAGATGCTGCACCTTAAATTGACCACTTTACGAGAGGTGAAGGTAAAGATTTCTCATTATTTTCGCTATATTCCTAGTTTGTATTTTGAGTGTCTGTGTCTGTTAGAAGCCCTTGAAAATAGGGTGATTTTAATTGTGTCGGGTTCGGACACAAATATCCTAATGCCTGTCGGGCTCGGGTCGGATTCGTTCACCGCTCTGTCAGACACGGGCTGGGCTCAGACAGAAAAATTTGTCCCAATCCACACTGTAATTGTGAATAAAGTTGGTATTAGTACACAGCAAAAACTAGAGGGTTAAAATTTTAGGGTAAAATATTTCAGAGTTGTTTTTAACACCAAAAGTGTTATTTAACTATTTGAAAGTTAAATGGGGGTTTGAGTTGGGGTTATTTGTCAGAGTTGATGTGGTTGAGGTTAATTCAACTTTCTCTATTGTTACTTCAACTTCACTTGGTGTTAATGTGGCTCCTCCCATTCACCACTTCAAACTCTTGTGAGAGAAGACCAGTTTGAACCAGTTTTGTGCATAATTTCATCTTAAATTAACTAAAATAAAGTAAAAAATAAAATAAAATACCTCTGTGTGTTGTTTAGCTAAATCAGGATAACTCTACAAAGTGTTATCTGTTTACTCTCAAAATATTAATATAACTCTGGATTTCAGGGTTTAACAGGAACTTTGGTCCAGTGTTACTTTATTAACATTTCCAAACATGTTAAATTAACTCTAGAACAGATTGGACTCATATAAACTCTGAGAGACAAATGTTAAAGTTGATTCTGTGAGAGTCAATTTTAACACTCCACTTTTTGCCGTGTAGAAACACAAGAGCAAGTCTGAAAAATCTGCCTATGGTGCTTCTTCCAATCCTCTATAAACAAAATGAATGCTCCGATCTGCGGTTCCACCTTGTAACGTCATTAGTTGGAGAACCAGTTTTTTTTTTTTTTACACTTTTACCATTATAGAAATTCATGGCAGTATTGAAACCAGTGAGTGTTGCCATTGTAAATAAAGGCAGACCATGTAGTGGGGAAATCTAGGACTGTTGACAGTGATATACAGGGACACTTCATCCAAACAATACTCCAGTCAGAGAGTGAAGACGGACGGACACTTGAATGGATTTGTGGAGCTTTAATGTCCTTTCTTCTATCTTTGTATCTGTCTGTCTAGTAAGCTTTCCTTTCATCTGGTAATCTATAACAACATTTGAATCATATCTCTAACTGAAATGACACACACATATAAATCAGCTTATGACAGACACAGAAAAGGCTGTGTCTGAATGTCCACACTATTCCCTTCGTAGGGCGCTTTATAGGGGTCACGCCATTTTTAAGAGTAACCAGTTGGTGAAAAAGTAGTGCACTCAAAATTTTCTGCAATCCACCCTGAAAAATTGTGGGCATTGGTGGTTATTAGAGTGAACAATATAGATCACAGTGCATTGGGAGAGTTGGGAAAACAAGGCCGTACAGCGACAGGTGTTTAACTGGACACAACCCGACTGAATGAAGCAGATAAAAGCACTGGTTTATAGCTCTGTTGATCAGTGATTATGACTAAAACACTTTTAAATAAACTGTTATGGTTATGTTAACCGCTTATCCATAATCTCCACATTTCAGACAAAAAGCAATAATCCAGTCTGTTTATGTGAAATCCATCTTGACAAAAACTTCTGTGATTATAATTAGTCCATAAATATTTGTGTGCCAGTGCCAGTTTGATCTGATCATTATTTAAGACAAGTTCGGAGTTCAGCCTACTTTTTTTTTATCAACACAGAAGCCAGAGTCACATGACCTCGATGTAGTGAGCTGCGTGTCTGAATCTCTCTGCGAATGAGTGCACTATATATTGCGCTAATGAGTACGGGCCTATGTAGTGAACGAGGGGTTAGGGAGCGGGGTGGAGATTCAGACAAGTTACACATTAAAGGAAATAAAAAGTTACAGCAGTTAGGCAGCAGTAATAGTGTTACCATGGTACCATAGTGGCTCCCAAGGACCCCTGAGCTGCCTAAGAATCCAAAGCCAATTCCACTACATTTCTTTAGCACATTTTATGAACAAAGCAGTTTCCAAAGTGCTGCACAGAGATCATAAAATGAAGATAACAAAAAATAAGATAAAAAACTAGTCAAATCAAATAAAAGCAAAACCATAAAAATCATCAAATAGCAGATAATAAGTCAAATAAATCAAATAAATAACAGACACAGAGGACCACACAACTCATGCAGTGTTAAAAGCCAGAGAATAAAAATGTGTCTTGAGAAAGAAAGTCTGATCTGAATAAACAGTTACTGAACTAACAGTTATACTAGAGAATTTACAACATGATGTAACATTTGTGGTAGAAGCTTTACCATGGCATTAAACTAACTTATCTCAATAAAGACCAGCGCTTATACCACCATGTTCAATCACAAGTCAGATCTGAGGAGAAGCGAGTCTGCTCATAGCAAGAATGCGTGTTTTTCAAGGTATTTCTGAGCTACAAAAACACCTATCACAATGAAGACAATCAGCGGACACCTCCACGCTGAGTTTCATTTGAGCTGTCTCTGTTTCTCTCCTCGGTGCCCAGAGGGTCCAGCCCATATGCCAGTCCTTGTGCCATCTGCTTCATTCTATTGTATTGTCTGAAATCAGGGCTTGTGGGCTTGCCTCTCCACAGATATGACCTTTAATTTGGCATGATAGTCTCACCTGGTTCCTCTCATCTTCTCTCATTGGAAATAAATAAGTGAAAAAACCCGCTGCCCTTTTGCAGAAAATAATCTTTGAGCATAATCATGATAATTGTCCTATTTACATGTAAATTAAAAGATGTGTCACTGGGAATGTGTTGCAAGTCGTTGCTTCTATCCAGAGCGTAGCAAATGAATAATTGAAAAACATGTCTGCCTCTGTGTGTTTGTGCCTCTGCGTGTGTGTGTCTGCCTCTGTGTGTTTGTGCCTCTGTGTGTGTCTGTGTGTGTGTCTGCCTCTGTGTGTGTATTTGTGCGTCTCTGTGCGTGTCTGTGCCATGTGCTCTCATGAGAGTAGCTTTGCTTTGAACCTTTAAATCACTTTATGACAACTTATTGCTGTGTGTTTTATCACTCCACGCGCGGCACTGTCATTACCGCGCGCTGGACGAATCAGCCGCACCGAGAGGGAGGCAATTACCTGTAAATTGGTTTCATTATGGATAAAAAACAAACAGGCACACAGACCCAGAATGCATTAGAGACTACAGCAAAACAAGGCGGGCCAAAGATAGGAGCAAACTGGAGCATTAGATGTAATGTCTTTACTAATGTCGCTTCTCTTTGCACCAGATCTCACGGCTTTTATTGTTTGACTGCTGTTGGGGTTTGGAAGTTTGCCCCGATGATGATGTCCCTCGGTGCAGTTCTCAGAAACGATAACTCTTTCTGGACAGATAAACAGAAATGGTCGCCTTCAGGACAAAATGGATAAATGGACACGCTAAGAGAAATGTCACTGTCTACTTCAAACTAAATGACATAAAAGATATGATTTATGTAGTGGATTACACAGGGACACAGGGAACTCTCAGCTCTAGGGATACTAAATATACTAAAAATAAATCTTTATATTGACAATCCAAGCTGTCTCAACTTGACACTTGACATTAAACAGCTCTACTTCACATTTATTCAATTACAGGTGGTTTTATAGCTCAAAATACCTAGAAAAACAGGGATTCAGACTGTGAGCGGGGGTTGCCTTTCCACAGATCTGACCTGTAACTTGGTTTAGTTCGGTCTCCATGAAGATTGAAAGGTTTAATGTCATACTGTGAAACATTTCAGACAAAGCAATAACATCTTCATGGAGATGTTATTGCAAAAACAAAAAAGCTACACATTGCACCTCTTTGTGGTACGTCACTGTATATTAAAGAGCCTTGGTGTCATTCTGGACAGTACACTTTCATTTCAGTCCCATATCAATTTTCACCTTAGGAACATCAACCACCTCCGCCCCTTCCTCACCCATCACCCCTCATACTGCTGCCATCCTTGTCAACAGCCTGGTCACTTCTAGACTTGACTACTGCAACTGCCTTCTCCATGGACTCCCTCACAAATCACTCCACAAGCTACAACTCTTAGAGGACTCAGCTGCCCGAAACATAACCAGAACACCCTCCATCAACTCCAGGCCTGGTTCACTCCCGAATTCAATTCAATATTTTGTTACCGTATTTTACGGACGATTAGGTGCTCTGCACTGTCATTAAATTGTCTATTTTCAAACTTTTTTCACAAATAAATCACACTGGACAATAAGCTGCTCAAACATGGAATACATGGAATACCCCCTCCTTGAACCGTCACCTTATCGTGGTGGAGGGGTTTGAGTGCCCGAATGATCCCAGGAGCTATGTTGTCGGGGGCTTTATGCCCCTGGTAGGGTCACCCAAGGCAAACAGGTCCTGGGGGACGGGTCAGACGAAGAACGGTTCAGAAGCCCCACATGATGAGTTCCAATCAGAGGCCAGTTACATCGCACGGATTGGCGTCACTGGGGCCCAACCCTCAACCGGAAAAAGGTGGCTTGCCCTCTCCGGGTGGGTGGGGAGTCTTTGCCTCAAGTGGAGGAGTTCAAGTATCTCGGGGTCTTGTTCACGAGTGAGGGAAGGACGGAACGTGAGATTGACAGGCGGATCGGTGCAGCGTCGGCAGTGATGCGGTCGCTGTATCGGACCGTTGTGGTGAAGAGGAGCTGAGCCAAAAGGCGAAGATCTCGATTTACCGGTCAGTCTTCGTTCCTACTCTCACCTATGGTCATGAGCTCTGGGTAATGACCGAAAGGACGAGATCGCGGATACAAGCGCTCGATATGGGTTTCCTCCGCAGGGTGGCTGGGCGCTTCCTTAGAGATAGGGTGAGGAGCTCAGTCACACGGGAGGAGCTCGGAGTAGAGCCGCTGATCCTCCACGTCGAGAGGAGCCAGCTGAGGTGGCTCGAGCATCTGTTCCGGATGCCTGAGGGCGCCTCCCTCGGGAGGTGTTCCGGGCATGTCCCACCGGGAGGAGGCCCCGAGGAAGACCCAGGACACGCTGGAGGGACTATGTCTCTCGGCTGGCCTGGGAACACCTCGGGGTCCCCCCGGAGGAGCTGGAGGACGTGTCTGGGGTGAAGGAAGTTTGGGAGTCCCTGGTTAGACTGCTGCCCCGCGACCCGGCCCCGGATAAGCGGACGAAAATGGATGGATGGAAACATGGAATACAGTGCCTGCTCATGTACGAGAGCTTTCAACATTGGCAGCATTTTCTAAAGCTTTAAAACAGTGGTTACTCAATGGTCAAATATGTCACCATGTTTAACCAATTTATATTTTCTTTTATTTTGAGGGGTTGTTGGTTTAACTCTTGACTTAATTCTTAAACTTCTGACTTTGAACTTCAAATGAACTGTTTGAAATTAATTGTGTGTAATAGTGAGTGTGTTGTGTGTAATAGTGAGTGTGTTGTGTGTAATAGTGAGTGTGTACTTTTGTGTGATTGTTGTTGTACTTTTCCTCGTCCTATAGATGATTTTACATCAACCTGCCGAGGGACTGAAGATGGAAGTTAGCCACGTTGGCTATAATCTTTACATATTTACATTTTTAATGTTCATTAATATGTACTGTCCCTTTACAAATAAATAAAATAAAATAAGAATAAGCGAAACACAACAGTTGGATGGGTCAGTCGGACTTTGTTTGGCACATTCACGGTGACTCTGGGCTTTGTTCAACTGTGGCGTGTAGGGAGGGTGCTGTCTGGGACTGCTGGATCGGTCGCGATGACTCAATTCGTCAGTTGTGACTCAGATTGGCACATAGGACTTGCTTTTTCGGTTTGTTCCTCCGTTCCGTTCCTCGTCGGCATGGAGTGATGAGTGTGTCTGTGGGTGTGTTTCGCTGTGCGGTCGCTGTCTGCTCCATGTGTGTTTGTGTGCGCTGCGGGTGGTGTGGCTTTATAGTTTACTGAAGTCGTGCTGGGACACCCGAGTGGATTCGTGTATAAGGGCGCTCTGGACTGCGGGGCACGCGGTCGTATTTTGATGCGGTTAGAGGCTTAAGACCGCGGCTAATCGCCTGGAAAATACGGTACTCACATTTAAATCAATTCATAATCTGGCCTCCACCTATCTCCTGAGATCTCCTCCATACCTCGACACACTCCAGCTCCTCCTCCTGGAACTCACTCCCACTCGACCTCCGTAATCTAGATTCACTCCCAACATTCAAATCCAGACTCAAAACCCATTTGATGTTTTAAAACCTGTCCTGTTTGATTGGTTTTTAATTATGTGCCCAGAAAGTCACCTTTAAATAAAATCTATTCTTTGTCTTCTTACTCTTCTTCTGCTTCATCTTCGTCTACTTCTTCATCTTTTTTGTTTTCTTCTTCATTTTTTTCTTCGTCTTCTTCTTCTATCATTATTATTATTATTATTATTATTATTATTATTATTATTATTATTATTATTATTATTATTATATGCCATCTCAACAAAAGCACTAGCAGTTGTTTTATCTTTAAATTCTTGACAAAATGGCTGTGTGATGCCACTGAAACCTACGTGTATCAACTATGTGTGCAACGAGGTAAGTTCAGAGCTGTGGAGTGTAGGGGTGTATGGGTAAATGTGAATTTTTTGGAGTAACAGTGTCTGGAAGGCAGGAGAGTACAGATTAATGAAACATGCATGAATCACTCTGACTAAATCCAACTTTGAGTGGCTTAATGAGAAGAGAAAGCCATTAGAACGTGGTTAAAAGCCCTTGAAAATTGTATAATACATCTCCTTTAATATGACCACTGAGTTGAGGAGAAACGAAAAACATTTATTTAATTTCCAAAATGCTTCTACATCAGCCAGATTACACAATACAGAGAACAATAATGTATTTGACTTCAGTGCAATGGAACAAAACTCAAATATTGCCCAGTGAGGAATGGAAGATGTAGTACAGGCCTGAGGTAATAGAATTAAGAAATAATGAATGAAAAATATGAGTGAATAAATAATGAGAATAATGAGATTTGTAAAATGGATATGATGAAGACCGAAAGTGATTAGAAAGCCTTCTTAGACATATAGTTTAAAGGTCCGATATTCGACTCATGCAGCTTTAAACCGTGTTAGAATGCTGCTGTTATCTCATCAAAAACATACCTGGACTTGTGTTTTGTTTCATTCGCACATTGAGTCATACTTTATTATAAGTCTGTCTACATCTACAAAGTTTAAAATGCTCTCTTGCACCTTCTGATGTCATGAAGTTGTTATTTTCAAATGAACCTTTTACCTGATACCTTTTACATTTTGTTCAGTAGAGATTAGTACGGAAGCCAAGAGGGGTCACAACTAACGCAAACGCCGCAACAAATACAAATGCGACAACACAACAAAAAGCCACAACACACCAAAAAAAGCCACAACGGAAATGACCGCGGGACTCTATTTTAATGCAAACGCCGCAACGAATACAAACGCCACAACACAAATGCATATGCCGCAGCACATTAAAAAGCCACGTCACATCAAAAAGCCACAACAGAAGTGACAGTGGGACTCTATTTTCCGACGGACTGATCAAGTGGCAAGTGAAGAAGAAGAACTACAACGTGAAACGAATAATGATAAAACAATAAATTACTTTTACTTACGTTTCCAACTTCTCCGTTCCTTTACTTTTCACGTTGTAGTTCTTTTTCTTTACTTGCCGCTTGATCGGCCCGTCGGAAAATAGAGTCCCACGGTCACTTCAGTTGTGGCTTTTTGATGTGTTGTGGCTTTTTAATGTATAGCGGAACATGCATTTGTGTTGTGGAGTTTGTATTTGTTGCGGTGTTTGCATTAAAATATAGTCCCGCAGTCATTTCCGTTGAGGCTTTTTTTGCTTTGTTGTAGGTTTTTGTTGTGTTGTCACATTTGTATTTGTTGCGGTATTTGCGTTTGTTGTGACCCCTTTTCCATAGATTAGACATTCCAGGACAGAAATCAGAAATTCCAAGGCTGAAATTAACTAAATGATTGTAATGAAAGTGTATGGAATTTAAAAACACAGTGGAGCATTTCCTGTATTACCACATGACATCACTGGGTGGACCAGAGTGTTTTCAGTTTGAGAGAAAAACTAATATAAAAGCCTATACAGAGTTTGTGTGTTAAACGTGTGAACAAGACAAAACACAACTCCAGGTCTGTTTTTGATGAAAAAACATTATAACATAAATTTTATAAAAGTGCATGATATGAGCCCTTTAAATGCAAAGCTACTAAAGCAGTGCTTTACTTTATCTCATAACAGTTACACCACACACCCTATGGCTCACATAACTTTCTGCTGACACAAATCTACTCCCAAGTGTAGGTTAAATAGAAGGAGGACTTTAGCTGGATTTTTGTCTCATTTTTAAGCGTGTATTTCAAGTTAACTTTCAAAAATGGCTCTGTTGAAGCAGACCTATTATGCGAAATAGATTTTTCAGAGCTTTTAACCATGTTATAATTGTTTCCTCTTCTCATTTATCCTCTGAAAGTTGTATTTGGAATGATTGGTGCATGTTTGAGCAGTCTTTTAGCACTTATTTTCAAGATGCCATATTGCTGATCACCTCGAGTTTTCACTGTCTCCAGCGTACGCCCACTTCTCTGTACTCTGTTTTTATTTTGTTAATCTGTGATACATGTTAGGATTTGGAAGCATTATGTAGTAAATCTGCTACAAATTAAATAAAATCTGTTACTCTCTATAGCGTGATCTGCAGCTTTCCATCACAGGAGCTGACTCTGTTGTGATGATGTTTACGGCTACGCCTGCTCCCATTGGACAACGCCATTTCTAACACAGACAGTTGTTTTAGATAAATACTGCGATTTGAAATGTGCAAATTATAACATAATGATTGACTGGGGTTGTAGATGATAACTTTTAGCACAAGACAATGCTACAAAGTGTATGGACAGATTCTTATACATACAAGAAGGGAAAAAGATCCTATAGTAAACAGTCACTGTCCAACACTGCATTGCTTTCAATAATTTATTTGTATCACACTACCCCTCTCTTTTGTTCAGCTGCAGAGGGTAAGACAAGACTCTGTAGGTCCAGTTTTATAACCTACTTCAAAAGCTTCATGAATGCGCTTCTCTATCTGCTATAAAAACACATATAGAACAGTTCTGTGCCCCCTGCTGGTGCAATCCCCACACTTCTGACCCTAATGCTTCCCTTCATGGTGTATGTTTGATGTATTTTCACTCGTATTTTCCAAGCAATAACCTCTGGGTATTTCCACTACACTGACCTATCTGATGTTCACAGGTGGGCCATATTGACGAGAAGTCTTCAATTTGGTTTTCTTTGATGTTTTTAGCTCATCCCAATAACAACATTTAGAACTACATTATGGCAATCCAATAGAAATGTGTGATAGTGTACATTTTAATGGCACTGGTGGAAATTTAAATCTTGCATGTGAATGGACAGACAATTATGATTCAGACACAGAAATATCTTGTTATAAAAAATACATGACAAATGTATGCTTCTTTTTAGAGTGTAAACTGTATATACTGTATAAATGGACTTAGCTAACTCACTAGCCGCTGCATTTCAGATTGGAAGTGAACATGGGGGTGCTTCCAGCTCCACTGACTCGGCTCCAATTGACCTTACATTGTAAAAGTCTAACCATCTCTTTATAACTGCAACAGTGAGCCTTGTCTGTTTGGTCTTAAAATGCTTGTACGAACCCGCTCTATATGATCTTGGGGGTTTTATTTTGCCATTTTGTCCGTAAATAAATTCCTATTATGGAACTGACTCCAAAATTCGTTCCTATAACCACTGGCCTCGTGACTTTCATTAGACTGGAACAAAATGCTATGAGTGACGTCGCACTCCCTTATTCTATTTCTTTACACAGTCTATGGTTTAGAGGCAATATACTTGATGCATGCACCAGTGCATGTTGGACTCCACCAGGGCTGCCCTTTGTCACCAGTTCTGTTCATTGTATTTATGGACAGAATTTCTAGGCGCAGTCAGGGGCCAGAGGGGGTCTGGTTTGGGGGAATGGGGGACCAGTGTTTGCAGATGATGTTGTCCTGGTGGCTTCATCAGTCAGCGTCGGCAGTGATGCGGTTGTTGTATCGGACCGTTGTGGTGAAGAGGGAGCTGAGCTGAAACGCAAAGTTGTCGATTTACTGCTCAGTCTATGTTCCTCTCCTGACCTCTGGTCATGAGCTCTGGGTAATGACCAAAAGAACAAGATCACAGATACAAGCGGTCGAAATGAGAGAGGCTGGGCACTCCCTTAGTCTGGGAGTCCCTGCTTAGACCCAGCCCCAGAAAGGTGGAAGAAAAATTGATGGATGGATACTTGATGCTATATTTTTGCGTATTTCCAAAATGGCTGTAGTTTTTAACAGTTTGGTCTATATTCAAAAAAGGGATGGCAGTTGATTTTTTAAAAGTTGTTTTTAATTCTTCTTTTGATTATAACAAAAGATGGTTGGTTCATTGTATCACTGCAAATTCCCAGTGGCTAATTTGTCACACATTTATTACCCTAGTAAAGCTATATAATATGACAATTAAACGCAAGCAGAAGTATATGGGTCAATTCAGGTAATTTACTAATTTCATTGTCTGAATATAAGTCTTAATCATATAATAGAAGTCCTTAGCTGTATCACTGAGCGGATAGTTGTCAGATCAGATTTTAATTCTCTTTTTAACTTACTAGAAAATTGAAGAAAATTGAAAAGGGACTAGTCTCTCACAGCAAATTTAACAACAAAATTCACTTCAGCAGAGTTGGGCGAAAGTTTAATTTATTTTTCAAAAGTAAAGCCCATAAATCTTAAGGTGGTGCTTATCCGAATGGGCAAAAATCTCTGTCAAAAATCTGTATTAATAAGTGAAAGCGACTGGCTTCAGATTTGCCAGTCATTCTTGACAAAACTTGAAATTCAAAACATCATAAATATATTGAAGATAAAATGTCTAGACCAGTTATTCACCTGTCAAGGCCATCTCACACCAAACTACTCTGGTGCTTTTCAAAGTCTATAAGGATTAAAGAGATTGTCCAAGATGTTAAAGGTTCATTGTGTAACTTTTCTGGTAGAGTTTCTGTCAGATGTTTTTCTCCATGGAGATGTTATTGCTTTGTCTGGAATGTTTTCACAGTATGGCATTAACCCTTACATACTGTTCATTTCTGAAGCCTTCACAGTATGGTTCGGGTCAAATTTGACCCGGACCATGAATTCCCTCATAGTAAGTGTCCAAACCAAATTTTGAACTACAGATCTATTTAAAATGACTAAACAGGCTGTCCCACATTAATAAATAAGTGTAATATATAAATATAATGTTTCTGAGAGCAGGAAGAGCATATTTTTGTAAGTTTTACAACACTCGTTTTTGGAGAAAAACATCGACTATCACAAGTATCATAGTCCTGTTTTACAAAACACCTAAAAACATAAAAGCCATTATGATTTTTATATATATTTTTGCATTTGAAAATGACATGAATATTCTGGAACTTGAATTTATAATATATCCATGTTTATCCACTGCAGCCATTCTGCTTATTGTAAACTAGTCAGTGCTTTCAAAGCAGTGGTAGGAAACTTTGCGTGTGTGGGACTGTGTTTCTGTGTTTCCCACATTTGTAGCAGGTTGTAGCTGTTTTTCAGTCCTTCTTTGCAGGACTTAAGTTGTATCTCCTTCTCTTCTGTGTCCTTGTGTTGGTTTCTGGTGTGACTTCTTGATCAGGGTCAGGTTCAGATCACTGCACTGGCCTCACCAACGCTGCTGAAGCTGCTGTGTGGGGAAGCTGGTGTCACCTTTGCATACAGGGAGTCACAAGGGCCTTTCCAAGCTCCTCCAGAAAAGAACCTCCTCCAGTTCCTCCTGCTTGCCCTCCAGGTCGGGTTCAGCTCACTCCATAGACAAAGTGGGCCAGCAAGCAGGCCAGCAGGAGGTTCTGCTCTTGCAGCTCTGCTTGTTACTTTGTCAAGGTTTTCCACTCCTCCTTTGTTGACATTGTAGTCAAGGATGATGGCTGATGATGATGATGATGGCTGATGCTGATGCTGATGATGATGATGATGATGATGGAGCTCCCAGGAGCTCACCTCTGCAGTCATATGTAATGTGCTCATAAGGACGACATTCTTGTTCTTTTACATGTACGAGACAACTGTGGTGTCCTGGATGAACTTACTCAAACTTAGAAGAAAAGATCTCTCTCCCACTTGATTGACTTGTGTTGCTTATGTGCTCCATAAACAGGACGATCACTCCTTTCACCGTTTTGAGATCCTCCTTTGCCCCTTCAAAAACCAACAGGCATCTGTCTCTGGGAACCTGGGTCATGGGGGAATCTCAAAACAGTGACCTCTTGAACTCTGTCACCACTGTGCCATAAAAAAATACACTCAAACATGGTCTGTGCAGTTTCACAGTTTCAAGTTTCTCTAAAACTTCCATTTTGCATCATTTGACCTGAATTGATAGAGCTAAAATCCATCTTAATAGATACGGGTCAAAATTGACCCGAAACAGCCTCAGTGTCACAAAATTTGTAGCACCTGTATAAAAGTATACAATTTTAAAATATTTTCATTTTTGTGTATTTTGGCAAAATTTAGGAAAAGTCATCAAATTTCAGGATGAAATAATGATACTTAGGGTATTTTTTCTACTGTTACGTGTAAAACGGGTCAAATTTGACCCGAACACTATGTAAGGGTTAAACCTTTCCATCTTCAATTAGACGGAGATAAATAAAATCAATAAGTTTGTTTTTGCCCCATATATTTTTGGTTGGCCCCAGTAAGATATATTACTTTCAAAATGAAACTGCTGTGTGCTGTCTGTATCTGATTCAAAACAGGAATTAAGGCTTGTGCAGTGTTAGCATGCTAGTTGTTGTGTGCATTGCAGCAAAACTCCCCTCTGGCGTCTGAAAACTGTGGAACTTGCTTATAGACTCTTCACAGTGAACAATAAGGATGCTGAGACAAACAGAGGAATATATTTGGACCAGTGCAAAATATAAAAATGATCTAGATCTGTTCAGATGGTAAACAGCTCTGCTCAAACACTGAGAGATACAAGACTACATTCAGACCGTACTCCATACAACTATACAACAACGCACCCTTATGTAACAGATAACCCTGTGTCCTGTCAATCACTATTTCGTCTTTGCACTGTTTCTCCTTGTGATCTCCTGTACAGAGCTGAGATATATTTGTATTACTACATTACTCTATAGCATTTTAACTTGTACATGTACATTTTATAATGTATATGTACATATGCACCGGATTATAAAGCACAATATCAATACTGTTGAATTCTCTCGTCTATTTTTATACATAAGGCACACCGGATTATAAGGCGCATTAAGCGAAACAAATGGATGACACTTGAGATCGATCCCTTAGCCCAGGCATCCACGATCCACTGGCAAATCGTGACGTAATTCACCCGGTGTTGCCTCCCTGTCTTGGTGAATTGGTGTATTGTGAATGGGAATGTGGGTGGATAATTTAATTTTTTTTTTTCTTTTCCTATGAGGAGGACTCAAATATACATTGAGTAATAATGTTTTTAATGCAGCTTTGCACACATTTATTTACGTTTTACAGAAACTAAACTTAAAACCACATGGCTAATTTGCATAAACTATAAGCGCTGAAAAAACAGCTCGCTCCTTGTGCTGCTGATGCAGTTCAGCTTCTGTTGGACTAACTCCACGAGGTTCCTGACTACCATAGCCATAATGCACTGACAATCCATCAAGCAGTGTGGTTTCGTAGCTTACCAAAATTGTACAAAAACGTTCTGACAGATTTTTGAGCGCCGTGTACCACATAAAGTCAGTTCGAGGTCAGTCAGCACAACCAGAGGCGCCCCGGATTATAAGGCACGGTGTCAATTTTTGAGAAAATTTAAGGATTTTAAGTAAGTAAGTCTTTATTTATATAGCGCTTTCACAGACATTTAAGTGCGCCTTATAGTCCAAAAAAATACGGTATGCCTTATTTAACACCAGTCTGTTGCTTTTTTGCTACTTACTGTATTTTGAATCGATTATTACCACTTATATCTTTGCTCTTTGTCATTATAATATATTGTGATGTGTGAGCTACTGTGTCCAAATAATTTCCCTTGTGGATCAATAAAGTTTACACGCCTTCAAATCAGTTTAGACAGTCCCACAAAATGAAATGGCTCAGACTAGAAGAAAGAATTACATTTCTCATGACCAGCAGCAAACAATTATGTAGAGACAGACTTTTTATGTAAATGCTTGTGGTATAAAGTGCTTGGTAAGTGCTCTTGCTTGTATTTGCACACTCTGTTCCGAGCTCAGACAAAATCCATTAGGTTGGGCTTCCTTGATTGCTGGAGAGGCAGGAGCTCCAGTGATATCGCAGTTAATTGGACTCATTTGCATGGTGTCGTGTGTGCTGTGTGTTTGTCCTCGCCCAAGTGGAACGCACAGTCCTCTGCTCTAATTGTCTCTGCACCTCACCGCTGTAGAGCTGTAGAGCGCGAGGAGCTTTCCAAATTAAACTGTTCAGGGCCCGTGATGGTGAGCTGATATTAGCGGGGTGTGTGCGGTGGGTTGCACTTTGAGATTAAGCTTACACTGAGGAAAAAAAAAAATCATAAATTAAATAAGACAATAAGTCAATAAGTGCTTGAATTTATCTACCTTCTGCTACCTGTTTGTCTCCATGGGGATGTTATTGCTTTTGCCTGCAATGTTCCATGATATGATGTTAAACACATCCATCTAGCATGTTTTCATACAACTAATACAATAGTTCCTTTTGTGAATAGGGGCAGACTCTTCATAGATCTGAACTGTAATGTAGTGTAATACTGTAACCTGTGTGTCTCCCTAGTGATGGATCGGTTTAATCTATACTGTGGAACATTCTAGACTATTAGAAACCACTAGAAATTAGGACTGGGTATCATTAAGAAGTTGCCGATACTTCCTACCTCGATACATAGGTCACGATACGACACATCTGGATACAGTGCACTTTCGATTCAGTACAATATGTTTCCAATCGAGTTGATACGGTTCAATTAAAAAAAAAAAAAAAAATGAAGCCTAACTCATAGCTGTCTTTGTGAAACCATTTCTTGTGCAAAGTTCATATGAAACACACCCATTTTAATCATCAAAACATAGAAAATGTGAAATATGTTGCATAAAAAAAAAAAACTTTCCTTCCTTCAAACAAGCAACAAAACTGTAGCTGTAACAAAATTTGTAAAATATACCAAAAAATACTCTTGGCGATATAATGATATAGCTGCCCACAATATTCTTTTTGTATCATCCATTAAATGATACGATATATCGATATTTTGATATTTAGCACACCCCTACTAGAAATGTTACGCAGTGCACCTTTAAAATAAGATTTGCCAGTGCAACAACCTTAACACATCTACTTTTACTTTTTTTTTTAAAACAACAAGCGTTTTCTTACTTAAAATGATAAGACAAATGCTAATAATAATAAATAACAAAAAAATATACTTTGTTCTATTGGCAAATCTTATTTTAAGACAATCAAAATGTGCTAAAATACTGTACATAACTGCTACTTAAGTCAATCATTTATTCACTTATTGCTCATTTAAGATTTTAATTTCTGGAGTGTAACAAATCAAAGAAATACTCAGTTAGAGACAAGACATACATGAACTCCTACTATTTACCATACAAAAATATATATCTATGGTAATGTCTTTGCTTGACTAGTTGCTCTGTCATTTTTTTAGAATGCAAAAAGGCCTTCGTCACTTGGGATGGAGTTATAGTACCCAGGCTGATGCCACCTAGTGCCTCTGCTCAATTTCATTTCTCTCCAGTGACTAGGCGGTTTGTAAAAACCCCGGAAGTGCAAGTTCAGGCACCAGCCAATCAGCAAAGAGCCATACATTCAGTGTTGGCAACGATTCCTGAGATTGAGGATTTAAAGCCGGAATAAAGAGAATGTTTGGTGAATTTTATCAAGGGCAAAGACGTTATTGTCCTTCTTCCTACAGGATTTGGGAAAAGCTTAATATACCAGTTAGCCCTGTTAGCGGTGCATTACATATGTGACGACCAAATAGCAGCGATTGGTTAAATGATAAAAAGTACTCGCCTACTGTTGTGAGAACGAATTCTAACACTGTGAGGTCAGACGGTTTCTATCAAGTGAAACCGGCGGATGAATCAGGCTAGCATTACAAGACATCTCCTCTCAAATATGTCTAAAATATACTGTACTGTAACTTATTTTACCTGATATTAGTTGGAGTATAATGCTTCGCTTTATTGATTCTGAATAAAGCTGCATTGTTTCTCAGTACTCGACATGTTTGCAAAGAAACAAAAGATTGTATAAGATCAAAGGTTGCCACTTAGACCTTAGCATAATATTTGACCTTCAGTTAGTTACAATAATTCTACAGTCTTGACTCACAAATTAATTCCATCAGTATTTAGATCCCAAACACAAAGACATCATTAAAGGCGTCATTACAGTTTCAATCTTCTCAAGCTTTTAAGGTCACATGAATTGGAAATAAGTGGTGAAGAAGATGAAATTTACATAAAACACTGAAAAAACAAAAATAAAATGTATGGTGCTGTATTTCTGTGCTTTGTGATGTGTATAGTGAAAACTGTTCATATTTTCTCTCTTAAAAACGTATGTATTATTACAGTATGGTATTGGCAGTTCAAGCTATTCTTTAATTATACTGAAGTTTTCAATGTAAGTTTTTAGAGCACTTTCTGTTTTACTTTTTAGTGTTCCAAGTAGTTTAACTAAACCCAAACATTTCCATTGGTCTTTATCCTCAAAGAACAAAGCACAATGTCATGAAATATTCAGGACAAGTTAAATGAGAAGTGATAGGGGTTTTATATTTGGAGAGCTAAAAGTCGGAGCTGTGGACTGTTTTATTAAAGAGCACAACCAAACTCCCAAATTACACCCAGAAACTTCAATGGCAGTTTCATGAACATAAAAAATACCACTGAGAATTATTCAGGAATTCTATGGTGGGTAAATTGGACACAAAATCTTACTTGCATATTTAAAGCATCACAGCCAGAAGCTCGAGGGACCTGAGGTGGGGCCTTATACCAAAGTATACATAGATTTCTCCCACATGCATCCTCATAAAGACATAGAGCCAAGGAGAGTTTATTCCCACTCACACAACACACTGCACCAGGGGACAGGGGCAGGGGCACACAAACACACTCTCACATACAAACACACACGTACGAACACACTACAGACATGGAGGGGAGCGACGTGAAGGCTGGGTACAAGCCTTCTGATATTCAAGCCCACGGGACAAAAGTTCAAGAGTCAAGGCGGTTAAAACAGGAGGAAGGCAAAAAGAAGATGGAATGGGTGGACTGGCTGAAAGACAGAATAAACTGAAAGAGGAAAAACAGAAGGTGTTGGAAGCATCAAAAGCAGAGGCCCTAGAGGAGAGGCAGAGTTACTGTGATCTACACAGCACTGTCCTGGTGTCCAAAGTGGACCAGGAAAACAAGGCTCTGCTTCGACTGAAGAGAGAGGAGAAGGAAAAAGAGAAAAGCAGAGAGAGAAGGAGGCCAGAGCCAGTCTGGACCAGTAGAGTGGAGGGATGCTGCCCTGCCATGAAGCAGTGAGGAGAGCTGAGCAGGAGAGAGAGGAGAAAAAACAGCATCATCTCCAGTCTGTAAACATCTTCAACAAGGAGTCTGCAGAGCAAAAGGCCTTGGAGAGGAGATGTGCACCTGCAGCTCTTCCATGTCCAGACCAAGAGGATGAACATGCATCTAAACGTCATGCTCAGGCGGCCGTGTTTAAAGTTTTCACAGAATGTATCGCTCTGAAGAACAGGAGGCTGCAGCAGGAGCAGAAAGAGGGGGCTGAGAGGGAGGAGCAGTGGAGAAGAGACCAAGTCATCATGGAGGAGGAACATCAGTGCAGGCAACTCCAGATACTAGAACAACAGCAACATCAGCATGCGAAAGAGGCAGCCACTCACCATCTGCAACAGCTTCATAAAGAGCAGGAGGCCAGAGCGTGCAGAGAGGAAGGGGAGCGAGAAGAAAGACTAGTGCTGAACACCAGCTGCTTCTGAAGAACGAACAAGAGAAACTTTCTCAGAAAAAGGTTTGTGCCAAAGACGCAGCAGCGTACTGGGGCACACAGGAGCAGTGCAGGGAGGGGCAGAGGAGGAAGGAGAAGCTATGCAAACTGCAATAGCACCTAGAACTGAGAGACAGAGAGCGCCAACTGCTGAAGACAGAGCAGCAGAGCGCAGCGCAGAGGAAGTAGAGGCTAAAGAAGTGTGCACAGCTCAACAGCTCTATGATTGCACAAAGAAGTGTCCTGAAGGAGCAAATCAGGATGAAGGTGCAAGAGAAGCTGGAGAGAGAAGCACAGAGGCAGAGACAAAAACTCTCTCAGCTTCAGGAGTGTGTGGAGAGGGAGATACAGAGAGCAGAAGCTGACCAGCACATTACAACCCCTTTACTACATCACAAACAGAGGGAGGAGAACAGGGAGCACCGCCTCTGTCTGTGTCTCTACAAGGACGGCAAGTTTAACGTGCCATCGCTGAGTGCAGGAGAGTCGAGGCCAAGAGACAGAGAACAGAGTTTAATTTCAGTCAGAAGACAGTGATGAAGAAACTCAGACTTCTGTTCAGACTGTGATGGACCTGGTCAGGGACAGTTTTGAGCATTCTACTGAAGTATCTAATGAAGAAGTTACATTTGAGGAAGACAAGATGGTTCATGTTTCCATTGAAATAGCTCCTTTCAAAGACTCATCTAAAAACAACTTACAAGCTGCGATCTTCAGTCCAGCAAAGACCAAAGTCAACAATCTAGAAACACCAAATATGACGACACAGATGTAAGAAAAAAGGTCTCCCCCTGCACTAAAAAGGTTCTAGTCCATGAGCTTTCCTCTGATTCTCCCAAACCATGCTTTTTTCCAAACAAAGAGCTGTGTTCAGTCGAGACACCAGCTCTCCCCGTGAAGCCTAAAGAACCAGCTAACAGAACCAAGATCTCCACTAAGGTCACTCAGGAGAAACCCAAACTTCCATCAAGCTACCAAAGGCCAGCTGCTACAGTCAACCTTACAATTGTGGATGAAATCTCCAACCAGAAATCTGCAGATAGAGTTCAGTCCAAGAATATTAAGTGAACTGGTCTGGGAGCCACACCAAACAACACTGCAGTTCAAAACATTGCTCCAACACTGAATCGCAAACTCTCATCGCGTTTCACTGGCATCTGCCAAGCACCAACTGACCTGTGATGTCCTGAATCTGACCAAGCCCCCTTCCAGTTACACAAAACACACACCCCACCCCCAGCGCCCCTGTCCAAGTGATCCCCCTCCAGCACGTACACAGACAACACAGTAAGCACTCAAATCCGAGCAGGGCGGCAGTGGCACAGTCGGAAGAGCTTTTGATCTCTGTTCCCTTTTGTGTGTGCTGCCGCTGTGTCCTTGGGCAAAGCATTTCACCTGCTTTGCCTCTAGTGTTTGTGCGCATGGGTGTATGAATGTGAGTGTGAATGTGTGAATGGGTGAGTGGTTCTTAGTAGACTCAAATAAAAGACCAAAAAAAAAAAGAACAATCTGACTATTTTTTAATTTCACTGCTGTTGATTCTTGTATGACCTGTCTTACTATCACTACACTGAAAAAAGTCATATCTAGGTAAGTTAAAATTGATCAAATTAAGAACATTTCACTTGATTTCAGTAAATTTGACTTGGCAAGTAAAATTATCTACCGTGGAGTAAGTTATCTTTTTCTTTATTCAAGCAAGTACTTCCTATTTTAAGTACATAAAGTCTTGTTCCACTGGCAGATAGTATTACTTGTCATGTGAAATGTACTCAAATCAATAAAGCATATTCTTAATTCAAGTCATTGTAACTTGGCAAGATTTTTATTTTTTGCAGTCCTCTTCTGCACACTCCCCCCCTTTGCCCTTTTGTGCACACTTTCCAAAACATAACATTGATTAAACCTACCAGAATAGCCCTTCATTCCAATCAATAAGGCTCATTATTCTCTAGCTGTCCATGACTTTATGTTAATGCTTTGAATAAATGTCATTTTGTAAATGTAATGAAAAATTTGAAGATTTTTTTTTTTTTTTTCAGCAAGCCTCCACAAAAAACACAGCTAAGGATACATTTCACAGCTACATCGAGTTTTTTTTAGGGAATACAAAAACTATGCTCAACTTCATACCCAATCCGTGTAAAGTTCAGCACAACCCAGTTACAGTTAGTGCTTCATTCTTCACAGCTTTTGCCCTATTTGTTCAACGCCTCAACCAGAGACAATGTATTTATTTGGGGCTTCGGAGTCTTTTGTTCAGTATCTTGACAGCCTGTAATGGGCTGGACACTGGAGAGTGGGACTATTGTGTGTTCTCCACCAGAGGAGCTGATGTCAGAGGCTCACAGAGACACACTGCAGAGTATAGGACATGCTACACAGAGCTAAATCAAAGCTGTGCACATGCATCATCAGACATGTGGTGGATGCTATAAAAGAACTCACTGAGGGAAAACATGTTGGCCTGGTTTTCTATTTTCCTTTTCTGTTCAGTTTCATGTCACCAGAGCTTTCACGTGAACCTCCACACAAACATCATGACCTACTGAAATATTCATAGATGTTTTGTTCTAAATGTTTGAATCTACCAACTACTCAAGTCACTACAAGTGAATATGAGATATTAACAAAAAGGAGGTGTTAACCTAAAGTTTACCTTGCTTAGCAAGATAGATTTTCACAATATTTGTGAGTTCACAAACTCATGAGAATTCACCTTGGCATACGCCCACTGGTACAAAGGTCCGACAGGTGGTGGGCACACCAGACACAGAGCAGCAGTGTGATTTGTGTGGAAGCCAAGGCAAGACAGTCAAGTGAATCAAAACAAACATGGAGATGCAGACAGACGTTTTAGCGTCAATAAGGACTATTGTGTTTGTGGAAAAACTGTTGCTGTTGTGACAAATCAGATAGTTGTTATGCTTGTACATGTTTTCCAGTCGTTTTCAGTGAGAGTCAGCCCAGACTGATAATGTGGAGATTCAATTCACAATGACACATACTGTATTAATGTGGTGAGAGACAGTGGCTCAGTGGTTAGAGCAGTGGTCCCCCAACCTGAAGGTCGGAGGATCAGTTTCGTCTCTGATCAAGTTTAGTCATAGTGTCCTTAGGCAAGACTCTTCACCCACCTTGCCTTGTATGACTGTTGTGTGTGTGAGTGATCGGTGGTGGTCGAAGGAGCAGATGGTGCAGATTGGCAGTCTTCGCTTCTACCCCTGGGCAGCTGTGGCTACAATATCAGCACACTGCCACCAAGTTTGGAGTGAATGAATAATGATTGCACTTTGAGAGACTTCAATCAGCCTGTAAAGCACATTACAAGTGTCAGGTATCATTCTTATATAACACACTATGAACAAGTTTTACTGTCCCGTCCAACACATAATTATGTGCCATGTGCACTGAGTGTCTGATTGGTGCAATTGTTAGACAAAGCAATCAAACTCTATGCTGAAAATATTGCTGCATTTGGAGTTGAAGTACCTATTTTTATAGGTAGTCATCTGGACAATGATTTTGGAAGTGAGACATTCAAACTGCCCTCAAGAAGTCATTTTCAGTCTGAAGGTACTGAACTGAGAAGCTACAAATTTATACTTCCCTGAACTAAATTTTTCCATTTTACCTATTATGGCCAGGAACCAAAACCAAGTCTACTCTTTTTTCATAAGATTTAACTAAATTCCTTTTAGCTAGAAAGTTTCTTCTTACACACACGATACAGTAAGACTTGAGGGCTAAGATGTGCTTTGTACTGTAGCAGAGAGGCAGGCTTACAGCTAATGGCATGTGAGGACCAGCTGCCTGCTCCAATCTGCAGCAGCCATCTGTTTTGCCGTGCTACTTCATAACAATCTGAGTGCAGCAGACAGAAGCAGAGGCTACACCTTGAAAAAAAAAAACTTGTAAGCGGCGAATTGCTTATGTTAAAGTTTGTGAAGCCTGAAGGTAAACGTCTCGGGATCCTGTACAGTTCACCAGGGCACACAACTTTGAGCTGAATTACATTAAACAAAGTAAGCAAAGGAGGGGAGGTAAACTGCAGTGACACCGCGGACAGAGCTGATCCAGGCTGGAGCAGACGAGTAATGTAAGTTTAATAAATTCTGATGTGCTTTTGGAAAAGGTCAGGAGATGGAGCACACAAATCGATAGGTGACTGGCGGAGGGCCTCTTGTTTCTTTCAGATTCTGGATTTGAATCACACATTTACTTGTACAGTGTCCTTGGGTTAATGAGGGAAAAGGTCAGTGTTCAAAGGATCTGCCTACTAAGATAATTAAGTATTACCTGACATTATAAATGCTCATTAGCAGTAATCTAACAGGGCTTATACCAAACTGTGAAGAACTCTGAAGTGAGTTCTTCTCATTTGGCAGTTTGGGAAGGGTCTCACTGAAAGTAATCAGAAAAAGGTGAAACGTCATGAGAAATAATTAAATCTAATTGGTCAAAGCGTCACAACAGCAGAACAAGACAAAAGTCAAACGTTTGTTACATCTGGACATGAGAAAAGCACATACATCTTCCCTGTCTGCAAATGCACAAAGCGCTTACCCTCTGCACATTTTTCACAAACAAAATAGTCAGTTTTTCATTAAAATAGGCTGAAGTACGTCAGTGTTAGTGTCGCCATGTTTGTTTTGGTTCCCTTGGGCGCTTCACCTTTGGCTTCCACATAAACACCAACGGTGCAAATTTGAACCTTAGAGGAGTATATTAAGATGGATTTGTGTGAGATTGTGAACTCACAAATATTGCAAGAATCCATCTTGCTGCGCGGGGTTAACAGTGATCATTACATAAATGATAGATCTTTTCTAGTGGAGGGTCTGCCACATACTAGTCTCCACTGAGCAGTTATTGCTTTACCTGGAATGTTCCAGTATGTTATCTGTCTCCATGGAGACCCAACTGTGACACAAGGCCAAGATACAGGTCAGATCTGTGGAGAGCGACTCCACTCACGCACCAGTACGCATGTACCTGAATAAATGTCTTTTTTTGTATGAATGAGGTGTGTGCGTGAAGGTTGATGAAGGTCAGAGGGGCTGATGGAGCACTCTGCCCCAAGGCACCTGTGGCTACAGTAGAACCTCACCACCATTCAGTGGGGGATGAATGAAGAATGCATAAAATAGTAAAGTGCCTTGCAGCATCTGGAAAAGTGCTATTTCAGACTAATATATACAGATTATTATTATTATCTCGAGAGTGATGGACATATGCTAAAAACCAGATTATACCCCTGAGCCCATCTTCATCTAGCACTACTTTAGCATCATAAAAGCAATGCCACACCTCCCACTAAAGGCAGTCTGGGTAATAACTTAACTCCCATGTGCTCAATATTATGAACATTTCCTTCTCTTTAAACCCTGGTGGCTGAAATTCTTTTCAGTATACAACCATTTCCAGCACTGTCGGCGTCTTTTGATCCTGAAAATGTTTACGAGTGAAAACATCACCGATATCCATTTCAATTAGACACAAACACATAAATACGTGTCAAGTGTTTGAACCAGCTCATGTCTTCATCCTTCTTCATATATTATGCATGTGGCTGGACTCTTCCCCTGCAATTACATATAAAACATATCCTTAAGCCACCCTCATTCAATCTTAATATGAGCAGTAAACAAAGAGTTGTAGCTGCGTGTGAGGTTTTGTCTCTTGGGACGATCCGTTTGCATTCTACAGACACAACTTCTGCCTCGCTAATAGTTGTATATGAAGATAAAAGCTGAGAGGAGATGTGGAGTAAAACTTACATTTGTTTTATATGATGATAAAATACACAGTTTCTGCAGGGTTTAACTTGAGAATCTGTACTGAATGCCACTTCCACAAATCTCACTTGTGTTTTTGTAAGTGTGGAAAGTACAGCTGTAATTGAATAAATGTAAAGTAGTTCTGTTTAATGTCATACTGTGGAACATTTGAAGCAGAGCAACGACATATCCATAAAAACAGTTAAAAACTATATAAATAAAGAACTAGTAAGTATTTTCTTTGCATACTTTACACTTCACTTTACACATTTATCAGCAGTACTTGTTATCGAGTATATTTTTAGCCATGTAACTTCGCTTTTCACTGAAATACACATTTTCAGGACTCCTTCCACCACTGCTCTTTTGACAGTTATTGCTTTCATCTAAGTTTTGTCGCCACAAGATTAAAAAAAAAATCTAGAGGCAAGATTTTTATTTTTTTCCGAAGTTATAAAGATGCTGCTTGGAACATCTGCGCAGCGCTTCAGCAATTTAAAGCTAAGACTCGCGCTGGGAAGTTAATTAGCAATATGCATCCAATGAATACACAATCTTTCTATGTTAAAGTACGGCATGATTCTATTAAACATGACTCCCTTTCAGCCTTTTTATAATTAGGCGTATTTAGATGGATCTCTTCAAACTTAAAGCCTTAATGTTCGTAGAAAAATACACACTGATTTCTTTTTAAAATGATGATTTGACAGGAAGTACTTTGGGGTAATGCGATTGGGGAGTTTTGTGAAAGGCTGTAGGGGCATGAAGCTGTTCTGTTTCGTAGTCTGCACACTATGCACCCAAGCTGAAAGGGTTAGGGATAGTACATACTTTATTCATCAGCAAAAAACAACAAAAAGCAAAGCAAATAAAGTCAAGGGATGTGGATAAAACAGACACAGATGATGCAAGTGAAAAGAAAACAAAACCTTATCAAGAGAAATAAGAGCAAAAGTAAAGTACATAAAATTGTCCAAAATTGCTGAACCTGAATGTGTCACGACTCAACATGAAGGGGACCCAAAAGCAGACAGAATCCAGGTGAAGTTTTAACAATTTATTATTACTGGAATTGTGAAATACTGCAGGGTTGGAGGCAGGTACGAAAGCAGCTGATAAGTGATGATTTCGGCAGGTTTGAAATAGCTGGAGCTGGAGCAGAAAATAGACTTTCAGGTAAGTAAAAAAGAAGAAAAAAAAAACAAAAAAACACTTGGATATGCTTCAAAAGGCTGGAGCAAATGTTCACCACATATAGGTTAATTAACGATCTGGCAGAGGTCTTCTTGTTCTGTGGAGTTTAATGGCAGGTTACATCCAAAAACTTGTGTGTACAATACCTCAGTCGTCCAAGTAGAATTAATGGCAAAAGAAGAAATTCTGGACAAAAATTTATTTTGGTTGAATATGTTTCGTAGTTCATCTAAGCTGCTTCTTCAGTTCTGATCAGTTAAGACACTAGACCAGTACTAGACTAGACCAGGACTAGACCCAGGACTCCAGGAACTGGACCAGGAGGACTAGGATCCAGGACTGGTATAGAACTAAATCAAGACTAAACCAGGACTTAAACCAGTGTGGATCTAGCGGGCACTAGATCGCTCCCGCCCCTCGATATGGAGGATAAAGCCTAGTTAATTATTAGCTAATTATATTATTTAAAATGTTCCTTACCGCTTGCTGTTACACATGTCATCCAGGCCATCATCCTGTGAGAATTGGCTCTCTTCTTGGACCTCTTCCCGTTTCTGCAGATCAGTTTATATATGGTACAGTGCGATACGGGGCCATATTAGAATTTGCCCCTAAAAGCTGTCAAAACTGCTAATCAAAATTTCTACCGTAGCCTCCATATTCAAGCCAGAAAGACATTGAAAAGGCGCGCAATTACCACAACATAGACTGAGATGCAGATTCGCATAGGACCAGTATCATCACCGGACGCCTGTGTTTGGCGGAATATAGTAGGTCATTTGCGGCGTAATTTTTACTTTACAAATTACAGACATGGTGCATTTGCACGGGATTAAGATCTCAGCAATCCTCAGCAGTTATTCCAATTCACCCAAGGTCCACAGGTAATACTAATCCCGTGTGAATAGGGCTTTAAAGTGTTGTAGGTTTGAATTACACTGGGATCTCATGTCGTCTGAAAATCCTCTGTAGTTTTCAGGAACACCAGCCATGTAAGGAATAGTTACACCTTTTCTCCAGGATTCTGATTCTCTATTGTCTTGTTTTTAGCTCTCTTTGTTCTCTTGAAAAATCTATTTGACCAAAATAAATTTTTGTCCAGTTGGCAAATTGAATTTATTCTTTTGCCATCCAAATAGTTGCATTACCCCCATCTACTGCCAGTAACAAAAACTACCTATGTCCACGCAAACATACCAGTTCCCAGTAAAAAAAAATAAAAAAAAGTATGTATGTAATGTATCTATGTAAAGTGGCCTGCTCCTTTCTTCTTCCTCCATAATGTCTAAAACGGACCACATTCTGCTGAAGTAAGTGTAGCTGTCTTTCCTTTCATCCTTGGTCCCACTCTTGTTGCCATATTTTTGTAACCAGGTGGTCACAGGCACTACATTTTTTTCCCACCGTAATGTGTCCGCGAATGTCTCCCCCAATGCGTCACTGTGCGTGGCTCCCGACGTCACTGATTAGTGCGTCGAAATAGGTATGCACACCACACTGCCGCTGTCGGGGCTTTCGGCTCGTAGTGGTACGTGGCGCATGTAAGTAGTGAAGCTGTTTTCCTGAGAATGTGTGCTGTTACAAACCTGTCCTACTGAGTTGTTTGTGGGAACTGGATTCAAGGTGCTGTGTGGAGTTGGTGGTGACAGCGGCCGCTCCTAACACGCTCTGAGCCCCAGGGTGCCCTCCTCCTCCTCCTCCTTTTAAATTCTTGGTAAATGCCTTTTTTGTTCTGTACCTGGGATGGTGGTCACTAGTGGCCTACTTGAATTTAATTTATTGTTCCCTGTGTATCAGATTGCCACTGCTGCTTTATTCTTGCTCTTTATTTTTTATTCTTATTCCTAGTGTTGAATTTGTTTTATTTGATGACTGTTGTGAGACAGTAGCTGAGGTCTTCGAGGGAAGTGCAATGTTGAGTTTGCAGTGCAACGCAAGGTTAGGCGAGTCTGATTCATCGGCCGGTTTCAATTCATAAAACCGTCTGACCTCGCAGTGTTAGAATTCATTCGCTCGATGGTGGGCAGATATTTTTTTTCCATTTAATCAATTGCTACTATTTGGTTGTGTCTTTATTCCGGCTTTAAATCTTTGATCTCAGAAATCGTTGACAACACAGAATGTATGGCTCTTCACTGATTGATTGGTGCCCGAACTCGCACTTTCGGGGTTTTTGCGAACCGTCTAGTGTATTCCGATTCCTGACCTAGTCGCTGGAGAGAAATGAAATTGAGCGGAGGCGCTACATGGCACCAGCGTGGCTAAGGTTAGGCCTCAGGGTTAGTCAGTTTAGCCCAAATAGGCCGCCTCAGCACAAGCACTTTCACCATCTGGAACACTACACACTTCAACTTCACAAAGCCTACCTCAAATACCTTAGCACACACACTTTAAGTACCATTTAGCACAGCATTCATGTTAACACAGCAACAGCACTTTAACTTATTGTAAAATAGCTTTTAATTAGTTTGGTTTGTTTTTCATTTACGTTTAGTTTGAGATGACTAACTTTGATTTGTTGTGTTTAGTTTGAGTTGTTAGTAGATAGCTGTGTAAAAAATGAAATACATTTTAAATGTCTAGAATATTAAATAAAGATGTGTCACTTTTTATACCACTTTGCCCTTGTCCTTTTTTTTTTTTTCTTTTTTTATGCCGGAACGAATTGTGTGAGCAATTAATAAGGGAATTCAAACCACTCTGTGACATTTTATATACATTTTTATTACATGTTTTCTTTTAGACTTTGTTCACCGGATGGCAGAGATGGTGTGGAGAGCTCAGGCTTTTGTACTGGTGTAGATGAAAAGATGAGACACGGGTGTACACAGTGAGAGCCCTCAGCACAGCACAGAAATGGAAATTCTCTAACATAAAGTACAAGTGTATTGTAGCCGGACGCTTTTTCAACCAGTGTAAATTCCAGCTTTATAACTGCTGCTACCTGCCATCTATCAAAACACTGTTAATAGAAGGTAAAGTCAACCAAAAGTCACAGATATCAAAAAATCAAAAACTAAAATGAATGAATTTAAGGATAATTAAATAACATGCACTGACTAACTTAGACAAATGTCAGCCGGGTGCAGCAGGTGTCCACGGAGCATTTAAAAGGGGACAATAATCACAGCATTGAAATAATTACAATTTCAGAGGGCGAATGAGCTTGCAGTACCCACTCATGCCCCACATTTATTTTAATAGAGACTCCATACAGCACTATTTCATGCTTTTAGCTCTTCTCTGTACAGCAGCTGGGTCCATGACATGGTTATTATGTTTACTTACCACTGTTCATTGACATTTGTGAAAATAAAAGAGCTGTTAGTGTTCAGATAGTGATGAATGATACAGCTACACTCAGACCTCATGTGCCCACTCTAATCCACAATGATTGATGGTGAAATTAATTTGTTGGAGAGGGTATGAGTTGGAAATGTTGAAAAAAATCTACTTCAACTATGAGGAAAAAGTAGATTTAAAATGTGTGTTTAAAGGTCCCATATTGCACAAATATGACTCATGTGCACTTTTAGTCATGTTAGAATGTTGTTACCTCCTCAGAAACATACCTGCAGTGTTTTGCTTCATTCTGACATGTTTTAGTAACCCCTTATTGTTAGTCTGTCTACATCTCCAAAGCTCCACCTTGTGATGTCATGTAGTGGTAGTTTTGAAATTAACAGCTACCTTTTACTTTTAGTTCAGCAGAGATGATTAATTCCTGGCTGAAATGATCCAAATGGTTCTAGTGAAGGTGTAAGTTTAGCCATCCTCAGAGCGGCCTGGACTCCCTGTACTCAAGACAGTTAAAGAGGATGTCCCAGAATATTTTAAAAGATAAGACAATGATGTTCATTTTGTCTTCTTATAAACTTTAACTTCTTGGGTTCTTTTTAAAGACAATGCAGTAAAGTGTATTTACCTTGTTGACATGTCTTATATCAACTGATCAGGCTGACCACACCTACAGGAAGTAACTACAGCTGATATACAACACGTCACCACTAGCACTGGTGACAGTTCTGAAGATGGCTTGCAACTAGCAGCCAAAACATGTCAACAAGGTCAATACACTTTACTGCATTGTCTTTAAAAAGAACCCAAGAAGTTACAGTTATTTTAAAAGATGTGCAACATCCAGTAAACTCAGAGTTTCAGCTGCTTCCTTCTGGTCAGAGGCTTTTAGTCCCAAGATCTAGAACAAATCATTTTAAAAGGAGCTTCGTTCCAGCTGCTATCATACTTATGAAGAAAGTGTAATCTATTTATCTATCACTTTTAGCATGTTGTCTTGGAAAAAAGCATTTTTTATATATTTAACATTTATTGTATTTTTAGCTAAGCATGATGAATGAATTGAATTAATTATTTATGGAACAAAGCCACTGGAGCACTGCAACACTTATCACTATTTTGTAATTGTGTTTTTATACGTGTTTATTGTACATAATGCAGACAAATGAAATGTGAAATGTGGGACCTGCCTCTCAAATCTGCAAAACAAATTTACCTACAGGTACGAATAAAGCAACCTAACCTAACCTAAAAGTTTGAAACTACAGTGGAGCACTTCCTGTGTTGCCACATGACACGACAAAATGGAACAGAGTGTTTTCTGTTTGAGAGAAGAACTCAAATATGCAGGATTTATGTGTTAAACATGTGTGAATGAAATAAAACACAACTCACAGGTTTATTTGTGATGAGGAAACAGCATTATTACAACACTGATCAGAAAATACTGTAATGTGAGCTCTTTAAGTAAATAAAATAAACTCATCATTCCACCAGTGCCTCTAGACAACCTGTCAGAAGTTGTTGGCAAAATAAAGGCTAATTGATATATGTTTTCACTTTTTCTACATACCCAACACAGAGATAGTGGAGATGCACAGACGTTAGTGTTTCTCTCTGTACACAGGGCATCAGAGCAGAGAGAGCCTTCTGTCACTGCTGCTGCTGTAGGTAAATGAGACTTTACCCCTATGGTGTCTCAATCTAAGCTTAAGTTTACTTTAGATTGCATTGGCGATTCATGCATAGAATTACTGGTTCTACAAATGCACAGACTGGACTTGTGGGCCTCTTTTGTGTCGACTTTGCTGTACCCTGCTTCCATTTCCTCACTAGAAACGTATAGGTCAGTTTGAGCTTTGTTGCAGCAAATAAACTAAATCTCCAAGCTATTAACTTACAAAATTCACTCGTGGGAACTTTCAGCCATGTTAGAATGTTGTTAACTTCTCAAAAAACATACTTGGAGTTGTGTTTTGTTTCATTCACACATGCTTGACAAATCCTTTTTTACTTGTCTGTGTAAATGGTAATAATAAATTCTAAATAAGTTGTAAAAATTGCATGAGACTGATGTCAAATAAGGCACAGTAGCATGAGATGATGTCAAGATAAAATGTAAAAATGATGACACTGTATAATTTCTTTGATATAAAACTACATTTTGTAAATTAAATTATGCACAGAAACACCATAAACTGTTCAAATTCACAACATTAAAACCTGATGCACATTTTGACCCTTGCATTTTTTATCGCTTCCATCTGCAGTGGTGTTCTTGAGTCTGTTGCATGGTTATTTCGGGGGTCCTGACCTGAAAAGTTTGGAAACCTCCGCCTTATGACATTGTATATTGCAATGATTTCGTCTGGAACAGCAGCAGATAACTGAGCCGGTTGCCTTTTCTCTTGTAAATCCATTCTTTCCATTTCTCTGGCAGTCTAGAGGTCATATAATCTGCTTCTGTCACAGCTGTATAAAAAGGAACTTAGCCTCTCTCCTTTACACTGGCTTCCAATGAATGCCAAGTAGGGCTGAAGGTGCATCTCCATACATATAAAGTAGTCCATGTGCTTGCAGCGCACTGTTTGGATGTGCTCCGGATTGACATTATCGCAATCCTATATGGCCTGGTGCCCTTCCTTCTCACTGGTTATGGGCCGTGTGTTGAGTCCTTACACTGTTAATGTTCACAAGTGCTTAAAGGGCCCATATTACACTATTGTCTGATGATTGTTTATAATGTTGTATGTTTCCTCAGCGCAAACGTATGTACAATATTTTCTGCAATATAGGGCGCACTTAAAAGCCTTTAATTTCATCAAAAATGACTGAGTGCCTTATAATCCAGAGCGCCTTATATATGAATTTATTCGGGTGTCTTAGTACGACTTTAGTAAACTACAAAGCCACACCACTTGCCGCATTATGGCTACCGTAGTCAGGAGCATCGCCGAGTAATACATACTGTGATTCCCTTAAATATCAAAATGCCACCAGTCAAGATATATAAAGTTATATAAAGTTATATAAAGATTATAAAGTGAAAGTGTGAGCTGTGTGGGAGCAGTGGATGAGAGAAGGCGAACACACATTCACCAAAACAGGGAGACAGCGCCGAGCGACTTACACCACGATCTGCCAACGGATCGTGGACGCCTGGTCTAAGGATCAGTATCAACTGTGGTCCGAGCTTTCACCAAGACCAGAATCATCACTGAACTGCCAGGGAACAGTAACCACACTGACTTGGATAATGACGAGAGGGATGTGGACGTGCTGGACGCTGTCATTGCCCAACTGTTTGAACTATTATGAGTTATTGTGAATACACGAACAATTTAGCGTCTCAGACAGTATTTTTTTTTACACTTTACAATTGAACAAAGTTATGATTTATTGTGAATGCGTTAAATAAAGTTTGACTGATTTTTGTAACTGTTGTATTTCATTTAATGCGCCTTATAGTCCAGTGTGGTTTATATGTGAAAAAAGTTAAAAAATAGACCATTCAATGACAGTGCACCTTATAATCCAGAGCCCCTGTAGTGCGGAAAATATGGTACTTGGAGTTGTGTTTTGTTTCATTCATACATATTTAACACACAAACCCTGCTAATTTAGTTCTTCTCTCACACAGAAAACAGTCTGCTCCAAATTGTGAAGTCATGTGGTAATATATGAAGTGCTCCATTGTGTTTTTAAATTCCATACTCCTTCACTAGAATCATTTGGATAATTTCAGACCTGGAAGTGGCAATCTTGGCTGAATTAAAGGTAAACTGTTAACTTGAAAACTAGAATAGAGCATTATGAGCTTTAAAAATACAGAGGAGCACTTCTTGTATTACCACATGACATAACGTGAAACAGTGTTTTCTGTTTGAGAGAAGAACTTAGCCTAAATGCGCATGTTACCTGGCGCTCCCCGTTTGTTTTACTGTTTGTGCCTTCTGTATTTGCATATGCTGTGTGGTACCTGGCGCCTGATCGGTGGGACGTGGTCCCGTCGCTGTTGGGCTGATTCCAATGTTCCTTGTGCCTGGTTGGTAGGACTGACATCCTGCTCCTCTAGTCCCCTTCCTACACATCCCATTGCCACATCCAATAAAAGTGCTGTGTGCCTGTTCCTCCACACGGCTGAATGTCAGTTTCAGTCACTCTGACTGATAAACATGTTTTTAGATATCTCCCATTGTTACTGCAAATTTGAGTATTCTGTCTATAGAGGTTGTTATTTACCTATTAATTTTTTTTGTTATTGCCAGGTTGGCTCGGCCCTTGGGCATTTGTATTTTGTCTGATTTATACTTATCCTATTAGAGATATATTGTTTAGTTGTATTTGGAAACTCTGATTTACCGTATGTAAAAACAGTTTTTCTTTTTTTTTATTTTTTTGTTATTGGACTTACTTTCACTTTATAAAGCCACTTACTTCACATCACATCTTGTTTGTGTTACTTTCCTTTGTCCCTGGCACTGGTTTGTAACAATGCAGTGTTTTTGTGTTAATCATGTATGCATGAAACAAAACAAAACTCCAGGGATGTTTGTAATGAGTAAATGTTTATTTGGATCAGAAAATAGCGTAATATGGGCTCTTTAAGTGTATTGCGAGAAAGGCAGAGCTCCTCTTTCAAAGTCCTGGAGCAGAGGAGCTGACATCTAGAGCAGTGATAAAGTTGACATTTAATACTCCACTGAGTGTCCTGATCAAACGGGACATGAAATAATCAGAGGGTTTCAGTCGGATAAGGTCACAGACTCTATGCAGAGGAATAGAAGTGTCAAGAACACTCTGCCCTTCAAATGGTGGACCTGATCACAACATTGAAAGCTATGAATGGGAACACATAATAAAAGTGAAATATAGTCTTTTTAAGTTCTATGAGCAAGACTTGTTTGAACTTGCTGTATTTTAACAAAGCATGTGTTTGAAACTTTGACAAACAAACAAAAAAAGAGGGGGAAAACATTTAATGGATTGGGACAGGGCTCAAATATTAGGAACAGAGGAGCGGTTATATAAAAGATGGATACGAGAGGCTATTGAAATCAAGCAACTGGACCACCAACAGAGACGAGGGGGGGAGTTTATCTGGGCTCATACGCGGGACTCACTTCTCCAGAGACCACCATGTGACAGTAGGCGTGGTTAATCTAACACATCTGCCAGATCTGTCAAACTCACACATAGGAACAACAGTGGATAAGAGACACCTCACAGCACTCAGTGACACCTCTGAAGAAGGAAGAAGTATCTGACACCCAAACATGTCAGCTAACACTGAAGAAGAGTTTATAAGACCTTAAAATAAGTTAGATACCTACTTCCTCCTATCAAGGTTGAAAATCCAGCTTTAAAGGATCCATATTATGCTAATTTTGACTGTTATAATGTTGTTTCCTTATTAAAAACAGACCAGAAGTTGTGATTTGTTTCATTCACATGTTTAACACACAAATCCTAAATAATTATTGTTGTCCTAATACAGATGCAAAACAAGTGCTATTAGCTTGAAAACTACCACTTCATGACATCACAAGGTGGAACAGAGCATTCTGAACTTTGAAGATAAAGACAGACTAATAATAAGATTACCATATTTTTCAGACTATAAGTCGCACTTTTTTCATGGTTTGAGTGATCCTGCGATTTATACTCCAGTGCCATTTATATATTAAAATGTTCACACTGACAGCCGTGAGAGGCTCTAGGCTTGTGTGTCAGTGTCTGCTATTCTTATTACTCCTGTACCACTGTCACTTGGCTCTACTGTGCATGTCTCCTGTAGAAAGAGCTGCTGTCCTGTCTGGTATTATGTCAGTCGATCGCACCATTACTTCTGTACCACTGAAAACTTTAAATTTAAACTGAATTATTAAGACAACTAAAAAGACTGAACACAAATGCCCCCCAAAAACAAAAAGAACATCATATTTTGCAGATTACAAGCTGTAAGTAGCAAAATATGCAGCAGAAAACGGTAATCAAGCAGCAGAAAGAAAGTCTGGAGTGAGCAAGAAACTTGTGAAAACCGAGAGGATGCAACATGCAACTTTACTGGAAGTCACTGGATGGATCGACAAAGCCTGGACTTCAGTGACAACTGAAACCATCCTGTCGGGATTCAGAAAGGCCAGAATAAATCTAACTGGAACTGATGCTGAGTCTGACGACAGCGACACAGAAGAGGAAGCAGTGTTCCTTTTATCTCTGGAGGTCGCACAGTTGCTCAGAAGTGACACTGAGGATGAAGAATTCAAAGAATTTAGTGATTTGTATTGAGATGGAGAGTTTGGTAAACTTGTTCTGTTCTGTTGTTTATTTATCTGAAGAACTGTTCATATGTGACAGTCTGTTGTTCTCTAGTCTGTTGTTATTACTATAACTTGTCTTTCAAGATGAAATGTCGATTCCTGGTCTCTGATTTGATAAAATACATTTCCTCCAAAAAGGGTGACTTATAGTCCGGTGCAACTTATATATGTTTTTTTTTTTTTTTCTTCATAACGCATTTTTTGGCTGGTGCGACTTTTACTTCAGAGCGACTTATAGTCAGAAAAATACGGTACTCAAATATTAGGCTGTCTGGATGAAGCAAAACAAAACTCCAGGTATGGTTTTGAGGAGGTAACATTCTAACAAGGTTTAAAGCTCACAAGAGTCAATTTTGCGTAATCAGGGACCTTGAAGTGATGCCAAATAATTCAGAAAAAAAAATCCCTTTTTTGACTCCTGTGTCTGTGCCACCACTGCAACATTTAACACACCACATATAGCAAACTGCCAAATCACTAACCATTATCCAGTGAACAATTCTTCTCCCTCAAGGACAACAAAGTCACTCCAACTGAGAGTGTGGAGCGCCATTTTATTATTTTTCAAACCAATGTCAACCTTTCAGTCATAGCCTGTTCCCCAGAGCCCCTTTGACCTTTCTAGGCTTCCATAGTCTGACTCCATCTTCTTCTCCAAGCATACTCTTTACAGCTCAGGGTCAGTTAGTTATTGGAACAGCTTGGGTTGTTGAGTTCACTGCTGTGAATATTTACTAAAGGAAGGTAACTGACTGAAATTTGTCTTGGAAACTTAGAGGTACAAGAAGACAAAGGATTCAGTTGTGAAGATATCACATTTGTATCAGACTAAAGATCAAAATCACTTTGTATTTTCAGATGAAACAAAAACAGCGCTGTACATCACCTTGCAACTTGCACACTTTCTATTCTTTAAAGATACAAGCTAAAATAAAAAGGGAAAAACAATGTCTCGTTCAGTGTCGAAAAATTCAGATACAAGATAAGAAAAAAAACGCACATCTTTAAAACTCAATGTGATGTCTGCTTTTCTATATTAAAGGTGATCAATGTAACTTTTCTAGTCGGGGGTCTTGAGATCGTCGCCATGGAAATAATTGACGTTGGCTGAAATGTTCTGCAGTATGTCATTAAACTCATTAAGCTTATCTTTCTTGAAAATATTTGATTACAAGTCTTTTTAATGCATTACAATGTAGCTCTCTGTCTTGTACAACCCAACTTGCCTCCCCGCAGATCAGACCTGTAGCATGGCCTGGTGGCACTACTTGTCTCTGTAAAAATATAGTTCAATGCAATACTGTGGAACATTACAGGCAAACCAATCTCTATGGAGACAAGCAAATGGCCGACAGTCCACATGAGTTGTATAGTCGACTATTAAACATCACTGAACATCTACGATCATCAATAAACCTTGGTCAAGAAGAGCCATGAACAAAACACACTTGTTGAAATACTGACAAGCTTGAATTATTTCCTTAAATCAACCTCGATGAGATTGGCATCCATCTTGTGATCCTGTTTAAGTGGAAAAATAGAGCTATAAGGTCCTACATTACACAAAATTACTCTTGTGAACTTTTAACCATGTTAGAATGTTGTTATCACCTCAAAAACATACGTGGAGTTGTGTTTTGTTTCATTCACATGTTTGAGTAACCTTATATTATTTCTCTGTCTATATCTCTAAAGCTCAAAATGCTCTGTCCCACCTTGTGATGTCATGAAGCCATTTTTAAGTTTACAGCTACCTTTTACTTTTAGTTGAAAATGATCCAAGTGAGTCTAGTGGAAGGTGTATGGAGCTAAAAACACAGTGGAGCACTTCCTGTATTACCACGACATCACAAGGTGGAAAACGGACAAAGTGTTTTCGGTTTGAGAGAAGAACACAGGGCCTGTTTACACGAGAACGCTTGCAGGTAAAAACAACAAAATATTTAATCGGAAGTGCCTTTCGTTTAGACGGTGACAGCGTTTTTGGGGATTAAAAACGCAAAAATCTGAAACCACCCTCCAGAGTGGAATGAATACACTCCGCCATAGCATTTTTGTGTACACTGCCCAAGATGCAAAACTCTGGTCAGATCTGCTCACGTCGCGTACGTATTTAGGTCACGTACATATAGTACAAAGAAACAAACGTGTCGGATGGCATGCATACCCAATCGAATTCCACACACTTTTACATCACCGTACGCACGCAGATTTCCTCTCGAAAACACTCGTCTAAACAACGGAATAAAAAGTGAAGACGCAACACCACTTTTGCATCTTCTGTTCAGACCGTCATCATATAAACGTAGCCTCAGTCTAAGTATGCAGGGTTTATGTGTTAAATGTGTGAATGAAACAAAGCACAACTTCACATTTGTTTTTGATAAGTATATAATACATCTGTGCTATCATACTGTAACATATGACATTTTCTATGACCAGTGCCCCTTTCCGTGCTCAGTTAGAAATGGCCTATGACTAAAATGACAGAGACCACTATCATAATGCTTTATCTTTCACATCTCCAGCAGAAACTCCATTACCCAGAACCATTTTCCATTTACTCACAGAGATGTATTCCATATATAATTGTGTATAGATCATAAGCTGGGGATACGGGCAGATATGGAGGCACTAACCACATCCTGGCATTACAATGACCCCAGTTAATAAACCCCACACAGCAGACGTTTTTCATTCTAAAGAGAAGGCCTGTATGCATTCAGAGCAGCTCGCCGTATTTACACATTATGCAATTCAATTTGATTATCTCACAGGAGCAAACAGGGCTTCATATGGACAGTGTAGCTTCATCTTTGCAAATGAAATTAAACTGTGATGTTCTTTTGTTAGAGCAATTTACAGTTCTTGGTTGAAAGTGTTTGGAAAGAAAGAAATCCTCTGCAGTGATTTTTCTGCAGCAAGTAATCGTTTTGCTATCAAACAGCTTTTCCAGTTTGTATTCTTTGCTTGTGTCATCATATATTTATGTCATCAATGCATATCATATGACTACATTAGCTTTAAATGTGAATATTAATGAGTCATGCATAAGTTAGGATGATTGTGAAGTGTTAAGCCTTTAGCTGTTCATATACAAGGAATACATCTCAGTCTATATGCACACTTCTTAAAGCTACAAGAGAAATCCAAATTAGAAATATAATTGTATGTAAGATGTTTAAAGCAATAATTGTAAACAAAAATTAAAATAATAATCACTTGTTTAAATTAGATTCAAAAGCAAATACTCTAAAGCAGTTCACTAAATGTACAGTATTGCATTTTTTATGGAACATTATTATTTCATCCACAAAGTTGAATAATATAATTAAGTGTAATGCCTTACACTTGCACATGTAATACGCTGTACAGGATCAGTAAAGCTCCACAAAGCACTACGCTGCAGTCTTAGGGCCCGACCGATATATCGGACGGCTGATATTATCAGTCGATATGGACGGATAGTCCACGAGGGCATGTTATACCTCATTATAAATCTTAGACTATAGATTATGTCTATATTATATCTATATTATGTCAATTTAATCCAGTTTACTTTATCAATATTTATCTGCGAGTAATTTGTCTGTGTTTGTGTCCATGACGCCATACTGCCTCTAATAGCCCCCACACTCACATGACCCCAGGACAAACATGAGCTTGTTTACGCACGCGGCTGCTGCCACCATGGTGGATTATGTTATATTTACAGATGGTTTTGAGTCAGGACACTTGTTAGTGAAGACTTGTGACTTGAGAGACACATAAACAGCCTGTTTTCTCTGACATTGGCTTTGTGTAAAGTGACTACAGTGGCCGTACACACGTTACTGAACACACATTGATATGTAAATGAGCTGTGAATATATGTGTGAATGATCGGCATTTATGCATACTTAATTGCAGTGGCATTTACAGCTAAAGACTAGTTTCTTACTTTCTTTACTGGCTGTCATGAAAAAATGCCATTAGTCCGACCTACTGTCTTTAAATATGACTTTAAAGAGGCAGAATAGCAATTAATGTAGCCTAAATAAACCCTATATAAAATCCAGTAGAGCCAGACCTAAGTTTTATAATCAACTGAAGAATTATAGTGAATTTTTACATCACTAAATATATCAGCTTTTATATCGGCTATCTCGGCAATTTCAATTTTATTGATATCATATCAGCTACAAGGGGCAGACTGACAAAAGGGAGGCTGCCAATCTGCGCCATCAGACCCTGCGACCACCACCAACACTCACACACACACCACTTTCGTACTAAACAATGTGCGTGAAGTGTTTTGCCTAAAGACACAACTGCAGAACTTGGTCTAAGTGGGAATCAATTAATTGGGGGGACCACTGCTCCAACCACTGAGTCACTGTTACCCCGACACTGGTCCCAAAATTAGATTTAAACCATCTGACAGTGAATGAAATACTGTGACTTGTCTCTCTACAATCAAGACATCCTACTAAAACATCCACTATGACTTTTCTGATAAGGAATCTGTTACTGTGGAGATATTTTTATTTTTTCCTCTTTTTTCCCCCCTTTAATAGGTTACATTTATTACTCAAAAATAAACTGAAAAACATGCATTAGTACTGTGAATGATGCCTGCAATCCACAGATCTGATCAGTAATTTGCCCTGGAGGCGTCATCTGTCTCCATGGAGATATATACAGTATGTTTAAACTTAAAGCCATACTGTGAAACATTTTAGGCAAAGCACTGTGACACCAGAAGAGTTATATATTTTAAGAGAGATACTCAGACTTCCATAACTCCACATGCGTTTTTTTGTATTGTTTGGGTTTTTAAACATGACAACATATCTTCCAATAACTCTGTCTTTGATTTGCAACCGGCACAGATGTGCTGTAAACAATGTGCAATGACAAACTTAACATTTCTTTCTTTGCATTCTGATTGTGTGTGATAATGAACATTTTTGTTCATCATTTATTTTTGTTTAAACAACTGTTAATGTGATAATGACCAGATTAACTAGAACATTACATTAACTCTTACCTTTAGACTGTTGTTTTGAATATGACCATAGAAGTCAAGCTGCAACACTGAAGTGCAATGTTCTTTCAACCAAGACATTTTGTCTTATTAAGTATCTAGAGTTTCTTTTCATTTCCTTTGAAAGACTCAAGTGAAGAGGAGTTCAAGTTGATTGAGCATGGAGCACAGAAGAGCACCAAGTAGTCAATCGAACCAATCTATCTCAATTTACTGGTCAATCTGCTGAGGTAATGACTCTGCTGATATAAGTGGCTGGCAGGGTGGCTGGGCGTTCACTTAGTTAGATAGATACTTAGATAGGAGGTGAGGAGCTCAGTCAGATGGGAGGAGCTTGGAGTTGAGCCGCTGCTCCTCCATGTCAAGAGGATCTGTTCTGGATGCCTCCTGGGTGTCTCCCTTGAGAGGTGTTCTGGGCATGTCCCACTGGGAGGAGGCACTGGGGAAGACCCAGAACACGCTGGAGGAAATATGTCTCTTGGCTGGCCTGGGAACGTCTTGGGGTCCCCCTGGAGGAACTGGAGGAAGTGTCCAGGGTGAAGGAAGTATGGGAGTCCCTGCTTAGACTGCTGCCCCTGCGACCCGGCCCCGGATAAGCAGAGGAAAATGGATGGAGTAAATCTCCAGAAGTGAAATTACATCTTTTTATTTTAAAGGGGCACACTGTAACTTTTCTATTGGGCGATGCTACCTGCTTGTCTCCATGGAGATGTTACTGCGTCCACAGTGTGGCATTAAATTGGTCTATTTTGCCATTGTATTATTCAACAACAGGCGTTTTTATTACTCAAATATACCTTGAAACACATGTATTCTTACTGTGAGCAGGGACGCCTTTCCACAGATCTGATCTATGACTTTACCTTGTGGGGTTGGAATCTGCATCAGAAAACTGAAGTACTGCTCATGTATTTAGTTTTGCATACCCCATACAAGACAACAACAAACACCAAAAAATAAATATATATACAGGTAGAAATGAGATACTCCAATTTTGGATTTGGATTTCATCTGAGCCGTTCAGGAAGTTTCAGTATTCTTATCTCAGAGTGGCTTTTACTATTAGCATTCCAAATGTGAAATTTGTGTATAAATCGGCTCATCTTTGAAGTGTATTCATTTATTCATTATGACTAAACTGATTTGAGTCTGCTCAGGTTTTTTATGAGCAAAAGCCAAAAAATATTTCAAATGTTCAAGCTCCATCCTTCAAGAAATACACCAAATTTGAAACTATGATGACAATTACAGCAATTCTTACTTTGCTTAACTTCAGCTTTTGATAGACTGGATACAAACGACCGAGGAAATAACAGTCTGTGGTTTTATTATTATAATCAACATTCAAAAACATAATATCATTTAATAAGTAGATCATTTTGCATGGATAGCTTTAGAAAACAAGAAAATATATATTACTAATGTTTCAGTTAAAGCTGAACTATGCAACATTTATGCAGGGTCCGTCAAATACTTGTCTCCATGGAAACAAGCAGGTACTACTACTATTACTGGCATTTTTCTGTGAGTGAGCAAGCTCCTCTGTAGATTTGATCTTTCACCTAGCCTGGTAGCTATGTAAGTTTAATGCCATACTGTGGAACATTCCAAGAAATAGGAATTACATAGGAAGACAAAGGCAGCCCCTCCACCAGAAAAGTTACATCGTGCACTTTAAATTATAAAACTAAAGATCTTATATTATGCAGTCTTGACTCTTGTGAGTTTTAAACCATGTTAGAATGTTTTTACCTCATCGAAAAGAAGATAGAGTTGTGTTTTGTTGAATTTTCATTCATGCGTTTGTGTAACCCTGCATTATTAGACTGTCTGCATCTCTAAAGCTCACTATTCTCTGTTCCACCTTGTGATGTCATGAAGCAGTAGTTTTCAAGTTAACAGCTACCTTTACCAGTGGCGTCGTGGAGATTTTTTATGTGGGAGTACGCGATTCATAACATCAGCCAGCCCATTTTTAAGTACAGGTACACGATTCGTAGCGTCAGCCAGCCCAGTAAAAATCAGTATTATTTGATGTTGTTTTTTTTTTACTCAAAATGATACAGAATCAGGTTATTAACATTAACACCATTCATAATCACCTACAGAACATAAACCATAGACTACAACACATTTGCCCAAGACTGAACCAGGACCAAACCAGGACTAAACCAGGTCTAAAGCAGGTTTAAACCAGGACTAAACCAGGACTAATCTTGGACTTGACAGAGAGAGGGAGGACACTGAGACCTTGGAACAGGGTGTCTGCAAAGAGCGATCAGCACAGTGGCTGCACTTAGCTCTGCGCCGGTTCTTTCTCCTGTGGTCACCCGACGGTCTACACGGGCGCACCTCCAGGCCTGTCCCAACACTCAGTCCTGATTAAGTTCTGGTTTAGTCCTGGTTTGTTCCTGATTTAGTCCTCCTGGTTCAGTCCTGGTTCAGTCCTGGTTCAGTCCTGGTTCAGTCCTGGTTCAGTCCTGGTTCAGTCCTGGTCTCAGGTCACTATAGAACAGTACTGCAGATATCATGAGCCTATGCAGGTTGTTTTCACCATTGCCAGTACATCCAGTTTGACATTTAAGTTGTTGCTATTTTATATTTGTTATTTGTCGGGAGAAGTGGGTGGACGGCATACCCCCCGTGTATCACACCCACTACACCCCCGCCTTTTACCTTTTGCTCAGTAGTGATTAGCAAGTCTAGAGCTGAAATCATCTAAATGGTTCTAGTGAAGGTCTATGAAGTTTGAAAACACAATAGAGCACTTCCTGTATTACCACGTGACATCACAAAATGGAGCAGTTTCCCGTTTGAAAGAAGAACACTGTCCTAAATATGCAGGACATGTGTGAATGAAACAAAACACAACAACAAGGTGTTTTTGTGATGAGGAAACATTAAACATACTGTGGATCAGAATATAGTGTGATATGGGCCCTTTAAATTCCAGTTGTCTACAAACGTGGTCTGTCTCTCACATCCACTGTTACTTGTTTGCAGTAGCGATTATTTATGGGAAAAATCTCTCTCTACAATCTCTTATTTGCTTTTGGTGCGCTATAGCTTTAAGCACAATGTATTGATTGGAGGAACTTTGCCCAGGTACAAAACTCATTTCACATTCACCGAGGCAGCCCAGAGTGAGCTCCTTTGCACATTCTGACTTTTTAACAAAATCAATTCATACCTCCTGGAAGACTCATGAAATGATGCATTGTGGGAGCATTTTAGCATTCTTACATACAACATTGGTTTAAAACTCTTGACTTCGAACTTCAAATGAACTGTCTGAAATGAATTGTATGTATAGTGCATGTGCCGGTGTTATGTACTTTTGTGTGACTGTTGCGCCACCTAGTGCCTCCACTCAATTTAATTTCTCTCCAGCAACAAGTTCAGTTGCTGACGGTTTGCAAAAACTCCAGAGCAAGTTCGAGCACCAGCCAATCAGCGGAGAGACATACATTCTGTGTTGTCAACAATTCCCGAGATCGAGGATTTAAAGGGGAAAGACATTATTGCTCTTCTTCCTACGGGATTTGGGAAAAGCTTAATATACCAGTTAGTCCTGTTAGCGCCGCATTACATACGTGACTACCAAATAGCAGCGATTGGTTAAATAAAAAAGTACCCCCCCTACCGTTGAGCGAACAAATTTCAACACTGCAAGTCAGACAGTTTCTACGAAGTGAAACCGGCTGATGAATCAGGCTAGTACTTTTCCCCATCCTATAGATGATTTCACATCAACCTGCCGAGAGACTGAAGACGTTGGCTATAATCTTTACATATTTACATTTTAAATGTTCATTAATATGTCCTATCCCTTTACAAATAAATACAGTAATTTCCGGACTACTGAGCAGACCTGAATATAAGCCGCATCAACTAAATTTTAAAATAAAAACAAATTTGTACATCTATAGACTGCACTTGTCTTTAAGCCTCAGGTGTCCACGTCTTCAAGAACATTTTAAAGTTCGGCGCATCTGTTTTTATCGCCTCTGAAAGCTTTTGTTGTCTTTTTGCATTGAGTCAGTTTGTCACGCTGCTGTCGCCAAAATCTCATCGACTCACTGATGCTGAGCTCACGTGCAGTAGCTCTGGTTCCTTCTTCAACAGCCACATCAATCGCTGTTAACATAAAAGCTGCATCATCTGCATTTCTTTGCGTGTCTTCCATGAGGAGGGTGTGTGTATGAAACGCAAAATAACTGTTCAACTGTCATGTAAGATTTCAGCAGATTTCAGACTCTCTCGGGGGCGGGGCTAGTTGTGTCAATCAGGCATGAATATATATCTGGCTGCTGAAGTTTCAGACATTTCTTATCATTATTTACACACTCACCTGCATTTAACTTATAAGACGTAAAACGTATCACACTCACTAATGTTAATTTAGTATCATAACTTATTTCATCAGACGGCGATAAACCGCAGTGTTTTCTGCAATCAGGCTGGGCGCATCCACTGTGCTGATAAACCATAGACCGTATATATGAATGGACAATGTGCCAAACAAATAATCCGTCCACATATTGGCTGCATCATTGTATAAGTCGCAAGGTTAGTGTGAGAAAAAAGTTGCAGCCTATAGTCCGAAAATTACGGTAAATAAGAAGAAATAAGACAACAAGGGTAATATTGTGAGTACCTATAACTTTTTTATTGGTAAGTGCAAGGTAAAGGTGCATTGCTGGTGGAGAGTCTATCAGATGCTTTTCTTCACGAAAATGTTATTACTTTGTCTGGAACGTTTCTGTGGAGAGGCAATCCCGCTCACATAGAGAATGCCTATTTTTCTAAGTATTTTTGAGCAATAAAACTAGCTGTAATTGAATATATGTAATGTAGAGCTGTTTAATGTCATACTGTGGAACATTCCAAGCTGAATAATGACATCCATGAAACAAGAAGGTGCACCTTTAAGAGTAGCAGTAAAGAGTTGGAGCTGATGTTGTCTGAAGTCAGGTTATAGCTGATCATTGGGGTTGGCCAAACACTGACCTTTTTGTGTTGTTGTTAAATTGACTTGTGTTAAAGGGCAGTACTCCTCAGCTAAATGCCACAGCCTAGTTCTATAGTGCTTCAGTATACCTTTTCTTAGTTTTTGCATGTTGTTTTTTCAATATACATACACAGGAATATTTTAAGATGAGCATTTGAAAGGGGTGTTATGTAACTTTCTTGTGGCTGTTTGTCTCCATGGAGATTTGTTATCGCTTTGCCTGGAAGCTCCTGTGGCATTAAAGGACCCATATTTTCTGATCTATGTTATGATGTTGTTTCCTCATCACAAACATACAAATGTGAATCATCCATAAAGTTGTTTTTTTAGAACACAATCATAATCTTTTTTTTCAATCCAAGCTCCTAAAGATTCCTGACCTTGTCAAATATTATGCACTGGCAATTTTATTTAGAGCATTCAGCAATTTACTACCAAGTCATCTACAAAGCTTTTTCAAAATGAGAGAGAGAACTCATAATTTTAGAAGGTGTGTGTGAAAAATCCCTCAGTCGTCCAGGTAGAATCTATGGCAAAGGAGAAATTCAATTTGTCAACTGGACAAAAGTTTATTTGGTTGTGTACGTTTCGCCCAAGGTGCTTCTTCAGTTCTGTGAGACGCTGGTGGACACTTCCTTATATCTGCTGCTAACTTTTTAGTATCCTTTTCCAGCTTTCTTACCCAAGATAAAACCTTGGGACCTTAGTCCAGCGGTGGTTGGCTTGTTGTTTTCACACATCTTGAGGACAACTACGAGCCAACCACCGTTGGACTGGTAAGAAAGCTGGAAAAGGATACTAAAAGGTTAGCAGCAGATTTAAGGAAGTGTCCACCAGCGTCTGACCAGAACTGAAGAAGCAGCTTGGATGAGCAGCAAAACGTATTCAACCAAATAAACTTGTGTCCAGTTGACAAATTCAATTTCTTCTTTGCTTTAGAGGGTATGGAAATTGCCCAGTGTTCAAACATCTGTAAAAGTTTCTGTGTTTATATGTGGTGTAAAACTCTGGAACAGTCTGGATACACATCTCAAGCAATGCCAAAATATCCATCAATTCAAGTTGTTATATAAACATATTATCTGGTCACAGTATATAGAGAGTGGGTCTTAATATTAGAACAATACTGCGTTCTGTAGTGCTGGTTTATTCTTGTTGTTTCCTGTTTCTTGTATCTGTTTTCTGTTAACATTGTTGGTAACATTAACCTGACCATTGCTGGTATGTGCTTATGTATTATTGTAATATGATGATATCATTGTCTGCATTTGTAAGTAGATCATTTGGATATTTTCAGCTCTGGAATTGCCGATCTCTATTGAACAAAAGGCAAAAGGTAGGGAAAACTACTACTACATGACATCACTAAGTGGAACATAGCACTTTGAGCTTTGGAGATATAGACAGACTATAATGCAGGGTTACTCCAACATGTGTGAATGAAACAAAACACAAATCCATGTATATTTTTGAGGAGGTAAAAACATTGTAATGTGGGGTTTCCTCTCCACAGATCTAACCTGTAACCTGGCCTTGTGGTTTCACCTGCTTGTCTCCATGGAGATAGATACTGTGGAACATTCTAGACAAAGCAACATCTCCAGGGAGTCAAGTGAGTGCTTTACCCTTCACCAGAAAAGTTACATGTTTTTTTTGCTCAACGATTCATACCGATTTTGTTTGTCTAAGAGTAATTACTGTAATTTCTGAAACAAGTCGGTTGCAGTTTCCCCCTCGGTGCTCTATGCTAACAGCAACAAAACAGGACTGGGTATCGATCGAAGAATGCATTGAAAAACAAGACAGAAAATTTATAGAAATGAAACTTGTTAAATGGCTCCGAGGTAGTTGCAACTTTGGAGGCTTGAAAAATAAAGTTGCCAACAGGTCACGAGATGGAGGGGAAGAGGTGAACCCAACCAACCAGCTGCAGTTTAAATCCTAACATCAAAGTCAACACAGTATGTACGCCCCACATGATCCAACAGCACAAAGTCCTTTTCTCTTAGTGGCATCTTCCTACTATTTTCAACACGCTATTTTCAACAGTGAACAAAACAGACTACACAATGTCACTCCTACGACGCTCATCAAAAGGAGGAGGTGGGAGGCAACATGCTCCGATCAGCCATGTTCAGCTGATGATTACACATGAGCTCATTTATTTATCCATTTGGACATTTTATTGAATTTGAAGCAGGTTGGTTTGGTTCAGGTTTGGTCCTGAGTTCAGTGGTGATGTAGGGTTTAGTCTCTTGTCGCTGGTTTAGAACTGGAATTGTGGTTAAATGTATAGATGCTTTGAGGTGACATCATTCTGGGTGAGTTGTACATGTATCTCTATGGTGGAATGTTCAGTGGTTACCATGGAGACACAATTCACAGATTAGCAAATCCTGTCAAAAAGTTTTAGGATTGTCTGAAAACAAATGGATTTAAATAACACATTTTCAGGAGCCTGTGAGCGTCCATGGTCCTGTTGGAGGGAAAAGATGTTGGCATGGCAGCCGTGCTTCTGTCAGTCTGCCCCAGGGCAGCTGTGGCTACAACTAGTAGCTTACCATCACCGGGTATAGAGTGAATGACTAATATTGAATAATGCTCTGTAAAGCGTCTTTGTGACATATGTCTGTGAAAAGCCCTATATAAATAAAGACTTACTTATTTACTTACTTTAGAAAAAGTAGTGCTTTCAGTTAGCTTCATACCCCCAGGGAATACAGCTGCAAAGTATCAATGGGTTGGTATTTATAGGTATAGAAGAGTCAGTTTAAACCTAAAATGCCTCTCTCTGAACTCTCTCTCTGAGTTGTTTTTAACACAAAAAAGTGTTAATTTAACTATTTGAAAGTTTAATAGGGCTTCGCGTTGGGGTTATTTGCCAGAGCTGAAGTTAATTTAGGACCCTCCCACCCACCACTTCAAACTCAAGCAAGAGAAGACCAGTTTGAACCAGTTTTCTACATAATTTCATTTTAAATGAACTAAAATAAAGTGTAAAAATAAAATGTCTGTGTTGTTTAGCTAAATCAGGATAACACTACAAAGTGTTATCCATTTACTCTCAAAATGTTCATATAACTCTTAATTTAAACAGGAACTTTGGTCCAGCGTTACTTAACACTTCCGAAAAATGTTAAATTAACTCTAGAACAGACCCATGTAAACCCTGAAAAAGGTTTAATTTGACTCTGTGAGAATTTTAACACTCCACTTTTTTGCTGTGTAGTGCAGCCTCTGCAGCTCAGTGAGGGAATTCTGGAAGTTCAGAGCTTTCACATGAAGTTTGTCAAGATACTGAGAGATGTCCTTTATTTGCATGTTAAGGCACTGGCAACCCAGATTCAGTTGTGATTGTAACACATTTTTTAAGTAAGAGTTTAAGGCAGTTGTTATACAAGGGAAATACTATTGCATTTCTTCTTCTTCAAAAAGTGTACACTATACAGTAAAACTTCTTCAAACCAGTGTACCACAGATTATTTTCTCTTTTCTCATATTTTACTTTTCAGATCTTAGACACACATGGAGGAGTAAAAAGCATTTTTGAATGTCCTCCATTGTTTGCCTTCTTCATCACAGTTGTTAGTGTGTGTGTGTGTGTGTGTGTGTGTCTGTGCGTGTGTGTCTGTGTGTGTGTGTGTGCGTGTGTGTGTGTGTGTGTGTGTGTGTGTGTGTGTCTGTATGTGTGTGTGTGTGTGTGTGTGTATAAACTATCTGAACAAAACAAAACATGCTGTTACCAACCAGAGAAACTCACACTGCGCTAGCATCAAGCAAAGCCCATATCTCTTTGTTTCCTCTGATTTTTCACTAAAAGAATGAAGAAATACTTAAGAAACCAAACTATGAGAAAATAAGAAGTCATTTGTGACAGTTTTCTTAACACTTTCTCACAATCTGTCATTAGCAGTTCTGAAATAAATCAACACTCCTCAAGTTCCTAACAAGCAGATTGAATTGCACATTAACACATTTTCTGTAGCATTCTAACAAGAGGCTCAGTGAATAAACCACAGAGGAGGCAAACTTGTGAAAGCTGAAGATGAAATTCTAGGATGGAAAGGAAAGCCGCTTTATTTATTGAATGGTCATGTCTACGAAAATGGTGAATGGTGTGATAAAAAAGGCAGTTCTGATATGGGCACTTGTTCCACTAATACAGTGTACAGTTGTTATAAAACATAAGTCAGAAAACATGACTTCAGTAATTAAATATAAATATACAAATAGATACTGGTATATTATATTATGCATTTTTTAACCCTATGAATGTCTAACTGATAATTTGTTTTTGTTTGTTTGTTTGTTTAAGAATTCTTTAAAATATGACTTTTTTTAATCAGATTTTTTTAATTTTTTATTTTTATTATAATTTTTTTAGATATTTTTTTCCCCACTTGAACAGCCTTAAAAGAAAGGGTGAGGAATATATTGGTGTACCAGCTTAAACTGATTATAAGACTCCAAGGTTATTATTCTGTACAGTTGCTGGGGGAGAGGAGAACTTGGTGCATAGTTGGATAGAGGCATGATTTCCTGATGAAAAAGTAGCGCTGTTGCCATAGCAATTCACATTTTCATCAAAATATTCACATTTTTTGAATGGTGAAGATTCCTAAAAGTGTTGCCTATAAAAGTAAACTGAAACCCATAGTTTTCGAAATGGCAAATATAAACAGGAAAATCCATGGATTGTGTAGGTTGTAATATAAACTGCAAAAAGCAATATCTAGTGAAGTTAAAAATTACTTAAATCTAGAATATTTTACTTTGTTTGAGTAGTTTCAACTTGTCAAGTCAAAAGATCTACCAATGGAATACGTGTGTTTTTCTTGATTCAAGCAACATTAGCGTTTGTTTCATAATTTCAGTGCAAAGAGTTGCTGTGTTGCTTATCTTAAGTGTAGAAAGATGCACTTTATATTTTAAATACAAAAAGTATCATTTTAGCCAAGCTGACGCAGCCTAGTGCCTCCACTCAATTTCATTTCTCTCCAGCGACTAGATCAGGAATCAGAATAAACTAGACAGTTTGCAAGAACTCTGGAAGTTGTAGTTGTAGTTGTAGTTGTAGTCCAATCAGCGAAGAGCTTTGAAGCCATGACTGGGTCCCTTTTGTGGTACAGCACGACAGTAAACAAAGCGGTCAAAATGGATGTAGACGAAGCCGTACATTCCGTGTTGGCAACAATTCCCGAGATCGAGGATTTAAAGGCATCATTTTACTTGTCAAGTCAAATTTACTCACAAAAATCAATCTTTTTGTTGCCATTGTTCTGCGACATAAATTTTTATTAAATAACCCTAACCCATTTATTCAGTTACAGGTGGTTTTATTGCTCAAAAATACCTCAAAAACAGGCATTGGCTGTGAGCGGGGTTGCCTTTCTACAGATTTGACTTGTAACTTGGCCTGGTTTGATCTCCGTGAAGACAGAAAGGTTTAATACCATACTGTGAAACACTCCAGACAAAGCAATAACATCTCCATGGAGAAAAACATTTGACGGACTCTCCACCATAAAAGTTACACAATGCACTTTTAACTTGGCTAGATTTGGGATTTTGCAGTGTATCACCATAATACTTTATATATCCATAGAAAATACGCAATATCAGCTTATAGACAGTGGCAGAGTACAGTGAAATGGGTCCTTGTGTGGCTATTTACTCCTTCCTGTGGTTTGGCCCAAACTATCTCTTTTGTGAAATGACTGTACTCCACCAGAACAAGGAACTACAAGTACTTGACATCTCTCTTCTTTTGGGTCTTTCGCTGCTCAAATTGAAAGTCCAAGCTCCGCACACACTCCCAGCAGTCTTTCAAACCACTCAGAGTGGTCAATCTTTGAGAAGCTGGAGGTCAACACATTAACATCCGGGTCACGGGGTCTATTGTTTTGCTGTGTTCAATCCTCTTCTCGTCTCAGAGTATGCAGCGGGGGTCTGTCCACATCGCAGGGGGGAGAGCTATAGGGTGTGACAGTCTCAGTTGGGTGTAGTCCTCTATCACCTCTGCTGGGATGTGCGGTGAGTGCTCAGCTTCCCCGACCGATCAATACGCGGACAAATTGACAAAAACGCCTGTGATAAGGACGAATGGCCACAGATCCAACATTTTGTTCCTCCGGCAACAAGTCAACCTGAAGAGGATGTTAAGGACAGAACAAGGCTAGAACAAGCTGATGTTAGTTAGTATCAGCTCACTACAAAACCACAGGGGTGTAAAGATATCCAAGTCTCACGACACGATATCGTCATGGTATGAACCCCATGGTACGAACCCCATGGTACGATATTTATTGCGATATCATGGGAAAGCTCATGATATGGTGGGGAGGATTACAATTAGAGATGTAACAATATCCAAATCTCTTGGTACGATATTTTGACGATACACATCTGACGGTACGATGTTTATTATTTATTATTTATATTTTGAAGAGCCTAACAAAACTGTAAATATGCTACTTTTTTCTCTTAAAATGCCTTGACAAGACTTAATCCAAAGAGCTAAGACTTAAAATGTTTAGAACTGTTATTTCTTCATGTTGTCTACACTGAAATGGAGCAAAGGATCATGGTCTATGTAGTTCCCTCTGTCTTTTTTTTTTTTTTTTTTGCTATTGCTGCACCATAACTCTTAATTTAAACAAAGACACTTGCAATTTGATATATTGTGATGGTCCATGGTATTATTGTGAGAACTTTGATACGATATCACGTTATTTCGATTAATGTTACATCCCTACAAAACAGATCTGACTAAAAATGATATGACTGGATAGGACTTGATTTTCACTATTTTAAATACCAGAAAAACAAAACTAGTCCAAAGTTTTTCCTCATTTTCTTATGCATTTCATTTCAAGAATCCAAATAATTCATCTTTCACAACTCCCAGAGACAATGTTCACAGGGACATTATAGGGACAGTCTGAAATTTTTGACATAGGACCTCATTACTTCGGGTGTTTTGTGAGTGGGTAAGACTGTTTTTAGTGGCAGGAGAACTATGGCCATTGACATGCACTAGTCTAGCACCAGTGAAATACAAGGACTGGATGGAATGTTTAAAAAAGTGTCTCCACACGTCGCCAACACTCTGGCTCACTTGGAAATTCGGTCCTATGTCCAAAATTCAGAACTGTCCCTTTAAATTATTGATTACTGAAGAGAAACTATACAGATCGTTGCCGTTAAACACACTATTTCGCCCTCCAAAGAAATCAAAACCATATGAGCTCTAATGATAGTGGATTAGCTGTAAAACTCTATATAAAAAATTTAAGAATTGCATATTGGTGATGATTTAAAATGCCTAATATCTCATTCCTGATTAAAGTGTAATCCCACAATCCAGAATCAAAAAAGAATCTCTTATTACCAAAATGGTTGGCCAAAAGCTCATATTCCAAACATATTCTGGAAAGGCTATTTACACTATTCAAATTTCAGTTAAAGATGCATTTCTCTACTTCAAAACATTGTACTCTGCCAAAAAAGCACCTGAACCTCCTGAATAATGCAAAAATACAACCCTGGAAAAGAAAAAGCATTGAAATAAACTCTGCTCATCCATTAATCAAAGGCACACATCTTTATTTTATCATACAGTAGACTTGTGTATCAAGTATAAAGCAGAGAATGTAATATGAACCAATACAGCCCAATGTTTGTGTACTGAATATTTTAGACTTCCTGTATCTGCACTCTTTGACTTAGCTAATATAATATGTCTAACTACACTAACTTCTAATACACTTTCCCACAACACATTTTCTACTCAATCTGCTAACCCGACATTGGAACTTTTATTTTAGGGATGCACCACTCTAACTCTGATACTTTGGCCTTAAAGCTAACAGAGTCTATTACATTATTATATTTACTTTCTTTTTATCAGTAGATGGCAAATGTGAAAGCTCTCCCCCCACCTTGGTTCAGGCTCATCTCTGGTCTTCTTCTGTCGGGCCAAAGCAGACACATTACCAGACAATAGTAATGTGGATAGCGTCTAGTGGTTTTATGTGCGAATGCAACAGCGCTGGGTGAGCCAATATAATTACAAATGGTAGCTTTAAGTACCTACCGAGACCTAATGTTACCCACTATCAACGTAGGGACTGAACAACTTTTAGTTCCCTAAAACATATTACAAAAATTGTGTATATAATATCGATTCTATATAGTATGGTAGTATAGCCTGATGCATCAGCCGGTTTGACTCTGTAGAAACCATTCTTGATGGAAGGCGGGTACTTTTTTTATTTAACCAATTGCTGCTATTTGGTCATGACGTATGTAATGCGCCGCTAATGGAAGTAAATGGTATATTAAGCTTTTCCCAAATCCTATTGGAAGAAGGGCAATAAGGTCTTTCCCCTTGATAAAATTCACCAAACATTCTCTTTGTTCTGGCTTTAAATCCTCGATCTGCCAACACAGAATGTATGGCTCTTTGCTGATTGGCTGGTGCCCAAACTCACACTTCCGGGGTTTTTGCGAACTCTCTACTGTATTCTGATTCCTGACCTTGTCGCTGGAGAGAAATGAAATTGAGAAGAGGCACTAGGTGACGTCAGCCTGGCTAATGGTAGTATAGTATATCCTTCAGCTACTACAGGACAGCTTTATATGAATAGAAATGTAAACATTATGAGACTTATTAGACCAACATTAGTCAGTAAATAGTAGGGATGTAATGATATCCAAATCTCACGGTGCAATATTTTCACGATATACATCTCACGGCACAATATTTATTGCGATATTTTCTAGAGGCGAACAAAATTGTGAATATGCTACTTTTTCCTCTTAAATGCCTTGACAAGTCTTCATTCAAAGAACTAAGATTTAAAAGTGCTTAGAACTTCTATTTCTTCATGTAGTTCACACCAAAGGATCATGGTCGATGTAGTTCCCTCATCATAACTCATAATTTAAGCAAAGAGACTTACAATTCGATATATTATTGTGATGGCCCATGATATTATTGAGAGATTTTTAATGATACGATATCACAATATTTTGGTTATTGTTACATCCCTAGTAAATAGTCTTATTATGTACACGTACATGATCACATTGTTTATATCGCGCTTTTCCACATTCAAAGAGTTTTACATGAAGAAACCTCTCAGCGATTCACACACCCACTCATACACTAGTGTACGCAGACAATGAGGGGGAGGTGGGTTAAGTGTCTTGCCCAAGGACATAATGACAGCATTCATCTGTGGGAGCTGGAATCGCCTCGTGAACCTGTGGGTCATTGGATTTAGAACCACCAACCTTTCAGATCACTGTACCATCTGAGCTACTGTTGCCCAACCAGAATATCTGCTGAGCCAATATCATAGAACCGATGCCCGATTCCACCATGTTTTTAGGATCGGTGCAGACATCCAGTTCCAGCGTTAGTATTGGAGCATCACTGTCTCATATTATGGTGCATTTTACCTTCCTGCTTAACATTCACTAACTAATCCTTCACATTCTGCTTGTTATAATTTCTCACACTTGCACAATGCTTGTTTGTTTGAGCACACACAGCGGCGCTCTTTCTTGTGCCACCATATTGGCTCGCCGCAGATGCTCAGGTTCCTACAAACATTTCCAGTAAGAGCTGTGGATCCGGTTAGAGTGCTGTTGTGGTTTTTCCCACACATTTGTCCGCCCGTCTGTCTTCCACATTATCAACGGGGCTCTGAAACCAATTTGTCCCATAAACACTCTCTCTCTCTCTCTCTCTCTGTCTGTCTTTCTCTGCCCCTCACTCATCTGTTTTTTTCTCTCTAGACTCTCCAGCAGCCAGCATTATTGCACTTATTTCAATGACCATTTGTGATTTAGTCTTCTGAAGTCAACTAGCCGCCTCATGTAATAAATTGCATTTGCAGTCTATGGTTGAAAAAAAAAAGTAATATGTAAAACAATTAAAAGCATTGGTGTGGGGATATATTTATACATATTTTGTTGATATATTTACTCTTCTTACTACTTACTTCAATCCCCATCCACCTCCCATATCAGCAGTATCTCGGCCTTCTCGCTCCCAACATCACCCCCTGCCGCCAGAAACCTCTGCTTCATTTTTAACTCTCAACTTTCACCTTCACATCAAAAGTTACCCAATCCCATTTATTTTATTTTATTTTATTTTTTCCACCTCTGCACAATTTGCAAAATCAAAACTATCTTCTCCTGCCCTGATCTGGAAAAAGTCATCCACAGCACTCGTCTTTTCTCATCTAGACTATTGCACCTCCCTCCTCTCCGGCCTTGACTCCAAATCCATCTCTCGCCTCCAACTGGTTCAGAACACAGCAGCTCGGCTCCACACTGGGTCTAACAGACATCAACACATGACCCCTGTTTGAGCTTCTCTTCACTGGCTGCCTGTGTTGTTTAGAATTTATTTCAAGATTGTACTGATCACTTTTAAAGCTCGTTTAAGTCTTGCACCAACTTATTATTCCTTACTATTTACTCTCTCTTACTATAGCTTCATCAATGACAAAGGGACAAATGAGATCTCCAAAGGGACGTCCACAAGGGTCAGTTTTAGGGTCGACCCTGTTTTCAATCTTTGTAACGTGGGCTGAGTAAGAGAAATATTAACATGATCTTTCTTAGGGAAAACTACAATTAATATAGCATTCTCTGTGGAGAGACAGAATGTGGAAGATTATAGACAAAGGCACAACATTTACATGGAAATATGCAAGACAAGGCCCTCTTCAGGAGCGTATGTTCCCTCAGCCATATGTTCCCTCATTTCTAAGTTGTTTTTTTTGTTTTGGTTTTTTTTGTTTTTGTTTTGTTTTTTCAAATTTAGGCCCTATGTTCCCACATTTCCTTTATCATCAGTTTGCATCAGAATTTATCCCCATTTCTCCCAATTCTGTTGTCAGTTACACAGCAGCAGTTGACTACAGATGTAATGCAGAGGTCATGGTGCAAAGAACCCCCAGATGAAATGACTCTGAATCATTATCACCTTTAAATGTGGTATAAAAAGTAAAAATGACTTGATTTAGAGTTTAATTTTGAGAAAAAATCTTAGAAATAAAGGAACATAGGGCTGACCTCCCCTCAATAGTCAGATTTGTGAAAATGCAAGCGCAGTCACAGCAAGGACATTTATTCATTTATTATTTTTTTCATGATAAAAAAACAGCCAAGACGAAAAAGAAAAACATGTTTTATTGTTTGTTTTTGACTAAAAACTTACATACTGTGGCTATAATTATTAAATGTCTTAATTTAGAAATGCCTACTTTTTTATTTCACACACACACCTGTTAAACACACATACACACGGAATAGCCACGAGTGCACGCTGACACATTCCCTGCTTGAATGTGATGCCAGATGCTTTTGTTTTTCCTCACAGTAGACACACAATTTAAATTTAATGGCAAGTGCAACTTTAAATGCCAACATATGCTTCTCTATGTCTTCCCTTTTAAATGCAAGCTGTTGTGGGTGGGTCCTCCAGCTACAAGACAACTGGCAAGGGCGTTACATGTAGCTGTCATAAGATACAGTAAGTTGCATTGATAATAACAGGAAAAAATACATTGTTGAGGACACAGCCACTAAAACATCCGGAAGCCAATGCTGACAGGGCAAACTATGGAAAAAGAGGGGAAAAAAACGCTACCTTTGCATATTGGAAAAAGGCAGCCGAAAGCTTCCCCCAGAAAGCCAATTATCATACTCCCATTTCAATTTGAACGCCCACATGGAAAAAAGAAGCGAGACGTTAGCGTGCTATTTGAGATTGAATGAGTCTGCAATTCGGCAAGATAAAGATGCAAGACGGAGGTAGAGAGGGAGGTAAAAATGGAGTTTGCTGAGATGGCAGTCCACGGAGAAAGGTGAAGAGAAGGATGGAAGGAATGGAGGAAGAGGAGAGGAGAGGAGTGAAGGAGGGGAAGTGGAGAGGAAGAGCAGACAGGGGAGTTCTGGTGTGGTCGTGCCCACTTAAGGCGCACTGACACAGGGAATCATGTGCGCTGTCAGTCAGGCCTAGTCTGCTGAGGGGAGGAAGAGGGGAGGGGGGCAGAGGGGGGCATGGGGGTAGGATTTCATGAACAGAAAATTTTGGATGAAGAGAAAAGGCTGTCAAAAGCTAGTACTGAAACAAGGTACGGATGTGAGCGGTTAAAAAAAAATCATATAAAGATGTCAAAATTGGTTGCCTTCTCCAATGCGAGTTCAGAATTCATGAACAGGTGGATTAGCCGTACAGGGACATGCACGGTCCATCTGTATCAAAACAAATATGACATGGGGAAAAAATAAAAATAAAATAACAGGACTTGGATTTAAGCAGAATCATTGAGCGAAGGACTAAACTGTTAATCTGAGGTGAGAGAAACGTAATTTTGGTCCAAATAATAGGAGACCAGTAGTGGTGGTACATGTATTTGTGCCGAACCGTTTCGGTACAGGATGTTTGGTTCCGTGCATGGCTGCGTACGAGTGAATTTGTGCAATTTGTGTGTGTTTACATTCTGCAACTGCATGTGCAGCTACAAGGCTCGGCTCTTTAATATTGACGAGGGAACTCATCGTGTTTCCCACAGTGTTTTATAGTTAGGGCAGCCACCTTGACCTCGTCAGCATGGAATCTCCGAACCACCAAATTGTTGGTGTAATAAAAACACAAATAAACAACAGGCAAATGGTTTTCCATTTTGTTCTCATACTGTACCAAAAATGAACCAAACCATGACCTCAAAACCGAAGTACGTACCGAACTGTGATTTTTGTGTACCGTTACACCCCTTGTGACCAATGACTTCCTTCATTTCACATTCATCATGAGAAAAACAAATTTGACTGCACAATCATGTCTGTATACAAAAATACAGAAATATCATTCTAGATTTGCCAGTCAACAAAACGTGGCTTGTCTTGAATGGTTTTGGGCTGTGTTCACACATTCTATTCTGGTCCTGGATTGGGTCCAGTTTAAATCCTATGTAGATCTGATCCTGGTTTAGTCTTGACTTGATTTTAATATAGTTCCGGGATTAGTTCCTTTCTTTTGATGTAGTGATTGTGCAAGTGTGAAGCGCCCTTAGATAGGTCTTGAAATTTTTATTATCACTGTAGTATCAAAATCAGTATCAAGCATTTTATTCAGGTTTCAGGAAAGATGGAAGCACTGGTCTAGCCAAGAGTTTAAAATCCCTGTATATTTGTTGAAGAATGTTAGAATGTTGTTGAAGAACACTTTCTGGCAGCTTACAACACCCCCCCTTACCCCATCCTTAATTCTTTTGGTGTTATTAGTTATTGGAGTAAACAGACTGTAAACTAAACTTGATGCAGTGGAGAACATCTATTACTGATAAACAAAGAGTTCAGCCAGTTTTCCAAGAAGTGACCACTCTGATAAAGTTTGCTGTTGTCTGGTCTCAAGTTGTTCTTCAACATTACTCAACCATTATGTTATTTCAATAGATTATTTTTTCAGACCAAAGTCTAGCTTGTTTTCATGCATAAAAGTTTTGTTTTCTCACTTAGCGGTCTTCCTCAGAGTGGCTGCATGATGTTGCTGTGAGGAATCTGGTATGAAAACAAACCTTGGTCTGAAAATAGAATCTATCAAAATAAATCAGAAAATCTAACTTAAATTCATTGGACTATTATGCAATCATTTCAAGTATGTAGAGCAGTTTACATAATTCTTAGACTTAGACAAACTTTATTTATCCACAAGGGAAATTACTTGGAAATAGTAGCTCACACATCACACAAAATATAAATAATAATAAATAATAATAATAATAATAATAATAATAATAATAATAATAATAATAATAATAATAATAATAATGAAAATGTACAAACAGTGTAAAGATGAAAAGATGACTGACATGATTGAAGTTACATAAGGGGGAGTTGTTGTACAGTTGTGTGCAGTATGGTATGAGTGTAGTCCTGTATCTCTCACTGTGTGTATGTTGTTCAATTCAGTGTCACAAATCACTGAATCACCAAATGACCATTCCCTATACAGACAGCAATGCGAAACCACCTAAAATGGTAGTCACATGACTAGGCTGGTGTAACATCGTCACGACATCACGTGGATGGTAAAAACAAAGAAGTGGAGCACCGTGTCTGAAGCTGCAGCTGCCGATTTCGAGCCGAAGAAGATGCCAAGTGTGAAAGTAGTAAGTAGTTCTAGATACACTGTTTCCCGTGTGCCTGTGGTTTGTTTTAACTGTTTTCCGCAATAGTGTCACATGACCAATGTCACGAACCCAGCGAATCAAGAAGGCGCAAGTCACAGTGACGTGTTCCAATAAGAACAGCAACTAGAGCTCCTACATCAGAGTATCAACATTTTCAGGCATCCACACAGTGCTGGATCAGATCTGTACTCAGATGAATTTGTGGGAGCTGGCGGCACCAGATCATTCCATATCTGGAGCCATTTTCCATCAGCTTAGTGTGGACGAACACTGCATCTGCAATGAAAACGACTCCAGTACGTACTAGTGTGGATGGGGTCTAAATAAATGGAAGCTGTTGTGATGTTTGGAATGAGATAAGATTCAATTTCTGCAATACGAGACGAGACTGGAACTACGAGAACGCGAGACAAGAAACAAGATTTTGATATTCTTTATAACATATAAATTGTGCTATCCATTTTTTATTTACTTTATTTAATGTTTTTGCTGTCATTATAGCAGTGATTTTTGGGACTACACCTTCTCAAAAAAAAAAAAAAAAACTCACCAGTATTTAACTATTTTATTTTTATTTTTTTTAAATACAATCCAACAGGGATGTAACAATAACCGAAATATCATGATATTGTATCATGGCCCAGAATAATACATTGAATTACAACTTTCTTTGCTTAAATTAATAGTTATGGTGCAGCAATATAGCTAAAAAGAGGGGGAATTACATAGACCATGATCCTTTGCTCAGTTTCAGTGCAGATTACATGTAGAAATACCTGTTATAAATACTTTAAAATCGTATTATTTGGATTATAACAGAACCAAAGTCTTGTCACGGCATTTTAATACCGCAATAAATATCATACCGTGAGATGTATATTGTGAAAATATCGTACTGAGAGATTTGGCTATCGTTACATCTCGACAAAACATGGTGGAAAAAATCTCACGTGATAATTTTCAGTGTGCATCGTTTCGTGGCAGTTTTGTCTCAGGAGATCTTGTGGCACGAGATCTTGTCCCATATGCGATGCCTTTTAATTTTTTATTACTTTTAAATATATTTAACTACACTGGTACTGGCCTGGTTTTTCGTGTGCATTTGTTTGACAAGGAGACACAGGAGTATGAGAATTCCAGCCACGTTGTTTTTCTCCCCCCCTCAGAATTCGATTTATTTCAATTTAATGGAGATTTACAGGCTTTACATTTTGATCACTAAACACGTTGCCAAAGCCCATAGACGAGATGTAAAATGGCTAACGCTCACAGAATGAGACAATCAAAGCAGAAAGGAACCCTATTATGATGCATTTTCTTTTACCAACTCCATCACTGTCGAATGAATAAGGCTATGAAATGAAAACTAATATTGACAAATACCAGACTGGAATATGATGTAAACTAGATGATGAAAAAAGCGCTGGTTTTAGTGTTTATCTGTAGCCTATTTTTCTACTTGGAGAGTCTGCAATATGTTTGTTTCATGGATATGTAGTAAAGGGCTCAGATTACGCTATTTTCTGATCGATGTTATGATGTTTTTTTGTTTTGTTTTTTTCTCATCACAAACATATCTGGAGTTGTACTCTGTACTCTTTTCCACCTTGTGATGTCATGTGGTAGTACAGGAAGTGCCCCAGTGTTTTTAAACTCCATACACCTTCACTAGAATCAGTCCAATGAGATTCTTTTGGTCTTCCGATATTTTATGTTCTGTTGACAGTTTCGACTGCTCACTAGCGGTCTTCCTCAGAGTGGTCACGATGTACTCAAAAAAAGGAGCACAGAACAGAATGAGAGAAGGAAACAGCGAAGGCGAAACACGAGCAACAAAACATAAAGCAGAACATGAACAACTCAAATCGGCCATTTCTGACCATTGTAAAAGAGAGAACCACATTATGGACTGGGATGGAGCAAACATCATTGGGTCAGAGGAAAACAAACATCGCAGCTGGATTAAAGAAGCAATCGAAATACGGAAATGTGCCCACAGGACTGTAAATCAGGACGAGGGGGCTTTTTTACTCTCACACACCTGGGATACTGTCCTGAGGATGTCGGACTGCAGATGGCGCTGTCGTCCTGCCCCCACTGGTAAGACGACAGTGCCAAATCAGCTGACCAGACACATCACAGCAACATCACGTGACCACTCTGAGGAAGACCGCTAGTGAGCAGTCGAAACTGTCAGGTATGAAACAAAACTTTAGGTCCGAAAAAAGAACCTAATAACATATTCACTAGAATCATATGGAAGATTTCAGCCCTGGTTGCAAATCTCTACTGAATTAAAGGTAGCTGATAACTTAGAAACTACTACTATATGACATCACAAGGTGGAACAGAGCATTTTGAGTTGAGATGTAGACAGAATAATAATAAAGGATTACTCAGGCTACGTTTATATGATGACGGTCTGAACAAAAGATGCAAAAGTGCCGTTGTGTCTTCACTTTTTATTCCGTGTTTAGACGAGCGTTTTCGGGAGGAAACTGCGTGCATACGGTGATGCAAACATGTGTGGAATTCAATTGCGTATGCATGCCAGGAGGCTATGTGTTGACGCTAGATGGTGATGTATGTGGCATAAACGCGTACGCGACTTGAGCAAATTTGACCAGAGTTTTGCTTCTTGGGCAGTGTAGATGGAAACACTAGAGAGCAGAGCGTATTAATCTGTTCCACTCTGGACGGTGGTTTCAGATTTTTGCGTTTTTAAGCCCCCAAAATGCCATCAGCATCTAAATCAGGGGTGTCAAACTCATTTTGGTCTGGGGGCCATATCCATCCTACTTTGATCCCAAAGGGGCCGGATCAGAAAACTCATGACATATATACCTCAAAAATAACAATAAGTTCAAATATTTGTGCAGAGAAACACAAATTTATTACAGGAATCTTTTTAATTGATGAACTCTTTCTTTTACAAAATATTATAATATTATGAACAACCTGAAACTTTAAGAAAAATGCAATTTCAACACAATGTTTTAACATGAGCTTGTATGCAAATAGGAATAAGTCAATTTTTGTTGTAAAATCCTGCACTCGGCTCCACTTTTCTCATTTTTGATATTTTTCTGATGAGGGTGTCACGGTCAACAGTCAAAACGATCGTCCTTTAAGAGCGTTTGGAAAGAGACAAGTCTTCATTTGTGCTGCTCTGGTGGGAGGGCCACGTACAGAGACGCTGGAGACGCTGATATGATAAACACCACAGAAAATTACCAATATTTTAATTAAAATATTTAAATTGAAAATCAGCCAAGGGCCAGATTAAAGGTCTTGGAGGGCCGGATCTGGCCCCCGGGCCTTATGTTTTACACCTGTGGTCTAAACGAAAAGCACTTCCAATAAAATATTTTGTTGTATTTAACTGAAAACATTCTCATGTAAACAGGCTCTCAAATGTATGAAACAAAACACAATTCCAGGTATCTTTACTGAGAAGGTAACATCATTCTAATATGGCTTAAAGCTCACAAGAGTCAATTTGCCTAATACAGGACCTTTAACCTTGCTCCAAATGTTCCACAGGCTTTAAACTTGTCTATATGACATCATTCATACAGTTGTTTCATGCGCAGTGTGACAGAGTTAACCTGTAACTTGGCCTGGGGTTGTTGTTGAATACTTTTCTCCATACAGATAGATATTTTAATGCCAAACCTTGGAAAATTCTAGACAGCACTAGAAAATGTCCATGGAGATGCAGACCCTCCACAAGAAGCTGTAGGTAGTGCAGCTTTAAAAATGAAAGGGTATTACAGTTTAGAACTTAGAAATTAGCCATGTATTACTTATCATATTGTAAGAACATTAACATTTAAAAAGAGAGAGGGAGATTGGAAAAAAAAAAAAAAAAAAGATTAAAGGTTGGTTCATTGGAGGATAGCAGTATTGCAAACTCATTGTCTCCATTTTTGTAACATTTTGAGTATTTCAAGTTTGGTAGATAGGGTGCAGGGCTATCTGTTTTCCAAAAATCACCAGAGACAATTTCCTCACAAAACTGCTTCAGTCATGCTTGTTAATTCACTTTTACAAAATAAGTTATTAGGGGTGTAATGGTACACAAAAATCACAGTTAGGTAAGTACTTCAATTTAAGGTCATGGTTCAGTTCATTTTCATTCAGTTCAGTACAGTATGGGAACACGTCGCGGGTATGGGATCGGGGGAAAGTGAGGACCACGGTGCGACGGCCATAGTTTTGCGAGGATTCATGAGGTTCGGAGGGACGCAGTCAAGGCAGGGGCGATTGTTGTCAAGGTGGCCACCCTAACTATAAATCATTGCAGGAAACACTGCCACCCCGATCATGGACGAGTTCTCTCATGAGTATTAAAGAGTCAAGCCTTCCATGTAGCTGCACATGTACTAGCAAAATGTAAACATACAGAAATTGCACAAACTCACTTGTGCACTGCTCTGCACCGAACTGAACGTCCTGGTATGGTATGATGGTTTGACACAGATACATGTATGGTTACACCCCATAAGTTATGGATTTAAAAATAGTTGAAATTCATTGAAGATTTGGTCACCTATTCCAAAGTTTCCCCATTGACCCTCCATAGATCTGTACTGCCAAAGGAACTCCATGCTGTACATAAAAGGATCCAGTCTGTCAGTAGATATCACTGAACATTCAGAGGCATTCTCTGGGGACAGCTCTAATTCAATATTAAAATAATCCATCTTGCCCACGTCAGTGGATGGTGATGACTATCTGCACCAAACAACCTTGAGCCACAAGAAGCAATCAAGTACGAAATACTCTTTAATTTTCTTATGGCAGCAGCATTCATCTTAATAAGCCCTAATAGATCATCATGGTTTCATATTGTACCCATGTTCTTTGCAATTAGTGGCTTCCTATTGTGTCAGGGCGGAGGAAACTTTTTTTCCCCAAGTCAAATTCCTGGCGTTGCAAAAGCTCTCCATGGATCAATAGTGCACAGGGGCCCAGAGCCGGGTCACAACACAATGTGCATGGAAATTAGCCGAGTATGTAGATGTGAATGACTCCAGAAAGTCACATACATGAAAAGTGGATTCTAGTGCATTGTAAGTTAAAGGGTTTATATTACGTATCAACATTCTTAAAGGGTCGTATTACACTATTTTCTGATCTATGTTATAATATTGTTTCTTCATCAAAAACCTGGAGTTGTGTTTTGTTTACATTCACACATGTGAACACAAACCCTGCATATTAAAGCTGAGTTCTTCTCTCAAACGAAAAATACTCTGCTTCACCTTGTGATGTCATGTGTTAATATAAGAAATCCACTGTGTTTTTAAACTCCATACACCTTCACTCTGACTGGAACTGTCAGTCTCTACTGAACAAAAGGTAAAAGGTAGATGTGAAAACTATTGCTTCAAGGTGGAACAGAGCATTTTGAGCTTTGAAGACGTAGAGCAGAAATGTCAAACTCAGGCCCAGGGGCCAAATTTGGCCCGTGATATAATTATATTTGGCCCGCGAGATCATATCAAATATGTATTAGAGCTGCTCGCCGGCCACAGATAGAATATAGAAACATTATTTATTTCAAATGTTGTTATTATTTTATATAAAGCTTGTTCTGGATTCACTGTTTAAGCAAAACTATTATTAAACATTTATTTAAATAAGAAAAGGTTTAACATTACATATCTCGAAAGAAGTGAAAACACGCAGATGTTGTTGAAATTTTTTAATAAATATTTAGTTTGGCCCACGACTTAGTCCCAGTTTTTAAGCTCTCTGTGAATTTGAGTTTGACACCCCTGCTGTAGACAGACTAATAATAAAAGGTTATTTTAACTTGTGTGAATGAAACAAAACACAACTCCAGGCATCTTTTTGATGAGGTAACTTTATAACATTGTAATAAAGCTCACAAGAGTCAGAGAGTGTAATATAGGAGGCCGGGGGGTTATTATTACAACCAATTAAACCAACCATCCACTATGTAACATAAAAAAGTACTTACAGCCATACAATTAAAAGAAGTAATAGGAACATAATAATACAGTGAAGTATTTGAATAGTCCCCATATCAAAAACAAAGCATGATAGAGTATGTAACTTTCTCTAGCATATAACCCCCATTACTCAAACTGAAATGTAAATCCATACTTCGCCACGTTCTCCATATTTTTCTACATTTTTCAGTGCAATAAACAAAACCAAAATGAAAATAAACATGCTTTATTTGAGTCTGTTTTTGGCTGAAAAGTGACATACTGTGGCTTTAAATCTTGATCATATTCTATTCAGTTTCCAAATCTGATTTGGGACTGTGAGAATAACTGATCCTAACATCACATTCTGTGCTCTGTCCTCGTGTGTCCTTCTGTGCCCCGATGTTTGTCTCATACCGTCATGTTTCACTTCACACCTTCCTTTCACTCTCTCTCCTCTATCTCTCACCTCTTCTATCCCTCCCTCATCTCTCTCTCTCTCCCTCTTTCTCTCTCCCACATCACACCTCTCTTCCTCCTAATCTCTTTCCATCTGTCTCTTTCTCTCTCCCCCTGTCTGTCTCAGTTTCTCTTCTCTTCTCTCTCTCTCTCTCTCTCTCTCTCTCTCTTTCTCAACTCACTTTTTCACCTCTTACTCTCTCCCTCTCTCTACCCCTCTCTCTTTCTCTCTCCCTCTTCCTCCTCTTTCTACCTGCTTCTCTTTCTCTCTCCATCCTCTCCTCCCTCTTTCTCTCTCCATCCTCTCCTCCATCTACCCCCTCTCTCTCTTTCTCTCTCCCTCTCCTCCATCTTTCTTTCTCTCTCCTCACTCTCTCTCTACCCCCTCTCCTCTCTCTTCACTTTCCCTCTTTCTAACCCCTCTCTCTTTCTCTCTGCTGCTACCTCCTCTCTCTACCCTTTCTCTCTTTCTCTTTCTACTCCCTCCCTCTACTTCCTCTCGATTTCTCTCTCTCTCTACTCCCACTTTCTTTCTCTCTCTCTCTACTCCCTCTCTCTACCCCCACTCTCTTTCTCTCTCCCTCTCTCTACCCCATCTTTCTTTCCCTCTCCTCACTCTCTGTCTCCTCTCATTCCTCTCTCTACCCCCTCTCCTCTCTCTCTTCACTCTTTCCCTCATCTCTCTCTTTCTCTCTCCCTCTACCCTCTCTCTCTACCTCCTCTCTCTTTCTCTCTCTCTATCTCTACTCCCTCTCTCTTTCTCTCTCTACTCCTGCTTTCTTTCTCTCTCTCTCTACTCCCTCTCTCTACCCCATCACTCTTTCCCTCCCCCTCTCCTCTCTCTTTCCTTCTCCCTGCCCCATCTCTCTTTCTCTCTCCCCCCCCTTTCTCTTTCTCTCTCCCTCTCCTCCATCTACCTCGCCTCTTTCTCTCTCCATCTTTTGTCTCTTTTCCCTCCAGCCCCTCACTCTAACGTCTTTCTTTATATCTCATCCCACTCCTCCCTCCCTCTTCTGTCCTTTCCCTCCACTCCTCACTGTATCTCTTTATCTCCCTCAGCTTCCTCTCTCTTTCTCCCTCTCCTCCATCTACCCCCCTGTGTTTCTCCGTCTCTCCTCGGTGTCTCTCTCTCTCCGTCAGCCTGTGTAATCATAGCAGTGAGTGAACAGTGTATACAGGCAGCTCCCAGGGGCCCCACATTCTCATCACAGCTCTCCTCTCTTCACCTCTCCTCACCTCTCCGTCCATCCCCCATCGCTCCTTTGGCTCAAATTACACCCAAAGCATCAAACACTTTCTTTTCTTCCTACCGCCCATCTGGACACCTTTATCCTCACTTCTCCCGACCCCACGTGGCGCCCCCTAGAGATGGCTGATGGTGGGAGGTCAGCTTATCTTTTTGCACAAATAGAGGAGACGGACTCGGGGCCAGAGTGGAGTTATACCCACCGTAACTGGACCATTTAACTGCAGGACCAAAGCGCCGGCCTGCTGAGTGAGGGGAGATAAACAGGCAAAGATGGGGTATGAGCGAAAGTTGTATAAAAGTCAAGATAAAATAGTTTTTCAATGTAGAAACTGGGTCTGGCACCGCTGAGGTGTGGTGAAATAAGAAACAGATAGGACAATTTTGAGAGCGAGTATTTCAGAGGGAAAATGATTTGAACATTTCTGTTAAAAGATTCAGAGATAAAAGATAACAACTTTTGACTTTTTAATCATGCAGCGGTGTTTCCCAATAATAGAGAAGATTATGGCGGCCCCCCCATAGTCAGATATTTCAGCGTTTAGCCCTATTCCCACGGGATAAGCAGAGGCGGCGCTACCATTTGGCAAAAGTAGGCAGCTGCTTAGGACCCCCAAACCTGAAGGAGCCCCCAACCAATTGCCCTCAGTGTCCTCACCTCACTGTACGTACGATATTTATTGCAATATCATGGAAAAATTCATGATTAGGGATGTAACGATATTCAAATATCTCGGTACGATATATTTTCATAATATACATCTCACTGTACGATATTTACTGTGATTTTTTTTTTTTTTGCGATATTAACAAAACTGTTAATATGCTACTTTTTCCTCTTAAAATGCCTTGACAAGACTTAATCCGAAGAACTAAGACTTAAAAGTGCTTACAACAGTTATTGATTCTTGTAGTCTGCACTGAAATGGAGCAAAGGATCATGGTCTATGTAGTTCCCTCTGTCTTTTTTAGCTACTGCTGCACCATAACTCTTAATTTAAGCAAAGAGATTGTAATTCGATATATTGGGATGGTCCACGATATTATTGTGAGAACTTTGACGATACGATATCACGATATTTTCCGTTATTAGTTACATCCCTAATAATAATCAGTACTGGATGTAAACAAAAATGTAATTTTACTAGAAAAAAAATTAAAACTACTTTCTGCTCTGGTTGTCTAGTAGTAGATCTACCATAATTCACCATCCACAATAATTCAAATAAATAGAACAATATCTCAAAAACAATGGGGAAAAACAGAAAATAAATGTAGTAAAAAAAAAAAAAAAAAAAGAAAAAACGTGCATTATAGTGAGGGTCCCAAACTCAAGTTCACCCAGGGCCCTCAAATTGCTAACTCCGCCACTGGGGATAAGTACAACCTGAGGACGTTGAGTAATTTGCAAATTACCGCCTCACCTCTGTGTTACTTGCAGCGCATTCACACGGGGATAAGCGAAGTCCTTAAATGACTCCATTTTACTGACATTGACTGCGATTGAAAGAGAAAAGAACGCGGCAAGAAAAGAAAGAGATAGAAAAGGTGCAATTACAACAACAAACACTGAGATTCAGATTCGCGCAGGACTAGTTTTATCACCGGACGTCTGTGTTTGCCGAAATATAGTAGGTCATTTGTGGCGGAATTTTTACCTTAAAATACAGACATGGTGCATTCACACAGAATTAAGAGGCATTCTCTGCAATTATTACAAATCACCAAAGGTCCACAGGTAATACTAATCCTGTGCCAATAGAGCTATAGTCCTATAAATTAATCTGAAAAAAAAAATGGTAAAACTAATAATACACTATGCCTGAAGCACTGTCTTAAACATATAGAAGTGATTATATTTTACTGTATCTGTATATAGTCATTTTTTATCAGCAGAGCCAAAAAAATCACATTTATTCTCCATTGTATTGAATAAAATGATTCAAATATGGATCACTTGTGCCAACATTGTCTCAGTATAAACCTTGGGGAATCACTGTGCAGTAAAGGTATATGAGAGACATACCAACACTGAAAAACTAGGGCATACATTCTGAAAGTAATTTTGGTGTTTGAAAATGTTTTATTGCTAATATTTGTATTTGTTTATTCGGTTGAGACAGAGCAGGTCATAGTGTCATTTTTCTATTTATTAAACTTTTCACATACAGAAGTGCTGCTCTCTGTCACCTGGTGGAAGATGCCACTGCTTATTTGTGATGTTATTACATTTTAGGTGTTTTGTGTGGGCTCGCTTCTCTCCAAATCTGACCTGCAGCTGAGCCTGGTGTTATCACCTCCTTGTCCACATGAAGATAAGTTCTACAGTATGGCATTAAACCTTCCAAAGTAAAAGTTTGTTTGTTTGTTTGTTTTTGTTTTTTCCCCTTAAACAGAATATCAGTACAGAAAGTGCCCACTGTGTTTTTAAACTCCATACACCTTCACTAGAATCATTTGGATAATTGTCAATCTCTAATGAATTAAAGGTAAAAGGCCAAGGTGCAACAGAGAATTTTGAGCTTTGTAGATATAGACAGCCTGGTAATGTTTTATTTATTTATTTGTCTTATTTAACAGGGACAGTGTATATTAATCAAGATTTCTGTAAATGGACCAGAATTAACCACAGAGGCTGTTTTTCATCTGTAGTTCCTGGACAGATGGTAAACATGGTCACCCAAAAAACACAACAATAAGAATTATACAAAAAAGTGCAATTGTGTGTAAGAGTAGTAAGGTAAGTAGTAGTAGTAAGGCAGTGAGAATACAAACACAAACAAACATAACTACAATGTACACAATGAGAAAAAACACACACACTAGAGCACACAGACAGACGACACACACCTCGGGTAGGGAGGGTGACACACTAATGATTGTAGGTTTGATGAGTTATTAGACAGTTCTTCACATGCTTTTTTGAATAGAATGTATGACGTTAGGTCTTTAATGCAGGATTAACTCCAACATGGGTGAACGAAAAAAACATGAGGTAACAACATTTTTACATGTCTTAAAGCTCAGAAAAGTCAATTTTGTGTAATATAGGACCTTTAAGAACTTAACTTTGTCACCTTGACAAAAGCAGCTCATCCAAGCTGCTTCCTTAATTCTGGTTGGAATGCTGGTGGACACTTCCTTTTATCTGCCTGAAGGGAGGAGCTAACTACACTGAAACTACTCTGAAACTAACCAATCTACTTGTTTACAGCTGAAATTGTAAAAAAGTAGATGTGTTCAGGCAGATATAAGGAAGAATCCACCTGCATTCCGACCAGAATGGAAGAAGAGGCTTGGATGAGGTGTATTCGGCCAAATAAACTTTTTTTTGTCCACCTGACAAATTGAATTTCTCTTTTTGCCTTGGATTCTACCTCAACGAGTGAGGGGTTTTACACACATAGGACCATTAACCTAAGATGCCCAGTAAAAAAAACAAAAACAAAACAAAACAAAAAAAAAAAAAACATGGGGACTTTATTTTTGGCAAGTTACCTCTTGAAAACATCACCTCTAAAACCCCCACTACCGTACTCTCGAGTGTTGTATTTGTATTTGTATCTGCTGGAGAGTCGGACGAGTTGATTGGCTGATTGGCAGTGGAACCGGCTGATTGCTTTTGAGGGAGGCCTGTAATTTCTCTGTCATATTGTGAGTGATTACAGCTCAGAGTCGTGTCAGTGTGGAGCTCCATCAGAACTTTTTGACAGCATTCTTTTTTTTTTTTCCCTTTTGATGCACAGTCACACTCGCTCCCACTCCACAGGCACAAACGACTGCTTTGGCTGCGCATTGTGAAGTGAAGAGAAAATACTGCTACTGCCTGATGGGAAAAGTGACTGTACTTTTGTTATTACTGCCAATGTATGAAACTGTTTGAAAACTGTAAACACTGTGGGAGATAATGTTTGAGAACTGGACGTACTTTTAAAGAGCTCATATTATGCTATCTTCTGATCTATGGTATAAAATTGTTTCCTCATCAAAAACATCCTTGGAGTTGTGTTTTGTTTCACTGACACATGTTTATCACACAAATTTAGGCTGGAATAGAAAACACAATTCCACACACCTTCACTACAATCATTTAGACAATTCTAGCCCTGAAATTGCTCATTTTAACTAAACAAAAGGTAAAAAGGTAGCTGTTACTACCGCTTCATCAACAGTGCTTTACATCACAAGGTGGCACAGAGCATTTTGAGATTTGGAGATGTAGATAGACTAACAATGCAGGGTTATTCAAACATGTGTGAATAAAACAAAATACAACTCCAGGTCTGTTTTTGAGGAGGTGACAATATTCCAACATGACCAAAATTTCACGTGAGTCAATTTTGTGTAATGTAGCAACCATTAAGTTGAACTATGTAAGTTTTTGGGTTCTGTCCAGGGTTGAGCGGTATCCAGATTTTGAAACCATTAAACATTCTCAGGATTTTACCGGGGTATACAGTATTACAGTATTACCAAAATGTTTTAGTACGACTTTGGTAAGCTACAAAGCCACACCGCTATATGGTCTATGCATATGACCTGCAGATTTATAATCTTTTTCACATGAATCATCTCCAACGCGATACACGCACAGAACAGACTCACCATCAGCAGCACATCCTCTATCACAGAAAGACCACTCATATTCTACTGAGTTGTGTCCTGTTTTTATCAGTGTTTTATAGTTTATACAAATGAGCCATATGGTTTTAAGTTTTGTTTCTGTAAAATGTAAAGAAATGTGCACCTGGAGCCAAAATGCTGCCAAATTGTAGAAGTACTAGTATTTTTGGGGGGGGACCAACTCGCTTGTGGCCGGACTTGCCGTCTTGTCTTGGTCTCTCTTATGAGTGTCACGTGACAATGGAACAAAACTAATTCGAACGTCATCTCCCCACGCAGTTAAAAGAAACACTATAGACACTTAGTTTTAAATTGTGATAGCATTAAATTGAAAATACAACCACACATTCATTTGTGCTGAGCAAACAAATGTAGGTATCAATAAATTATAACATTATATTATCCTTATGTGCTGCAGATTTTTTAATAACGGTCATGGAACTGATACCGTTGCTACTTTTTGATACTGCGGGATACTGTAATAGCATATTACCGTCCAACTCTAGTTCTGTCACATGCTTGTCTCCATGGAGATGTCATTGCTTTGCCTGGAATGTTCCACAGCATAACTTTGAACGACTAATTACGTGTGTTTTTATTGCGTTGAAAACAATACATTCTTACTGTGAGCTGAATCACTTCTCCACAGATCTGACCTGTAACTTGGCCTGGTGGCATTACCTGCTTGTCTCCATAAACACTATAGATAAGTTTAATGCCATACTGTGTAATATTCCTTCCAAAGCAATAACATCTCCATGGAGACAATAAACAGGTAGCCTACCCTCCATTAGAAAAGTTACATAACAAGGACCGTTCAGCTATAGATCAGTTTCTCCTGTTTCTAAATGAAGACTTCACTGAATTTATGGACAAATAAAGACAAATAAGCTCCCAGGACCAAGTGTTGATTAAGTTATAACTCGTGTTTTTATTAGATAAATATGAATGAAAAAGTCTCAAACTCCGGCTCCACTGTTTGCCTGGAGGCTGCCAGAACAGAACTGCAGTCGTCTTTATTGGAAAACACTTTTTAAAGCACTGACAGATAGGTGACAGGGAACATCCAGAGCCTCTAGGCAAATCGTTCACAAAGAGTTTGACTTTTATGCACTAATACAATTGTGTCTGTGATAAAGTTGGATTGTCTTGTCTCATTTAAAGCAACATATTACAAGGATGAGGAAATCTGTTGTATTATTCAAATGGTATGAGTTTAAATGTGCAATGTGCAACTTTTCCGGTGAAGTTTCTGGTCTCCACGGATATTGATTTGCCCGGAATGTTCAGCATTACGGTAATAAACCTAACCTAGCTCCATGGCCAGGTTAAAGGTCAGATCTGTAGTGATGTGACCCCAAGACAATAAAACCACCTGTTGGAGAAATGCAGGATAGATTAGTTTATTGACACAGCAGTATCTCCATGGAGACAATCAGGTGGCAGATTATCCTCCAGAAAAGTTGCATAGTGACCTTTAACTCTTGTCTAATTCATATATTCATATAATTCACATTTAAATAGCATTATCAGCAGTCCCACATTAACTATATATTCAAAATAACATTGCAAGGTGTAGCCACTTTTCTCAAATTTCTGATGGCTACATTTCTCCTCAAGACAGTGCATATTGCCATTGTGTCTTTAGGGAAGACACTAGGTTTACCTCCTGTTTGTCCACACTAGTGTATGCATGTGTGGTGATTTGATGATTCAATACAGGTAGAAAATATTAGCAATTGGTCATCCTTTTCATCTGTGCACGCTGGCTATATGAAATGTGTTTTAATTAACCTTTATTCAGTGCAAAACTCAAGGTAAATCAAGCAAGATGACTTTAAATAAAATGACTCCTTTAACCATTTTACTTTATCCTTAAAGTTCGGACCACTGCTGATCATATTCATACAGTTTTCAAAGTGTCAAGCTGTCATGGTCAGGGACTTTGGGTGTTCTTGTTAATTACTCCTTAATTACTCCTTTATTCATTCCTCCTTAAGGTACAGCCAGGACACAAGAAGAAGTGTTTAGTATTGAAGACATCATGAATACATTTTATTAATTTAGCACAAACAAATATTAAAGTGTTGCTTATACAGTCATCCCTCACTATATCGCGGTTCACCTTTCGCTGTCTCGCTGTTTCGCAGATTTTTTTGTGTGCAATTTTGCATGCTTTTTTTTACAGAGTATGAACGTGTATTGCGTATTACGGGCAGGTAGTAATTACACACGGGTGGGTCAGGACCAAACCAGCGCTAATCTTGGACCAGCGCAAAAGTTTGATAATCCCGGGTTAACAGGCGGGTGCTGTGCTTTAGGCTCCATTACGGAATAAATGAATCTTCAGTTCGTTACATAAAGAAGGAGGAAAATAACAAAAGGACGACAGCAGCAATAAGTTTTAAGAATGATACAAAAAGGGTTATAACTGTCCTGTCTGAGAAAAGTGTATAAAGTGTGTGGTGAGGGGTTTTACAGTCTTAAAACAAATATAATAATTGTAAAATATGAAGTTGACTACTTTGCAGATTTCACCTATCGCGGGTTATTTTTAGAATGTAACACCCGCGATAAACGAGGGACACTGTATTACGATATTTTATGATCTGTGCTATAATGTTGTTTCCTCATTAAAACATAAACCCAGAGTTGTGTTTTGTTTCATTCTCAAATGTTTAACACACAAATCCTGCATTTAGGATGAGTTTTCTCTCAAACAGAAAACACTCTGTTCCACCTTGTGATGTCATGTAGTAATAAACAAATAAAAGTGCTTCACTGTGTTTTTAACTCTTCACACCTTCTTTAGAATCTTTTGGATAATTTCAGCCTTAGAACTGACCATCTCTATACTGAGCTAATGGTAAAAGGTAGCTGTTAACTTGAAAACTATTTTTCTGCTCTCCTTATGTCTCTAACACAATTTAGCAGTACGCCTAACCCCCTTTTTGAAATATGTGCAGTCAGGATCTAGTGTCCATAGCTCCAGTTTGTTCCCCACAAGAAGGTTCCAAATACAGAGTAAAAAGACAGTGAGGTCAAAGGCATGACCAAAAGGGCAGATGGCAGACAGTGCTTCTGAGAGCAAATCAATCAAAAATGGCTGACTTCCTGTCATAACTTCCTGTCTCTAATCAGGCCTTCAAAATAAAAGACTGACAGAGGTAAATGCAATCTACTGCAAAAACAACTATATAGAACACATTTTTTTAACATATTTAGGGCAAAACAACTATTGCTATGTGACCTCACAAGGTGGAACAGAGCATTTTGAGCTTTAGAGATGTAGACAGACTAATAATAAAGGGCTACTCAAGCATAATATCATACCTTTAACACAGTGTTTCCCAATTTTTTTTTGTTTCTGGATACCCATATTTTAAAAGTCACGAACCTTTGCAACATAAGTCAAAAGACATTCATAAATCACAAAATAAAGGTGGATTTGACCATTATTGAACATTAATGAGGATATTTTAGTGTTGACTGAGTGATCGTGTCTCTCTGAATTAGTATTACGCAAGTTTTAAACAATGAAAAACAGTAATTGAACCAGCAATAAAAGGGATCCATAAGTCGCCTATTTATATACAGAATATTGCAGACCTACATGCAGATCATGACAAGGCGACCCAAAAAAATCTCTTGTGACCCTCCTGATGGTCGCAACCCAGTATTTTGGAAACAGTACTTTACCAGATCAACAAAGAAATTCAAGTCAAAGCTTTAATCTGTAATTCAAGCCACTCAGTAGGTTCGTTATTTCTTATCATGATACAGTGTGTGTCTGAAGTAAATCGTAAGCCGCCATGTCTGTTTTGATAGAAAGAGACCATGCTTCTCTCTGATTGGTTAATCCACCTGTCAGTTACACACAATGGAAATCTCACTCGTCTCTCTCTCTCTTCCCCCTGATCTCTTTCTCTTGTCTACACTTCCTCTTTCTCCGGTTGTCTTACTTCATTTCCTCTCTCTCTCTCTCCCCTGGTGTCTCTCTGTCACTTGCTCCCTCATCAGCATCCCCACTCTTTTTCTCAGCTCCCTCTCTCCCTCCCTCTCTCTTCCACCCCTTTCTCTGTCTCTTTTCATACAGAGAAGTTCATTATTTCTTACTCCCTCAAACAAAGCAAAAATGGACCATGCATCTCTCTGCATCTGATTGGTTAATCCACCTGTCACTCATGAACATTGGAAATCAGAGAAACAAGATACAGAAAAGAAAGAAAAGAAAGAAAGAAAAACGACTTAACCATAAAGAAGTATGCAACGCAGCACTGGAACCTTTATATTATATTTATACCAGAGTTTGAGAACCACTGCTCTGAACCTCATTACGATTTGTGCACACATTTATACAGCAAATTACGTTTTAATAGATTTGTTTCGTGTTATGAAAGCACGCTATTGCAGAAATGCCATTACATCCTGTGGGTTTGTTGGGGTGGAGGCATTCATTTCGTGAGCTGACAGAAGATAATGTTTAATGTGAGTGTGAAGGGCTGCTCATCTGTTATTTATGTTGATGACTGTTGGTCCCAGCTGGATCTGCTTTCCTATTCACAGAGCCGAGTCCCTGTCCAGACATCATTTACATGCACAGACCATTACCTGCAAGACTGACTCAATACAGGGGATGGTGGGCTTGACCTACTAGCTCACTGACCACTAAAGTGTACCAATAAACTTGTACTAATGCTTTTTATTGCGGACAATGTCATCTACAACACTACAGTCAAAAATATATGTAATGTATAGTCATATAAACTAGCACTGCAGTATAATAAAGGGCACTATGCAATGTAAATGCAGCTAACACTTAAAGACGCCGTATTGCGTTATTTCCTGATAGGGCTGAATGATTTTATGAAAAAAATCAATTGTGATTTTTCTGGCAGATATTGTGATTTCGATTTCATTCACGATTATTTTCAAATCAAGTTTCAGTGCATGTGAACATCTGTAAACATCACAGAAACTTACATCGTACCAGAGTGCTGCACTGACAATTTGATGCTGGACGTAATCAATCAATCAATCAATCAGCAACTTTATTAATCCCAAAGGGCAATTCAGTTGGCACATCTCTGGTCACGCACAATATATAAATATAAACAATAAAGAAAAAGAAAGGCAGACACTAGACGTTCGAACAACAGTGCATCAGGGACACAGCAACAAATTCACTTTCCGTTTAAAATCCTTATGGCAGAAGGAATAAAAGATTTGGCGTAGCAGTTAGTCTTTTGCTGTGGGGTGACATAGCGCCTCCCAGAGGGCATTTTCATGAACTGTGAGCGCAGAACATGGTTAGGCTGGCTCAATAAATGGTAAAGCCCAATTTACGCAGACAATAAGGGCTGTGATTGGTCCTCTCTACCACTGCTCTACATACATTTCCAGTACTCCACTTTCCTTTCTTTCAGTATAGATTGAATAATAATGTGTTTAATGCAGCTTTGCGCACATTTTACAGAAACAAAACTTAAAACCACATGGATAATTTGCATAAACTATAAGCTCTGAGTAAACTGCTCATTCTTTGTGCTGCTGATACGGTCAGCTTCTGTTGGACTAAAGTAACCTGATTCGTCAGCCGTTTTACTTCGTAGAAATCGTTTCACCTCGCAGCGTTAGAATTGGTTCGCTTGACGGTAGGCAGGTACTTTTTCATTTAACCAATCACTGCTCTTTGGTCGTGACATATGTAATGGGCCGCTAACGGGGGTAACTGGTATATTAACCTTTTCCCAAAATTCCATAGGCAATAAGAAGGGCAATAACGTCCAGCTTTAAATCCTCGATCTCGGGAATCGTTATCAACACAGAATGTATAGCTCTTTACTGATTGGCTGGTGACCGAACTCGCACTTCCAAAGTTTTTGCGAACCCTCTAGTGTATTCCGATTCCTGACCTAGTCTCTGGAGAGAAATTAAATTGAGTGGAAGCACTAGGTGCCACCAGCCTGGCTAGGAGTAAAGGACAGGACTCAGTGGAATATGTGTGTTCTTTCTGTGACAGAGGATGTATTGGCGATGTTGAGTCTGTTCTGTGCTTCTATCGCGTTGGAGATGGTTCATGTTAAACTTTACACCAGAGGTGGGCAAACTTTTTGACTCGTGGGCCATAAAAGGTTCTGAAATTTGACAAAAGGGCCAGACCAGGAGCAGATGGAAGGAGTTTTTTTTGGTAATCTACCTCATAAATCAAAAAAATAACATGGGATATATAGAAAACACATGAAATATCCCATTGAAAATCATTACAAAGCATTTCAACAAAATATCTGTCTTTCAAGTTTCATGTTGTTTACTAATTATTGAAATTACTTTTAAAACACAGAAAATTATTATTATTGTTCAAGTTCAGCGGGCCAGATTCAAAAGATTAAAGGGCCGCATATGGCCCCCGGGCCGTAGTTTCCACACCCCTGCTTTACACGAATGCAGGTTTAGATGCTAGCCTCCTCGCATTGTGGTGGTGAATTACATTGCGACACATGCATAGACCTCAACGCAGATCCATAAATCAAAAACAACAGCGACAAGGTGACGTGGCAGTATGTGTTGAGTCAACGCAGAACTAAACTTCACCCTTAAATTGGGCTTAAGGAGCACTGCAAAAAAACACAGCTTTGACGCTCCCAAAATCACGTTGTCTGAGATTGCACTTTGTGGTTGATCGTTCAGCCCTCTTTTCTGAGTTTTTGTATGTTATAATGTTGTTTCCTCATCGCAAACATACCTGGAATTGTGTTTTGTTTCATTGATACATGTTTAACACAAACCCTGCAGATTTACATTGATTTCTTCTCTAAAATGGAAAACCCCCTATTCCACCTTGTGAAGTCATGTGGTAATACAGGTGTGCCCCATGGTGTTTTTAAAGTCCATATGTCTTCACTAGAATCATTTGGATGATTTCAGCCCTGGAATTGTCAATCTCTACTGAGCTAAAGGTAAAAGGAAGCTAGATGTTACATTGAAAACCACAGCTTCATCACACCACAACATCAGAGCATTTTGAGCTTTGGAGACGTAGACAGACTAATAATACATTTACTCAGAGATGTGTGAATGAAACAAAACACAACTCTGGGTATGTTTTTGATGAGGTAACAGCATTATAACATTTCTTCAAGCTCACAAAAACACATTTTGCAAATATACAACCTTAAATAACAGACTTTTTTTTTTTTCCTTTTTTAACTGACCCATTTAAACTGTACAATCCATCTACATCTAATTAGAGAGTCTTGAAAGAACCCCCTTTTTTTTTTGTTTTTTGTTTTTTTACCAATAATGATGCATGCTTTAAAAGATGCACTATGTAACTTGTTTACTACCTACTTGTCTCCAGGGAGATGATGTTATTGCTTTGCTTGGAAAATTTTACAGTATTTATTCAGTTACAGGTGTTTGTATTGATCAAATATATGCACTTTTGCTGAGAACAGAGTCTTCTTTCCACCAATGGCATCACCTGCTTGTCTCCAAGGAAATAGCGTTGTGTGTTATACTGTGAAGTATTCAAGCCAATGATTTCTCCGGGTAGTTTGCATGCATAGGTGAAGTGTTGAATCAAACCGGATAAACAGTCTATTTTTGCATGTCTTCTTTTGGCCTGGCATACATTGTGTTTACTGCAGTCTCCACATAATAATGATGTAAGATTCTGTTATGCTTTGCCACAGATCTTTCCTCCCATAGGCCCTGTATGGAACATTTTACATCTTACACCATGTCTTAGCAAACTCTTAATGTCCATGTACCTGTCTCTTCCCATGAAACATATCTCTCACTTACAAAACAACTCCAAATATATATTTTTTCTTCAAATACACTGCAAAAAGCAATAGCTAGGGTTAGGTTAGTTAAGTTAAAATGAATTAAATTAAGAACATTTTACTTTATTTGAGTAGCTTCAACTTCAAGTCAAATGATCTCCCAATGGAATAAGTGTGATCTTCTTAGGGTGCACTCACACTAGGACTCTAGAACCATGTCCAAGCACAGATCACCTATTGATCTGTCTTTGGCCCATGTGCACACATGACTTTACTCTACGAGCCCTGTGTGTGCGCTGATGTTACTCATACAAGGAAAACAGTGAATAAAGTCTGCTCTATAACACACAGTGAATCCACGCTTACCTTCAACAAGGACTATGACAGACAAAAGTTTAGCTGCCTCTTGTCTCACTTACATAAACCCAACCCAAAACATGCTACATAAGTCTCCAGGAAGAACAGTTGTTAGCCAAGGTCAGTTAAATACAATTAATCAATGAATCTGCCCAGGGACGACAGGTGGAAATTAGCACTGATGCTACAACCTGGTACAATGCATCTCTCCTGTTAAGGTTAATGTAAAAAATGTGCACTATCCCTGTCTCAAATAAATAAATAAATAAATAAACAAATGAATAAATAAATAAAATAAATCACTGCTCTGTGTTGTTTTTATACCCATAAACTCACGGAGTAGTGCATATCATAAGAAGACGCACATCTGCCTCATTATTTAATAAATATTTCTGCCGCTGGAGTTATTTTCTCTGCTAAACGCATTAGCACATGTAAACAAATAGCTCCATTTGATGACGTCATCCGGCCACGGCCCAGGTCAGTTGTGCAGGTGTGAGCGTGGGACATATAACTCTACACAATCGTGCTTAAGCGTGGCACATTTCTAAAGTCCTAGTGTGAGTGCGCCTTTAATTCAACCAACATTAGATTTCTTATTGTAAGTGCATAGAGTTGTTGTTTGTCTTATCATAAGTGTAGCAGGGTGTATTTTCATATTTTAACTACAAAAAGTCATGTTCTATCTATAGATCATTTTACTTGCAAAGTGAAATTTAATTCAATCTTGGCTAGATTTGAGTTTTTGCTGTGTATCGCCATTTTATTATTTACTTTATATCCATAGACAATATGCAATATCAGCTTATAGCCCGCGGCGGACTACAATGAAATGGGTCCTAGTGTGGCTATTTACTCTTTGCTGTGGCTTGGCTGAAACTATCTCTTGTAAAATGATTGTACTCCACCTGAACAAGGAACTACTAGTACTTGACATCTCTCTTCTTTCAGTTTTTTTGCTGCTCACATTGGTAGACTTTCTCAGTTCAAGCAATCTTACCTTTTTTTTTTCTGTTTGCAATGTACTTTGTTTACTTCGCTCTCAGTACGATGCCAATTTAGCCCTTCCACTATCCATAGAAGCTCACTGTGAAAGTACAACTTCCCATTACCAGAACAGCCTCGACAATGTAAAAAACACTTCTTTTGACTCCTAAACTGCATGTGGATTAATCACCTCAAATTACAGGGCTCTATTTCTTCATCTGAACACACAGGAATGGGCTTCCATTAGGCCCTGAGTCGGATATCCAGCCGCGAAACCGACCGCGAATCTGGAGGGTTTCCGTTCGGGGAAAGGGAGAGGCATTGATCGCTGTCTCCCGACATAAAAGGCCGTATTGATGCCACAGCCCACAAGGATCGGAGGTGAACGGGCATCAGGCACAGAGGAGGAATCTGACCCAGCCATATCCTCGTACTGGGCAGTTTAGAGAGAGATTTTCAAACTTCAGCTCGTTGTAATGAACTTTGGTTAATTAATTTGTCCAACTTCAGGCTATTGTTATGTCCTTAGAAAATGAAAAATGTTAGAGCTACTGTCAACCCACCATGCAACTGATTCTCTTTGACAAGCATGACTGAATAATCATGAGAAAAATTGTAGCTTTGGATTGCTTATTTACTAGGGATGTAAAAATAACCAAAATATCGTGACATCATATCGTCAGAAGTCTCACAATAATACCATGGGCTAGCACAATATATCGAATTACAAAACCCTTTGCTTAAATGCAGGTTTTATAGTAACAATAGCTAATAAACATTGGTGAACTACATGTCCCATGATTCATTTCAGTGCAGACAACATGAATATATGAACATATGTTTTTCTTGGGATTATGACACCAAAATCTTGCCAGGGTATTTTAAAAGCAAAAGAGCATTCTATCTACAATTTTATCAGCCTCTCCAAAATATCGCAGTAAATATCGTACCGTGAGATGCATGTCATGATAATATCGTACCGAGAGATTTGGATATCGTTACATCCCTATTATTTACCACTTCCGGCTTTCAGTCCAAAGTGAGCTGTGGCACCAGATGTAGCTTATTATTTTAGCAGTACTCATCATAGTAGTAGTAGTAGTAGTCGTAATGGAGTTGAAGGTGATTGACAGGTGGGTGAACCAATCAGAGAGACGCATGGTCTGTTCACGTCAAAACCAAACTAGCAGTTTACATGTAAATAAGGACAAAAACTACCTAAAATGACTGAGAAACAGCGCAGATTTTTACAGAATCGACAATCAAAGCAGCAAACGTTTATTTATCTCAGGTATAAGAAGTTATATATTTTGTTCTGAACACTTTTGGAGAGATGTCATTCACATTATAGAGAAGACACATGCAACAAATTAGCATAGGATTTTCACGCTGTATTGTTTGGTTCCAGTCCAACCTAGAACAAACTGACTGGTCTGTATACTTAAGACTATACTTACCACCAGTCAACATTCAGCCACTGTTTTGAAGCTATTTTAAACCACAAATGAAGCAGTAGTAGTACTAGCAGTAGTAGTAACAGTAAATCCAAATTCCTATCATTCTCTCTGTATTCTCTGTGCTCTAATTCCTGGGAAAGGGCAGCTCCATAATATGTCCTCATTCAAATGCATGGAGCTGATGATAGGTTTGAGGTTCTCCGTGGCTGACCCCAGACACCAGGCTCCATCTATTCTCATTAACTCTCTTATCTCTGCAGACCCACGAGAAAACCCACAGTGACCTATTTGATTTCAAAGTAATAGCTCTGAAAAGGACGGCAAATCATTATGTTACAAGATCAAAAGTATTTCATCCATTCCTGGTACTTCAGCGAATTGGGGAAGTTGTACTAATATAATGAAATCCAGACCTGTTAATATGCATGGAGATGTGGTTTTGAATAGGAAAATGTAGGTTACTGTAAAAAAAAAAAAAGAAGTATGACACAGTTTCATTCAAAGTATATAGACAGTCACAATGTAAAAAGGTTGAACTTATGTCAATTTACCTGACCAGCCAGAACCACACGCTTTGACAAAACTTTACAAAGACGAGTGGATCTGTAGCCATATTCTGTCTCCCTGATTTCAGATGGTGTGATTGACAGGTAGATTAACCAATCAGAGAGAAGCATGGTCCAATAGTCTCAAGTTTGGACAGAGGATTTTCACCCTCTATGGTCCAATTCCAGACTCTTCTCTATTCAAACAGAATGTAGAAGAGTAGGGCTGGGTATCATTAAGAAGTTGCCGATACGATACATACTTCAATATATAGGCCATGATACGATACATGTCTCGATACAGTGAGCTTTCGATTCAATACAATATATTTCAAATCAATTTCGGTATGGTTCAATTAAAAAAAAAAAAAATTCTAAATCATGGCTGTGATACTAAAAGTCTTCGTGTTTCATATTAACTTTGTACAAGAATTGGTTTAACAAATATTTTAATCATCAAAACAGTGAAAATATCAAATGTGTTCCTTTCGCTGAACAAACAACAATAGTGTAGCACTCTAACAAAGTAATTTAGTAAAATATACAAATATACAATATCGATACAGCAGCTCACAATATCAATACTGTATCACCATATTAAACGATACGATATATTGATATTTCAATATTATTGCACACCCCTATAGAAGAGACTAGCTGCTCAGAAAAATGGGCAATACAGTCCCCTTGACTTGACTGAGAATATAATGAGCTTTTAAACATGTTATAATTGCACTCTCTTATCATTAGCTCACACAAAGTAGTTCATTTGACTCATGCATGATTCAGTAACCTGTTTTCACCTCCCCCCTATCTCAGCCCACTGTGATGTATTTTTGTTACTATTGAAGGAATTCAGACTCCTATAGCCACACAGAGTTGAAATGTGTAGTGTTGTCAGGTTTTACTGCTTTGAATAAAAGGTCAATGGATCTATTTCTATTATGAAGATGTTTTAGATTAATATTGCAGTTTACAATGAATACAATGTAAAATAAAGATCTAACTATGTAAGAGTTTAATACTAACAATCCACTCAAAAAAAAACGGAAGGGGTATAAAATAAAACCAAGAGCTTTCTACCATGGTATAACATTCCTTCATCAAAAACATGCCTGTAGAAGTTTTAGATATCATCCATGCATGTTTGAGTAATGCAGTGATCTCTCCTGAGCCCTATAGATTCTGTCCAGTGCTCAACCCACACGCCACGTCTCCCATGCTCCCGCTCAACAATTTAAAATATTAGGTATGAGCAAAAATATTGAAATATTGATATATTGTATGTGATGATACAGTCTTGATATCAGGGGCTGCTGTATCAAAATACTGCCAAGAGTATTTTTTACTAAATTATTTTGTTACAGCTTTACAGTTTTGTTGCTTGTTTAGAGGAAAGAAACTCATTTATGCAACACATTTGACATTTTCACTCTTTTGATGATTAAAATGTTTGTGTTTCATATGAACTTTGCACAAGAAGTGATTTAACAAAGACTTTTAGTATCACAGACATGATTTAGTCTTTTATTATTTTTTTGCTGAACCATATTGAATTGATTTGAAATATATCGTATCGAACTGAAAGTGCATTGTATCGAGATATATATTGTATTGTGGCCTATGTATCGTATTATGTACTGTATCTGCACCTGCTGAATGATACCCAGCCCTAGTAAATATACAAAAACATAATACAAAACAATACCACTTCAGACATGCATGAATACTGCAATATGCTCTGAAAGGGGAGTGATTCAGCACTGAGAGCAAAAGGAGGCAGGACCAAAAAAACTAAACTGAAACTTATGAAACATGTTGATACGTTGTTTTTGGCAGTTATAGTATTTTCAAAACAACAAAGCGTAACACGGTGACCTAAATACAGTACATTACGTGTTAGCAGTTAATATCCCACAGAAGTATAACACTCCCTTTATTAAAGAATGTATAATTATTAATATTTGGTTTGTGTTCTCTTGTTTGCTGCTTCCAGTGGTGGAAGGTAACCAAGTACAAAAGTAAAGTACAATACATAAGTACAAATTGTAGGTATAAGGTAGGTATTAGGTATTATACATAAATACATTTTACTCTGGATACATTTTACTTTTACTTGACTACATTTGAGAACGCATATCTGTACTTTCTACACCTCCACATTTTAGATCTGGACTGAAAATGAAAAAGTACTTTTCTTTATGGTGTGAGACCTTGTTGGAGACTTTATGTTTTTAACACATTTAATTTGAGTTAATGTCCAAATACAAAAAAAACTTGGCCAGAACAAATAAGAAATCAACTGAATCGCTTAAAATCTGTTAAATTCATTTTCAAAACCACTACATTTCTTCCTTTAATTGTTCTAAAAATCTCTGCAAAGGACTTTTACTGTTTTCTCTTTAAGTAATTTTTAAACAGGTACTTTAATACTTTGGCTTAAGTAGAATTTGTAATGTGATACTTTTACTTGAGTAACTTTTTACCTTTGTAACTGTACATTAATTCATCTGTACATTTATTCAGTTACAGATTGTTTTACACCTCAAAAATACCTATAAAACAGGCATTCTGACAGTGAGCGGGGTCGCCTCTCCACTGATCTGACCTGTAACTTGGGCTGGTTTGGTCTTCATAAAGATAGAAAAGAACTGTGAATCATTCCAGACAAAGCAATAACATCTCATTGAGAAAAGTATTTGACAAATCCTCCAGCAGAGAAGCTTTAAGTGATAAAACTGAGTACTTCATCCACCACTGGCTGCTTCCTACAGACTGACGAACAGCTGAATGGGAATAAAATGATCCTTTGCACTGTAGATCTTGTATGGATTTAAGCCTTGCACTTCTCTGCGTCAAACCTCCAGAGCCTTTGTAACCACCGCTGGGTCAGGCACAGTAAAAACACGCTTCCGTTGGCATTACAAATGAATCCAAATAAATTGTTTCCTGGCCTTTGAAAGCACGCCACCACCGCCGCTGTGCAGTATAAGAAGAAGAAGGGGTAAACGGCGCTGCCATCGCTGGTTGATCAGAGCGTTTCAGACCTCCAGAGCTCAGGGAACACCAGGGCCCCAGCGCTGTCTGTCAGCCCTGTGATGTGCACCGCGAGTGGGGAGGCAGGCTACGATTGAAGGGCTGGTTGGATTTGATGGGTACATGCTGCTCAAAATGGCCGCCGGGCTGGTGTCTGTGCGTCTGTGTGTGTCTATGTGTGTCTGCGCGAGAGGAAGAGACTGTAGAGGAGACAGCGTGGTGCTTTTGAGGGCAGGGCTTTATGTTCTCCATGATGCCAAGTTTGCCTCTGTCACTGCTGAAGTTGTGTGGAGCTGCCTCAGGTTCTCCCACTAATCTGTCACTAAAATGCAAATGGGTCTTTCTGTTTGCATTTTTGTCTAATAATAATGTGAATAATGTTAGCGGGAGCAGCCATTGTTGTCCTCTTTCAAAGACATTGCTGCTTATGCCAGGGCCTCTAGCCATACAGCGGGAGTGGCTTAAGTGGATAGATAGTACGATGGCGGCACAGTGTTCATACCGTGATTCAAGGTTGGCAGTTCAAATCCCGCTCCAAGCATTACTGAAGTTGGCAGAGTGGCAAAGCATCCTGGAATTTCCTTACCTGACCTGCCAGAACCACAAAACTTTACAAAGATGAGTGGATCTGGAGCCGTATTGTGTCTTCTTGATTTCAGAGGGCAGGATTGACAGACGGATTAACCAATCAGAGAGACAGCATGGATTTTTACATAATCAACAATCGAAGCAATAACCTATTACTTATTTCAGGTTTAAAAAAAACATATATTTTCTTCGGAATGGTGCGAGAATTTTGGAGAGGAGAGGCCGTCCACATTTGAGAGACACGTGCAACAAATTAAGAGCTGTGGTTGGATGCTCTGGTTCCAGTGCCTTCTAGATTTGACCAAAGTTAAAGGTGCACTGTGTAACTTTTCTGGTAGCGAATAGGAGTGTGGCCCAATAACATAGAGAAAAATACTTGCAAATTGTGAGATTTATTACGACAAACTGTGCAACGTTTCAACACTAGGCTTTCATCAGGCAAAAGGGGTGAATAGGGGTGTGCAAAAATATCAAAATATCAATATATCGTATTGTTTAATGTGATGATACAGTGTCAATATCGTGCTGCTGTATCAATATATAATGCCAAGAGTGTTTTTAGGTATTTTTACAAATTATTTTGTTTACAGAGCTACAGTTTTGTTACTTGTTCAGACGATGGAAACTCGTAATTAAAACTCATTAAAAACGACCATTTTACTCATATTAACTAAGGAAACGGTTAAACAAAGACCTTTAGTATCACAGGCATGATTTTGCAATTATTTTTTATTGAACCGTATCAAATCGATTTGAAATATACTGTATGTATCGAAAATGCACTGTATCGAGGTATGCATTGTATGTGGACTATGTATCGAGATATGTATCGTTTCAGCAACTTCTTAATGATACCCAGCCATAGTAACGAACCGCCACAAGACTGTTTCCATGGAGATATTATAGGTTTGCCTGAAAGGTTTCACAGTATGGCATTAAAGTCATCTATGCTGTTCAAAAATACATGCATTCCTACAGTGAGTGAGCTCTCCTCTCCACAAATCTGAACTGTAACTTAGCCTGGAGGCATCGTGGGCTTGTCTCCATGGAGATAGATAAGTTTATTGCCATACTATTGAACATTCTAGACAAACATTTCCATGAATATAAGCAGGTGGGGGACCATTTACCAGAAAGTTACATAGTGCACCTACATAGTTCACCTATAAAGATGCCCTGGAAATGACACTGTCTGATCTCATTTAAAACAGCTTATACCTATTTTCTATAATATTTCTACAGCTTCCAACTAGTTCACCTTTCTACACAAGATATTTAAACCAAAATTATTCTTCTTCGTTTTGGTAAAACTGCTTATTTTACATGATAAAATCCTGAACAATACACACCAGAAAAAGGCTTAAAGCTTTAACAATGCACAATGAAAGAGACAATAGACTATTCTTGTTTTCAATTCCTGTTAATTGTGACGCATATTTTTCTACGGTTCTCTCTCTCTCTGATTCAGCTGTCAGTCGAGAGAAGCTATTCATGTAAAATTGTAAAATAAGCCAAAAGCCTGTCCCAACCGCAATGCCTTTATAATGTAAGTTCATTTGAATTACATAGAAGGGTTTAATACTGCACTGTACACTTCTGGACCAGTGAAGGATGATTTGCCTGTGAGGAGTGAAAGGAATATGTAAATTTTTTAATCTTTTTATCTGTGGAATTGCGTAGTCGTTTCAGGATATGAGTCTCTTTCAGTAATTTTGTAAGGCCTGTATTGATAGCCCACCTGCTCTATCAAAGCCAACGCAGAATGGATGTATTGTTATAATGTCCATTGTAATATCAGCTATAATGCATTAGACATTGTGATTAGGAAGAAATAGTGTCTCCAAACTCATTTTCACCGAGATGTTAAGATAATAACTGCAAATTAAGATATAATTAAAAATAGAAATTAGCTGCAAAGATGTGAAGTGAATGCATGTGTTAAAGGTGCATTATGTAACTTTTTGGTTCAGGGTCCGTCACCTGCTTGTTTCTATGGATATCTCATTGCTCTGCCTGGAATGTTCCACAGTATGACATTAAACAGCTCTTCTTCACGTTTATCAAATTACAGGTCATTTTATTGCTCAAAAATACCTAGAAAAACAGGCATTCTGACTGTGAGTGGGGTCGCCTCTCCACAGATCTGACCTGTAACCCTTTCTTGGACTTGGTTTTTTTCTTGTATGTAAAGATTACCGTATTTTCCGCACTATAGGGCGCTCTGGATTATAAGGTGCACTGTCACTGAATGGTCTAGTTTTGAACTTTTTTCACATATAAACCACACCGGACTATAAGGAGCATTAAAGGAAACACAACAGTTGGATGGGTCAGTCGGACTTTGTTTGGTGCGTTCACGGTGACTCTCGGCTTTGATCAGTTGTGGCATGTAGGGAGGGTGCTGTCTGGGACTGTTGGATTGTTGGCGTGTTCGCAGTGACTCAGTTGTTCAGTTGTGCTCAGAGTGGCACATTGCACTCGCTTTTTAGGTTCTTTCCTTCGTTCCATTCCTTGTTCGCGTGGAGTGATGAGTGTGGTTGCGGGTGTTTTTCGCTGCGCCGCTGCTGTCTGCTCTGTGCGTGTTTGCATGTGCTGCGGGTAGTGCGGCTTTGTAGTTTACTGAAGTCGTGCTGGACACCTGAGAGGATTCATGTATAGGGCCTTTTTTGATGGGGTTGGAGGCTTTTGAGTGTGCCCTATAGTGCGGAAAATACGGTAATTATCTATTTTATGTACAAAAAGTCTTGTTCCATCTGTAGATAATTTTAATTCAAGTTAAATTTACTCAAGGTCAAGATACAATTTTCTTAGTTCAAGTACTATTAAAGGTCCTATTAGGCAACAACATACCCAGAGTGGTGTATTATTTCATTCACACTTGATTGAGTAATCTTTTATTATTATGTCTGTCTACATCTCCAAAGCTCAAATGCTCTGGTCCACCTTGTGATGTCATGAAAATGTAGTTTTCAAATCAACAGCTATACCTTTTACCTTTTGTTCTGTTTGTTCCAGGTTTGAAATATCCAAATCATTCTAATGAAGTGTATGGAGTTTAAAAACACATTGGGGCACTTCCTGTATTACCACAGGACATCACAAGGTGGGACAGAGTTTACTATTTAAGAGCTAAATACGCATGGTTTGTGTTAAACATGACAAAATACAGATCCAGATATGTTTTTGGTGAAGAAACAACATTGTAACCAGAGGCGGCGCTACCATTAGACAAAAGTAGGCGGCTGCATAGGGCCCTCAAACTTGAAGGGGCCCCCCAACCAATTGCCCTCAGTGCCACTAATGACCGAGGCCTTAGAGCAATTTGATTTTAACCTCAATAATCATACGAAAAATAATAATAATCATATGTAATGGATGCAAACAAAACTGTAAATGAACTAGCAAAAAAATTAATAAAACTACTTTCAGTTCTGGTTATCTAGTTGGCTACTAATAAGACAAGTTCCAATGCACCATAATTAAAATAAATACAAATGTGCATGACTCAAGAACAATGGGGAAAACAGGCAATAAATAGATAAAAAAAAAAAAAAAAAATGGTGCATTATAGTTAGGGCCCCCAAATTGCTAACTCCGCCACTGATTGTAACACATATCAAAACATCATAGCATAATATAGGTGCTTTAACTTAGCTGGACTTTACTTTTTTGCAGTGCATTGATCCAGCCGCGAAACAGCTGACAATATTTATGTTCTTGTTGTGTAGTCTTTTGTTGTATCTCTCCCTGGACAGGTGTATGGGGGTCTAACTTACATTGATAGCCTAATTACAGTTAAAGGCATGTCATGGTCATTTCTCAGTTGACGTGGGTTTCTTTGTTCATTGAAATCAACCTTGTTAATGCTCTAACTGCCTCCTGGTGGGAAGAATGGACCGTGAGTCAAGTGTGCGTGTCCTCTTGAAGCCTTTATGTGCTGGTCTAATGCTGTAATGTGTAGGCCTGTCACCGTAATTACTGTATCAACTTCAAAATATCATAGAAAGAACTATACTTTTTTATGATCAAAAGTTAAATAGATTTGCAGTCACAGGAATTATTTCTCTTATTAAGCCAATTTAATCACGTTTGAGCTGTACTTGTCAAATAATTGTCACATACTTACATCTATGTCACTTTCTAAGATATTAGAACTACAAAAAAGTTTAATTGTACTGTTTATTTATTGCTGGCCACAATTTTAACCATCACTTCAAAAAAGGATGATCGTGCTTTAAAGGGCCCATATGATCTATGTTATAATGTTTCTATCATGTAGGTAAACTGGACTCAAATGCAACACAGTCAAATGCAAACATCTTAGTACAGTTCAAAAGAAAGTGTTATTCTATGGGAAATGCTTAATATGATAAATCAGGCTGATAAATATTATGTGAACTAAAATATGCTCCAAAACTGTGAAATTCTAATTGGGAAAACGGGCTGGGAATAAACTCAGAAACAGATACTTCAAACAGGGAATAATGCAGAACTGCACAAATTGCAAAACAACAGATTTCAGATTTAGAGTTTCAGACAGAGAGCTTGAGTGTCTCTCTTGACTGGTCAACAATCTCGCAAAGACTGAATGAGTAGGAGGAGGATATACAGACTACCCTGGCAATGAGAGGCAGCGGTAGGAAAAATTGTGAGGTAGCAAACGAAGGACTGGAACAGGCTGAGAAAATGGGCTGGAATGGGGATAAGCATGTAAACAAAAGGTAGAACCGTGACAGTTTCCTCATCAAAAATGTAACTGGAGTTGTATTTTGTTTCATTCACACACATTTAATACACAAACCCTGCATATTTAGTTCATCCCTCAAACAGTCTGTTCCACCTAGTGATGTCATGTGGTAATACAGGAAGTGCTCCACTGTGTTTTTAAACTCCACCTTCATTAGAATCATTTGGATAACCAGTCTTGGAATTGCACATCTCTTCTGAAGTAAAGATAAACGCTCGATGGAAATTAGCACTATGACATCACAAGGTGGAAAGGAGCATTCTGAGCTTTGGAAATGTAGGCGGACTAATAACAAAGTACGGAAGCAGGGGGTGGGGGGCTCATAACAAACGCAAACACTGCAACAAAACAAAAAGCCACAACGTAAGTGACCACGGGACTCTATTTTCCGACAGACCAAGCGACAGTCAGGACATCCACCCTGGCCACAAAACAATAAATTACATTTACTTATGTTTACAACTTCATTCACTTCTCCATTCTTTTACTTTTCACATTCTTGTTCTTCTTCAACTTTTCCCATTACTTTCCCGCTTGATCCTTTCATGCCTCACTTGGTCCGTCAGAAAACAGAGTCCCGCTGTCACTTCCATTGTCCATTTGGTTTGTTGTGGCTTTTTTGTTGTGTCGCGGCGTTTGCATTAAAATAGAGTCCCACGCTCACTTATGCTGTGGCTTTTTTTGGTTTGTTGTGGCTTTTTGTTGTTGTTGCGTTTGTATTCGGTGCGGCATTTGCATTTGTTATGAGCCCTCCCAGCTTCCGTAACAAAGAGTTACTCAAACATGTGCGAATGAAACAATACATAACTCCAGGTATTGTATATTTTTGCCCTAAAGCTCACAAGAGTAAATTTTGTGTAATATAGACCCATTAAAGTGATTGTGTCAGTGGTATAAAGTAGTTTCAGCATTCTGGTTTATCACGTTATTTTTCTGCATTAATGTACCGTACTTCAGAGTGTATCATCATGACGGGCCTAATGTATATGATCATTTGAGGAGCCCATTACCTCGTCTCCTCCTGCAGATTCTCACAGTCGTTCAGAACCTGCTGACACCAACAGTTGTCTGCCAAGGCTCCTCTGGCACTCTCATTATTTTACAATCAGAAATCCTTTATTTACTCCCATCAACTCACACAAGCTCTCACTAATAGAGCTGTTATTCTTATGAAAATGAGACGGGCCAGGAGGAAATGCCAAGTTATGGAGAGGAGTCTATAAAGTGAAATATGATAGAGTGTACACACTTCAAAAGTATTCTGGATTTTACAGTGTGTATTAGAGCAAATGCTTTCATTGTCTAAATTGTAAAAACCTTCATGAACTGTAAGTACTGGCTTCTTGTGATACATAAGAGATTCACAACAAAGACTGTATAAAGAAGTGGACTATGGGAGTTTGGCTCCAGTCAAATGAAGCTCACAAGGCTAGAAGTTACAGGAGTGAATTTGAAGTCCAGTTCATTACTAGGAATAGAAATGTATTTATGGACAGAACTGCTAAATAAAAACACCAGAATCATGTGGAGTGAATTAATACGAACATTTTAAAACCAAAATGATGAGGCTCACTGCAGTAGTTACACAGACAGGAGTGACAGTTTTTCATTGTACAGTCATGGAGCCAGAAGAATCACCATGCTCACTTCCTATTTGGGACCTGGCAGCTATAGAGGGTTAGCCATGTCCATTTATATATACACTTTATGGGTCACAACAAACATGCATAGCAAAATGTTTAAAGTGGTTACAATTGACTCTATTTACGCTTACGTCACAAACCAGGAAGACATTTGGAAAGATGCAATTACAACTTCTGGTGGGCTCTGTTTGCGATAGTAAGTCTGACAAAATGTGAAAAACGAGAAAATGGTCCAGTTTTCTTCATCTCCTTGTCATTGTAGCGTTCCGTTATGTTCGGCTAATCAACAATTACAACCATACCTCAGTTTTCATCATTTCCACACTGACACACAACTCTGAGTGCACTGGGTACATGCGATTAGAAGAGATGAAGGCGCCAAATTCAAGATAATTCCAAACACCACATACATATGCAGTAGATATGTAACGATATCCAAATCTCTTGATGTGATATGTTCACAATATGCATCTTGTGGTACAATATTTATTGCGATATTTTGTGGCTAACTGAATTGTGAATATACTACTTTTTTGTTTAAAAATGCCTTGATCACCCTTTGGTTCTGTCATAACCCAGAGTTAAGATTTACAAGTGCTTAATACCAGTTATGTTATTGTGGAAACTGGACTGAAACAGAGCAAAGGGTCATGGTCTATGTTGTTCCTTGTGTTTCTTTTCCCTACTGCTGCACCATAACTATTCATTTAAGCAAAAAGACTTGAGATTTGATATATTGTGATGGGACTATATTGTGTCTGACCAGTTGATTAGTGTCAACAGAAGTTCCATTAAAAGGTGCATTGTGTAACTTTTCTGATGGAGGATCCGTCAAATGCTTGTCTCCAGGAGATGTTATTGCTTTGTATGGAATGTTTCACAGTATGGCATTAAACCTTTCTATCTTCATGGAGTGCAAACCAGACCAAGTTACAGGTTGGATCTGTGGAAAGGCAACCCCACTCACAGACAGAATGAATGTTTTCTAGATATTTTGAGCCATAAAACCCCCTCTAATTGAATAAAGGTAAGGTAGAGCTATTTAATGTCACACTGTGGAACATTCCAGGCAGAGCAATGACATATCTATAGAAACATGCAGGTGATGGACCACAAACCAAAAAAGTTACATAGAATTTTACATTTTGATTAGTGCAACTTATGATTGTAAGTAAGTAAGTAAGTCTTTATTTATATAGCGCTTTCACAGACATTTTCTGTCCCCAAAGACGCTTTACACAACATTATTCAGCATTAATCATTCAGCATTCATTCATACAGCGTTATTCATTCACTCTATACCCTGGTGATGGTAAGCTACTGTTGTAGCCACAGCTGCCCTGGGGCACACTGACAGAAGCGCGGCCGCCATGCCACTCGGCGCCATCGGTCCCTCCGACCACCACCATCACTCACACACACACACCACTTTCATACTAGGCAATGTGGGTGAAGTGTCTTGCCTAAGGACACAATGATTGAATTGATTGTATTTAACTGACCTTGACTATCAACTGTTTTATGGAGACCTGTGTAGTATGTTGAACTTAAAGGTTGTATAGAGGATTTTCCAAGGAACGAGAAATCCAGCGACTGTTTGTCCTTTTTCAAATGTTGCGCATGCGTGAAACCACCCCCCCTCCCCTACAGCTCCTACGTAGAAACGCCTCCTCCCTCCTCCTCCTTACGCCACAAACAGGTTTGTTTACAGCCGGTGTGCTGCACATGACTTGTAAACAACTAACTACAGTGTTGGTTAGGCAAGACGGAGAAGTGAGGAGCGGGGGGAGCGGGTGCACGAACATTTCGTGTGTGGACAAGAAGTGAGGAGCAGCGGGAAGAGCGGAGCAGGGAGAGAGGAGAGGAGAGGGGAGCGGTGCGCGGAGATTTGAGGAGCAGGGGGAAGAGCGGATCGGGCAGCGGGGACAGGAGCAGGAAAGGGTGCAGGAAGGGTGCGCGGAGATTCAGTGCGAATGAACTAGCTACAACACGCAGCAGCAAGCGGACTCTTTCTTTGCCTTGAAAATTACGTTTTCAGACATAGGATATCACATTTGTGTCCTGAAAAACGTTTGTCTAGCTCTTGGAAATAAAGTACGTTTTCATAATAAGCAGAAGTTTCCTGTCCAGGAGTAATTTGTGGACCAGTGCGTCAGTCTTTAGACCCTTCGTCTGCTTCAGTCGCACCATCGCTGGAATGAATCTACAAGAATCACCTTAGTTTGGCTTCGCTGCTTTTCCCCTTGTCTTCTTCTTTCAGCGACCTCAAAAACGGACTTTATTTTGCAGCGAACTGCTCCTGGATTCTTGTCGCCATTGCAACAAACTTTGTGCGAACTGCGAGGAAGATATAGGTCAAAAAAAGCCGCTAAGAACTGTTGCGTTGTTGGAGTAAACAGCGTCTGTGCGTCTGTGGACTGCGTGACAGACGAACGTAAACCACGTAACGGCAGCGCGCAGGCAAGTCAGTTACGCTAGAAACGTAGGGAGTTTGATTGACAGCCTGTCAGCTCACAGATAACGAGGCAGTGTCGTTATCTATTGGCAAATGTTTAGCCCCACCACGTCCAGAGTTGATGAATTTTTATTCTCTTTTTTTTGGTCATCATAATTACAAGGCTACTGCATCTCTATAATGCTATCACTGACAATTTGAAACAAAAAAAAAATCCTCCATACAACCTTTAAGTGAAACCTCTGTTGACACTTTTTACCTTTTATGTCAGGGGGACTGCCATTTGTTGGTTTCCATGGTGATGTACCTTGCTTTGCCTGGAATGACTCTAAACTTATTTATCTCACTCATAGTATAAAAATCGATGGATCAACATGACATCAGTTGAATCTGCTGCACACATGTGGTTACCATGGTAAAAAATTATAGTGACACTGGTCGTCTTGACAAAATTTGAAGGACTATTTGGAATTAGAGTTTGTGCTAACCAAAATCCCTTGGTTGTTGTTATAGATTTAACAGTGATGTGTTAGTGATGGGATTTTCGGCTCTTTTTATGGGATCCGAATCTGTAGGATTAGTTTGATTTCAAAGAGTCTTTCAAAAGACTGACTCTTTTTATATTTATTCATATTCATATCACAGAAGCCAGTGTGAGAAGTCATTTTATGTACAAACTAATCACAGAGAGAAACGGTCAAGGCTCAGATTTGTTTAAAATGGGTCAAACTGAGTGGGAGTGTGTTTAGACTTTGAAATGATGCAGATGCTAAATAAAATGTTACACTACACTAATAATAATGGTGAAAAATAACTGTTATTATGATGATATTATGAAGTTTTTTTTTTCTTGCAGTCGGTATTAAATTGCATACAAATTTGAAAGAAAAAGAAGCTGAAAAAAAAAAGTTCCAATTCGAACTGTTCACATTGTGTGATATTTCTGGTCTTGTCAAATGCTTTTCTTCATGGAGATGTTATTGCTTTGTCTGGAATGTTTCACAGTATGGTATTAAACATTTCAATCTTCATGGAGACCAAACCAGATCAAGTTACAGGTCAGATCTCTGGAGAGGCGATCCTGCTCACAGTCGGTAATACCTGTTTATCAGTGTATTTTTGAGCTATAAAACCACTTGTAATTTAATACAATGCGGAGTAATGGCGTCTCCATAGAAACCAGCAGGTGACGGACCCCTAACCAAAAAGTTACATCGTGTACCTTTAAGGAACCGTTCAAAAAATCAGTAGCTGTGATGCAAGTCCTCTTTTTCATTAGATCTTCTACATTTTGAGGCTTTTATTCAGTGTGTATGGGTGAGTATGCAGACACACTGTGGAGATGATTTGCCATTTTAACCCGGCAACATTTATTCACTTAAAAAAATAGAGAGAGAGAAATAAAAAAAAATGAGAAGTGTGTCCAGTGTCTGCATCAGCACTTTATTTTGAGTTCCCGTCTGAAGTGGTGAGAAGAGGGGGAGTGTGGTCAAAGCAGGCGCTGGCCCCACGGATCAGGTTCACACCACAGAGAAGAGAAAGAGAGGGAGAGACGGAGGGAGAGAGAGAGAGAGAGGGAGGGGTTTGTGGTCTGGGCTCAGTGTGGTCAGATCACAGCGGACATTTTGTGGGTGAGTGTGTTTACTCTGAAAAGTCCCATCTCTTATGTTTATACTTTATGTGGGGCTTTTAAAGTTTTTGGCACCTTTGCATTGAAGTTATTTACCATTAGCACTTTGTTCAACTTGTTTATTTTAAAGTGCATTATAAAAAAAGTTGCACTTGCAGTACCATTTCTGTGATATTATTGCTTTCTATGGAATGTTCCATGATATGACATTAAACTTATCCATCTAGCATTCCTTCATTGCAGGTGTTTTTATTGCTCAAAAGTACAATCATTCTTTCTGTGAATAGGGCAACTCTCCACAGATCTGACCTGTAATGTAAATACTGCAACCTGTTCATCTCCCTCATGATAGATAGTTTTAATGTACTATACTGTGGAACATCTAGACAAGTGCTAACATCTCCATGGACACGCAGTGCACTTTTAAATACCCCAAAAATCCACACGTGTCATAGATTATAATATATAGCAGATAAAAGCTTTTTTTTTTTTTTTTTTAAACTACGACTACTACCACTACTACTACTACTACTACTACTACTACTACTACTACTACTACTACTACTACTACCACCACTACTACTATACTATACTACTATATATCGTATCATTTAATTTGATGATACAGTATCGATAACATGCTGTAAAAATAATGTTTGGTATATTTTACTAAGTTAGTGTAAGAGCTACAATCATAGCCATTTTTTAGCCTTTATTCAGCCTTTTTTCAATGAAACGTATTGAATCAATTTGAAATATATCGAATCGAAAGTGCACTGTATCAAAAAATGTATTGAGGTATGTATCATATTGGCAACTTCTTAATGATACCAGCCCTAACTACTACTACTACTACTACTACTACTACTACTACTACTACTACTACTACTACTACTACTACTACTACTACTACTACCACTACTAACACCATGACCACTACTAACGCTACTGCTACCACCACTACCACTACTGTTACTACCACCACTACTACTACTACTATTACTACTACCACTACTACCACCATGACCACTACTACCACCACTTCTACAATTACTGCGACGTTTTCTCTGTTCTCTTTCGTGTATATCTCTGGAAAACAGTACAGAAGAGTTCACAAACCCCACATAAAACCGAACAGCCTCTTTGGCCCTTCCTTGTCTTGAGCTCACATGCCTCTGTACATGTAATCGTGTAGTTAAGTATAGTGTACAACTCCCATGCTCCAGCCTGCATTTATTACATGGACAATTTGCCACCTGCTTTGTTTTCTAAACCAAGCGCCCCCCGAAGGACAAAAGATGTTACTTCATAATAACTAACTTGGGTATCACAAAATATACATACAATTGCAGGGAAGAAAACTGTCCCTTTGTAACATTCAATTACTAGAAATTGCTGAGTGCATTTCTTTTAAAATAACAGCCCTTCAGAGAACCACATAGGCATTTATTGTGTAACGGAGAAGGCACGTAGTTGTTTGCTTTATAATTAAACCCGCCACAGTTCCTCAAGCCATCTCCGCCATTTTCTTTTTTCATGTTGTGCGCACTGTAATCTGTATTTAACGCATGCACATACACACTCATATATCCAGTGTGAAATCCCTTTAACTAGAAAAGCATGGCGTCTTAGCATAGCACAGCCTAAATATAGCAGCAGTCATCATTTCTTCTTCTTCTTCTCCTCAGTATTAACCGCCCCACTGGTTTTCTTTTGCTCTAAACGCCGGGCTTGGACGTGCCCATCCTCCATCTTTGTCCTTGAAAAGGTTATGTTTCCTCCAAGACTCCATTTTGAATTTGCCCCCGTGGTGAGGGGAAACAACAATCAGACATAGTGAGAGTGAGAGACGGTCCCTCCTGATTGAGAATGATTAAAACAGCGGGTTGTGGAGCCCTGCTGATGATGATGACACCACAGAATTACAGAGTGTTAAGGACAGTAGAATAGGGCAGAGGCTGGCAGGAACCAAGCCCCAGAAATGACAATGTGGGGCTAATTTCAAATGATACGCCTATATTTGGTAGCTACGGTTCTTTGAGGTTGCAGAGCGATATGGTGAGATAAAGAGGCCGTATCATTTTAGTTTTGATAGTTACATAACATAGAAGTATCCTGGAAGCCTTTGAATTGGAAATTTAACTAAAAGATGGATGGATGCTAGAACTATCAATGAATAGGTTCCCAAAAACATCTAACATAGAAAAAAGACAATTAAAGCCCCAAATTTATTCAAATGTACACTTATTCAAAAGTTTTGATAAAGCGTAAGGACAAATATATTTCATTAAATGTGTACACGTAATTCAACCAGGAGAGAAAAAAATAGATAAATAAAATAAAATGATGAAGGTGAGTAAGCAGTTTCTTGATGTGACTGAATGGACTTTCCTATTGAGACCTCGAGACTTGAATGTATATTGCTCCCTCTAAGCAGAAGCGCCTTGCCCAAAGACACAAAGACATTAGATGGAGCTGACACCAAAGCACAAACATAGAGGTTGGCCATGGTTGGATAGGAGACCACTGGGAATATCCACGCACCATAATGTGATATGTTAAGTGAGTGATAGGTGGTGGTTCATGGTGCAGATTGTCAGTCTCGCAAAAGTGATTTGTAGCCTGATTCATCAGCCGGTTTCACTTCGTGGACACAGCCTGACCTTGCAGCATTAGGATTCGTTTGCTCAACAGGAGGCAGGTATTTTTTATTAAACCAATCACTGCTATTTGGTTGTGATTTATGTAATGCACCAAATTCCTTAAGAAGAAGGGCCTTTCCCCTTGATAAAATTCACCAAACATTCTCTTTGTTTCGGCTTTAAATCCTTGATCTTGGAAATCGTTGCCAACACAAGAATGTATGGCTTTGTCTACATCCATCTCAACCTCTTTGTTTATTGTTGTGCTGTACGACAAAAGGGACCCAGACAGGCGCTTGAGTTTGATACACTAGACTAGACTAGTTATTGCAAACCATCTAGTGTATTCTGATTCCTAACCTAGTTGCTGGATAAAAAATGAAATTGAGCAGAGGCACTAGGTGGCGCCAGCCTGGCTAAGTGATTTAGGTGTCTTGAAAATATAAATATATAATATAAACCCCATGCATTATTGTTATTTATTAAAGGTCCTATATTACTCAAACCTGACTGTTATGAGCTTTAAACAATGTTATAATGTTGTTACCCTATCAAAAACCTACCTGGAGTTGTGTTTTGTTTCATTCACACATGTTGGATTAGTCCTTTGTCCATCTCCAAAGCTCAAAATGCTCTGTTCCCCCTTGTGATGTCATGTGGTGATAGTTTTCAAGTTAACAGCTACCTTCTACCTTTAGTTCAGTAGAGATTGGCAATCCCAGGTGTGAAATTACCCAAATGAGTGTGTGCAGAGTTAAAAAACACAGTGGAGCACTTATTACCACATGACATCATAAGGTGGAACAGAGTGTATCCAGTTTGAGAGAACAACTTTCCTAAATACATATAGAGTAATATAATGACCACCTATAATCCAAAACAAATCCACATATACACACTCACTTCGACACGATCGTCCCCAAATCCCCTCACTCCTCTCCTCTCACATCACATCCACATTCTCATTATACACTTCATTATTACCCAGTGAAAAAGGCAGGTCCCCGTATGGCCCCCAGCCTTGATATGAGGGCCCCTAGGAGCCCATTACACTGCCATTCGGCTTGAAGACCACTCTGAGACATCACACTTCATTCACAGCTGTTCCTGCCACGACTCCTCAAGTATGTCATCTCCCCACTCCCTGCTTCGCCTTGTCGCTACAGCTAATAGTTTTATACACACTCCCATTTGCCATCTGTGCTGTATACGCCACCAGATATTAGCATAGTCTTTATAGCTAGTGGCCCTTAAATTATCTCTCTCCCTTTCTCTCTTCTTTTTAAAGGTCCTATATTACTCAAAATTGACTCTTGTGAGCTGTAAGCCATTTTATAATGCTGTTACCTCCTCAAAATCTTCATACCTGGAGTTGTGTTTGTTTCAATTACGCTGTAAATGTTTGTGTGATCCTGCATTGTTAGTTTGTCTACATCTGGGCCCGGTCAAGCAGAAGTAAACAACAAGGCCAAAAATTCAAGTTAATGCATCTGATATAAAAATGTATTCAACAGATACATGTGTACTCTAGTTTGGTTCTAAAGTTCCATACATTTTAAACAGACCATGTATGTATGTATGTATGGAACAAACATTTTTTCCAAATTTCAAAGACCTGCAAATAATGTAAATAAAATGATGTATTTCATCATATCTTGTGTTATTTGATCTTTGAACTATTGATGAAGGTACATGATTTTTCTCCCCCCCCAAAAAAAAAATATTTAAAATTATATATTATATATTTTGCTTGGAAGGACTGACATATTTTATAGAAATAGTTTCCTTTCATTTTGAAGTAATATTAAAGTATTCGGAAGAAAAAAGTTGACAAATGATGTAAAATCCTGCACCTTCTACTTGTTTGCACAATTTTCCCTCCGTTACTTTTCCCTCCGTTACCATGACCTTTCTTAATAAAAAATCTCATGACTCAAAAAGTAAGAGGTTTTTCAACCTAATCTTGTACCATGGTAGAAAACTATATTAATAAAATATATTATATTAAATTCAAACCAGTTTGTTAAGGATATGTAAGTGAGAACCGGTAGTTATCGCTGTTTGTATTTATTGCCCAGAAAGTGCTGCATATTTCATTCCCTCCGTTACCAACATGAGTTTTAAAATTTTTTGTCAACAACTTGAAATAATATCGCAGGTTTAACTTTACCCTGTTGGAGTGTAACTCTTTCCTACATTCTAAAACTTATTTATTTCAATAGTCCCTCTAGTTTCTGAATAAGAGCTATTTGAATGTAGAAAATCTGCCCGTTTCCCTCCGTTACCACTTGACCAGACCCATCTCTTAAAGGGACTCTCCGGAATTGTGGACATTTCCTAGTGAGCCAGAGTGTTGGAGACTTGTGGAAACACTTTTTTTCAAAAATATTCCACCTAGTCCTTGTATTTGCAGAGGTCGCTGGTGCTAAGCTAGTGCATGTTAATGGTCATAGTTAGCCTGCCACTAAAAACTGTCTTACCCACTCCACAAAACACCCAAAGCAAATGTATTATTACACCAGACTATCGATGTAAATGTCTGTGTTGATAGAATAAAGTTTGATATAAAACTAACCTACCATCGCATGAATCGTCACACGTTGAGGGACTATTTTCTCACATATCAGTCTGCCGTTGCCAAGCTTTCTATCAGGAAGTACAACTCACTGCTGCTCCTCAGACATAAATCCTTCAAATGCAAGGTTGGTTTTACTTCTAAAATTATTGTATTGACACAGACATTCAAATAGACAGTCTGGCGTTATAATTGTTTTGTCTCAGGTGCTTTGTGGAGTGGGTGAGACTGTTTTTAGTGTCAGGCTAACTATGGCCATTAACATGCACTAGCCTAGCACCAGCGACCTCTGCAAATACAAGGACTGGATGGAATATTTCAAAAAATGTCTCCACAAGTCTCTCTGGCTCTCTAGGAAATGAGATCCTATGTCCAAAATTCTGAACTGTCCCTTCAAGCTGAAAATGCTCTGTTCAACCTTGTGATGTCATGTGGTTTTCAAGTTACCTTTCACCTTTAGTTCAGTAGAGATTGGCAATTCCTCTGCTGAAATTATTCAAATGATTCTAGTGAAGGTGTATGCAGTTTAAGAACACAGTAGAGCACTTCCTGTATCACCACATGGCATCACAAGGTGGAACAAATCAGTCTGAGAGAGGAAGTCAGCCTAAATATGCAGGGTTTGTGTTTTAATATGTGTGAATGAAACAAAACACAACACCAGGTATGTTTTTGATGAGGAAACAAGTGTAACATGGTCCCTTTAATCTATACTCAATCGTTCTTGTCAAGATTGTGAAATTTCATTAGCACATTAACAGCTATATGTGATTTAATTCATTCTTTCTTTTTATTCCACAAAGAATAACATAAGTGATAGATATGCGTTAAACAATTCTCCTCTAATTAAAACTGCGCTGGAGCTGCAGGTATCAGGTAATTGTTTGAATGATTTTTCTCTTGTCAACTTCAGTGTTTATTCTCAGTTGTTGCGTAGTTTGCGGAGCTATTTAAAGACACCAAGTAGCTGAATGCACTCACATACCACTACTTTTCAAAGATGATAAAATGCCATGACTCCAGTGGGGAAGGGTAACAAAGTAAAAGTACAGGAGGTGCACTGTGTAACTTTTTTGAAGTAGGGTGTGCTGCTTGCTCATCTCCATAGAAATGATTGTTTTGCCTTGGATGTTCTGCAGTATGGCCTTAAACATCCATCTTGCATTTATTCAATTACAGGTGTTTTATTGCTAAAAAAAAAAAAAAAAAAAAAAACACCTTGAAAAATGTGTCATGAGCGGGTCTTCCTCTCCACAGATCTGACCTGTAACATGCTTGATTGTGCCACCTGTCTGTCACCATGGAGTGAGATGAATTTAAAGGGATAGTCCAGAATTTTGGACATAGGATGTCATTTCCTAGTGAGCCACAGTGTGGGAGATGTGTGGAGACACTTTTTTAAATATTCCATCCAGTCCTTCTATTTGCAGAGGTCACTGGTGCTAGGCTAGTGCATGTCAATGGCCATAGTTAGCCTGCCACTAAAAACAGTCTTACCCACTCCACAAAACACCCGAAGCAAATCTCTTATTACGTCAGACTGTCCATGTAAGTGTGTTAAAAGAATAATGTTTGAAATAAAATTAACCTTGCATTGCATGAATCACATGTTGAGGAACTATTTTCTCAGCAGCAGCGGAATTTTACTTTGCTGGTATCAGTCCGCCACTGCCAAGCTTTCTATCAGGATGTACAACTCGCTGCTGCTGCTCAGACATAAATCCTTCAAATACAAGGTTGGTTTTACTTCTAAAATTATTCTATCGACACAGACATTTACATCGACAGTCTGGCGTAATTATACATTTGCTTTGGGCGCTTTGTGTAGTGGGTAAGACTGTTTTTAGTGGCAGGCTAACTATGGCCATTGACATGCACTAGCCTAGCACCAGCGACCTCTGAAAATACAAGGACTGGATGGAATATTTTAAAAACTGTCTCCACACGTCTCCAACACTCTGACTGACTAGGAAATGAGGTCCTATGTCCAAAATTCTGGACTGTTCCTTTAATGTCACACTGTGGAACATTCCAGGCAAAGCAATAACACTTCAGTGAAGACAAACAGGTGGCGTGCTCTCTACTAGAAAAGCCACAGAATGCACCTTTAAAACAGGACTAAACACTTAAACTCCACCCACAACCACATTCGAAACAAAGCTCCTAAATTGGGCAATACGTAGAAGACTGAAATAAAGAGTGAAGAGTTGGAGGGTCGTGGTCTCGACATATGAAAAACTCCGCCCCTGTAGGTATTTGTAATCAGGGCAGTTCTGTGTGATGTCACAAACTACATAAAATTGTAGTGGACACTGGAAGGAGCGCATTTTCCAACAGTTTTTGAACACAAAGCTGCAAATTTACCTAGTCTGTACTAAAATTGCTTAAAAGGAACAGTAGATAATGTTATTAAAAGACCCCTTACGGAGTTTAGTAGCAAAAGTAGTTGTTGTAGTGTTTAGTTCCACTTTAAGATTGCGGTGTACACTTCCCAACCATTCTAGAATATAAATGGAAAACATGTCCTTTGGAGTGTGTTTATTACATACTGAGAACTGCTGGATTAGTTGTCTATCGCCACCTGGTGGAAAACAAAATGGAACTTTATTTGCCCCCAAGGATAAACGTGTCTTGGAAATAATATTCAGGACAAAACAATGATTCATACAACCAGAAGGAGCTTGGATTTGGATTTGGGGGAGCAGCGCTTTCTTCCTGATGGTAACACATTGTACTCACTGGAGGTTGAGGGCCTGCCATGATCTTGTTGCCTTGGTTCCCCACAATGTCATTAGACGGCAGGAGAAAATCTAGTGAAATCTGAAAATAAAATCTGTACAAACTTTTTCCCTCCGATTTGTTTACAAAATATTTTTTCACAAATACACACTTTCTATAGTCACGTTAGCTTTCGGCTCTCCAAGTATATTATCATCAGTATCACTTTTCTGTCTGCTATCTGATGGTCTTTATGGATATGTTTTCCCCTTTACTAGAATGTTCCAGAGACATTAAACCTATCCATCTCTATTGAGACAAGCAGGTGACACCACATCACATCCATAATTCATCTTGTAACTGAATAAATGCAAGAAAGATATGTTTAATGTGGGCAAAGAATACAAATTTCCAAACAAGTGGCAGATCCCTCACCAAAAAGTTACATAGTGCATTTTCATTTCACTTTCAGACCTCTTTATCCCTATAACACAAGCAGCCCAAGTTGGCAAATCCAGCTAACTGTAGGCACTACTCTGTCTGAAGCTGTTAGACAGTTAGACTTAATCTTTATTTTATTTTTATTTTATTTGTAACATACAACTGGCATACAGACATCAGACAGGACAATAAGTACAATACACAAAAAAAAATACAATGGCATATAAGGCCACAGCAGACGAGGTATAAAGTGTGTGTGTCTGTGCGTGTGTGTATATGTGTAAGAGTGTAAGAGTCTGAGGTTTCAGCGTCAGTAAGTATAAATCACTAATTTGTGTATAGTAATGCATATATTTTAACAGTATATGGAAGGGATCAACTCAACATTGAAAATAAAACAACTATGTAAATAATAACATATGACAGTCTATACCAGGGGTCACCAAACGTTTTTTCTCTTGGGGTCACATTATCGCTCCTGACTGTGATGGGGGCCAGGGTCAGGTAGGCCGTGTAACAAAATTGTATGACCCTGACGACGCAGATTATATTCTTTGAAACCCGCCACAATTTCTTGACATATACAAACTACGCGGTCCTTATACTGAACAAAATAATAATCGGTCGTCCACTGTTCTTTGAAAACTCTGAACTCTGTCAGTTTTTGTACATGAGCACGAGCCATTTTCCATTATACAGAATTCTGCACATGCCTCGACTCTCACTGTTTGAACTCAAGCTTGTCAGGTGACGCAAATTCGGAAATGTAAATACATCATATAATAATATAAATATAAATACTTCATATAAATACATTTTTTAATTGAAAAAATCAACAAAATATTAGATGCAGATGTGTATTTGTATGTGTACGCAGAAAGTAATAGGCCATGACAACGTTTGAGGATTGCCTCATAGGGCCAGTTCAAGTTGTGGGGGGCAGAGGAGTGTGGCGGGCCGGAGTCAGCCCACAGGCCTTAGTTTGATCACCCCTGGTCTACACAGCTAGAAGTGGCAAAAGGAAGAGGACATGGAACCTAGTTATGTTTGTTTGTTAATTGGTGTTTAAGCCTCCCACTTCTTCATATGCCCCAAAAACTTTACCTTAAATTACTTTTTTTTTTTTTGTTTAATTGTTTTTTATTTGTTGATTGATTGACTTTAATTATTTGTTATTACTTTCATCTGAGCTTTATTTTAACACAGTTTGACCAGAAAGAGCTGACTTACACGGCTCTACACCAGGGGAGCTGATTTGTGCTGTGAAAACAAGTCTGTCACAGTTTTTTTCAGTTAGTCACTCTCACCTTTTTGTTGAAAATAAAACACCAAAAACAGGACACATAAACACTGAAAATAAGTTGTTTGAGTTCTTTCTATATATTTTCTTGTAGCTTAAAACTTTTTTGGCAGTGCTTGCTAATTTGTGCATTGTGTCAGCATAGCAACTGCCGAACATTCTTCCAATAGAGATACATGTAGAACACCCGCAGCATGATGTCACTGGCTGAGATACAAGCGTGGAGAAAGAGGAGGAGAGAGGCGAGAGGAGTGTGTCTTTGTGGGCCCATATTTACGCTGTTCTGCCTCTGCGCTGTGCTGCTATTGATTCGTCATACATTTATAATGAAGACTTGGAGCAGTTCAAAGTGGAGAAGGCACTAAATGAGATTTGGGCATTGGGTTAGTTGTGTTTCATGTGTTTAAAGGGAAGATTTGAGCATTGCTGACTTGTGGAGATTAGACTGAAGTGGATATGTGGTATTGATGTACAGTAAAAATATTGTAGATGTAAAAAATTAACCCAGGGAGTTTTTTTTTTTTTTTTTGTGTGTGTGGAAGAGTTCAAATTAGGATATCAGAGAACAATTTATCTCAACTTTTTACAGTAACAAATATCTTTAGCTTCAACTAAACAATGTCCAATGTTCTTTATATTTTCAGCTTCTTCCAGTAGCTGTTGAGACATTTCTTTAGGTGTTTGAAGCTTAGACTGTATAAATAGACATAGCTAAGCTGCGAGACGTTACATTCCAAATAAGAAGTGAACATGGGCGCACTTCCGGCTCCATCGACTGCTGCTGTCATTCTCTTCATTTTGGTCTTGAAATGTTTGCATTAACCTGCTCTACATGATCCTGGTGTTTTTATTTTGCTATTTTGTCCTTGTAGAACTCATCTCCAAATTTCTCTGTGAGCTTCATTTGACTGGAGCCGAACGCTATGGGTGACATCACATTCACTTAATCCACTTCTCTAGTCTATGGTTTGAGCATGTAAATGCACAAGTAGATAATGCAAAGTTATGTAAAAGCAATAGTAGGGACTAGGGGTGTCACGAACTTGAGTGTTACAATTGTGATTTTTACATTTATTTACAATTTTAAGTGAAACTGACATGCTTGAACTCCACTTGAAGTTGTGGTGAAGAAGGAGCTGAGTCAAAAGGCAAAGCTCTTGATTTACCGGTCAGTCTACGTTCCTACCCTTACCTATGGTCATGAGTGTTGGGTAATGACTGAAAGAACAAGATGGCAGATACAAGCCGCCGAAATGAGTTTCCTCCGCGGAGTAGAGTCGCTGCTCCTGCATGACGAGAGGAGCCAGCAGACATGGCTTGGGCACCTATTCCGGATGGAGGTGTCCGGGGTGAACGAAGTCTGGGAGTCCCTGCTTAGACTGCTGCCGCCGTGACCCAGCCGCGGAGAAGTGGGAAAAAATGGAGAATGTAAGTGAAATCCTGGGCTAGCATTCACCACAAAACAAGAACGTAAAAGGTTCAAATCCCAGGCCTTTCTGTGTAGAGTTTGCGTGTTTCTCTGCTAGAAACTGTCTTGTGTTGTTTCCTCCAGGCTCTCTGTTTTCCCCATCAACCCCAGAGCTGAAGATGGGTCCTGGGGCACTGCACTGCTTCTGACAGGTTGCCCCAGCTTGTTTCATTACTCTGTGAAAAGTAAAGTTAATGCGACATAAAAAGCCAGAAAATACAACACTTTGCATCTGGGTTTATTTTTAGGTGTACAGATTTAAAGGACTTTGCGCTATTTTATGATAACCAGAAAAGTTACAGTTATATAGGCCCGTTAAATCACATAGGACAACAAACAAATAGGAGATATACTCAATAAAAAACAATTAACACTATTTTTAGAACCAATTATCACTTTTTGACAAATCCATTAAAAAAAGGCTGAAAAACCACCAAAAACATTTACTTGTTTCTATTGGCTTTTGTAATACTGAAGTCGATTTTGACAGCCTCGCATGAGAAGTGTTGCTGGTTTGGGCTACACTTGTCTCCAATAGAAATCCCACATAAACGCTTTGACAGTTTGACCAGTGGCCTGCGTGTATCTGTGTGGTTCATTATTAGTGGGGTCTCTGATGTGCTCTGTGCCCAGTGCTTGCAGCGGGTGGGTTCACGGGCACTGGACCAGAGTCAGTGAGAGCGGTTAATGAGAGAACTGGCACACGCGCATTAGCTGATGGCTCTAAGTCAGTGATCTGCAGCCCGAGCCTCTCTCTGTGGAGCCAAGAACAGCTCACCACAGCTAAATATGGCTGATGAGAGCAAAGACGAAACAAGATGGATGAGAGGGGCAATGGAAGAGAATCAAGAGTCTGAGAGATGCATCTTAGTGGCACATTTTTTGTGGTGTGGTATGTTAAAGGTGCATCACCTGCTTGTTTCTTTGGAATGTTCCACAGTATGACATTAAACAGCTATATTAAATTCTATACCTAGAAAAAACAGGCATTCTGACTGTGAGCTGGGTTGCCTCTCCACAGATCTGACCTGTAACTTGGTCTGGTTTGGTCTCCATGACGACAGAATGATATCAGCTGTAAAGTCCCCCTGGATTCTACACTTTATGAAACTAAGTTAGTTAATCTATATACATATAAATTAAAAAAAATATATATATTTTTTTCATTCTATATATTGTATTAATTACACACACAAGTTACGGTATATCTCAACACATTTGTTCATGTTGAGCATTAGTAAGTATTCTGATTTGGAAAGGATGAGCACCCTGCTTTTATCTTCTGTTGCATGACATGACACCTGACATGAGTTGATTATGTTCATGGCAAGCAGGTAAAGAAATAATTAATATTTCTTCCCATATTGGTAAGATGCTATAGGACAGGGGGAACAAGAAAAAAATATTTAAAATATGATTTCATAGTAATCTGCGAGAATCTCCAGAATTTTGGACATAAGACCTCATTTCCTAGTGAGCCAGAGTGTCGGAGACGTGTGGAGACACTTTTTAAAATGTTCCATCCTTGGCGGCGGCGGACTGACATCACCTAGCACCTATTTTACAGGCAAAGTAAAATTCCGCTGCTGCTCAGAAAAAAGTCCCTCAACATGTGACGATTCATGCGATGCAAGGTTAGAATAATGTTTGAAATAAATCTATCAACACAGACATTTACATTGACCGTCTGGCCTAATAATAGATTTGCTTCAGCTGTTTTGTGGAGTGGGTAAGACTGTTTTTAGTGGCAGGCTAACTATGGCCATTGACATGCACTAGCCTAGCACCAGCGACCTCTGCAAATACAAGGACTGGATGGAATATTTTAAAAAGTGTCTCCACACGTCTCCAACTCTCTGGCTCACCAGGAAATGAGGTCCTAATTCCGCACTGTCCATTTAATATTATACTGTGAAACATTCCACGCAAAACAATAACATCACCATGGAGAAAAGGATTTGATGGACCCCAGAAAAGTTACACAATGTACCATTAAGTTTAAAGGTCTTATTAAAGGTCCATTATGGAACATTTCTAATGGAGGGTCCGCCATCTACTTGTCACTATTGAAATGTTATTGCCTTACCTAGAATATTTCAGTGTATTGCCTTAAACTTAACTTGAACTGTTCTATAACAGATTGATTGGCCATGGAGATGTTATTGCTTTGCCTAGAATATTCCACAGTATTGCTTTAAACCTATCTTTCATTTATTTGGTTACAGGTTGATTTCATTGCTCAAAAATACCTTGAAAAACATGCATTCTTCCTCTGAAGCTTGCCTCTCCATGGACCTGTCCTTTAACCCGGCCTTGTAAAATCACCTGCTTGTCTCCATGGAGAGAGTTAAGTTTAATGTCACAGATTTAGCTGGCAGACCCCCTACTGAAAAAGTGACATGCAAGCTAAATCTGCTTTTTAAAATGGTATTAAGTTATCAAAAATATAGCTGTGTTTTATTCCATTCACATTTTTGAGTAACCCTTCATATATTTAATCGTCATCTCTCTTTTTTAGATTCTCAGCATGAAATGGCCTGAATATTGTGGTACAATCTCCAAACTGTTAGTTGTGGAAATGGACCTCTCAGCTCATGGCACTGAACCAGAGCATGTGTGTTACAACCAAGCCCCTGAGCCATTCCGTACAAGCAATAAAGATCACAGGCAAAAATACAATCCGCTATCACCACTGCCATATACTTATAAATATAATTTGCTAAGCATCGGAAGCTTTAATAAATTACATTATCTTAAACTAATATTCAAACACATGAATAATCCCACATTAGAGACACTAAGTACATTTACTCTGAGACAAACAAGCAGCAGAGTCACCAGAAGCTCCTCCAGTAATAACTGTACAATCCTACAGCGCAGAATTACATTTGGACAGTCAGCTTTTTTCATATCAGTATTATAAACTATAGAACTCAACTCACCCCTCAACTCAAGTGCATAAAGAGCTTCAGCTCTTCAAGTCCTGGTTAAAAACAAACTAAAGTTGTACCCACCTGTAAATATGTGTATGTGAAAGTGTATTAAAATGTGGGAATGTCTGAAATGTGAAATTACACTGTTGTAAAAATGCGTTTCAAGATTGTGCTTTTATTTATTGTAGGGAAAAGTCCAACCATGAACAAACAGGAGTTGAGAATTAGTACTAACTATACACTCTCTATGCATCGTATCAGCTGCATGCTCTGCCTATGACTATGTATGACTGCACTGTCCCTGACAAATCAATAACTTGGCTCGACATTAAACGGTTGTCTGCTGGCCCCGGGCAACGAAAAGTTTTGTCCGGGCAAGTCCTCTCGTCTGCCTATTTGCCCGAGCGGGCAAGTGAAAATGAAGCCACACAAATCTAATCTAAATCCCCCAATAATAATATTAACTATTAATTTGGTTGAAAAACGAAGCGACGGGTTGTCTGCTCAGAACGCTTTTTTTTTTTTTTTTTTTTTTTTCGTGAAAAGAACAGAAAAGTCCAACGTTGTTGACTGCCGCGAAAAACGGCCGCGATGCTCACTTCATGCGCTCTGCTGTGCGCATCACCATGTTTTGTCTTTCCCACTGACTGTAAGGCAGCCTAAATAAAAAGGATGTAGTATTACTCTGCCTCTTGCTCCGCAATCTGTGCCCAGTCAATCAAAAATGTCCCATAGTGCGGACCGCGCCACTCCACCCCTTTTTTCTGTCTGTCACTCTAGCATCACAGCTCCAGGAAGCTTCATTACGCATCGGAACAAAGAGCGAACTCAGGGCTAAACCCAACTCCAAAAATTGGCGATATATTTATTAGGCCTACTCAGTAATCTCAGTAATAGTTAAAAATACATAGGTTATTATTATAGCCCGCGCTTTAGAGAATAACATTCACTCGGGCGGTACCGGGGCGTCTCCAAGCGTCCCGTGCGCTCTGTGAGCGGGGCGTGTGTCACCGGGACCCCGCGCGGCTCCACATTAAACCCGCCCCTCTACTCCGGTCCTCATGAAGCCCTGTACGTGCGCACTCCCTCTGCCACCTCGTACTGAGATCCATTCATACAGAACAGTCCTACCTGTGCACCTCACGGCTCTGCGTCACTCCGTGCCTTTCCCCTCTCTCCAGTGCCTCGCGCGTTAATCCCATGTTTTCTTAACGCATTACGCATCCAAACTAAGTCCACTGTATCCTGCAGAGGACAGAGATATGTAGTAGTTTTCTTCATAAGTGCGCAAAGTGTATAGTTCCAGTTTATATTTTTATGCCTCAGGTTGCCCTGGGTCTGACAACCTGAGGCACGTTGTGTTTCAACTCTTAGATTTCTGAATAGATACAAGAGAAAACTACTTAATGAGAAGACCAACGATAGTCGTTTTCATCTCGTATACATACAAATTTGGACACACTTTTTCATTTATGCTTCTTTTTTTCCTCCATATTTACACTGTGGAGTGTTGTATGAAATGATTTAAACTTGTTTTATATGTTTGAGATTCTGCCCTGCCCTCTGAATCCATGTAGTCATTGTGGTCATGTTATGTTGGTATTCATATAAAAAAAAAAGAAATAAAAAAAAAAAAAAAAAAAGTTTTTATAGACCTATGCTATTGTTCTAGTCAAGACCAGCATTAATCGAGGCCAAAATCTGTCCGGGACCTCAGAGTCCCGAGATCAGGACTAGACCAAAACCTCTGAGGGTCGAGACAGAGACAAGACTGAGACCATGGCCCATCAAGACCAAATCAAGACCATCTTTGTAATTTTTGATATTTATTTGTATTTTACAGTTATTTTAGCACATATATATCAATATTTTTTTGAAATCCATCTCCATCTGATAAATGTGAATTTAACTTAAATTAATCCAAGCAAACTGTACTGCACTGAACACCTTTTTTTTGGACTCTCATCCACAGTTTGATAACGCCTTCTTTAAGAGAACTTCCATTGGCATTTTACACAAAACTGCTTCCAAGTGAATAAAGCTGGTAGGATTTTTAAACCTGTTTTGTCAAGTGTCTAACTGGAGTTACATTCTCTCACTGGTTTTGCAGTGGGATTTAAGCCTCTGCACATTAATCAAACGCACATCATTACAAATACAGATGCATTTTGAGCACTTTTATTAGGCAAACTTCAACCACATGTAGCAGTAGTCCCGCTTTGTGCCAACAATGTAACATAAATTTGGATTAGTTTTTGCTTCGCATTTTGTATTACTCTTCTAATCTGTGGGCATTGAGGAGGAAGCCTGTTTGTGTTATATGCAGGGAGGAGTGAGGGGTGAAAAGGTAAGGAGCAGCTGTGATTGAGCTGTGCCACACTGCTTATTCTTCCCTTCTGCATCTAAAAGACCAGCTCACCCAGAAACTAAAAAACTCCAAGCAGGAGATGGAGCAGCTGAAGGTGCAACACCAGGATGAGCTCAGTGCTCTACAGAGGGAGAGGGTTATGGTTAGGGCTAGTGTTCTCCTCAGTGCTGAGGAGAACAAGAGAGCCCTGCTGCAGGACAAGATCCGGGAGCTTTCTGAGGCTCTGACCTCTTCAGAACAGACTAACGCTGCTCTGAAGAGACAGAACCAGGAGCTCCAGGATAAGATTATGACCGAGGAGGAATGCAGGGAGAACATCAATCGAAAGAAGAGGAGAGGATGGTTCTAACGGTTCTTCCATTGCACTTAGACCACCTGGAGAATTGAATGTACTTTGAGAACTAAAAAGTTCTCATCATCCATTCAGTTGAACTGAAAATGGTTTGATGGAACAATTAGCTCACGTATGAATTCTTAAATTTGTATTGGAGCTAAGTCTAAATGTTTTCCATTCTTACCTTTTCATTAATGTTTATTGTTATTAATAGTTATTTATTTATTTGTAATTTGTTTATTGTTATTAATTGTTTTTTTGTTATTTATTTGTTTGTTTATTGTTATTGTTATTAATGTATTCATATAAAATATCACTCCCCCGAACTGCCACCTTACCGTGGTGGGGGAGTTTGTACCCGAATGATCCTAGGAGCTATGTTGCCCGGGGCATTACGCCCCTGGTAGGGTCTCCCATGGCAAACAGGTCCTGGTGACGGGGCAGACTAAGAGCAGTTCACAGCACCCTTCTGAACTTAGAAATATCAAGGACCGTGACGTTGCCCGGTATGGAGCAGCCGGGGCCCCACCCTGGAGCCAGGCCTGGGGTTGGGGCTCGAATGCGAGTGCATAAGTAAGTAAAATAAAATACTAACACAATACGCTTCCATGACAGCTTCTTCCCCGCCACAGTCACAACAATGGCCAAAGTAAAGTACTGATTATTACCGACTTTTTTTTTTTTTTTTTTTTAATGAGCTTCCTCATCAGTATTATGTGTAATAAACAGTATTTATTATGAACAGGGGTCTGCCTCACTGCTGGTATCGGTCCTATTCAAATCATGTCTTTAATGTGGATTTTTTAATTGAAAGTACTACGTTAAGACGGCAGCCCAAAGTGGCCCAAATCAGATTTTTTTGCCCCTATGCAACCTGTATCTGATCTTTTAATGACAGTCTGAAAATCACAGAAATGTGACCCAGGCCACTTGGATATGTGCTCTTAAAACAGATACATATCTGATCTTTTGACATGTGACTTCAGTCTGAACGGCCAGGTCACATTCATCCCACCTACACGTCAAGCTCGGAGTCTTGTCAATGGAGGGAAAGCGAGGTTAGTGAGTTCATTCATATTTGGGGGATCACTGTATTCAGGCCAAATTGGAGAGGTCTTATTGGAACTGGGCGTTTTTTGACATGATTGCCAAAGAAATGTGCGAGCGCGGCTACAGGCTGTCCTGACTTCAATGTCAACAAACAATAAAGAGCCTGCGAGCCAAAAACAAGGAGGCTAAAGACTCAAACAAACTTTTGGGAGACAAGCTCAGCGTTTAGGCTACTTCCATATACACGGAGCACACTTGCTGCGTATGACATTGTTGTGTCCTCCAGTGCACATGCGGGACACTTTTGGGGTGTTTAAAGTTTACATACAAGTAGCATTTAATTGGAAATGTGAAAAATCTCGCAAAAAAATTGGATTTCACAAAAAAAATCTGAATTGAGCATTAAGCCCTGCAGTCTGAACAAAGCCTATGTTGTTTTTTTTACCTTAAATGCACTTTTCACCTGTTTTTACTTGAAAGTCCGAGAGCCTCGTGCACACAAATGGCAAATAAACTTCTTGATTTTTGAATCATATTTCTGCTATTTATCCCCAGTTTTCCCTTATACTGTCTGTCTGCGTGAGCGCCCCCTGCTGCTCGCTCTCTGTAACGCTGTGACCTTGCAGATTGCGGTTAATTGAAACAGGTGCTCTCCTCTCTCCGTGTTCTATCTGTGTGGCAGCGGGAGGCGGACCACTGCTGCTCCTGACAGCCCGCCTAAAGAACAGCGCATTTAAAAGCAGTGAAAAAGACATTTACCTTCTGCTTTCTCACTGCCCAGATTAACACAGAAAAGTGCACGGTCAGAATTAAAGAACCGGGAACAATTTAAAGGTGCACAATGTAACTTTTCTGCTTGTCTCAGGGAAACTGTATTGCTTTGTATAGAATGTTCCTCAGTAAGGCATTATAATTTCATGCATTTATGTGTTCATTTTGAGCAGGTCTATAAGTTAAAGGGGCATTGTGTAACTTTTCTGGTGGAAGGTCAGATCGGTCAGAGGTATTAAACCATGTGTAACTGAATAAATGCAAGGTTGAGCTTTTTAATGTCATACTGTGGAACATTCTAGGCAGAGCAATGACATATTATCCATAGAAACAAGCAGGTGACGGACCCTCCATCAGAAAAGTTACACAATGAAACTTGAATACATGTATCCATAACACTATATGTACATTTCACATATATATTTTCTTATTTAATCTCGAACAGGAGTGAGAGGAAGAAAACAGCATTCTGCATATTACATTTAAAAGGTGTTCCTGCACAAAAAATGCATTGAAAAGCATGAATTCCTACTTGGGGCCATGTCACATCGCCACAGATCTGACCTGTAACTTTGCCCGATGGCTTGTCTCCATGGAAATAGAAGTTAAGTCACCATGCAGTTGATCATCACAGGCAAAGCGACAACATCTCTGTGGAGACAACAGTTACATAATAATAACAAATTTGTGTTGTAATGTACTTGTAACATACTTGGAGTTGTGTTTAGTTTCAGTCACATATTTGAGTAACCCTTTATTAGTCTGTCTACATCACCAAAGCTCAAAATGCTCTGTTCCACCTCGTGATGGAGCAGTAGTTTTAAATGCTACCTTTGAGTTCTAATGGAAATCAGCTGGAAAGTCCCACTGAAGGTCCCCAAGCTGTAAAGTCCCCCTTAATTGTATCCTTTATGAAACTAAGTTAATCTGTATACAAATTAAAAAAATAAAATAAAATCTGAAATTGTTGTGGCGCTCTCTCAAAAAATGTTATCTTACATATTTCAATGAAATACATCGTTAAGACCTTCCTAAAAGTGATTCTGAATGATTTTTTAACTAATTGTGTAGCTTTCTAAGTTCCTTATGTTGCGTTACTTAAATTATGTTCATGGCAGCAGGTATGGAAATAATTATTTCTTCCCAAATCAACAGTTACAGATGCTATACACAAGAAAAAAATATGCAAAATATGATTTCATAGTAAACTTCTGCAAGCAAATGAGGATTATACTGATGTGTGTAAAATGTGTGTGTGCCCCTTCCAAAAGATCGGTAAAATGACTTAAACAAGGCCCAACATTTGGCCTCACTACATTCACATTTCATTTTATTATGATATAGAATGCTGATTTTCTAACTCAATATGTCAAAGGCCCAGCGAGAATGTCTCCCCTCTCCCATCACAGCAGTTACCAGTGTTCCGTCCAAGAGAAGGGGGCACCCGGAGGGAGGAGGGGGACGTTCCCGCTGAGAGAATGGAACTCTGGAGCTGGGACTTTCAAGCCAAGGGATGCACGAGCTGGTATTCGTTCTAACTCTAAATCCAGGTCTGAAATCATCCAAATGATTCTAGTGAAAGTGTAGAGTTTAAAAACACAGTGGAGCTCTTCCTGTATCACCACATCATCAGTTTGAGAGAAGAACTCAGTCTAAATATGCATGGCTTGTGTAATCTACAAGCAAATTGAAACGAAACACAACTCCAGGTGTGTTTTTAATGAGGAAACAACTTGATGGCATATGGTTTCAGACAATCACTTCCCTCCTGATTTGAAGGACTTTGCCCATTCAAAAGATGATATTTTTATTTTATTTACTTCATAGCTATGACCATGGAGGACAGTTGCCATAGAAACCCATGAACAGCCAAAACGATGAAAAAAAGTGTACACTATATATAGTTCTAACAACCGGAGCTCTGACACATTGTTTGGGTTACACATTTAAATTAGACGATATACAAATATGAACTGACTTAATGTGTTTCCCCGACTCACGGAGGCACCACTCTTGCATTTTATAGTATATTGTTTCTTATTTATCGACCCATATCCTATCTACCGCAGTAATTGTACCTTTTAAAATGTATCCTCGGATGCCCTCTCCGCACGCAGCTACTTATCCACGGCTATAATGCAAAATCAATCCAAGCACGATAATATAAGGCCCAAAGGAACGACTCTGACATCCACACATCTATATATCTAACCAACGCAATGACCTATATGAGAATGCAGATAGGGCCACCATACTGACTGTGTTATTACTCAGTCTTCCATGCGTAAAGTCTCCCCCCCCCCTTCCTCCTCGCGCTTTGTCCAACTGGGCCAATCAGGGCCGAGAGGGATAACGAATTACATAACCACAACTTAGAAATAAACGCTGCCCAAATGACTCTGTGTGGCCTCAACTACGGAGACAATTAGAAAAGAAGAAAAACAAGTGAGAAGAGACAGAACATGCTCGAAGAAATATGCTTGAGTACCTATTTTGATTGACTGGTAGTAGGGGTGTAACGATATAAGATAAGATAAGATAAGATATGTCTTTATTAGTCCCACAGTGGGGAAATTTCAGTGTTGCAACGCACTATTTCAGAACAGCAGGAAAAGGTAATACAGATAATAAATAATAGCTTAAAAATAATTTTAAAATAGACTTAAAAATAATTGCACATGGTTATGATTGACTGGTACATGTTCAGTGTTAACAGTGTTTGTTGTAAAGTCTGACAGCAGCAGAAAGGAAAGACCTGCGAAACCTCTCCTTCACACAGCGAGGGGGAATCAGTCTGTCACTGAAGCTGCTCTCCAGAGCAGACAGAGCCTCCTGCAGGGGGTGAGACTCATGGCCCAGCATAGAGATGACCTTAGCCAGGACCCTCCTGTCCCCCACCTCCTGCACTGAGTCCAGAGGACAGCCCAGGACAGAGCTGGACTTCTTGATGACCTTGTCCAGCTTCTTCCTCTCCCTCTCTGTGATGCTGCTGCTCCAGCAGACCACACCGTACAGGATGGCTGATGCCACCACAGAGTCATAAAAGGACTTCAGGAGTGGCCCCCCCACTCCAAAAGACCTGAGTCTCCTCAGGAGATAGAGCCTGCTCTGGCCCTTCCTGTACAGTGCGTCTGTGTTGTGAGTCCAGTCCAGTTTATTGTTCACATGAACACCCAGGTACTTATATGAGTCCACTCTCTCAATGTCCCTTCCCTGGATGTTCACTGAGAGGGTAGTAGAGTGACGTCTGCGGAAGTCCACCACCATCTCCTTGGTCTTCCCTGCATTGATGACATATCCAAGTCTCACGATACGATATTGTGACGGTATGGATCTCACAGTACGATATTTATTGCAATATCGAGGGAAAGCTCATGATATGGTCGGGAGGCTCACGATATCACGATATTATACATAATAACAAGACTGAAGTTACAAAATGCTTTGACCAGTCATTTGGTAAAACATTTATTGTCATATTCTAGGGATGTAACGATATCCAAATCTCTCGGTACAATATTATCACGACATGCATATTTATTGCGATATTTTGAAGATGATTAAAAATGGGACACTTTTTTGCTTTTAACATACCATAACAAGATTTTTGTGTGAATTATTTCCATCATAACCCCAAGAATTCAAGTAAAAACATATTTTTTCATGTTGTCTGTGTTGAAATGAATCATGGGATATGTAGTTCTCTATGTTTATTAACTGTTGCTACTATAAAACCATGCAGTTAAGAAAAGAAACTTGTTATTCGATATATTGCGACAGTCCACGATATTATTGTGAGACTTCTGACAATACGATATCACGATATTTCAGTTATTGTTACATCCCTAATTGATAGCATTATTGATTCCAAGGTCAATGGTAATGATTATATGAGGTGTAAGATAAAGATTAAATAAGCTTGTGATTAGAAATGCTGCTTGTAACTGTTTTAGACTGATTCTGCAGATCTTTCTCCACACGACTCTGGATATTGCATATTCAAGTGCTGTTGTAACGACTCACAAACAAGTTAAATTGCCAGCAGACTGCAGTTTTGCGAAACACAGCACACTTTGAGTAAACAACTTTATAACATTGTAAGCTGACTTTTGCATAATACTCACTTTTCACTTAAGAGGCTGAAGCAGGTATCATAATTCAGCAGTCTCAGCACTTGATCATGATGTTTTGGAGTGTTTTTATTTTTTTTGGTGGGGGGCTTAAGAGGTGCGTTGTGTAACTTTTTGGTCGAGGGTCCGTCACCTTCTTGCTTTTATGGATATGTCACTGCTCTGCCTGGAATGTTCCACAATATGGCATTAAATTGTTCTACTTTACATTTGGTAAATTATAAGTGGTTTTATAGCTCAAAAAAATTAATAAAAAATTGAAAAACAGGCATTCTGGCTGTGAGTTGCCTCTCACACATGTCAAAGTAGTATGAAAGCGTGATTCTTAAAAGGGCCTGTTCATGTGGCATAAGTATTCCTTCCTGATTTGAAGGATTTATCATGGCAGTGGTTCAAATCGAAATGATACTTTGAAAAATCTTTTGAATTGAGAAAGATCTTCATGAAATAGGGAAGGGATCATTTGCCTGAAGGTCAATGCCGGAATGACTGGATGGGAGGGGTCTGCTGTGATTTGTCATTGGTAGAGATGATGTAACTTTTCGTATGGGGGTCCATCAACTGCTTGTTACTATGGAAACATAATTGCTCTGCCTGGAATGTTCCACAGTGTGACATTAAACAGCTTTACCTTACATTTATTCAATTACAGGTGGATTTACAGCTCAAAAATGCCTAGAATAACATGCATTCCGACTGTGTGCGGGGTTGCCTCTCCAGAGATCTGACCTGTAACTTGGTCATGTTTGTTCTCCATGAAGATAGAAATGTTTAATGCCATACTGTGAAACATTCCAGAAAAAGCAACAACATCTCCATGGAGAAAATTCCAGACAAAGCAATAACCTCCACTGACAAAACGCTAGGAAAGGAAAGTTAGAGAATTATCACAGGGTTCAACCTGAGGAAGCTGCATTCTCTGCGGGAGGAACAAGTGTTGAGCAAAGCCAAGTGTCTCCTGGCTCAGCCCCTCCGTCCTCTGGCTCCTGACTTTATCATGATACTTTCAGGGTGTCGGTTTTATGCTCCGGTACAAAAGACTAACCGGTTTTCAAATTCTTTTGTGCCCTCTCTATTAAATTGCTTAAATCTAAAGGCACAGTCTGAATGTTTTGCACTGTAATATGTATATAGTCATTGAGTTTCACTTGTGGTCTGTAATGGACTGACACACTCTGTAGGTTTGTTTGCATGTGAGAAGTGAGAACTGCTCTGAGAACACTGTAAATGAATTGCCTTTTGGGATCAATAAAGTTTTTTGAATTGCCTTATGGGATCAATAAAGTTTTTTTAAATCTGAATCTAGACAATGCACTTTTAAAACTACAATATGTAACTTTCTGAATAGTCATCACCATGAAAACAGAAAGTTAAAACCATACTTCGGAACATTACATTGAGATGGATACATTTTTATGTCATATTTAATTTCCAGGAAAACAACAATCAGGTTTGTAGAGATGCGTGTTTTTCAGCGTAATAAACCAAAAAAACGAAAAAAAAAAAAACAACCAAAAAAACACATGCTTTTTGGTCTATTCTTTGGCTAAAAATGTATATACTGTAGCTTTAAAGGTGCATTGTGTAACTTTTCTGGTAGACAGTCTGTCAAATGCTTTCTTCCTCTGTTATTGCTTTGTCTGGAATGTTTCACAGCATGGTATTAAACCTTTATATCTACATACCGTCATGGAGACCAAGCCAAAAAAAGTTACAGGTCAGAACTATGGAGAGGCGACCCCACCCGCAGTCAGAATGCCTGTTTTTCAAGGTGTTTTAGAGCAATAAAACCACTTGTAATTTAACAAATGTAGTTATTATCTATGTCATATTGTGGAAGATTCTAAGCACAGAAATGGCATATGCATAAAAACAAAATGGTGACGGACCTCCAATTGGAAAGTTACACAGTGCACCTTTAAGGAAAAAACATTATGCATAATTTATGAACATTACCATAAGCGAGCTGACCATGTGGGACTCATCTGAACCCTTTTAACTTCTTTGAAGGTTATGTAACAACATTGTCTCTCTCTTGCTGCAATATTTAATGCCGTTTACTTCAAACTCCAGCACTGTGTTTACTGCCTTTGGAACATTTACTGAACTGACACAGGGCTCACACACAGATCGTGAGGTGAATTTGTGTGTGTGTGTGTGTGTGTGTGTTCACTTGGTTTAAGGGTGCATTATGTAACTTTTTGGTTGGGGGTCTGTCACCTGCATGTTTGATATCTCATTGCTCTGCCTAGGATATTCCACAGTATGATATTAAACACCTCTACTTTGCATTTATTAAATTACAGGTGGTTTTATAGCTCAAAAATACCTAGAAAAACATTCATTCTGACTCTGAGCGGAGTTTGGTCTTGGTGAAGATAGAAAGGGTTCATGCCAGACAGTGAAACATTACAGACAAAACAATAACATCACCATGAAGAAGAAAAGCATTCAACAGACCCTCCACTATAAAAGTTACACAAAGCACCAGGACAAGTCAGGAAGGTTGTGCAGAAGAATTATAACTGTAATACACTCAAAGATCCTTTACATTGCATTATTTATTCATTCTACACTTAGTAATGCTACGACACTTCTGTAGCCACAACTGCCCTGGGGCAGACAATTGAAAAGCAGTCTGACTCACTCATCCATATAAAACATTCTTGTGTGTTGAAGTGTGATATGGTCCGAGCAGGAGAGCTTGTATCATCAGTTTGGTTTTGTTTCATTCAAACATGTTTAAAGCACAAACCCTGCATATTGAGGCTTCTCTAGTCTGAGTTCTCTCAAACAGAAAACACTGTTCCACCTTGTGATGTCATGTGGTAATCTAAGGATGTAACAATAACCGAAATATCATATTGCATCGTCACAAGTCTCACAGTAATATAGTGGTCCATCACAATATATCAGATTACATGTTCCTTTGTTTAAATGCATGGTTTTATAGTAGCAACAACTAATAAACATAGGGAACTACATATCCCATGATTCATTTCAGCTCAAACAACATAAAGAAATATGTTTTTTTACTTGAATTCTTGGGATTATGATGGAAATAATTCACACCAAAATTTTGTCAAGGTATTTTCAAAGGAAAAAACATGTCCTATCTACAATTATATCATCCTCTCCAAAATATCTCAATAAATATCGTACCACGAAATGCATATCGTGATAATATTATACCAAAAGATTTGAATATTGTTACTTCCCTAGTGATAACACAGGAAGTGCTCCACTGTGTTTTTAAACTCCATACACCTCCCACTAGAATCATCCCTATGATTTCTTTAGTGGAATTGCCAAATTCTACTGAACAAAACGTAAAAGGAGCTTTTAATTTGAAAACTACTGCCATTACATCACAAGGTAAAACAGATCATGTTGAGCTTTGGAGATGTAGACAGACTAAGGCCCCATCCACACTGAAACGAATCCACGTATCACCGTATCGGAAATGATCTGTGTCCACACACGTCGTTTCTGTGTCCGCAAGCCTTCCCTATCCACACAGCTTTGAGCATATGTGTTTACACTTTACAGAAACAAAACTTAAAACCACATGGCTAATCTGCATAAACTAAGCACTCAAAACAGCTCGCTATTGTGCACTGATGCGGTTCAGCTTCTGTCAGACTAAAGAGCACGACGACGATATGGGTTCTTTATGTGACAGAGGGGTGTTGTGCTGATGGTGAGTCTGTTCTGTGCTTCTATCACATTGGAGATGGTTCATGTTAAACCTTTCAGAAATGATACGCCTGCAGGTCATACACATATAGACTGTATATATGAATATATGCTAGCCTCTTAGCGTTTGGCTGTGAATTAGCTACTTCGCGGTGCAGAGACCTACATCAGCGTTTCATCGTATCAGTGTTTTCAGGTGTCCACACAGTGCCGGATCAGATTCGTACTCAGATGAATTCGTGGGAGCTGGCAGCACCAGAATGTTCCATCTCTGGGGCCGTTTTCAATCGGATTAGTGTGGACGAACATCCGCAACGAAAAAGACTCAAATACGCACTAGTGTGAATGGGGCCTAATATAAAGGTTTACTCAAAGATATCCAAACGAAACAAAACTCAACTTTATATGTTTGTGATGAGGTAACAACATTCTAACTCACAACAGTCAGCCTTGAGTTGCGTAATATGGGACCTTTAGAGTAATTGTAAGTATAAGTTTAGTTTTAAAGAAATTAAAAGTTGAGTTTATATGAGTGTTTTTATTAAGTGTGTGTATTATGCATGTGTGCTTCATCTCCACCACTAGGCTAAGGCAGTTGAGCGCACCGTAATCACATTTTGAGTAGCACCTATTCTTTTATATGTCTGAAGTCGGGAGCACAAAGAGATCCTTGATTAAAAATACAGCTTCTAATACGACTCTTCCATCGCCTAAAGCCCCTATGCGTGAGCTGTATCCACTCTCCTTTAGATTAACAAACAGCTCAGCACTTCATTCCCCCTATGTATGTATTTTTGAATGAATATTTTAACCTTACCCACTGTATTAATCATAACATGAAAACCCTCACAGCCATGTTCCAATGTAGAGTATGCAGAGATGTATTCAAACGAACGCAAAAAAAAAAAACGAAAAAAGAGGGAGAGGAGGGGGCGGTTTGAAGAATGAAAAGGAAATGATCCGAGGATAGATGAAATATGGACCTGCAGAATGAAAGGCTCGTGTGCGGATAAGGTAAGATAAAGGAGAGAGGAGACGAGAAGAGGAGGAGAGGAAATGAACTCCTCGGAAACAAAATGTACTCATGTAAAGCAGGCAGAAATCACACACATGTCAAAGTAGTATGAAAGCGTGATTCTTAAAAGGGCCTATTCATGTGGCATAAGTATTCCTTCCTGATTTGAAGGATTTATCATGGCAGTGGTTTCAAAATGATACTTTGAAAAATCTTTTGAATTGAGAAAGATTTTCATGAAATTGGGAAGGGATCATTTGCCTGAGGGTCAATGCCGGAATGACTGGATGGGAGGGGTCTGCTGTGACCGCTCATTCGTTTGGGGGTCCGTTAATTGCTTGTTACTATGGATACAGGTCATTGCTCTGCTTGGAATGTTTCACAGTACGACATTAAACAGCTCTACCTTTCATTTATTCAATTACAGGTGGTTTTACAGCTCAAAAATACCTAGAAATGCAGGCATTCTGACTGTGAGCGGGGTTGCCCCTCCACAAATCTGATCTGTAACTTGGTCTGGTTTGGTCTCCATGAAGATAGAAACATTTAATAGTATACTGTGAAACGTTACAGACAAAGCAATAATAAGTATTTGCTGGGCACACGGATTGGTCAGTGACTAGCCTTATCTCAGCATGCATCATAAAATAAAACATAAAAATGTCAAAAAGCATAACATTTATAGCTAGAGATGCTAACACAGTCATTAATTTTGAAGGCATTGAAAAACATATTTGATTTTGAACATAAACTAGCATTTAGTATCTTTGTACAAATCTGTTCAAATATCACAGGATGCTACCTACATTATTACTGTCTTGCAGCGTTCCAGTTTTGGCCTTGTGAGACCATCCCTGCCAGACCCCCACTCCTGCCATGTCAACACAAACACACAAGACCCAAAATGAAGTCATTTGTTTTGGAGTAACTCTTCACAGGCAGCTACAAGACTTGGAAAAGGTTTAGAGAAGACCGACCTGAAAATAAGAATTACTTTTATTCATAACCAAGCATAGACTGTGTGTGTGTATATATATATATATATATATATATATATATATATATATATATATATATATGGAACTGTTCATGGGTAGGACTGGGCATCATTAAAAAGTTGCCGATACAATACCTAGGCCACGATATGATACGCATCTCGATTCAGTGAGCTTTCGGTTCGATGTGATTTGATACAATATATTTCAAATCAATTCAATACAGTTCAATTAAAAAGCGTCTGTATTTTTTTGAGGAGAGTCAAGGCTGCTGGACTAGGCCTCCTGCTCTCATGTCTTTTTATCGATGTGGAGTGGAAAGTGTGTTGACCCAGTCCATCACAGTGTGGTACGGCCACTGCTCAGCCCAGGACAGGAAAGCTCTACAGCGTGTGGTCAGAGTAGCAGAGAAGATCACTGGATGTGACTTTACACCCATCTGTGACATTTATGAGGAGCGTTGTAGAAGACGGGCCTCCAGGATCATGGGGGACCCTTCACACCCCTCGCACCATCTGTTTGTTCCTCTGCCTTCTGGGAGGAGACTGAGGAGCATTAAAGCTAGAACTTCTCGGCTGAAGTTCAGCTTCTTTCCTGAGGCTGTCAGACTTTTGAACAGTGCACACTGACTTCCTGCTTTGGTTGCCTCTCTCTCTATCTTGCCACGTTTACTACTTGTTCATTGGAACTGCTAAATGTTGTTGTTTTAAATGTATTTATTTTTTAACATTGCTTATTATTGTTTATCTCTTTCTGGATCACTGGGCCTCGGGGAGCACATTTCGTTCTGTCATGTGTTTCTCTCACATGTTTGAATGACAAAATAAAGAACCTTGAACCTTGAACCTTGAAAAAATAAAAGCTAAATCATGGCTGTGATACGAAAAGTCTTTGTTAAACCACTTTTTGTGCAAAGTTCATATGAAACACACCCATTTTACTCATCAAAACAGTGAAAATGTGTTGCATAAACGAGTTTCCTTCCTCTAAACAAGCAACAAAACTCTGTAACAAAATAATTTAGTAAAATATACCAAAAAATACTCTTGGCGATATATCGATACAGCAGCCCATGATATTGATACTCTCTCATCACAGTAAATGATAAGATATATCGACATTTTGATATTTTGCACACCCCTATTCATGGGGGCGCTTCCGGCTCCATCGACTCTGGATCCAGTTGACTCTACAAAAGAGGGGTGAAAAATTCTCACCCCTTTTTCTGTAGCAGCTATTGAGCCTCATCATTTTGATCTTAAAATATTCGCATTAATTCACTCTACATGAGCCTGGTGTTTTTATTTTGCTGTTTTGTCTGTTAATAAATCTGTATTCTTAATATGTAACTCAACTCCAAATGTGCCTCTATAACTGATAGCCTCGTGAGCTTTATTTGACTGGAGCCCAACACTATGGGGGATGCCACACTCTCTTAAGCCTAATTTATGGTCGTGCGTCAAATCGTCTGCATCGACCAACGTGCACCTCAGAAAATTTGCAACTACTCATCAAAACAACACAGACAGCAAGAGAAAGCGACGTACACAATAAGGGCTGTGATTGGTCCTCTCGACGACCAATCTACACACATTTCCCGGTACTCCGCTTTTCCGCTTCATTTTGTATGCACAATTGGAACCCAGCCTCCTAGTGTTGTGGGGGTGAATTACTTCGCAGCGCATAGACTTTGACGCAGACCCATAAGTCAAAAATGACAAGGCGATGGCGGCAGTGTGCACTGAGTCAGCACAGAACTAGCCTTTAGTCCATTTCTGTATACAGTCAACATAACCAACCCAGCCAGCAGAAACAGAGAACTCAAAAACAAACATAAACATCTAAATCAGCTGGTGTATGTTTTTTCTGTTTCCCCTGAAAGAAGAAAACTCTGCATATGCAAACATTATAACTGTGACTAAACATTCAAAAGGTTATTTCAGCAAAATGGGAGCATACACCCACCTCAGACTGACCAATCCTCTCTACTTTTTTGCCTAAAAGATACCAGCAGAAGCACTGTAATTGAACGCACAAGTGTGAATAGCAGATGAAGACATGAGGAGACACTTACATTAACTGCTTCACTAAACCATCAGTGGAGTGTGTTCAGTTCTCTCACTCACAATTCCCCATACGCCCCTCTGGTCTGAAAGGGAACGTGTCCAACTTTTACCCCGTGTAAAGGTGTCTGCGCCGGGCTAGTGCTAGGTGCTTCTGCCTCACTGCAAAACAATACAGCCTCGTTCTAATTAGCTGCTTCATATACACTTTTATGTGCTGTGAAATGAGGTTTTTCAGTAGTTATCACTGCTGGCATTTCTGTTGTTCCAAATTGGTGTCACACGCTATTAATGGCCAGTATGCAGCCAAGGGTGGAATTGACTATTGTATGTGGCTGTGTGGTTGGTTACATCTGTGTAATGCTTACACACTTTGAGCATCTTCATGACCTGCTTGCGTTGCCATTTCGCAATAGATAATTAAAGCTGCACAGTGGAAGTTTCAGGTGTTTTTTTTTTGCCTTCACAAAAACTGCGTATTCCACAGTTTGGGATTAAAAATGTCAAAAGAGACATTCGTGGACTTGTTAGATTAAAATTAGCCAAATGCTTTGGGGTGGTTAACATGTTAGCAGAAGTATCATATTTTCCATACTATTGGGCGCTCTGGATTATAAGACACACTGTCATAGAATGGTCTATTTTCAAACTTTTTTCACAAATAAACTGCACCAGACTTTAAAGGAAACACAACAGTTGGATGGGTCAGTGGGACTTTGTTTGTGGCGTTCACGGTGACTCTGGGGTTTGTTCAGTTGTGGCGTGTAGGGAGGGGGCTGTCTGGGACCAACGGATTGTCGGCGTGTTCGCAGTGACTCAGTTGTTCAACTGTGGCTAGAAGTGGCACATTGCACTCGCTTTTTCAGTTTGTTCCTCCGTTCCATTCCTCGTCCGTGAGGAGTGATCCGAGTGGATTTGTGTATAGGGCGCTCTGGATTGTGGGTCGCGCAATAATTTTTTGATGGGGTTGGAATCTTAAGAGCACGCCCAATAGTGCAGAAAATATAGTAACTTAAAAAAAAAAAAAAACATTTGTAACCCACTAGCCTTATCTCAACTTACACCATGAAATAAAATAAAAATTAAAAAAAACATAACATTTTAGATCTGTTTATAGCAACACAGAGCTACGTGATAACTTCCAACTAAGCATGTAACAATAACTGAAATATCGTGATATGGTATCGTCAAATGTCTCACAGTAATACCGTGGGCTGTCACAATATATCGAATCACAAGTTCCTTTGCTTAAATGCAGTGTTTTACAGCTGATATAGCCAATAAACATCGGGAACTACATATCCCATGATTCATTTCAGCGCAAACAACATGAAGAAATATGTTTTTTCCTGAATTTATGGGATTATGACAGTAATAATTCAAACTAAAGTCTTGTCAGAGTATTTTAAAAGCATCCTATCAGCCTCTCCAAAATATTGCAATAAATACCGTACCGTGAGATGCATATCATGATAATATCGTATCGAGAGATTTGGATATCGTTGCATCCCTACTTCCAGCCATCTAGCACTAACCAAAAAAATCCTAGAATAGAGTTTAGTTGTCAACTGAAAAGCAAGCCTCAAGTGGAGGAGTTCAAGTATCTCGGGGTCTTGTTCACGAGTGAGGGGAGGACGGAACGTGAGATTGACAGGCGGATCGGTGCAGCTTCAGCAGTGATGCGGTCGCTGTATCGGACCGTTGTGGTGAAGAGGGAGCTGAGCCGAAAGGCGAAGCTCTCGATTTACCGGTCAGTCTTCGTTCCTACTCTCACCTATGGTCATGAGCTCTGGGTAGTGACCGAAAGGACGAGATCGCGGATACAAGCGCTCGAAATGAGTTTCCTCCGCAGGGTGGCTGGGCGCTCCCTTAGAGATAGGGTGAGGAGCTCAGTCACACGGGAGGAGCTTGGAGTAGAGCCGCTGCTCCTCCACGTCGAGAGGAGCCAGTTGAGGTGGCTCGGGCATCTGTTCCTGTTGCCTCCTGGACGCCTCCCTCAGGAGGTGTTCCGGGCATGTCCCACCGGGAGGAGGCCCCAGGGAAGACCCAGGACACGCTGGAGGGACTATGTCTCTCGGCTGGCCTGGGAACACCTCGGGGTCCCCCAGGAGGAGCTGGAGGACGTGTCTGGGGTGAGGGAAGTCTGGGAGTCCCTGCTTAGGCTGCTGCCCCCGCGACCCGGCCCCGAATAAGCGGACGAAAATGGATGGATGGATGGAAGATAGATGAGCTTAATGCCATACTGTGGAACATTCCAGACAAACAATAACATTCCAGTGAGGCAGGCAAGTGGCAAAAATAGGCCCTCCACCAAGAAAGTTACACAGTGCACCTTTAACTTTAAGCACTAAAAACAAACGATTCCTATTCCAGTACTGTATATTGCTGAATTTAAGCTCATAAAGTAGAATGGGCTCTTAAACTGTGTCATAAAATTATACATTGCGCGCTTGCAGTTGGCTGTGCTTCGGACCATCTACTTTAAAAATTCAAGATGTCCTCAAGCTGTGTCCAAACTGGGAGCAAATGGTGTTGTTGAAAGTATTAAAATTGATTAAATTAGTGAGCTTGACTTGTTTACCTTCACTGTACTAACTAACATATTGTGATGATTCATTTGGCTGCAACTCCTGACACGAAATTGTACCAATACTTATCTTTAATTTATTTCATCAGGAAATTCAGTGCCGTATTGTGATGATTGTATTGTGACATGATTGTAAAATTTTAGAGATACATGTTCATACTTTTAAAACAGATCCAAATTAGGTTAAATTTAAAGCTACTGTACGTAACTTTAGATTCTTTAACATTGCCATTGTGGGACAAATAAAGGTTCTCTTATATTTTTTACATGTTCTTAGTCACTGGTTAACCATAGACTGAATGTATACTGAACTCCAGGTTAGGAAATCCAAAATAACCTCTATAACCTCCTTTATGTGTCTAAATTCAGAACTGCTTTGAAGGATTGACAGGTCACAAAACCTCATCAGCTCCAGTCTTTTTTCTGAACATTTTGTTGAAATGGAGACCCTGCTATCTCCCATCTCCAATCCTTCAGTCCCTGTCATAACATATTGCTCCGGTAGGACAGTTATGACACAAGTGAGGACATCCTTTTTACAGTCAAGAGACATTTCAGGAGCCGACAAAGTGACATGTAATCCCACACTATTGGTTGCCAGTTTTCATTTTTTTTTAACACAGTATCCTTCAAAATGTACAGTAAGCTGGATAACACAAGGCTACTGACACAGATAGATTTGTATAACAGTAACTTTGGATGCTCGTTCCATAAAGGACCCATATTATGCCATTTTCTGATCTATGTTATAATGTCAAAACATACCTGGAGTTGTTTTATATCATATGTTTACAGACATATTTATCTTGTGATGTCATGTGGTAAGTGTGTTTTTAATACACTAGAGTCCTGGAATTGCCAATCTCTGGAATTGCCAATCTCTGCTCAAGTTGTTAACTTGGAAACTACCACTTCATGACATCACAAGGTGGAACTGAGCATTCTGAGGTTTGGAGATGTAGACAGACTAATAATGCAACATTACAGCAAGCGTGAATGAAACAAAACACAACTCCAAGTATGTTTTGATGAGGTAACAACAATATAACATGTCTTAAAGATAGATCCAAATACAACAATACAGCCTATCAGCCCGTGCGCTCACCTGTGGAGGCGTGCTGGTTTAATAATACATGTAGAACACAAACACTGCTCATTCTCCAGTATTTAGTGTTTTTGTTGACACTGCCTATTTTATTGCTTAAATACATAAAATACCCATCACAATGACAGATGTGTGTAAGTGCACACGCCAAGTCAGAACGCACATGCACATCACAACAACTGAACACAACTACTGTATATGGACACGTGTTAACTTTATGTCAGACTAGGGTGACCAAACGTCCGTTTTTCCCCGGACATGTCCGTATTTTGCGTCATGTCCGGGGCATCCGTTTTTTTTTTTTTTTATAAAGTGATGCAAATGTCCGGGTTTTCAGTACCGTTCATTAAACTGAGCGTCTCTCGTAGCGTCTGTGACTCAGAAGGAGCGAGACACAAACAGTCGGTCAGTCTGCAACATGCCGAAGCACAAATGCGCATTAACAATGACTTGTACAAGAAATTCTCCGTTTTCCGTCCCGGTCGGGACAAGTGGGAGTCCATGTGCACAGGTTGTGAGGTGAGAGTACAGTGGAACCCTTGGGGGTTACGTTCTAAAAATAACAGGCGATAGGTGAAATCCACGAAGTATCAACTTTATATTTTACAATTATTCTATCTGTGTTAAGGCTGTAAAACCCCTCAGCACAAACTTTATACACTTTTCTCAGACAGGTCAGGTGCAACCCTTTTTACTTCCTTCTTAAAACTTGTTGCTGCTGTTGTCATGTTATTTTCCTCCTTCTTTATGTAACAAACTGAAGATTAATTTCTTCCATAATGGAGCCCAACAGCGCAGAGTCCTGCACGGGGCCATTTTTGAAGACCCCCAGTACAACACCGCACCCGCGCAGGACAGGACCGCACCTGCCCGTTATCCCGAGATTATATCAAACTTTATCACTGCCTACGCCAGGGACTGAACCAAGACTAAACCAGGACTGATTCCAGGACTGAAGAGGAGGACTAATCCACGACTGAACTAGGACTAAAACAGGACTAAACCAGGACTAAACCAGAACTGAAACAGGACTCAGTGTCAGGACGGGCTCGGAGGTGACCACAGGAGAAAGGACCGGCTCAGCTCCGCACCTCACGAAGTTAAACGCGGCAATTGCTCGATCGCGCTTTGCGGACAAACTGCTGGGCGTTTTCTCTCTTAAGTCCAAGATTAGTCCTGGTTTAGACCTGGTTTAGTCCTGACCCACCCGTGTGTAATTACTACCTGCCTGTAATACACAATACGCATTCATACGCTGTAAAAAATTGCACAAAAAAAAATCCGAGAACCCCCCCCAAGGTGTCCGGGTTTTCACAAACGGAAATATGGTCACCCTAGGTCAAACTATAAACCAAATTACTGCACATAGAGCGTATAACACTAGCACTTCACTCACCGCTGCTGTCTTCATCCGATGTGTAATCCAACAAGTATAAATCCATGAATCCAACAGTTCATTCCTTCAGTGCTCCATGCGGTCCAAGTGCCCCAGTGTAAACGCTCTTCTGAACATTTCATTACAACTAACTTAGGTAACAAACATAAACTGGTTCTCTTTGGAAAAATAATCCCATTACTGTCCAAAAAGAAAGTCCAATGAAAACATGTTCCACTTTTTTTTCTTTCAAACTCCTTCAGAAAACAAACTTTGACTAGCTCTCTGGCGCCAACTGGTGGATTGTCCAGTCATGACAGGACAGGCCCAGCTCTCAGCCCACAACTGACCTGGGGGCGGGACAATGCAGCAGTGCAGGTGTTTGCCTGTCAGTCAAATGCGGAGGGGCGATCTGATTGGTCAGTTTTTACGCTAGGACAGGACGCTAAGATAGTAAATAAACAACATTGTGATTTAATTAATGTGATGAAATCATTAGTTTTACATTTTGTTGTTGTTGTTGTTGTTGTTGTTGTTGTTGTTGTTGTTGTTGAAATGGTCCTGACAGCACACCACCTTATGTCCTGAACTACTGTAATTTTTTTTTTTTTTTTTCTACATTTTTTTTCTACATCTGCTTCTGTCGCCCTCCCTGTCATAACATATTGCTCTGGTAGGACAGTTTTGACACAAGAGAGTACCTTCTTTTCCAGTCAAGAGACATTTCAGGAGTGGACAAAGTGACATGTAATCGTGCAGTACTGGTTGCCACTTTTGCTTTCCAAACTCAATATCCTTCAAAATGTACCAAAACCCAGATAACACAAGGCTATTGACACAGACAGATTACTATAACACCACCTTTAGATGCTCTTTCTTTCTGCTTAAGTCATCAAATGTGGCGTCAAATTTGCACTCCCGAGCAGGAATACAGCCCACCTGTCACCATGGCAGCAAAGGCTCATGGGAAATAAGCTTGCAAGAATGAGCCCTCCAGTGCAACATAAAAGACATAGGAATAGAAAGACGAGCAAACGAAAAAGCAATGGGACAATGGAGAGGAGATAACCTTTTGGTGGCAGGTGAGCAAATGTTCAAAACAAGAAAATTGAGTTATTGGAACGTACAGATAAGAGGGACACTTAGAAGCTGAATTATGTGCTGTGTTTTCATTGATATGTTTTAAAGGACCCATATTATACTATTTTCTGACCTGTTATACTATTGTTTCCTCATCATAAACATACCTGGAGTTATGTTTTGTTCAATTCACACATGTTCAACACACAAATTCTGCATATTTAGGCTGAGTTCTTCCCTCAAACAGAAAAAACTCCAATGTGCTTGAATGCGTTTTTAAACTCAAACACCTTCACAAGAATAATTTGGATAATTTCAGACCTGGAATTGCTAATCTCTACTGAAAGATAAAAGGTAGCTCTTGAAGGGATAGTTTGGGTTTTTTGACATGAATCTGTATGGCATCCCCGTCAGCACTGTCGTGCATCCACACTGATTTACCCCCGACAGCGTCCGGTGAGCTGAGATCCTGGCCGGTTTTGGTGCTGACAAAAGTAGTCTGTCAAGTTGTGTTGGGGACTGTATAATAAAGCGTTTTGATTCTCAAAACAATATGTGTTCAAAAGAATGATACATTTGCATCACGAAACCTTTGTCAACAAAAAAGTCAGACCTCATAATCACTTGGCACTATTTTCTCTCCGTTCATATCACTGCGCACGGCCGCCAGGTGACAGCCGTGCCTGGTTCACTTTGTTTACGGCTCGGAATGTTAGCGACAACATGTCTGACTACTACATCAACAATGAAGACATCGACGATGAGACTTTACCACAAAGCCAAAGGGAGATCTTTATGAACCCGAATATACTGATGCCGAAATTCGCCAGATGGAGTTAGAACGGGCAGAGAGAGAGAGAAGAGACAGAGAAGTGGGACAAGTTGAAGCTGGAGCCATGAGAGACTGAGTGAGCGACAATCACCATCATATCATTTAGAAACTCGTATACAGCGAACATAGAGCCTATACTGTGACTGGAAGCATGGACGACTAATAGAAACATGGAATCATCCACACGTCCACGTAGTTGCTGACAATAATAATAACAGTCAACATATAACATAATGTTTTGTAGAAGCTTCACTGGTGATATGATATTGAGTCATTTGCTGCACACAACGTTACTGGCTGATTCTTGATTGCCTGTCCACTTGTAAACATAGCGGCACCTCTTTGGTCTTACGTGGAGTACAGGTACAGCAGTATTCTGGCTCTCGGCTCACCAGACACTGTCGGGGGTAAGTCAGTTTCAGCATCAGTATATTCATCTTCATTGTCGATGTAGTAGTCAGACATGTTGTCGCTAACATTCCAAGCAGTAAACAAAGTGAAACAGGGCGGCTGTCACCTGGCAGCAGCGCGCAGTGATACAAAAGGAGAGAAAATAGTGCCAAGCGATTATGAGGTCTGACTTTTTCGCTGACAAAGGTTTTGTATCACTCTTTTGAACACATATTGTTTTGAGAAGAAAAACGCTTTATTTTTGTGTCCCCAGCCAACTTGCAGGACTACTTTTGTCAGCACCAAAACCGGCCAGGATCTCGGCTCACCGGACACTCTCGGGGGTAAATCAGTGTGGATGCACGACACTGCTGACGGGGATGCCATACAGATTCATGTCAAAAAACCCGAACTATCCCTTTAATTTGAAAACTACCACTGTGACATCACAAGGAGGAACAGAGAATTTTGAGCTTTGAGATGTACACAAACTATACACAAACAACATTCTAACATGGCATAAAGCTCACAAGAGTCACTTCTGTGTCATACAGGATTGTTAATATAGTGATGGGTTAGCAGTGAGATATCCATAGGTTTCAGAATGTGGAAAACATATGAAGACTGTTTTGTCATAGAAATTAACAGCAAAATATGATATCTTTTTGAATGAGGAAAAAGTCCTAAAAAAATTTGCATAAAAGGAATTTGAAAACCATGAATGCAATACAATACTACAATAAGAATAGTTAAAATGATTCTGTTTGTAATAAAAGAAGTTTTAGGGTCTAATCACCAATAAAAATGATCAGGTTCAACATTTGTGAAATTACTTTTGAATATTTGTAATGAGAATACCACCTATTCAAGAAAACGGGCAGTATTATGTCCTTGAAAATAACACATTTTTCACATTTTATAATTCCCCATTGAAACTGCATTATGTTCCACTTCACTTTTGCCTCCAGTTGCCTCCATTATTGGTTTGTTTACAAAGTTTTAAAGAGTCTCTATAGAGTTGAGGATTGACCGTCAAACACTGAACTTTACAGGGTATGCCAGTAAAATGTTCATAGATGCATTAGCGAAACAATATTAACATTTCCATTAACATTAGGCTAACTGAAAATGCTATGAGGTGTGACCACAGTCCTGATCTCCATAGTGTTGGGAAATGTTTGTTTTGTCCTATATTACGCAACATTGACTCTTGTGAGCTTTAGGCCTTGATAAAATGTTGTTACCTCGTCAAACAGACCTGGAGTTGTGTTTTGTTTCATTCACCCATATTTAAGTAACCCTTTATTATTAGTCTTTCTCATGGGTGTAGTGGGTGTGGTGAGCAGGGGAATGCTGTCCACTCACTGCCACCAATGTGAGATATAAAAAAATTAACAAATATAAAATAGCTACAACTTAAATGTCAAACCGGAGCTATTTTGCAATGGTAAAAACAACCTGGATAGGTTCATGATATCTGCAGTACTGTACTATAGTGACCTGAGACATGAGGAAACAGGACTGAACCAAGACTGAACCAGGACTAAAACAGGACTAAACCAGGACTAAACCAGGTCTAAACCAGGTCTAAACCAGGTCTGAACCAGGAGTCAGTGGCAAGCAAAGGACCGGCGCAGAGCACAGGGCTAAACGTAGCCGTCGCCCAATTACGCTTTGGCAACACCCTGCTCCGCGGCTTGGGGTTCTGTCTCTCTCTCTCAAGTCAAAGTAGTCCTAGTTTAGTTCTGGTTTAGTCCTGGTTTTGACCTAGTTTAGACCTGGTTTAGTCCTTGTTTAGTCCTGGTTTTGACCTAGTTTAGACCTGGTTTAGTCCTGGTTTTGACTTAGTTTAGTCCTGGTTTAATCCTGGTTTAGTGTTGGTTCAGTCCTGGTTTAGTCCTGGTTTAGTCCTAGTTTAGTGCTGGTTTAGTCCTGGTTTTAGAACTGGTTCAGTCCTGGTTTAGTTCTGGTTTAGACCTGGTTTAGTCCTGGTTCAGTTCTGGTTTAGTCGTGGTTTAGACCTGGTTAAAACCTGGCTTAGTCTTGGTTTAGACCTGGTTTAGTCCTGGTCCAGTCCTGGTTCTGTTCTGGTTTAGTCCTGGTTTAGACCTGGTTTAGTGCTGGTTTAGTCCGGGTTTAGATCTGGTTTACTCTTGGTTTAGTCTTGGTTTAGACCTGGTTTAGTCCTGCTTCAGTCCTGGGCACATGTGTTTGTGGTAGCCTGTGATTTATGTTCTGAAGGTGATTATGAATGGCATTATGGCATAAAAAAATCCCCACTTCACCACTGGTCTTTCTACATAAAGCTCAATATTCTCTGTTCCACCTTGTGATGTCATGTAGTGATAGTTTTCAAGTTAACAGTTACCTTTTACTTTTTGTAGCAATTCCAGAGCTGAAATAATCCACACGATTCTAGTGAATGTGTATGGTGTTTAAACACATGACACACATATGCAGGTTTGTGTTTTAACTGTGTGAATGAAACAAAAACACAACTCCAGGTCTGTTTTTGATGAGGAAACAGCATTAGAACAGAGATCAGAAAATAGCATGAACCGGGCCTTTTAAAGCCTCTGTTTACATGGAGGACAACACAAACTAAATGAATGATGAAGCCTTTCATAATGCATTACATAACACAGAGCCAGAATAACAGGCAATGAAATTAAAATGGGGCCCGCTGCTTACTAATGATCATTACTGACTATAAAAAGCAAATCTCGGGCGGGTGCTGCTGCGTCGCCCTTGGGTGACGATGACTTTGCATATAGTCCCCACAGACCCTGAGCAGACAGAGCAGGAGGGGCTCACAGTGTTTTGGAGGCTGGCTGCATACTTTAGATAGGAGGCATGTGTTTGTTCTATTTGGCAAGGTCCCTTTCATGTCTTTCACATATTATGCAATTTTCGGATCCATGTTATAATGCTGTTTCCTCATCAAAAAACTGTTGGAGTTGTGTTTTGTTTCATTCGCGCATGTTTAACACACACACCCTGCATATTTAGGCTGAGTTCTTCTCTCAAACCAAAAATACTCCGCCGCGTGATGTCATTTGGTGATACAATTGTGGCAGACAGCAGGGGGCGTGCTTAATTTTTTGACTTACCTGACATCAACTTCCTGTGTCAGTGGAGGTCAGGCTTAAATAGGCCATGGGAGCTAAAGAATACCTGAGGCGGACCTTTTCCCCCGAGTACTGGAGCTTTTAAAGGGACAGTCCGGAATTTTGGACATAGGACCTCATTTCCTAGTGAGCCAGAGAGTTGGAGACGTGTGGAGACACTTTTTTCAATATTCCATCCAGTCCTTGTATTTGCAGAGGTCGCTGGTGCTAGGCTAGTGCATGTTAATGGCCATAATTAGTCTGCCACTAAAAACAGTCTACCCACTTCACAGAACACCTGAAGCAAATCTATTATTACACCAAACTATCAATGTAAATGTCTGTGTCGATAGAATAATTTTAGAAGTAAAGCCAACCTTGCATTTGAAGGATTTATGTCTGAGCAGTTGCAGCGAGTTGTACTTCCTGATAAAAAGCTTGGCAGTGGCGGACTGATATATGAGAAAATAGTCCCTCAACATGTGACAATTCATGCAATGCAAGTTTAGTTTCATTTCAAACATTATTCTAACAACACAGACATTTACATCAACAGTCTGGTGTAATAACAGATTTGCTTCGGGGGTTTTGTGAAGTGGGTAAGACTGTTTTTAGTGGCAGGCTAACTATGGCCATTGACATACACTAGCCTAGCACCAGCGACCTCTGCAAATACAAGGACTGGATGGAATATTTAAAAAAGTGTCTCCACACGTCTCCAACACTCTGGCTCACTAGGAAATGAAGTCCTGTGTCCAAAATTCTGGCCTGTCCCTTTAAAGTAGGGCAGGTACCTTTTAAATCAGGATTTTAACATAGTTTTAATCCTTGTTTTTAACACTGGTCTGTCTTTTTATTATTTTTATTTTTATTGTGGTCTGCTACTTTTTTGTTTTTTTTGTTTTTTGTTTTTTTTGTTTTGTTGTGTTTTTAGGGTTTGTTTTTGGGTTTGTCAAAAGTTATATCATATATTTTAGCTCTACTGCACCTTAAATAAATGTGTTTTTACCGTTGGCCTCCCTGGGCTTTTCGCCTTAGTTGGTTTAGTTCCCTGGTCATACTTGGGATGGTTTTAGCCTGTACCTTTGTGTTTGCACTTTGGGTTTTTAAGTTATTTAGATGGAATTGCCTGGTAGCACTTTCTGTTTTGTTTTGGGTGGGGCAACCCTCTCTCAAATCATCCTTGTTTGGTTAATTTGTAACATTTATTTCTGTTTTCAGGAATTGGTTTCTCCGCCCAGGGGTGGCAAGGTTTTATATTTATTTGAATAGATTTTATTAAATTTGGCCATTTTATTGTTCTACCCACGGCCTGGCTCTTTTGTAGAATAAATTTTAATTACATATTTTAAGTTTCGTCTTTGTCCTTTTAATTTACCTGTGGCCTTGGTCATTTTAAGTGTTTATTTATCTGTTTATTGAAACAAAGGGTACTTTACGTCACACAATACAAGTGCCCCACTGTGTTTTGAAACTGTGTACCTTCATTAGAATCATTTGGATGATTTCAGCCTTAGAATTGACAATCTCTCCTGAACAAAATGTAAAATCTAACTTAAAAACAACCACTACATGACATCACGAGATGTAGACAGACTAATAATAAAGGATTACTCAAACATGTGTGAATGAAACAAAACACAACTCCAGGTATGTTTTTGAATAAGTAACAGCGTTATGACAAAGGTTAAAGTTTTAAAGGATCGTTAAGACAAAATCATATATATTTTAAATGTGGAAAAACACTAAAAATGTGGCATATAAGAGAACATTCCCTCTGTATTTCAAACAGTGCAGATTGTGTGATTGGAGAGATAGGAACAGTGTGTCCTTGGATGTCCCTAACACATTGCTCTACTGTTGCACTACATTATATTACACATTTCACTCACATAAAGAAAATATATAGACAAACACCATGCCTTATGTAGGAGTTCTTTTCCTTGACCTGTAAATACCAGCGTTAATAGAACTATGTACGATCCTCGACAAAGATCATACCTCTTGTCAGTGGAGCTCAACAGTGACCGTAGGCTCTGGCTATGAAGTACATTTTCCATTCATTTTTCTCATGGACTTTAGAAAAATTCAAATATTAACAGTTCAAAGGCATCGCAGAGTCTAACCAGCTCCGCGCTAACTAATATCCATAACAGTGTTGTTTGAAGTCCAAAAAGCACATTTAAAATGCAAATTGCTTTAATAACTTGGCAGTTTATAAAGTTTTAGAAATATTTAAATAAAATTATAGATCGTGGTCTTTAGTTAGCACGTTGCTGTTTAACCCTGGGCAAGTTTTTTCCCTGGAGAGTCTGTGAGAAAATGAATGTGAAATTTACTTCCCTAACCAGGGGGTGGACAATCATTGTTGAGCTCTGTGCCCGATCTCCCGATGATTTAAGAAGCTAAGCAGCTGTTTTTGTGTCCTTAGGCAAGATACTTCACCCACCTAGTTTATAGTATGAATGTGGTTTGTGTGTGATTCGTGGTGGTCATAGGGGTCGAGGACACAGACTGGTCGCCTCAGCTGTGGCTTTTGTAATAGTTTACCACCATCAAGTATGGAATGAATCGATAATGCACAAGAATATAAAGCTATAACATGTTTTTCCCTTTTTATTGTTATTGTGTAGATGTTATAAGGGAAGCCGTGGGCTCTTAAAAAGGTCTTAAATTTCATGTTCCCAAATTAAGGCCTTAAAAAGTCTTAAATTATGTTGTCCAAGTCTTATTTTTTTCACAAAGGTCTTAAATTTCATTAGCCTGTTTTTTGTATACTCAACCAGTCTGCAGTGATCTTTATCTCTCTTCCTCCTCTCCCTCTCCCTCTCTCTGTCTCTCTCTCTCTCTCTCTCTCTCTCTCTGCTGTCTCTCTCTCTCTCTGCTCTCTCTCTCTCTCTCTCTCTCTCTCTCTCTCTCTCTCTCTCTCTCTCTCTCTCTCTCTCTCTCTCTCTCTCTCTCTCTCTCTCTCTCTCTGTCTCTCTCTCTCTCTCTCTCTCTCTCTCTCTCTCTCTCTGTTCTCTCTCTCTCTCTCTGTCTCTCTCTCTCTCTCTCTCTCTCTCTCTCTCTCTCTCTCTCTCTCTCTCTCTCTCTCTCTCTCTCTCTCTGTCTCTCTGTCTCTCTCTCTCTCTCTCTGTCTCTCTCTCTCTGTCTCTCTCTCTCTCTCTCTCTCTCTCTCTCTCTCTCTCTCTCTGTCTCTCTCTCTCTGTCTCTGTCTCTGTCTCTCTCTCTCTCTGTCTTTCTCCACTGGGGTAGGCACTCTACATCTCTTTCTTTCTCTTCTTTGACGTTGATTAAATCGAGGCTCAAAATGGTTCTGTTTCACTGTGCATATGACTGAAAGGTTTTCATTCCGCACTTTTCTCTCTAATGTATGTCTCTCTTTTTTCATTTTAATCATTATGATTATTTATGTTTTGATTTGTTTTTATTGTGATTTTAATGTATTTCTTATTCTGTAAAACACTTTGAATTACTTTGTGTACGAATTGTGCTGTACAAATAAACTTGCCTTGCCTTTTTCTCTCTCTGTGGTTGAAGCACTTTGTCAGAGACAATGTGAAAGGTTAGTTTGTCTTGTTAGAATGTTATAAATGATTTTTTGGTCATTTTATGCTTACTACTACATTTAATGTATACTACTATGAATGAGTTCTGAATTATATTTTATAATAAAAGTATTTTTTGTTATTTAAAGCAGTGAGTAATGGTCATCATTAGAATTGGATCTGGTGTTTTTCCCCCTCATAATGGGTGCAATGTTGGTCTTAACTTTCATTTAAGTGGTCTTAAAAAGGTCTTTATAAAGTATTACATTTGGGATAGTCAGCCCTGGGGATACCCTTCCAAGAGTTTGGAGGCAGGACGACAGCGCCATCTGCAGTCTGACTTCCTCAGGACAGTATCTCAGGTGTGTGAGAGTAAAAAAGCCCCCTCGTCCCAGTTTATAGTCCCGTGGGCACGTTTCCGTATTTTAATTTTTGTGATACTGTCCTGAGGAAGTCGGACTGCGGATGGCGCTGTCATCCTGCCTCCACCAGTAGGAAGACAGCACCAAAACCTGTATAAATCAGCTCGGACACGTCACAGGGACATCATGTGACCACTCTGAGGAAACTGTCAGGTGTGAAAACAAACTGTTGGTCTGAAAAAAGAACCTAATAACATAAAACAACAGAAGACCTCATTGGACTGGGGATACCCTGTTTATAAGTACGAAGATGCAAAATTGTAACAAAGTCTCACACCTTAAACAGCTTAAATGGTTACTCCATTTTCTGATTTATGTTATAATGTTTCCTCATCACAAACATACCTGGACTTGTGTTTTGTTCTTTCATTCACACACATCCTGTATAGATACACTGTGTTCTTCTCTTAGACAGAAAACATTCATTTGGTAATACAACAAGTGCTCCACTGAGTTTTTAAACTCTATACACCTTTACTAGGGTCATTTGGATAATTTCAGCTCTGGAATTCCCAATCTCAACTGAGCAGAAGGTAAAAGTAGCTGTTATGTTCCAACTTGTTATTGACATCACAAAGTGGGACAGAGCACTTTGAGCTTTCTCAAACATGTGTGAATGAAAGAAAACACAACTCTAGGTGTATTTTTAATGAGGCAACAACATTCTAACATGACTTAAAGCTCAATTTTGGAGTTCATTTTGCGTAATATGGGACTTTTCATGGTGCTATTGGCTTGAACTTAGGTCCTGAAACTATTGCAATTTTCTCTCTTTTTTTTTTTTTTTTTTTCTTTTTGGTTATAGATCTGTTTTTCTTCATCTGTTTCTCCTCTCTCCTCCATCTATCATCTGCATCTACGGGAATACTCTGAATGATATTACCCACTCCAAACCCAAGCTCTACATTAGCCTCTTTTCATTTCAAACCCTCCCTCCAGGCTCTCAAATTAACCTTTCACCCCAAGCTCAGACAAGTACTCCACAACACTCTCCACCTCCTCACCTCTCTCTATCAAAGACTCAATTTCCCATAAGCCCCGTGGTGCCCCCTTATCACCCTCCCCATCTCTGCCCTCCACCCCCTGTTCTCAGCGAGTGGTGGTCTGTCTCCTGCAGTTAGTACAAGAGCTGTATTTAGCCGAATGAAATGCTATGTCAGAAGTGGGTACCTAAAAAAGAAAAGAGGAGGGGAAAGAGGAAAGAGGGAGAGTTTCGAATGCAGTTCACACTCTCCACAGGGGACGGAGAAGTAGAAGTAGCAGTTTCGCAAAGCGGCTATTATGCCACTATGAGAAGAGGAGTATAGGGGGAAGAATACAGGATTAGGGCTGTAAATGTCAGGTTTAAAACTAAAGAAAACACTGGTTCATATGGTTCATTTTACTGTAAACAAAAGGAGTTTAATAGATGCTTAAACCCGTGGTGATTATTAGTAGTTAGTTCATTTTCAGACAAAGATGACCCTACATTTAAAGGATCAATATATGCTGTGTTATAATGTTGTTTTCTCATTAAAAAAAAAAAAAAGAAAAACATACCCGGAGTCATGATTTGTTTCATTCACACAAACCCTGCAGATTTAGGCTCTTCTCTTTTCACTTTTACCTTGTGATGTCATATGATAATACAAGAACTTCTCCACTGTGTTTTTTTGGAATTGCCACATGGAATTGCCAATCTCTACTAAACAAAATGTAAAAAGTAGCTGTGGTCATGCCACTACATCACTACATGACAACAGAAAGCGAAGAAGCGCCGGGGTGGTTCTAATCTGATCGGCTCCTGATGCGTCCCTGTTCTGTCAATCAACTGACGAGAAGAGCAACCGGAGAATTCACTGATGCAGTTCCTTCCCCAAACTACTGGCGGCAGTAGACCTATGCATCAGTACAATTTAATGGGAGAAGAAACAGACCTGTGGAAGGCTTTTTAAATTTAGTTTTTTTACTGTCTATGCTTGAACCCATAGAACTATTATAAAATCTGGAAGATGAATCCAAGATGGCAGCGTATGGTTTTCAGTGGTCTGTGTTCATTGGAGCATGGGTCTGAATTTTTTTTTCACTTCACTTTATGTCCTCTATAGGGGCTAGTGTCTCCCACCCGTGTGACATCTGTAACATGCACAGCGTAGAGCGTTTGAACCAATCAGAGCGAGGGATGTTAGAGTGGAGGTAGCGTGAGCTCAGAGAGGGTTCAGAGAGGGGCTAGGATAAGTTTAACAAAGGTAACTTTTAGGCGCATTGAGGATTTAAAAAATTTAAAAAGTTTATGTTGTAAAAATAGAAAAGAATCCCTACAAAATCCGACCTTTGTGAAAGCTGGATCTCCTGTCAGCCAAACACGGGCAGTTTGAATTACTAAAAAAATGCATTGTGCTTTTATGGTAGAATTCCTTCTGGGTCCAAGCTCCCAGGAGCTGCAGTACCAGCGGAGCAGCCACTAGTCGGTCTCGAGCCAGGACAGAGGGGGAATGCCTCATCCAGTTTTTATTATAGATCCATGCTTGAAGGTTACCCTTCACAGAGTCGGATTCCATTTGTGTATGTGTGTGCGTGGGTCTACATATGTAAGAGTGTATGTGTGTCTGCATGTGTGAGTTTGATTGCGTTTAATGGTTGTTTTATGTATTGTGTCCTTTATGCACACAGTAAGAATAAATGAGAAAATTATTACGAAGTTTACTGCTTCATAATGTTTTATTTGTGTTTGAAAAAGGGTGTCCAAGTGTATTTGCACCGTACTGAATTAATCATTTGTGTGTTTGGATGCACCTTGTACTTTTATTTAGTAGTAGTTTTAGTAGTTTATTCGGTCATTTTGCAGCACTAACAAAACTAAACCAAACCAAACAAAACAAAACATAGACTACAGTCCCACAGATCATGACCGAAAGGGTTTAGGCTGAAGTAAAAAGTACTTATAATGCCTAAACCTTATAAACAATTACAAACTTCCAAGAAAAAAAAAGAAGAAAAAAAAACAGCGCATGAACAGCAAGTTAACATTTACAATTTCACTTACAACTTACTGTATATATAAGAGACAAAATATAAATTAAAACAAACAAAATTGAATGCATGATTCATTCATTCCAGAGCTCTATATCTTTTAAAACATTATGCTTTATACCCTTTTTTAAAGGCTTCTACAGTATGAGACTTTTTAAAATCATCACTCAAGTTATTCCATTTACTAATCCCTCTAACAGAAATACAGTCACTTTTTTCTTAGTTCTTATCTTCATTTTTTTTTTAAAGACACCTGTTCTTCTAAGATTATACAGACTCTGTCTCTGCTCAAATATTTCCTGTGAACAAGGAGGAAGCAGATGATTATAGGCCTTGTACATCATTATAGCTGTACTCAGGCCAACAAGATCAAAACATTGAAGTACTTTTAGCGCCCCTGAATGTAACATGTGGCCCCTTAATAGCCCCTGTTTCATAAAAATCCTAGAACCGCCACTGAAGAAGAGTATTTTGAGCTTTGGGGATGTAAATGGACTAATGATAAAGAATTACTCAAACAAATGTGAATGAAACACAAATCTCTGTGTACACTTTTGATGAGGTAGCAACATTATAACATGGCTTAAAACTCTCAAAAGTCAACATAGCGTAAATATGACCTTTAAACACCTATTTATAACAGTGTATAACTTTATATGTTGGCACTAACTTTCAACAAACCTTAGCCTTTTTTACTCTAAACAATCCTACGACACAGTTTCTAACAATAACTCACTTATGCCTTTCTGTTAAATGTCCTTGTTATTCTGCTTCAGGGCTGCAAAGACTTCTGTCACAGCAGGAGTTATTCAGTAGTTATTTAGAGTTGTATTTTTAATGTTTGGGATATTATTTTAAATGCTTGTGTGCTCCTAATTAATTTGACTTCAGTTCAAACACTCGACTTGAACAATTAACTAATTAATCAAATGTGGCTGAGAACACAAACTTTTATAGCGGCATTTATTTCATTGTGTTCAATTGCGTGTTGGTGTTTTGGTTTATTAAGTTAATAAATAAGTGCAGATGAATTAAAAACATCTTTCAGTACCACGGACAGCTCCACTCCCCTCACGGTGCCTGTACTCAAAATATACTAGTCCATGTTTGTACTTTTTATACAACATGTTAAAGGGACCATATTGCACTATTTTCTGATCTGTGTCATAATGCAGTTTCCACCATCAGCTCCACCTTGTGATGTTCTGAGGTAATACAGAAAGTGCACCACCATGTTTTTAAACGCCATACACCTTCACTAGGATCATTTGTCCTGGAATTGCCTCTCTCTACGAAACAAAAGATAAAAAGAAGCTGTTAACATCACAAGGTAGAACAGAGCATTTTGAACTTTGGAGATGTAAGGACAGACAGACCCCTTTAATGCTTTTTTATGGAACATTCTAAGCAAAGCAATGTCATCTCCTTTGGAAAACACTGCCAAACTCCTCCAGAAAAGTTACATAGAGCATCTTTAACCTCCTGAGACCCGACCTATTCATTTGTGTCCTTTACAGTGGACACTAAGTCTATCTTTTAAGTGTTTTGAGATAGACTTTTAATGGGAGGACTAGGTTAGAGGATACTATCATGTCCAAGATTAAAAAATAAATAAATAAATAATAATAATAATAATAATAATAATAATAATAATAATAAAATAAAATAAATAAATAAATAAAAGGATAAAAAACTGTTAGTTTGTGGCTGTATTATGATAAAAAATAAATAAAAATACATTAGACATTAAAAGGGCGACTTTCTAAGGTGACTTTGGAAGCTTGTCAGAGATGTTGGTCATTAAAAAAGTTGGTTTGTTAGGTTAACTTCACATGATTTAACACCAACATGTTCCTGGTGTCCATTACAGAGGACATGTTATAAAATTATAAATAAAAATAAAATGAAATCTAAATGCTAAGGTGTTCATTTATTTCCAAATAGATAAGGTCCCAGGAGGTTAAAGGTTGTATGGAGGTTTTTTTGTTTTTGTTTCAAATTGTCAATGATAGCATTATAGAGATGCAGTAGCCTTGTAATTATGATGACCAAAAAAAAAAGAGAATAAAAATTCATCAACTCTGGATGTGGTGGGGCTAAACATTTGCCAATAGATAACGACACTGCCTCGTTATCTGTGAGCTGACAGGCTGTCAATCAAACTCCCTACGTTTCTAGCGTAACTGACTTGCCTGCACACTGCCATTATGTGGTTTACGTACGACTGTCACGCAGTCCACAGACGCACAGACGTAAGACGCACAGACGCTGTTTACTCCACCAACGCAACAGTTCTTAGCGGCTTTTTTTGACATTTATCTTCCTCGCAGTTCGCACAAAGTTTGTTGCAATGGCAGACAAGAATCCAGGAGCAGTTCGCCGCAAAAGAAAGTCCGTTTTTGAGATTGCTGAAAGAAGAAGACAAGGGGAAAAGCAGCAAAGCCAAACTGAGGTGATTCTTGTAGATTCATTCCAGCGATGGCGCAACAGTAGCAGACGCAGGGTCTAAAGACTGACGCACTGGTCCACAAATTACTCCTGGACAGGTCACTTCTGCTTATTATTAAAAAAAACTTACTTTATTTCCAAGAGCTACACAAACGTTTTTCAGGACACGAAAGCGATATCCTATGTCTGAAAACGTAATTTTCAAGGCAAAGAAAGAGTCCGCTTGCTGCTGCGTGTTGTAGCTAGTTCATTCGCACTGAATCTCCGCGCACTCTTCTCTGCACCCCTTTCCTGCTCCTGTCCCCGCTGCCCGTTCCGCTCTTCTCCCTGCTCCTCACTTCTCCGGGCACGGAATCTCCGCGCACTGCTCCCCTCTCCTCTCTCCTCTCCCTACTCCCCGCTCCGCTCTTCTCCCTGCTCCTCACTTCTTGTTCGCGCACGAAATGTCCGCGCACCCGCTCCCCCCGCTCCTCACTTCTCCGTCTTGCCTAACCAACACTGTAGTTAGTTGTTTACAAGTCAAGTGCAGCGCACTGGCTGTAAACAAACCTGTTTCTGGCGTAAAGAGGAGGCGGGAGGAGGTGTTTCTACGTAGGAGCTGTAGGGGAGGGGGGGTGGTTTCACGCATGCGCAACATTTGAAAAAGGACAAACAGTCGCTGGATTTCTCGTTCCTTGGAAAATCCTCTATACAGCCTTTAATCTAACATTACTTTATACCTAAACTGATGATTGCCATTTTTGTCAGTCTTCTAAAATTATATCAGGGGAGATCCAAATCATACCTTTCAGTTAATTTTTGTTATTTTATTTTATTTTTACACAGTGAATAGACAAAAGAGTCGAGTTGGAATATAACTGCTCAAGGCGTCCTGCTGCTAACCCTACAGCCAGATTATCATGGCCCAAGTACAAATAATCCACTCTATTGTGAAGACTGGAACACTGAGGCCAGAAATGAAGGAAATATCCATCCAATTCAGAGGAGTTAATTAGAGTTTGGATGAGCAATGTGCTGCTAGCAGATAAAAACCATTGGCCCTGTTTAGTCCTGTTTTTTTTTTTTTTTATGTTATTTCCTCACAAAAGTTGTCATACTCAGATGCTGAATGATTGTGATAATAATCCGATTATTCTATCTGGAACATTGCAGAAAATAAATGAGTGTTATCTCACTAAACAATTGTCATTTTAAAAAACAAATTATTGAGAAGAAAAATTAATTGTGTACAAGTTGTTTTTGCGTGCTTGCATTTTAAAGCTGCACTGTGTAACTTTTTGATAGTAGATCCGTCACCTCGATTTTTTCTTCGGAAATGACATTGCTTTGCTTGGAATGTTCCACAGTGTGACATTAAACAGCTCTACTTTATTTATTGTACTACATTTACTCAATTACAGATGGTTTTAGAGCTCAAAAATAACTACAAACACAGACATTCTGGCTCTGATCAGGATTGCCTCTCCACAGATCTGACCTGTAACTTGAGCTGGTTTGGTTTCCATGAAGATAGAAAGGTTTAATGCCATACTGTGAAACATTCCACAAGAAAAGGAACACAGTTTAAGGATTACAGACTGGATGACTAAAGAGAAAACTGAAACCCCGGCTGTATGGTAACGTTATACAGTCGTCTCTCACTATATCCTGGTTCACCTTTTGCTGTCTCCTTGTTTCGTGGATTTTTTTGTGTGCAATTTAGCTTTTTTTTTTTACAGCGTATGAATGCATTGGGTGTTACTGGTGAGTAGTAAGTACACAGGGGTGGGTCCGGACTAAACCAGGTCTAAACCAGGACTAATCTTGGACTTAAGAGAAAGAACCCCAAGTAAAGCGGTGTCCACAAAGCGCGACCGGGCAATTTCCACACTTCCACACTTACCTTTGCGAGGTGTGGAGCTCTGCCCAGGTCCTTTCTCCTGTGGTCACCTCCGAGCCTGTCCCGACAGTGAGTCCTGTTTCAGTTCTGGTTTAGTCCTGGTTCAGTTCTGGTTTAGTCTTGGTTTACTCCTGTTTTAGTCCCAGTTCAGGAGGTTTAGGCCTCCTCTTCAGTCCTGGAATCAGTCCTACATTAGTCCTAGGTTAGTCCTGGTTTAGTCTTGGTTCAGTCCGTGGTGTATGCAGAGCAAAAGTTTGATATAATCTCGGGTTAACAGGCGGGTGTAGTGCTGTACTGCGTGGGTGCGGGTCTGCAAAAATGAACCCGTGCGGGACTCTGCGCTGTAGGGCTCCATTACAGAATAAATGAATCTTCGTTTCATTACATAAAAAATGAGGAAATAACAAGGACGACAGCAACAATAAGTTTTAAGAAGGATGCAAAAAGAGCACCTGTCCTGTCTGAGAAAAGTGCATAAAGTGTGTGGTGAGGATTTTTACAGCCTTAAAATAGATATAATAACTGTAAAATATAAAGTTGCAGATTTCACCTATTGCAGGTTATTTTAACAAAATAACCCCCACGATAAACGAGGGACCACTGTAATGTGCTTTTATCTGCATTTTAAAGGCACACTGTGTAACATTTTCGTTTTGTTTCATTGCCGCCTACTTGCCTCCATGGTGATATTATTGCTTTGCCTGGAATCTCCCACAATAGCAGGTGTTTCCTCGCAAATACTCGATGCTGAATGATTGTGATTATAATCTGATTAGTCTATCTGGAACATTACGGAGAATAGATTTGTGTTATCTAGCTAAACAATTGTAATTATGAGATCACAATAAGACTTGATAGAGAAATAAATTGTGTAGAAGTTGTTTTTGCGTATTTGCATTTTTAGGATTACAAACTGTTCCTGTTGGATTGAAAGAGAGTGTTGTAAACCAGTTCATTTTGTTTAGATTACGTGGATAGAGTGGAGTCTACTTCTTGTTGCTGTAATGGTGTTGATAATGGTAGTTTAGGTGATTGTGGTGGATTGAATTGCCCATGCAGTTTTCTAAATGTAAAAACACAATGAACTGGGAAGCACTATAAACCCAAATACAAGATTGAACCACTGTGAGACTGATTCCAAGTTCTGACTATTTTGCTGAATGTCTCTACCTACTCACGACAAAAAAATTATTTGTTTTTTCAGTTTTTGATTTTGTTTTTAAATGAATAATGGAAAAAGCGGATAACGGCCTTTTCCCGTTTCCATGACTTAAACTGCAATGCCGGACTTTTTGTCGCACACGGACTGAACCAGGACTAAAACAGGACTAAAGTAGGACTTAACTGGTCTCAGTCCCGGTCTCAGTCCTGGTCTGGTCCTGGTCTGGTCCCAGTCTCAGTCCCTGTCTCAGTCCTAAACCAGGACTAAATCAGGACTAAACCAGGACTGAACCAGGACTGAACCAGGAGTGTTGGGAGAGGCCCGGAGGTGTGGCCACGTAGACTTTCTGGTGATCAGGACTAAGACCAGGACCAGACCAGGACTGAGACCAATTTAGTCCTGGTTTAGTCCTGGTAGACCTGGTTTAGTCCTAGTTTAGACCTGGTTTAGACCTGGTTTAGACCTGGTTTAGACCTGGTTTGGTCCTAGTTTAGTCCTGTTTTAGTCTTGTTTTAGTCCTGTTTCAGTCCTGGTTTAGTCCTGGTTCAGTCCTGGTTTAGTCCTGGTTCAGTCCGTATGCGGTGTAAAAGTCCGGCATCTCAGTTTACGTCACGATAAACAGGAATCAGCCTTTATCTGTTTTTTTTCTCCATTATTCATTTAAACACAAAATCAAAAACTGAAAAAACTAATCATTATCTATTTTTTTCATTTTGGTTTTGGAGACAAATAATGAAGAAAAGAGTTGTTTTTTCGTTTTCTTATTTTTGGTTTTATTTTGAAAAATGAATGAATGATACATGGATTTCGCTGCTTGCCTGTCTCCATGAAATTGCTTTTGCTTTACCTGGAATGTTCCACAAAAACAGGTCAGTTCTGTGGAAAGGCAAGCCTGCTCACAGTAAGATTGCATGTTGTGAGTAATTAAAACACCTACAGACATATATGTGTAATGCCAAATTCCGTAATTCTCTGGGCGAAGCAAAAGTGACAAGAAAATGGCAAACCCTCCACCAGAAAAGTAACTGCTGTGTACAACCCATATCATCCCGTTCTGTATGTTGCACAATTGTATGTTACTGATCTTTGAATCAGTGACACAGCGCCTGGGAAAAAGCGCCACTCTCCAGTCAAGCGTGTTGTTGACATTTAAATCTCCTGTGGCCGGGGGGAGGCCTGCTTGCTTTTGTCACAGCAAATGACGTTTTTCTATTGACCGTTCTCTCATACTGCTCCCAGCCCTGCACGCTCTAATCAATGGACCCTAATGCTTCTATTATAATCCATGCTCTGAAATTATGCTTTCATTGATCACGCTTTCTTTTTTTTTTTTTACTTTGAAACTGAAAAACACATTGAATAATACAGGGAGCGTGTGTTGATTTGCAGCCTGTTCCCTGAGGTTTTTAAGTATGCATGGTGGCGATAGGTTCAGGGTAGCTGGGAAAATGCAGCGTCGATCAGGGTTGGGTTTTAAATACCGCTGAGCTCCGGGGCAGTGTGGCCAAGAGACTGCTCCAGGACTTTCCTCAGTAAACATTATTGTGAGTGGAAAACTGCTGGAGAAGGGACGTAGTTTTCCATGGGGTCAATGTGGAATTATAAGCATGGATTTTGACTTAAGGGGACATAGAAGAGGGTCATGTTTGGGTAAATATAGTATAATATATAATGTATAATATATAATTATGCAACTTTTTGGCTGCAGGGTCTGGCTGTCTCCATGGAGATAAGGTAACGTACAGTGTCCTCGTAGGGAAAATTTTTCTCTGTGTTTGACTCTTTCAATTCCCTCAACCTGCCAGGAACATAGTAGACAGAGAGCTTGAGCTATAGACTTGGCGTACCTCATGTATGTCTATGGTGAAATGTTCAGCAGTTACCATGGCAGCACAATGCACACATCAGCAAACACAGTCTTATAAGTTTTTAGATAATACAAAAATACAAAATAAATTTAAACAATACATGTTCTATAAACTGGGACAAGGGGGCTTTTTTACTCTCACACACCTGAGATACTGTCCTGAGGAAGTCGAACTGCAGATGGCGCTGTCATCCTGCCTCCACCGGTAGGAAGACACCACCAAAACCTGTATAAATCAGCTGATCGAACACGTCACAGCAACATCACCTGACTACTGTGAGGTAGAGCTCTGCACTACCTGTGACCCGTGGGACCCAACACAAAACAGTGCAGTGCTGGATAAATATTGAAAGCTCACTGCAGGTGAAGGAGCGGGGGGACTGCAGTTTATCATCCCATCTGCTTGCTCCCGCATTGTACAAACTAAATATGACTGTAAAGTAAAATATACAAATGAAGAATGTATGCCTGTTATACATCATTTTTGCTGGATGTTTTATTTGGCATTAATAAAAACACGGACATGGTCTAATCTCAAGCACATTTCAGACAATTCCTTTCCGCTTCTCTGTGTTTGATAGAGCTTAAGAAAGCAAACATCCCCATATTGCGAAACTTGAGGGTGGGAGCAGGACAGAATATCGCAGATGTGGGTGGGAGCGGGACCAAAAATTACAGTTCTTTGCGGGAGAGGATAGGAGTGAGACTGCACAGTGCAGATGCGGGCGGGAGCAGGACTGAAAATTCTATCCCACGCAAACCTCTACTCTGAGGAAGGCCACTAGTGAACAGTTGAAACTGTCAGTATGTGAACAAACTCTTGGTCTGAAAAAAGCCTAATAACATAAATTACTGGAAGACCAAATGAACCTCACTTGACTATTTTCCAAAACCTGTAATTAATTTGACTTTTCATGGTCCTGTGCTTTAGGTGTTTGATTTTCAACAACAACAACAAAAAAAGAGGGGAACTGAAGTGAACTAAGCCGAGTTTAATTTGATGAGAAAGGGGCTAGTTTAACAGCACAAATAATCTCACCTGCTGTAGTTCCAACTAATTCTTTCTTGTCAGATTGTGTTAAAACAAAGCTCAGAGTAAAGTCTAATAAGCCTCAAACAGAGCAGTGCCTTCAGTTAGCATCATGCGCCCAGGGAACGATGATGACATCAGCTGCAAATTATCAGTTGACTAGGGAAACCTAAATGCCCAGTGCCCTCTATTATTATACTATGGAACATTCTAGGCAAAGCAATAACATCTCCATGGAAACATCTCCAGCAGGTGTCAGACTATTGACCAGAAAAGGTACATGTTGCCATTTCAATTGGAGTAAATCCAGTGTAAATCAGTTCCAGATAAAACACCATGAAATTCTACTATTATTATACTAATATTGTATTCACTAGAGTAAGAAAACACACATAATTAATACATACACAGAGTCAAACTGTTCTGTGTCTTGCCCAAGGACACGTTGTCAATGTGAATGGGACGTATGAGAATTGAACATTTAACCTTGAGTCTGGAGGACGAGCGGCTCGTGCCTTTAAAGCAGCACTGTCCGTAGGGAAATCCACTGCTTGAATGGGGGTCACTGGCATCTACCATTATAATTACTTAAAAATTACCCCTGCTAGCAATATATATTATTTATAATTTGGATTTTGAAAGGAATAAATAGGTGTTATTCTTATTTTGGACTTATTCTCATCCAGTAACCTTCACATGCATGCCAACCCACAAGGGGCCAGTAAGATATACAGTCACTTTCAGCCTCTCTCCCCATGTCCAAGGCCGAATGAACCAGGCCTACTCGAAAATCAGAGCAAAATTGAACGAGTCAAAAATACAGAATACCCAGGGAGATGTCAGGGATACAGGTTCATTTCACCTCCAGTACGATGCCGGGAATAAGGGTAACTCGAGCCTGGGGCAAAGCAGACACAGGGAGAACATACAAACCCCACACAAAAACGCTGTCCTAGTTTTGGCTGCAAACAACTATACAAAAGGGTCAAGCTGTTTTGTGGATCCTGAAATGTAATATATCTGAATAATTCTTATCTAAAATCACTGCAATAATGTCTTAAGTCTTCCACAGTGCTTCTGATTGCTGTGATTGGTTTAAAGGTGTATTGTGTAACTTTTCCAAGGGCAGGAAAAATGTCCCAGAGAATAACATTAATATTATTTACCTAGAGACTTTTTGTTAAATAATGTGCCTTTATATTCACTCACTCTATCACAAGACAGAGGAAGACCAGTTGATAATTTGCAGTGACAGTTGATAATTTGCAATGACAATTATTTTTAAAATGTATTTATTGTCCTTCCTTTTACCACTTTTAATCCTGAGGGACATTGGCACTTGAATTGAAAGCTGCTGGTCCCTGGAGGAAAAGGAGACATAATTAACCACTTACTTTTTAAATTGAGTTAGTGCAATATATATTTATTGTGCAATATATCTGTTTTGAAATGTTTTAAGTGTTGATGTGTGTTTTGGTGTATTTTACAGTGTTTTAATGAATGGTGTGGTGTGGTCTTACATGCTGGGGGTGTTCTATATGTATGTATATGGCGGAAGGTTCACTTGTTACCATGGTGATACAATGCACACATCAGCAAACACTGACAAAAATGTTTTAAGATATGGATATCAGTATGAGAAAAAAAAACAACATTATTTCTTTCTGGTCAGATTGTAAAAAAAAAAAAAAATTAAAGCATATATTTTAAGTAAAAGAGCTTCAGACAGAGCAGTGCCCTCAGTTAACATCACACTCCCAGGGAATGTTAATGACATCAGCTGCAAAGTATGAATCAGTGAACAGTGTGAGGAAAATTAGACTGCATTTCATTTAAGGTCAAATACAGCATAAAACACCATAGATTAGATCAAAGGGCCCATATCACACAATTTTAGGATCTATTTTATGATCTATGTCCACCTTGTGACGTCATGTAATAATACAGGATGTGCTCCAGTGTTTTCATACTCCATACACCTTTATCTAAGAGTATCAAATGTTATTGGTGGTTTTCAGATTCTAGAATGTGATGATGTTATACTGGCATGATTCATCAGCTGGTTTCACTTTGTGGAAACCGTCTGACCTTGCAGCATTAGGAGTCGTTCGCTCAACAGTAGGTGGTTACTTTTTTTTATTTAACCAATGCTGCTTTTTGGTTATGATGTATGTAATGCACCACTAACAGGGCTAACTGGTGTATTAAACCGTTCATAAATCCTGTAGGAAGAAGGGCAATAACATCTTTCCCCTTGATAAAAATTCACCAAAAAATTCTCTTTGTTCCAGCTTTTAATCCACAATCTCAGGAATTGTTGCCAACACAGAATGTATGGCTCTTCGCTGATTGGCTGGTGCCTGGACTCGCACTTTTAGGGTTTTTGTGAACCATCTAATGTATTCTGATTCCTGACCTAGTCGCTGGAGAGAAATGAAACTGACCGGAGGCACTAGGTGGCGCCGGCCTGGCTAATGTTATACTCCCAGACGAGGGGAGAGGGCCAGATTTCCCTATTGATTACATTATGATGATGATGATGATGATGATGATGATGATGATGATGATGATTTCAGACACAAATATTATTCCATAGTCCATAGTTGGAAAAAAATTTTGTACTTTGCCACGAAATATCCAAAAGGTAAATTCACAAATGTTGAACCTGGTATTTTCAATTACCGACTAAACCTTAGAACTCACTGTATTAACATAATTTTAATTCATTCTTTCATTCATTTCATCTGTATTAATTAATATTGTCCTACAGAATGCTGTGATGTCTTCTGAAACTCAGCAATACGGGAGTCTTGAGTGCAGGTTACCATCTCTCACAAAGTTAGCCATGTAACCCATATCACTGCGTTTCCTCAAGAACATCTAATTGCTCCCCTTGTACTTTCTCTTGGCTCTATCATTGCTGCGAGCTTTGCCATTTGCTCGTGACATTAATTACCAGGAGAGGAAAGGCGACTGCACTCATTGGCCCGGACATGCCGCTTTCACAGACCCTCGGCATCCCACTGGCCTATGATTTATCTCTTATTTCTGCCACATTGGACCCATAACTCGTATTCTACACCATTTACCGCTGCTACATACAGTATGTCTGGCGCGCACAGAGGCGACTGATGCCACCTCCGCCGGTGCAGAATGACCTGGGCTGATGGGGGGATCGTTTTGAGCTCAGAGTGTGCTTATATAACCATTTACTATGCAGCACAAATGTATTTCTATGGCGATGGGTGAAGTAATAAGACATGGCAGCACATTTATAGTGAGCGTGAGTGGGCTATTCACTTGTGGAGGATAGGAATTTTTCACATGTGAATATAGGCAGTGAGCATGTGCACACAGTTCAGCTGAATTGGTTATTTTGTCAGCTTATGGGATTTTTTTTTTTTTTTTTTTTTTTGCTGTTAAAGAAGAACTACTGTGTTTGTGTTTGCTATATAGTTATAATCTATGACACCCGTAGATCATTATGTTATAATCTGGATATTTTAAATTGCAATATTCTTCTAAAACGACTCCGCTTACTTCTATGTTAGAAAACTGCGGTGCCCAGTGGGAGCTGACATTGCTGTTAACATGATCACAACAAAGAGCCATGAAGTTGTCTGCACCTCCAATACATGAATCATGAAATTCGGGCTTCCGGTCATTGCGCAATGCATACTGGGAAGGATTTTCCAGAAAAGTGAGCATCAAACCTTCATGTTTGTTTTCACAGTGAGATGCGTCTATTGACAAGCCAGTCTTTTCTAGTCTTACCATATCGCTTTTGTTTTTGGTTCTGATATTGTCATATTTTAGTTATGGGATTTGGACATCGTAATTGTGTGGTGGTTGGATGTCCTAACAGTGGAAAACGGCTCGAGAAACGGGCTTCGGAAGATTGCGAACTCCATAACTGCAAAAGGGAATCAGATCTGTGTGACTGTAAACCTTTCACATTTTTCAATTCTGTTGGAAAGGGAAACAGTTTGAACAGAGGTTTACAGTCACACAGATCTGATTCCCTTTTGCAGTTATGGAGTTCGCAATCTTCCGAAGCCCGTTTCTCGAGCCGTTTTCCACTGTTAGGACATCCAACCACCACACAATTACAATGTCCAAATCTCATAACTAAAATATGACAATATCAGAACCAGAAACAAAATCGATTTTGACAATAGACACATCCCACTGGGAAATCAAACATGGCGGTTTGATGCTCACTTTTTTGGAAGATCCTTCCCAGTATGCATTGCGCCATGACTGGAAGTCCAAAATCCGTGACATCACATTGAAGAGGTCCAGATTTTCTTTTTTCTTTTTTTTTTTTTTTTGACCACTCAACGCTGCTACATCTTACGTGTATCACAGATTAGGAAAATAAAATGGGAGAACTACGTTAGTACACAGCAGTGGACTTGTACCAGTGAAAATCTTGAAACTAAATTATTAAAGATTGCTCAAACATGCACAATCACTCCAAATACAACTTCAAATGAGTAAATAGTGAGGGGAAACTATTATAACATGCTTATACTAGCTCTTAAAACTTGATTTTGTGTAATAGGTCTGCTTTAAAGGGGCTGTACTGTTTGTGTATGTGTGGGTGTGTGGGGATATAAAAAGTCAATTAGTTTTTTCCCCAGTGCAGATATATTCTAAAAGCATCTGTTAGGTGAGACCGCTGTGCCGGCTTCATCGATTTGTAACGTGGTTTTATTGTCTGCAAACCAGGAAGGAATGTTTGTGCGCTGTTAGCATTTGCAATCCTAGTGCCCTTTTGTATAGACAAAAAATAATAATGGATTTATCCAGCGCCTTTCAGGACAGCCAAAGTGCTTTACAGTGCAATATTCACTCACCCTACACTCGATGGTGTAAGCTACTATGGTAACTACAGCTGCCCTGGGACAGAGTGACTGAAGCAAGGCTGTCAAGCTGTGTCATGGGCCCTTCTGACTACAACCAGCACACACACACACACACACACACCCACCACAAGCACATTAGGCAATATACTGTAGGTGAAGTGTCTTGGAAAGGAATACAAAGACAAGTTTTGCTACTGAGACAGAGTCAGAGATTACGTTCAGACTGCAGCTTGAAGTGACCCAAATCAGATTTTTTCACCCCTGTGCGATCTGTATCTGATCTTTTAATGACAGTCTGAACGACACGGATCCAATTTTTAAAATGCGACCCAGGCCACTTGGATATGTGCTCCTAAAACTGATACATATCCGATCTTTTGACATGCGACTTCAATCTGAACGGCCAGGTCGCGTTTATCCCACCTACATGTCAGTCTCGGAGTCTAGTCAATGGAGGGAAAGCGAGGTTAGAGAGTTTATTCATATTTTGGGAGATCGCTGTATTCAGGCCAAATTGGAGGAGTCTTATCGGAACCGGTGTTTTTTTTTAAATGGTTGCCAAAGAAATGTGTGAGCGCGGCTACAGGTGGTCCTGGGTCCAATGTCAATAAAAAATAAAAAGCCTGCGAGCCAAAAACAAGGAGGCTAAAGACTCAAACAAACAAAGCCGCTGTGGACATGTAACCTGTCCATTTCATGAGGAAATGGACCATATTTTGGGAGACAAGCTCAGTGTTTAGGCAACTTCCATAAACACTGAGCATGTGACGTCATCGTGTCCTCCGAAGCGCATGCGGGACACTTTTGGTGCATTTAAAGTTCACACTGGAGATCACATACAATTTGCATTTAATTGGAAATGTGAATGACCTCGCAAAAAAACTGGATTTCACAAATCCAAATTGAGCATTAAGCCCTGAAGTCTGACCGTAGCTAGAATAGTATTCTTCATCATCCGACCGAGCAGTCCAAAAAATCAGTACTATCCAGTGTTCCCCAGCAGTAAAACATTACTTTGGTTTGGCGTCGCCTAAGTAAGGAGCTCACATCTGTCTCTTTCATTTTTACAGCATTTTACAAACTTTATAAAGCTACACTATATGAAAAGAAAAAAAAAAGAAATAGGGTACTTTATTGGTGCCTGCAGCAACAACAGAAGACAAAGTGGTTTTGTCTTTTGAAGAGACAGATAGAAGTAACCACAGAAAGGTAGGCTGGCTCGTTCTTAGCTCCAAAAGTAGAACACAAATGTACTATCATGACTCCATTTAAAGTGTCTACAATACAAGTTATAATGTTGTTTCCTCATCACAAACATGCTTCATTCACACATTTTTAACACACTAACCCTGCATATTTAGGCTGAGTTCTTCTTAAACAGAAAAAACTCTCTTCCAACTTGTGATGTCAGTGTATTTTTGACAAGGTAACAACATTTTAACAAAGCTCGAAAGAATATATTTTGCGTAATATAGCACAGTTAATCAAGAAGTAAATACAAAACCAAATTATTAAGCTGAAATGTAAGAATCTATGAGGTTACATCATAGGGTAACTTCCTGTCAAAGTAACTCAGCTCCACTGTGATAATGAGACTCCAATCTAAATGCATGCGTTGGCCCTAGCCGCTTTATCACTCTAAATGAGTTTGAAGTGGGAGATGGCGAAGGACTGTTTAATCCCATCTCCCCCAGGCCGGGATTCACCTGCACAAAGTCAGTGTCCCTCCCCCAGGAACACACTCATTATGGGGCTGCCAGTCCATCTGAGCGCGCCCTTCTCTCCATAACCTTGAAACAATGTTCAGTCAGCCTCATACGCAGCTACAGTCCAGAGGGAGGGCCAGGCCAACGGAGCCAGTGTCCAGTCACTCCTCTTTTGGAAAAGCTAAAGCGGTTGACATTCCAGGTTGGATGGACAGAACGTGAGGTGTTGTGGAGGTCGCAAAGGGAGGTGTAGAAAAGAAGGGAGCAGTGATCTAAAGTGGTGTAAGCTAACCAAGTGAAAGCACGTAAAAATAACACGTAAGACCTATATTAAAGGACTCATATTACGCTATTTTCTGATCTATGTTATAATATTTCCTCATCATAAACATAACCCAAGTTGCATTTTGTATAGTTTACACGTTTTACCACACAAATTCAGATTATTTTGAAAACTACCACTTTATGGCATCACAAGGTGAAACAGAGCATTTTGAGATTTGGAGATGTAGACAGAATAATAATAAAGAGTTAGACAAACATGTGTGAATGAAACAAAACACAACTCCAGGTATATTTTTTGATGAGGTATTGACACTCTAACATGTCTTTAACACTCACAAGAGTAAGTTTTGTGCCATATACGACCTTTAAAGTTGCACAGCGTGACTTTTTTGCTGAAGAGTCTGGGCACCATCTTGTCCCCATGGAGATGTTGTAGCTTTGTCTGGAATGTTCTGCACTATGCAAGCGTGTAGGTTTGCATAGGGACAGTGGGGACATGACATGTCACAACCAATATTTTTCCAAACTCAATAGTTCTCATTTTGTTTATTAGATGCTCTGAGATGTATTCAGTGATATGATGACAGGGTTACACCTGCCATCATTGGCTGCAACAGAGTGATGTCATTAGTGGTGACAGGAGCCTAAACTGGGGAAGCGGAGGGAGAGAGCAGCACCTGAAGATGGCGGCTTGAGCAGGAGTGAGTGAAGACGCTGCACACTTTTTTGGAAAAACTTTTCAAAACTTACTTGGCTTCATCTTCAATTAAACTTGCCTTATAATGAGTCACCACGGAAAAAGAGCGACTATCGCCACAAGTGCACCTCCCAAACAGAGCTCTACTCGTGCACTCGTACACTCGAAGCAAAGGGAAATCGCCTACAAAATTTTACATGACTGTTAAAAAAAGTCATCTTAGAAGGACAATGGACACAAACTGTACATTTTGCGAACTGAAAAATGAAACCACCTCTCACTTATTTTGGACCTGCCCAGACTCTGTTGTTTTTGGAAAAAATTCATAAAACATATGGGGGGGGGGTAGAGATGTAGAGGTGAGCCTGCTCAAAGAAATAATTAATATTTTTAAAGGTATTTTTTTTTAGGAATGAAAACACCTGGTAGAGATAGATACATTTAGTGACATATTATGGAACATCCCAGGCAAATTAACATCTCCATAGAAACAAGCAGAAAAGTTACATCACCTTTAAGAGTTACTCAGACTTTCTAAACTGCTCTAATCTTAAAGTAATGGCCTAAAGTTTGTCTACAAAGAACTTGCTAAGGCTGCATTTGCTGGCTTGATCACAGAAGAGAAGAAAAAACTACACCCTATTACTGGAATGCAGAAGTGAATGAAACCAAATAAATGCAGCTGCAGTATAACTGTTTAAAAGTCAGTTTACAGCAGGCCCTTAAACTTGCTCCTAACTGGGATGTGACCAATTGGAAAGCTATAAAACCCAAATGTGAATGCAGACAACTTCTCAGTAAAATGAACAAACATGAGGGTGGAAGGATCAAAGGCTTGTATCATTTTGAGTCTTTATTGACCTGAGCTGAAAGGGCCGGCACACTGAAGATATTGACCACACGCTGTGATCACCCAGAGGCCAAACTTCACCCTTCACTAATCTGACATTTTCATTTCAATATTGCCCTATTACAATTTGATATACAGAGCAGTAAAGGATAATAATAATATATATATGTACAAATAATACCTGCCAGCATGGGCGTGTAAACATTTATGATGGAAAAACAGGGTTAGAGACCACTCCATAAACGCTGCAGTAAAAGAATGACAAGCTCATGGGTAATTTTTTTTTTTTTATGCATTAAAGGTGCAACTCAGTTTCATTTCTCTCCAGTGATTCTGTTAGGAATCAGAATACACTAGACAGTTTGCAACAACTCTGGAAGTTGTAGACCGCACACCGGCCAATCAGCAAAGAGCTGTGAAGCCATGACATCAAATTCAAGCGTCTGTCTGGGTCACTTTTGTGGTACAGCACAACAGTAAACAAAGCGGTCGAGATGGATGTAGATGAAGCCATACATTTTGTGTTGGCAATGATTCCTGAGATTGAGGATTTAAAGTTGGAACAAAGAGAATGCTTGGTAAATTTTATCAAGAGGAAAGACGTTATTGCCCTTATTCCTACGGGATTTGGTGCTTTACATACGACTGGTTAAATAAAAAAAGTACCCGCCAACCATCAAGCAAACGAATCCTAATGCTGTGAGGTCAGACAGTTTCCATGAAGTGAAACCAGCTGATGAATCAGGCCAACAACTTGTATCTTTTTTGATGGACGATCCACAACTTGCTGTTTACATTTTATTGCAAAAAAATAAAAAATAAAAACTTGAAAAACATGCACTGTAATAGTAAGCAGGGATGCCTTTCAACAGATCTGACCTGTAACTCCACCTGGTGGTTTCTCCTACTTGTTTCCATGGAGATAAAAAAAAGGTTTAAGGCTGTATTGTGGAGGGATCTGGGGTGTCATAAGAAACGTTCCTTTGACAGAAGCAATTTAAAGATACTAAGAATGTTCACTTTATCTGTCTTTTGTCACATTTTTATATTTTACCAACTGAATTATTGCATTACATTTTCTGAAATAATTTCCAATGCAAACTAATCTTTAAGACTGTAAAATGCCTTACCAAAATGTTTTCATTTAACCAGAATAAATTTAGAGAGCGATGGATGATTTTGCAATTTTAATCTCTGGTTACAAATTTGGATGGTGCAATCTTCCTCCATGTATCATTTAGTACAATATGTTCTACGGGTGTTTTTTTCAGTTGCTTTCAGATGAAAATTCATAATTTTAAACATAACTTTCCTTATTTCAGTTTTATACCAGTAAATATAACATTACTTCTGCACTGACCCTTAATTTAAATGTAGTCTGGATTTTTCCACTATACCACTGGGAAATGTTTACTATAACCAATACGCTTACTACAGCATGTAACTGCCTTATATTTTCTGCCATGCATGAAAAATTCTTGGTCCAGGCAATGAAACATACTCATTAGATCTTATTTACTCTATATAGCCAGGCTTTGCGATCCATATTACACTTTCCTTTGATATGCTGTAAATGCACAGACCCTGATAATGCACAGGAACAAATATTGAGTTGGCAGTTGCATCGTTCACCACCCTTCACTGGTTTTCAGATAGAGATGACTTCCACCCACTTTGTGCACTGTTCCCTCTCCTCTGCAGATGTACTGTATAATGTAACACAATAGACCACAGCCTATTTGGATAGAAAAATATAAAAGATTCATTTCAAATATGGCATGCCCAAGTGGCTGTACAGGAACAGTGAGATGAAAATTCATGAATTTTAAAAGTAGCCTTCCTTATTTCAGTTTTATGCCAGTAAATATAACATTTCTTCTGCACTCACCCCTAATTTAAACGTAGTCTGGAGAGCAAGCTGGCAGAAGAATCAAACCACTAACCATATTGTGGGCAACATACTTAACTCTATGCCACTGTTATCACTAGTAATCTGAAAATTTAATGGACAAAAGGTTAATGTGCTTTTAGTCAGTGAACTACAAATAGATAGTGAACTCTATGTTACTTTGGACATTAACTGTGATACATAAAGAGTACCATGATCCTTCAGTATTAACTTTTGAGTTGCTCCTAAAGGCCAGCAGCTGTAAATTTCATCGTCACACCAAGTGTATAAAGAAGTGAACTAAGGGAGTGTGAAGTCACCCACAGCTTTCGGGTTCAGTCAAATGAAGCTCACAAGGCCAGCAATGCTATGAAGAATAGGAATTGCACTAGGAGCTTGTAGAGTGGGTTAATATGAACATTTTATATCCAAAATGAAAATCAGGCTCAGTTATGGAGAAAGAGGTGACAATTTTTCAATGTAAAGTCATTTGGAGCCGGAAGCACCTTCATGCTCACTTCCTGTTTCGAATACAGTCAGTATATGTTGCTGCATTAAATATAAATTGTTACACCTATCTGGCACTTACATTTGTTGACATTTCATACACAGATTCTTTCTTGCAGGGCAGCTGTGGCCTTCTGCACGTCCACAGTAAAGACAACACCTGTCCCCCTCTCACCTGTCACAACCAGTTATGTTCATCACTGTTTTTATTTTTGGGTGGTTGTATTCATGCAGAATGTAATTGATTTTGGTTTTCAAAAATACTGGAATGAACAAAATCCTTTTGTAGAAAAATAAATTATGGTGGTAAATTAGTCGAGACGTTTTTTTTGTTTTTATAATCAAATTGTTTCAGCTTCTTTCCAGAAGCAATTTTCACTTTAATGGGACTGGTTTGAGCCACTAGAATTTATATGAGATAGGTCCTGCCCTTGCACTTGGATTTAGTGTAAATCCTGGTGTCTCAAACCATCAAATTGAAAATGGCTTCTGGATGAGAGCTGAAACAGTTGATATGAACAGTGTTCAGATAACTACCTCTGAAATCTTCTCTACATTGGACCACTGCTGGATGACTGACGGATTACACTTTCTCATAAATTTGTATATTTTATTTAAGTCAATTGTAAGTCAGTTGTAATCATGTAAGAAAACTCTGATCATTTTTGATGGTGACTCTGCCCCCACTCCCCAGTGGATCTAACCACACTCATTATGATAATGTGGTCTATGTCAGCGCTCTGCCCCCTGTGGAGCTGGGGGTGTTCGCGCTGGATCAAGGGAAGGAGATGTTGAAAATGTGTGGTTGGACGTTTGACCTGAGGGGCTTGTCATGCATAAAGATGAAAGCACAGATCAATCACAGGATGGCTGGAGGCTGCTTGGCCTGGCCGTACCTCAACAGGGTCACAAATATGTCACAAATAAAGATCCACAACTCTCCTGCTCCTGTGGGGAGGTGGGTTTGGTCTCTTGAGAGAGTGGAGCTTGTTAGTAACTCTACATTATGTTTGATACACCACACTTGACACTATTATAGTACCATGTTTCTGTTCTGTGGTTGAATAACTGGCAGTATGCATGTTTTTTCCAGTAGTGTGGTGATAGTATGTCACTTTTTAACACGTGTAATGTGTATTCAGTGCCATGTGCAAAATGCCATAGAGAAGAACATTTGGGGGGGATTCATATAGAAGTATAGCTGATAATAAATAAAAATAAATAATAACAATACACTTTTATGTGTCAGGAAAATTAAAGCTGTGTAACTGAAATTACTACTTAACTGAAAGGTGAGAGTGAATTTATTTATTTGAATAGAGACAGATACTTTTTACTTGTTCATTTATATAATTAGACCTTATTTGACACCAATCTCTTGCTATTTTTGCTGCTTATTTAAATATAAATGGTATTACTACTATTTATAGTTTTTCTCTTTGTCATATTGTTGTATCATATTGTCATGTGTCCAAACAATTTCTCTTTTTGTGGATCAATAAAGTTTGTCCAAATAAGTGTACAAAACACTCGCCGTAGCACTGCAGTAGAGGTGCAAGTGACGATTATTTTGGTGATTTATTAATGTAACGATTATTCTTTCTATTAATTGATTTATTTGAACATGAGATTTGTATACGCTTTTACTCTAATAAACCTGAAATGAAGCAGCTTGAAGACATGCTGATAGAATATATTTACAGACGGAATGAAAATGACTTCCGAATGGCAGTCGAAACATCTTGATTTCAACATTGTCCAGACCTTTGAAACCAGGCAATTTAATCAAAACTACACAATGAACCAATTTCTCATGTCATTTTCAGGCACTTCCTGCTCTGTCTGAGTCATGAAGCCTGTTCTGAGTCTGTTTAAAGGTGCACTATGTACATTTTTGGTTGTGGGTACGTCACAGATATGTCATTGCTCTGGCTGGAATGTTCCACAGTATGACTTTTAAAGCTCTATCTTGCATTTACTGAATTACAAATAGTTTTAAAGCTCAAAAATACTTCGAAAAACAGGCATTCTGACTGTGAGCGGGGTTGCTTCTTCTTGATGATTATTTTAATAATTGACTTGTTGCGATTAATTCAAAGCTAACTGTAATTTTGGAACATGAACTGGGCAATATGGTTTCTTGAAATGGAGACTACTTCAGCTCATAGGATTACTTCAGCACATGGGAATGAAACAAAATATGAACCCAGCTGTATTTTTGAAGTGTAAACATGAATATTACATAACAAAGGTGCTCACTGAAAATACTGCCTTCAAGCTATACTTCTCAAATCTCACAGTTGCCTTTTCAAATCCCCTGCTTCAGTGGGAGGGCTCTGTCTGACATGTAGAGCGATACATATCACAGAGAACGGGGTCCTCTTTCGCTCTATCTGCCCCTTCATCGAGCCACATGCACCGAGGAGATCAGCCCCAGCTGAGCCTGTACCAACCCTTCCTACCCCCTCCCCCACCTTCCCTTCCTCCCTCCTTCCTCCCCCTCCTCCCCTCTCATCCCATCCTCAAGGTCAGAGCTGCCTGTGTGCACCAGCATGGACTGCAGCCACATGCACTTCTATAGAGCCCAGAGTCGAACGGTTTTGACACTGAAAAAATGATTCTGTATAATTACACTGGCTTGAAATCCAAATGACATAAAGATCATCTACGAGTAGAGAGAGAAATTTGTAGAAAGATGTACTGAAAGAATAAGGTTTACATAACACACTATACCATCTTCTTCCATCGTATTTCATATTTTAATCCCGAACACATTTTGGAATTTTAAAGGTAAACTGTAGATCAGAAATGTCAAACTCAGGCCCGGGGGCCAAATTTGGCCCGCAACATAATTATATTTGGCCCTCGAGATCATATCAAATATGTATTAGAGCTGGCCCGCTGGCTACAGATAGACTATAGAGACATTATTTATTTAAAATGTTGTTATTATTTTACATTATGCTTGTTCTGGATTCAGTGTTTAAGTAACACTATTATTAAACATTTATTTTAATAAGAAATGGTTTAAATTACATATCTGGAAAGAAGAAAAACATGCAGATGTTGTTTAATTTTTTCAATAAATGTTTAGCTTGGCCCACGACTTAGTCCCAGTTTGTAATTTTGGTGCTCTGTGAATTTGAGTTTGACACCCCTGTTGTAGCTTTTCCTGGTGGGTGTCGCCCTGGAGAGTTACAGGGTCACATCAATGGAGAGACATGTTTGCTCACAGTAAGAACATGTGTTTTACAGGTATTTTAGCTATATAAAACCTTTTAGTTTAGTGTCACACTACGGAACATTCCAGCCACAACAAAAACATCTCCATGGAGACAAACAAATGGCACACATTTGGCGGTTTGAATTCAGAAACATCATTGGTTGAGTGGTCATATCCACTGACCCACAGGTTGGCGGTGCGACTCCATCTCCCAAAGATAAATGCCGTCATTGTTTCTTGCCTCTTATGTATGTGTACACTGGTGTATGAAAGTGCACTGAAAAAAAAAATAAAATTCTGGGGGTAGTAAAATCAATTGGGGAAATTTTTACACTGAGATAACATAATTCTGTGAGAACTACAACTTATTTAATAGCAATGGACAAAATGTACTTATTTTACTCTTGTATTCGAAGTATTATATTTAATGGGTAATATTTTTTAAAGGTTCTACAGTCGCTACTCACAAACTCAGAAATACTAAGCAGTATACCAAAGTCCTTCTAGATAAGTCCCTGCACTCGCCAGCTACGTATTTGGGCTGGGGCGGCAGTAGCTCAGTTGGTAAGAGCGTTTGTCCACTGATCTGAAGGTTGGGGGTCTTCTCTCAACATAAAAAAAAAAAAAAAAAAATGACATGAGCGATCAAATTCCACTGACCCACTGGTTGGCGTTGTGATTCCAGCTCCTACATATGAATGCTGTTGTTGTGTCCTTGGCCACCTTAACCCACCTCGCCCTGAGAGTCTGTGTAAACTGGTGTATGAATGTGTGTGTGCAAATGTGTGAGTGCTTCCTTGTTGCAAAGTGCTGTATAAAATTGTGACCGTAAGTGAATATAATTATCCATTTTGATGATGAAAAGGTGACACAATACATTCAAAAAAGTCAACATTAGATTTGTTTTATTGCACCTTAATACATCTAGACCTACATAACTAGCCTATACCAAACAAAACAGTCTAAACAACTCGAAACAAGATCGTGAATTCAACTCACGTCAACTGATCTTGATGTTTCTTTTAGCACGGATTTCCAGACAGAATCGTAATTATTCAGACTCTTGGTTTTGACCTGCTAACAACATCCTCCCTCGAAAAATGATGGTGTAAATATGTGTCGATTTGAAAATTAATTACTTCCATGGCAAATTGGAAGGCTGCTGATGGGACTGGCAGAGCTGGAGGGAGAGAGGCTGTCCAAACTGAATGAGATGTGCAGGTTGGAAAACAGCCAAAAATCGGAAAAGAGCCTGTAGCCAAGCACAACAAGGAAAGAGTCTTAAATGCATCTGCTTTGCACATTAGAGGACTGGAAATGGGGCTATTATAATGAGGTCTATCAGCATATTGGTCCAACAGCTGGCTCCTACACAATTCAGTGACTGCTCTATATGTTTAGTTCTAGCTTTGGGCAATGCAAAAACAGTCTGAGAAAGCTGATATATTTGTATAGCTCCCTCAGAGGACTTGACACAGGTTTCAGTTTAGTGAAAAGGAGGAGCTGTAGAGGTTAAGGTGGCTGATTCTTCTGCTGTTGTAAAGGTGGAGGAAAGAGAACACAATTTTTACATACTCTCAGTGTCAATTGGTCAAAAGCAGTTGGTGTTTTTCCTATTTAAAGCTAGACAAAGCAAGGCAAGTGTATTTGTATAGCACAATTTATACACAAAGTAATTCAAAGTGTTTTACAGAATAAGAAATACATTAAAATCACAATAGAAACAAATAGAAACATAAATAATCTTCATAAAATTAAAGAGAGAGACATTAAATGAGAGAAGAGTGCAGAATGAAAAATGAAAACCTTTCAGTCAAATGCACAGTTAAACAAAACTGTTTTGAGTCTGAATTTAAACAGCGTCAAAGTGGAAGACTGTTCCAGGTTTTAGCTGCATGAATCTGAAACGCTGACTCCCCGTGTTTAGTCCTGACTTTGGGCACCAGCAGGAGGCTGGTCCCTGAGCTCCTCACACTGTGAGATGGTTCATATGGCACTAACATGTCACAGATGTACTCTGGTGCTAGGCACACTGCGTAACTTTTCAGATCTGTGGAGAGGCAACCCCATTAACACTTGCTTTTCCAGATATTTTTGAGCTTTAAAACTACCTGTAATTGAATAAAGTAAGGTTTGTAGATGTTTAACGTCATACTGTGGAACATTCTACTGTGGACATATCCATAGAAACAAGCAGGTGACGGACCCTCAACCTAAAAAAAGTTACACAATGCACCTTTAAATGTTCATTATGTAACTTTTCTGGTCACTGCCTCCCAGAAGATGTCATTGCTTTGTCTATAATGTTCCACAGTATGGCATTAAATGTATAAACCTATGTATCTCCACGGAGACAGCAGGGGACACCACCAGGTCAAGGTTACAGGTCAGCTCTGTAGAGAAGAGATCCAGCTCATAGTGAAAATGTTTGTTTTGTTCAAGATTATTTTTTCAAGCAATCCAAACATCTGAAATACCTGCAAGATATGAACGTATAACTAGATGAAGATATAATTCCATTTTCTTTTATATTGAGGGGTTGTTGGTTTAACTCTTGGCTTAACTCTTAAACTCTTGACTTTGAACTTCAAATGAACAGTTTGAAATTAATTTGTATGTAGTGAGTGTGCTGGTTTTATGTACTTTTGTGTGATTGTTGTTGTACTTTTTTCTGTCCTGTAGATGATTTTACATCAACCTGCCGAGGGACTCAAGATGGAAATGATCCAAGTTGGCAATAATCTTTACATATTTACAATTCTGTTCATTAATATGTGTTGTCATGAAAAAAATAAAAAATAAATAAGAATGACTGATACACTGTGGAGGATTCCAAGCAAAGCAATAACCTCTATAATCTCCATGGAGACAAGCAGCCACAAGAAAAATTACACAGTGCATCTTTTTTTCTTTTTTTTTTGTATTTTAAGTATTTCCATTCTCTTACTTACAACTTCCTGCCGTAAATCGAAGTGGGACATGTGGGCATTGTTAACTTTACTGCCCTGTACTGGACTGCTACGATCAATAAGAGACATTTAAATTGCTATCTTGTGATTACCTCAAATATTAATTCCTCATTTTCCAAATTTGAAAGCTGATGATTGCACTTCTGTTACTTATACAGCTTCACCGAGGCTGTGCTAACAAATCGAAAAGGTAGAGCCGGAGAAGGCAAAAGTCCAAGAGAGAGAAAGTGGAATCTGAGAAAAGCAGCCTGCTGAACTGACTCTGTTTGTGTCTGGTAATGTTCCTCTGGCAACAGCTCACAACATGCTCCATGATCTTAAAAAAAAAAAAAAAAAAGATAGAAAAACACCAATTTCTCATCATATCACTGAACAGCTCAACCATCTACTTCCTTTTTCATGCAAAACAGATGTGAAGAGCTCTGATGCACCTGCTGACAACCAATTCAATATGTATTTGAGCTGGAAATTTAAGTAGTGCTGCCATCTAGTGTTGGAAATTATTACTAATATGAGTGACTTTCTTTTTTACTACAGCATGCAGACAAAACTTGCTTATGATGAGAGGGAATTGTAAGTGTGTTTAGAACACAAATGTTTTGAAAATCTTTACAGCACACTGACTTATATATTTTAAAGAACATATTGCGCTATTTTCTGATCTTTGTTATAATATAACAATATCTTCATCACAAATATACCTTGAGTTGTGTTTTGTTTCATTCACACATGTTTAACACACAAATCTTCTCTCAATCTGAAAACTCCGTTGTGTTTTTAAACTCCATAGACCTTTACTGGAATTGTTTAGATGAGTTCAGGTAGATAAGAGTTACTAAAACATGTGAATGAAACAAAATCCAACTCAAGATATGTTTTTGATGACATAACAACATTCTAACCTGACTTAAAGCTCGCAAGAGTCAGTATGCATAACCCCGGACCTTTAAACGCTTATATTTTTATAGCAGTTTAAGTGGCGATTTACATAATTACTGAATGGTGGCATATAGACAGTGGATTTTTCATACCATTGCCAACCAAATTATGCGTCTCTGTGTTCTAATTATAAGACAGATGTGCAGGCATAGCTAAGGAACTCATAAAAAATTCAAAGTTGATGTGATATGCAGTTTCTATTCTTTAGTATGGGGTTGTTAGACCAGATAACAAAGTCCCTATAGCTACAGTAACATGAAGGGTGAGAGTCTGTGAAGGGGCATTCAGCGGTCATTAAAATACTGCTTATTTCTTCAGTGTCAAGCTGTGCCACTGTCAACCTTAATTTGGTGATGTGCCCGCTGGGTGACCTGTAATTCACACGTGTTAGATTAAACTGGTGAACTGTTACAAAATCCATTCTTCTTTTTTGTTATATATATATAGATTTTTAATCTACCATATCTGCTACTTGAATATTATGTATCCATGATTTTCTGTTCTTTTTTCACGCTCTAAAAAGGCAAGGCAAGGCAAGTTTATTTGTATAGCACAATCTGTACACAAAGTAATTCAAAGTGCTTTACATTATAAGAAATACAATAAAATCACAATACAAACCAATCAAAACATAAATAATTATCATAAAATTAAAAAGAGAGAGTGACATTAAATTAGAGAGAAGAGTGTGGAATTAAAAATGAAAACCTTTCAGTCATATGCACTGTTAAACAGAACAGTTTTGAGCCTGGATTCACAGAAGAGTCTGTCTCACATGTTCAGACTGTTCCAGGTTTTAGCTGCATGAATCTGAAACGCTGACTCCCCTTGTTTAGTCGTGACTCTGGGCACCAGCAGGAGGCCGGTCCCTGAGCTCCTCAGAGTGTGAGATGGTTCATATGACACTAACATGTCAGAGATGTATTTGGTGCTTGGCCATGGAGAAACTTGTGCACAAGCAAAGCCGCTTTAAAGCCTCTGAGCCACAGGAGCCAGTGCAGAGACCTGAGCACAGGAAGCATGTAGTCAGACTTTCTAGTTTGAATCAGGACCCAAGCTGCAGCGTTCTGGACATACTGCAGCGTCTCACAGCTTGTTTGGAGAGGCCAGTGAGCAGACCATCACCGTAGTCTAACCTACTGGAGGCAAAAAAAAATGCTGATCATATAATAACTGTATCTTATATTTTACATAGAAAGATTGGATGCTACATCTCAATATATTTCTTAAGACATTATAAAAAATGTATTCAAATTCTCCATTCTCCACTACTTGTAACTGTCCAGGTCCAGACTATCTGACATCTTCATCGGGATGTTATTATGTTAAAAGCTCCACAGTAAATCCATGAACATGTCTGTCGCCATGGAGACAACCAGCTGCTGCCACAAGTTCAAGTTATATAAGTCAGATCTGTGAACAGGTGACACCACTACGAATGTTTTTCAAGATATTATTAAGCAACGCAACACCTGTAATTGAATAAGTGCATGAAAGGTAAGTTTAAAGTCATACTGTAGAACAATTCCAAGCGAAGCAATAACGTCTCTGTAGAAACAAGTGGCAGATCACTCACCAGAAAAGTCTCCTTAAAAAGCTTAGATTTAGACAAACTTTACTGATTCACAAGGGAAATGACTTGGACACAGTCACTCAAACTTCACAATATAATATGATAACAAAAAGAAAAAATCTAAATTGTAATAATACATTCTAAATAAGCAGCAAAAATAGAAAGAGACTGGGGTCAAATAATGTATATAGATGTAGTAGTAAAAATAAAATATTGCTCATTGTGTCATCTTATATTTGACCACGCTGCTACAAAAAAACATGTTGGCAAATCTCTCCAGGAATCCAAAAATTTTAGTCAAAAGCCCCCGCATCTTCTCTGGGCTGAGATGGGGAGTCGAGTAAATTCCGTTGAGGAGGAAAACACTGTGTAAAGCAAGAGAGACAGCCACAAACAGCCAAGCACATGCACTGCAGTTCTCCACAGCTGCCCAGTGGGATTAGAGAAGACCGAGGATTTAAGCAACATTCAGCAAAACACATGCGTTCAAGGAGCTACATCAGTATCAGTGCAGAGGAAGGAGATAAAAGCAAGGGCACTATAATCTCCTCATGTTTATGTTTTATATTACTGTACATACCTTATCTGGGCAATTTGAAGGGCCTATATTACGCTGTTGTCTGATCTATGTTATAATGTTTCCTCATCACAAACATAACTGGAGTTGTGTTTTTTTATTCACACATGTTTAACACACAAACTTTAAAGCATATTTAGGCAGAGTTCGTTTCTCAAACAGAAAACACTCTTTCTTGAAGTGCTCTGCTGTCTTTTTGTGCATTTCACAAGGGCGTAGGTTTGTATAGGGACGGTGGGGACATGTCACAACCAATATATGACAAAATAGTCCCTACCAATATTTCCATTTCAATATTTTTTTTATTATTTTTTTTTTAATAAACAAAAATATCAATTTATTCCAATATTTTTTCAAACTCAGTAGTATTGATTTAACATGTTTTAGTTCAAATTTTGTTTATTAGACGTTCTGAGATGTATTCAGTGAAATGACAGGGTTACTCCTGCCGCTATTTCATTGGCTGCAACAGAGTGATGTCATTAGTGGAGCACCTGAAGATGTCGGCTTGGGCAGGCGTGAGTGAAGATGCTGCGCACCAAACTTTGAAAAACTTTTCAAAAACAACTTACGTGGCTTCATCTTCAAATAAGCTTGATTTATAATGAGTCACCATGGAAAAAGAGTGACTATCACTACAAGTGCACCTCCCAAACAGAGCCCTACTCGTGCACTGTCAGCAGCCGGACTCTATCGACAATATTCCATGGAAAAATGTTTGGACATTACCTCACAAATATCTCATCACCAACAAGCAAAAGAAAATCTGCTACAAACTTCTACATTGCTGTTATCCACTAAAGAATCATCTTAGAAGTTCATGGACACAAACTGTACATTTTGTAACTGAAAAATGAAACCTGCTCAGACTCTGTGTGTTTTTGGAAAGAATTCATAAAACTTATTCACCAAAGCTGAGACCAAACGTACGCCCTTGATGTTTCATGCAACTTCATTAAAATCATTTGGATCATTTCAGCCCTGGAATTGCCAATCTCGACTAAAAAACAAAGGTAAAAGGTTGCTGCTAACTTGAAAGCTACCACTTCATGACATCATACGGTGGAACAGAACATTTTGAGCTTTGGAGATTCAGACAGACTAATAATGCAAGATTACTCAAATGTACGTGAATGAAACAAAACACAACCCCAGGTATGTTGTTATTAGGGCTGGGTATCATTCAGAAGCTGCCAGTACAATACATACCTCAATACATGGTCACATTACCAAAGATATCTCAATAAGTTTCCTTCCTCTAAATGAGCAACAAAATTGTAGCACTGTAACAAAATATTTTAGTAAAATATACCAAAAAAATACTCTTAGTGATATATCGATACAGCAGCCCACGATACTGTATCATCACATTAAACTCATAGGATATATATTTCTATATTTTTGCACACCCCTAGTTGTTATGTTGTCAAAGAAGAAGGCGTCACCTCTACAAATCTGATCTGTAACTTAACCTATTGGTGAGATATACAAGTTAAAGCAATACTGTGGAACTTTCCAGGCAAAGGAATCGGGCAACACAGAAATGACATATGCAACTCTAGTTATATATGTTCAAATGTTGCATGTGGATGCAAAGTGAAATATATAGTGTTTATAAAGTAAGTTCAAGAATGACTGTGTTAATCCCAGGTTTAGAAAAAAGTCAAATAACGTGGTTGCTGTAATGGGCTAATTATGTCCATGTTCTGAACAACTTGCAAACATGAACAAGCAAAGTTTCATTGGTTTTCTACAGGGAGTAATAAATGTCCCTCTGAGTACATCTACACAGGCAAATGAGCAAAATGAATTCACCAAACCAGGAAATGCAGCTCTGACCCATTTTGAGCTGTTTGCAGATTTCATTTATTCGCTTTCTCCACTCCTCCGCACAGGCTCCCTCCCTCACTGTATTTACCTTCTCATTATTCTGACATGAGAACCTGGGCTTTGACAAATTCTCCCGAAAAAGTTAAAATTGTGACATTCCGTAAATTAGAAGTAATGAGGGTGTTATTTACCCATAGTATTGGTCTAAAACTTTCACCACCAGTGCAGAGCATGATTAAAACTGTTTGAGTAACATATAATAACTATGTAACAGGCCTAATAGTATTGTTCCTTTGCCACTTTAAATGGGTGTGTTTTTTCTCTTTGTGTGTGTGGTTTTTTTTTTTGTTTGGTGTGGGGAAATGGTCATGTAATTGGCCACTGGAAAGGGGGCACTTCTTATTGTTTAAAAACCCTGTGAACCTTCTTGTTGTCTCTCTGTCCAGGTCAGTAGGAAGTAGTTCACCATATTGCACCTATGGGACTCATTGTAAATGTTAAAGGGATGCTAATGTTAAATTTAATGTTGACCGGATTTCACTTTGTTGTTTTTAACTGAATGTCTGCTACTCTCTCTCTCACACCCTGCTGTCTCTCTCCCTGCATTCGATTATCCTCCCGAATCGACACCCGTGACACGCCCCTTTTCCTGGGACGGCGCAACTTGGACCTCACTGGAGGAAAAAGTAGACAGAGCAAGGATTCTGAGTCAGAATCCAAGATGGCTACACCTACTGTGAGGTGTAAATATGAACTGTTTTCATTGTGTTTGGACACTTTGGTGGTTTAAATGATAGTTTCAGTCACTTGTATTACTGCAATACCTTACCGCGTCCGTATCACTGCCTATGGGTATGGTAGTCAGTGTTGTGGTGAGGCTCTCTGAGTTCGACATAATAATACACTTCAAGCTCGGACATGAAGTCAAATCCAAGGTCCAAGTGGGAGTTGGAAGATAACAAATGCAGGGTCAGTCCAGAGGAGGTCCCCAGGTAGTCCTAAGACATGTCAGCTGCTCCGTGGGTGAAACTGGGACACGTTGAGGCCATGGTGCCATGACTGTTGACTGCCCGCCACGGAGCCACGTTAGCCGACCAAATGCCCGGACCTCTGGACAAGCTATTAACCATCTTTTTAACAACATTTTTTACCAACTCCCTCTCCCCTGGGCAGGTTGATTCCCCACTTATACAGAAACTGCTTCTGGATTATTGTAAATAAAACCCTTAAAATTAACTCTGCTGTCCATGGTTCTCTGATGATCCACAACACCTGCTGTGAGGGGTGGTCGAGCACTTAGGGGGTGTTACAGCTACTCTTTTAATACCCTTTGTAGTAGCCATAACAAAAACTTAATTCATAATGAACAAATAAGGTGCACTATGTAACTTTCCAGATGAAGGGTCCGCCACCTGCTTGTTTCCATTTCGATTGTATTGCTTTGTCTGTAATGTTCCACTGTATTGGCATTATGTTTCCATAGAGACAAGAATGTCACCAGGTCAAGTGACAGGTTTGATCTGTGGAGAGGCAAACACACTCACAGAATGTTTTTCATTTTCACTGAATGTTTTTTCGTGTATCTGATCTTTTAATGATCAGATTTTTTCAAATGCGACCCAGGACACTTGGATATGTGCTCCTAAAACCGATACATATCTGATCTTGATATGCGACTTCAGTCTGAATGGCCAGGTCACATTCATTCTATCTGTAACAAATGTACACAAAGTTCTTCTGGTCATACAAAAATTGTGTATGAACTTCATGTGAGTGAAGCAGTGAAGCACACATCAATCCCACCACTCTTGGCTGCGACTCTGCACCTACATGTTCCTTTCTACGGACGCTGCTGCCACTGCCCCACAAAACACCATGGCCAAAAACCTTGTTCTTGCCCTTCTCAGTCTCCTTAAAACAAATAAGCTGTACATGTTCTGGCTCCAGTATGACAGTAACTTTAAAATCGCCAGGTGCTCAGTGCTTGCGTCAGTGTGTAAGTTTTGCTGCGTGTGACATTGTCGTGTCCTTCAATGCACATGCAGGACACTTTTGGAGCTTTTAAAGTTCACACTGGAGATCACATACAAGTCACATTTAACTGGAAATATAAATGACCTCGCAAAAAATCGGATTTCACAAAAAATCTGAATTGAGCATTAAGCCCTGCAGTCTGAACGCAGCCTAATTTAATACATGCAAGAGACATACGTGTAATACCATACTATGGAACATCCAATACAGAACAATATCATCTTCATGGAGATCACCCATAACGTTCAGCTCCAGTGGAATGAAACTCACGAGGCCAGCAGTTATAGGGGCAAATTTGGAGGCAATTTCCATATCAGGACTAGGGATTTATTAACGAACAAAATATATATGTGTAGAGCGGATTTTAAGACCTAAAGCAGGAGCCTGAGTAGTTACATTAATTAAACTCTTATATATATATATCTTTTTTTTACCCATATTGTCATATTACAGTGCAAATTGGTGTAAAGTTGCTGGAGTTTGACCAAAGTGCCCAACAGTTCATAGAGTCCACTTTAAAGCCGTTGAGAGAGTTCTCCAACATGCCCCGCAGGACCTGTTCAACAACACGCAGGTTTAAACAGAGAGAAGCAAGCGAGAGAGAAACGTAGAGCGGGAGAGGGCAAGCAGAGAGAGAGAGAGAAAGCGAAAGAGAGAGAAGCTACCGATACAATCACTGAGGATGAGAGACTGAGGATGTCATGATGCAGCGAAAAAGTGGCAGGGCCTAAAAATGTCTGAAACTATGGCTAACAAGACAGAAGCTAAATCTGGGTCAATACTTCAGGGGAGAAGAGCAACTGAACAGTAATAACCAAAAGTAAGAATCAACCAACAACTCAGCAAATCTGGACTTCAGAAAGAAAACTAGCTATTGGGATAAACTCTGGTGCGGTTTTATATAGTTTAAAGGTTTAATTGTGCATAAAACTTTTGAGCTTTAAGTCATGTTACCTTATCGAAAATATACGCTGAGATGTGTTTTGTTTCATTCATCCATATCTGAGTAATCCTTTATTATTAGTCTGTCTACATCTCCAAAGCTCAAAATATTCTGTTACATTTTGTGATGTCATGAAGTGGCGGTTTTCAAGTTAATGACTACATTTTACCTTTAGTGATTTCCAGAATTCCAGAGGTGAAATTATCCAAATCATTCTAGTTTATGGAGTGGAATATGGAGAAGAATTCAACCTAAATATGCAGGAATTGTGTGTTAAAGATGTGTGAATGAAACAAAACAATGAAACAAAACACAACTCCGAGTCCAAGATTATAACATAGATCCAAAAATAGCATAATATCAGCTCTTTAATGTCTCCACCTTCAAATAAAGACTAAACTAAACCAGGAAAAATGGTTCTGAGAGTAATGAACCCTGCTCTCATAATGGGCACAGTCAGTATTCTGAGAAGGGCACCTTGAAACGTAGAAAATTGTGATACATGAATTGGTTAACAGCACCTGACAACCAAGACTCACAATGTAATGAATGCATCAATAGTATTATAACAAAGAGACTGAAATGCCGAATATGTCTTCAGAAATCAACAGCAAATCAACAGCAGAGCATCTTCTCTCATAGATTTGTCTCCATGGAGGTTTCATGGCCTTGTCTGAATGGTTTCACAGTATGAAATTCAGATTGGCTATCTTGGATGTATTTCACTCAAAGTTGTGCAACAACATCTCCAGTGTTGGGAAGGTGACTTTTAAAATGTATTCCCCTACAGATTACAGATTGCATACCCCAAAATGTATCTTGTAATGTAATCCATTAAGTTATTTAATGTGAGTAACGTAATCTGAATACTTTGCATTACTTGATATTGTCATCCTTTCTAAAACTACGTGAATGTAGCAAGTACATACTGAAAATTCTTCTTTGTTCTCTTCAAATTGGCTGTTGAGCCCAAGTCTCCATGAACAGGCTTTTGTTTGCTGTAGAGAAGCAAAGACGAGGATCTTCACATAAGATATTTTGTCTGCTAAAAGACAATAAAAAACAAGTCTTTACTTAAGCAGATTAAAAATAGTATTGATAAAGAAATACTTTCTTTATGAAATCACTGCTGCCTTAAAGTATGTCCAGCCTATTGTTAAGTGTGTCATACTGTTTAGACCTGGTTTAGTCCTGGTTTTAGTCCTGGTTTAATCCTGGTTTAGTCTTGGTTTTAGTCCTGGTTTTAGTCCTGCTTTAGTCCTGGTCTAGTCCTGGTTTTAGCTTGGTTTTAGTCCTGGTTTTATTCCTGGTTTAGCTCAAAATGTGAAAACAGGAAAATACCGCCATGTAATCCATTTATTTCAACAATGTAACTGTAATCCAATTACCACTCATTAAAACTGCAACTGTAACTGAATACAGTTACTCATAATTTGTACTCTGTTTATGTAATGCTGGTACATGTAATCCGTTACTCCCCAACACTGAACATCTCTTTAGAGGCAAGAAGATGCTCAGAAAAGTTACACAGTGTGCCTTTGCTGCATTCAGTGGCTCTGCAGTAGAACTTGCTGCCTCACCATACTGTATCATTCAAATCCACCTCTCCCCACATCACTCACATTAAAAGTACACCGACTCCATGTAGATGACTTAATGCAAACTGTCTGTGATCCTAGTTTGCAGGCCGGCCTCGTCTCCTTACAGGAAATAGATGTTTTTCCTCTGCTCTGGAACAACTTTGTGTCTTCCTTTAGGCCATTCCACGTTAGATCTTATTGATTGACCTTCATGCTCACATTTCCACATTGCTGCAAGGGCCAGATGGAATTAGTTCATGCAGACAAAAAGAAAACTCAAAGCGTTTTATGCCTCAGCAGTTTCCTGGATTTAAAACTAGAATCGATCATGTTTTGATTAGAGTATGAGAGGTTGTATCCTTGCCAGAAACTCAGATATTTACATAAAGTTCTTGTATGTATAATGCAGGTAAATAATCATATCAATTCTCAATAGATTTTTGATAACGATCGTAAGAAATCGATGATCCATTAAAATCTTAAAGCTACAGCAGATATAAGGAATGAGTTACTGTCTCTCCAGTTGCTGTATAAGATTTTGAGAAAGGGAAATTTGTGAATAGACTGTGTATAATTAACACATTTTTGCATAATTTGTGTCAATATTTTTGAATAGATACTCTATGGGATATTATGATAAATAAGGTAGCTGTAATGCATTTCACTTGGGGAAGACTGGAGGCAAATTTGAGCATTTACAGATCATAAATATACAGTATATATATATATATATATATATATATATATATATATATATATATATATATATATATATATATATATCCGCGGTTAATCCGCGGGTCGGGCGGATGACGTGACGAAAAATTATATTTTAATTAAATTCGGGCGGGTGGCGGTTTAACTACAAAAAAAAAAAAAAAAAAAAAAAAAAGTTATTGTTAGTATTGTTACCGTACATCTGAAAAGACGAGTGTCATTGTCTATGCTTGTAGTATGAAGTGTACGTCATGTCCTTAATTAGCCCATTTGACCTCGTTTTTATGTTCTGAAGGTTAAGGTTGTGTCGGGTTATTGATGCCTAAGGTTTACGAGGCACATATTATATGCAGTTTATTTTATTATTTCTAATTTATTTCAGCTGTTTTTTGTTGTTTTTTGTTTCGATATCAGATATATTTTAAAACACGCAGACATTATAGCGTAGACTGCCACTCGGGGTATTTAAAACTTAAAGAAAGACCGATGGAGTGAGGCTATGACTTTGAAATAACATCGGGCAATGGCAGAATGTTCAGAATGTAACAACATCCAACACGAAGGCAAGAAGGTTCAAAAATAGCCTAGTTGAAAAACGTTGTCAATTAATTAGCTGCGCAAGAAAACCAGGTAAGTTTGGGGTTGTTTCGGACAATTCAGAATGTGAACATACACGCTGAGCGAATTTTGGAATGAATGAGCTATAGAGTTTGCATTTTTATCGAGGCTCCTTAGTTTGTTTGCTGTATGATTGTTCTAAAATCTAAAATCAATCGGCGGATGGCGGGCGGGTGCGGTTTTGAAAAGCTTCGGTGCAAAATGGACAGCGGGCGGATGATGAGTTTTGTGTTGCGGTTGCGGATGAAAAAATAGCCCAGCCGCGCATCTCTAGTGTAGCACCAAATTATTAACCAGGCTGGTGCCACCTAGTGCCTCTGCTCAATTGCATTTCTCTCCAGCGACTAGGTCAGGAATCAGAATACACGAGACAGTTCGCAAAACGCTGGAAGTGCAAGTTCAGGCATCAGCCAATCAGCGAAGAGCCATACATAATGTGTTGTCAACGATTCCCGAGATCGAGGATTTAAAGCCTGAATAAAGACAATGTTTGGTGAATTTCATCAAGGAGAAAGACGTTATTTCCCTTCTTCCTATGGAATTTGGGAAAAGCTTAATATACCAGTTAGCCCCGTTAGAGGCACATTACAAATGTCATGACCAACTAGCAGAGATTGGTTAAATGATAAAAAGTACCCGCCTATTGTCGAGCGAACGAAATCTAAGGCTGCGAGGTCAGACGGTTTATACGAAGTGAAACAAAGTAAAAACAGGCTGATGAATCAGGCTACCAAATTATAGGGCCTGTATACAAATCATATTGGTGGGCCCCCACTGCATGTTGTCTAATAAAAAATGCAAATCACAGAATTGATGATAACTCTGTTCAAAAGTATTATTTCTTGGCTTTCAATATAATTTTCTCAAATATATATATGAATTAGTAATCAGTAATCAACACAACAACATTAACATTAATCAACACAAAGCATACACATTATCCCTCCGAACTCTGCTCCATATTCTTCCCCAAAACCTCATTCTACTGACTGTGACTGACTAACCGTTCCATTAAAAAGCCCAAAACATATCATTGATAATTTCACATGATTGGGTCTTGATTTGAGATAAAAATTCAATCTATTACCGAGTCATACCATGGATCATTTTACAAGATACATGACATTTGCTCTAAACAAAATCTGTTTCTTCTTTTTGCTTTGAATCACGATCCTCTTACAGCCATTAAAACATACTCATAGGCTGGTTTGCTTGATGCTGCAGTGTCCGATCTGCAGGTAGGACCCATAATGGAATCGATATAGGTTTTATAACATAGAGTAAACAGAGCTATCCCATCCTCTGGCCAATGCATTAAAGAAGTGGACCTCTGCATGATAAAAATCTAAAGGCTGCAGCTTCCTCTAACAAGCTTTCCTGGCTCTGAAAGCAAATCAATACAGACCTAGTGCGTTCTCTTTCTTATTTATTCTTTCCTCTTTGGGTAGGTCCGTGCATTTGCAGTTTTACAGTTGTAGAATGGCTCTGTTAACATTGGATTCCTTCGGTTTGTAATCAAAGACAGCGCTTTTCCAGATTTCTTATGGCCAGGAGCTCTGAATTAGCTGCCAGTGCTGCCACCTTCATGTCAACTTGAATCAAAGTGCTGTGATGCCTGAGGTAATAGGAGTTTTCCATTATAGTATGACCTTAACATTATAGAACATGAGGCTATGGCTCCCTGCACACCATGAGCTTATGTAGTATGAAGAGAAAGTAAAAAGAAATGTACAATAAGTAATAAAGATAGTATAAATAAAAAAATATACTGTAATGAGTGAATCTTTATTTGGTGCATTTTTATATTGCATTTTTAGTCTAAAATCTATGGATCATATAGTCTTTTTTTTTTTTGTTTCTAACTTGCCATGCACAAGCTGTTCTTTGTCTTACTCCCATCTTCCTATAGTAGGCAAGGCAAGGCAAGTTTATTTGTATAGCACAATTCATACACAAAGTAATTCAAAGTGCTTTACAGAATAAGAAATACATTAAAATCATAATAAAAACAAATCAAAACATAAACAATCATGAAGATTAAAATTAAAAAAGAGAGACATAAATTGGAGAGAAGAGTGCGGAATGAAAACCTTTCAGTTATATGCACAGTTAAACAGAAATGTTTTGAGTCTGGATTTAAACAGCGTCACAGAAGAGTCTGTCTCACATGTTCAGACTGTTCCAGGTTTTAGCTGCATGAACCTGAAACGCTGACTCCCCTTGTTTAGTTCTGACTCTGGGCACCAGCAGGAGGCCGGTCCCTGAGGTCCTCAGAGTGCGAGATGGTTCATATGACACTAACATGTCACAGATGTACTTTGGTGCTCGGCCATGGAGACACTTGTACACAAGCAGAGCTGCTTTAAAGTCTCTGAGGCACAGGAAGCCAGTGCAGAGACCTGAGCACAGGACTTATGTGCTCATACTTCCTAGTTCGAGTAAGGACCCGAGCTGCAGCGTTCTGGATGTTCTGCAGCTGTCTCACAGCTCGTTTTGAGAGACCAGTGAGCAGACCATTACAGTATCTAACCTACTGGAGACAAATGCATGGATAAGTTTCTCCAAGTCTGATTTAGACAGTAAACCTTTGATTTTTGCTATGTTTTTTAGATGGTAAAAGGCTGCAGATGTTATTGATTTTATGTGACTGTTAAAGTTCAAGTCTGAGTCCATTATTACCCCTAGATTTCTTGCCTGATTTTAAGGTTTTAGAGTACTACATTCAATGATTTCTTCTATAGCCTAAAATCACAGCAGCCGTTTCCTCACAGGGCTTCCCCAGATTTATTTAACCCACATAAAATTCAACTATGAAACAGTCACTGGTCAATAAAAGACAAGCAGATTAAGTAACATTTGCAGGAAAGAAGAAAACTGCCCCAGAGCACCACCTGTCCTCTCAGACGCTCCTCCAAGGTAAAGGAAAAAAGTGGTGAAAACAGAAACCACGAGGAGAATACAGTGAAAGAGAGAGATATACTCACATGGATGTACGGGCTATAGATGTGGCCAGGACATTTCGCATGATGCCTCAAACCCGATCTGACCAGTGCACTTTGTTGCGTCCTTGGGGCAAGACCTTCACTTTGCATGAATGCGGTGCGTGTGGTTGGTGGTGGCTGAAGAGGCAGATGGCGCAGATTGGTAGACTTGCTTCGGTCAGTTGGGCACCTGTGGCTACACAAACACAGGGAGGCAGTAGCTCAGTTGGTAGAGCGTTTGTCCACTGATCTGGTTCAAAAATCGCTCTCATCATAATCATCAATCAAGCACTTTATTGCTTGCAGTTTATTCAGAACTCTGCTGCGTGTCTTTTAACAGGGAGCAAAAAGCGTGATCACATTACCCCCAATTCTTGCGTCCTTGTACTGGACTTCCTGTTCATTTTAGAAAGGATTTTAAGATTTTATTATTTGTTTTTAAAGCTTTGAAGGGAACGCCCCACAATACATCTTGAACCTCATCCAGATTTACACCCCCACAACTGCACTGAGGCCCGAGGGCCAGCTCCAGCTCGTGGTGCCTAAAACGAGTCTTAAAACCAGGGGGGACAGAGCCTTCTCTGTGGTCAGCCCCAAACTCTGGAACAATTCGCATACGAACAGCCCCACAGTGGAGTGTTTTAAGTCTCCTCTTAAAACCCACTTTTATTTTCTGGCTTTTAATACCGCGTGAGTTGTTGGTCCTCTGTGTCTTTTATTTATTAATTTATTTATTGTTTTTATCTAATTAATTTTTTTAGTACTGCTTTTATATATTGATTGTATTAGTTTCCTCATGGTTGAAACATAATTCTGCAGATTTTTTTAAATTTAATTGTATTTATTTTTTTTAGTAAAATGTTTTACATTGCTATGTGAAGAACTTTGGAAACTGTCTTGTTTATAAAATGTGCTATATAAATAAAGTTGGATTGGATTGGATTGGATCAGTGGTTGAGTGGTCAAATCCACTGACCAGTAGGTTGGTTGGTATTATTCCACCTCCCACAGATGAATGCTGTTGTTGTGTCCTTGGGCAAGACACTTAACCTACCTCACCCCCAGTGTTTGCGTACACTGATGTATGAATGTGTGTGTGAATGGAGTCAGACTTGAAGGTGGAAAATCACTATATAAAAATGTGACCATGACTATTTACAAAAGTAGTTTATCACCAACAAATGTGGAGTGAATGAGTAATGACTGCATTTTAGTGCTTTGAAAGGCTTTTAGAGTTTGTAAAACAAGTACAACCCATTATTGCACTGAGAAAGTTTTTAGTACTTCAGACCAAACAAATTACTTAATAGACTCATTATGAAAATGTGAGCTGAACTAAAAAATATTTTAAAATAATCAAAATTTGCTTTTGAAATAATTGAATATATAGCACAAACTTTCTCTGAACAGGACTATACAATACCTGTACCACTTGTCATCATACAGCAGGTCTGTTGGGGGTCATGACATTTCACTCAAAGGTAAAGAGCGAACAGCATGTGAAAAAGAGCCCAATGATTGGTTTATTAGAGGCCTGTGTCCCGGGCCAGCTCTGTGTGATGAATGGGAGCTGACGTGTCCTTTTACCCACTGTCACATTAATGATGGAGTCTGCTCTGAGCTGGTGACAGAACGCCTCCTGCTACAGAAACATGCAACCAGAGGAGAGAGAGGGAGAGAGGGAGGAAGGTAAAGAGGAAGAGAGAGACAAAAGGAAGGAAGGAGAGAGAGAGGGAAGGGAGGAGAGAGGCAGAGAGAAAGACAGAGGCAGAGAAGGAAGGTAGGGAATCAAGGAGAGAAACAGAGAAGGACAGAGGGGAGAGACAGAGAAAGAGAGAAAAGGACGAGGGTAGGTGAGGAAGAGAGGAAGAGATAGAGAGGACAGGGAAAGAGAGAGAGGGGGAGAGAGGAAGGGCAATAGAGAGGGAGGACAGGAGGGAGGGGGAACGAGAGAGAAATAAAAAAAAAAGAAGGAAGGTAGCAAATCTAAGAGATGACAGAGAGAGACAAAGAGAAAAACCAGGAGAGAGAGAGAGAGAGAGCAGGTGACAGAGAGAGAAGGAAGGAAGGTAGGGAATCAAGGAGAGAGATAGAGAGAAGAACAGAGAGAGAAAGAGAGAGAGAGAGAGAAAGAGAGCAAGAGAAAAACCAGGAGAGAGAGAGAAGGAAGGTAAGGAATCAAGGGGAAAGACAGAGAGAAAGACAGAAAGAGGGAGAGAGAGAAACCAGGAGAAAGAGAGTGAGAGAGAGAGAGGTAAGGCAGGAACTCAAGAAAAGAGACAGAGAAAATGGCAGAGTGAAACAGAAAGATAGAGAAAGAGAGAGAGAACAGGAGAGAGAGAGTTTAACAGCTTGTGTGGCAACGTACAGTAGGCTCAAAAATGAGCACTAAGCATTTTCTTTACAAACACATGAGGATCATGTTTACTAATAAAACATTGAACCTTAATTAATTATTTTGTTTACACATGAAAAGGGAAGAAAGAAAATAATAAATATGTAAATTACATATCGGGACTTGGAGGAGAGAGGTAAAGAGACATAGGGAGAAGAGGGAGAAGAGAGCAGGAGAGAGGAAGAGTGATGGGGTTAGAAAGGGAGGAGAGTGAGGAGTGGGGAAGAGAGAAAAAGAGAGATACAGAGAAGAGGGATAAAGACTGGGGAGGGTATGAGTGGAGGGAGACAGAAAAAGAAGAGGTGAGCGACAGAAAGAGAAGGAATGAGAGAGGAAGGGAAGGATGGAAGGGGGTTAAAAAGGGGGGAGAGTGGATGGGGGAGTGGAGGGTGAGAGAGAACACAAATAAAGAGATGAAAAGAGAACAAAACACACAATAGACAAGGGGAAAGGGACTGGATTTGAACAGATGTGGTAACATTTTGGAATTTGTGTGCATATTGTTGTTGTATTATAAATATAACTAAATGCTGAAACCTCTGGAAATATTCAGTGATGCTGCCTACCTACATGCCTGTCAGATCCATGCCTGAAACCCATGTACGAGCCAAACCCGGGCCCCCAGAAGCTGGAATAACGCGATACTCTGCTCTGAATGCGTGGACAAATACGCACTACTGCGCATGCTCAGTCCAGCTGCTACGGCAAACGGCAAAGATGTCTCTGGCGGGGTAAGCTCTAAAACGAGGCCTTTATTCGTCTTAGAAATCATAATTTGTTCAGGCTTTATCTTAAATAGTGATTCTATTGTGGGATTGGTTGTATTGTATTATACTGAACTTTTAGATTGCTTAGATACCGTGTTATGCGGCTCCAAAGCTAAAGGATTAGCATTAGCATTAGCAAGTTAGCTTCGCACCACAATGTCGTGATCGGCGCAAACTTTCACGGCTGCGGTTCTGACACTTCTCGATCTGGGGTTCCGGCTTTTTAAGTGGAAAGTAACCCGGGCCCGATATCATATTAAAATAATTATATTTGACTGGTTTGGTGGCCCTGAAGGAGGTGGTCGCGGTCCTACTTTGGGCCCCGGCCCCGTGGTTCAGGATCTCTGCTCTACCGTTATTACAGTTTAAATGTTAGATGTTGTTATTGTAGTTTAACGGTTCCAACTTCAGTAATCAGTGTTGAATAGTCATTACTCTAGAAGAATACCATAGTCAAAATGAAAATGTAAATGGGAATCATGTTTTTTGTAAAATGCTAAACCATGATGCTAATAACTGATCGTTGCCATTTCGTTTGTTTAGCTTTTTACCGGCTCCCACGCAGCTGTCCCAGGACCAGCTGGAGGCCGAGGAGAGACAGCGGACTCAGAAGGCCTACTCCACTGCCCTGGTCTCATCCCGGAGAGAGCCACCCCCGTACAGGCACCGGAAAGGCTGGGTCCCCCGTGCACTTGAGGTAACTATAATAAAGCACAAGGTGAAACTGTCGAAAGTAACTCTGAAAGTGACCAGTGTTTAACGGTAGAGTGTGGTGATCTCTTGTCTCAGAGTAGCTTGTATATATTGAGGATTTTTATTTATTTTTTCCTCCAATATCGAAGTGAAAATACCACTTGAACTTTTGTCACTGGATATATTTATCAGTCCAAATGGAGTTTGACAATGGTCCTTTGATTAGCAAGAACAGTTTGTCATTTGCAATCAAAATGCATACTTTTTTGGCATAAGTAAAGATAAATTCAAAGAATGATAATTTGCACACCGATTAACACACACTAAAGACTACGAGCCTAGAGTGTAAGCATTTGATGTAAGATAAATAAATAGCTGTAAAAGAACACATTACTTATGGTTAAATTCTCTTGTGTCTTTAGGATTTTGGAGATGGAGGTGCTTTCCCTGAGATCCATGTGGCCCAGTTTCCCCTGGAGATGGGTCGCAAGAAAAAGACGTCGAATGCCCTTGCGGTTCAAGTGGACGCGGAGGGGAAGATCAAGTACGATGCTATTGCGAGACAAGGACAGAGCAAAGACAAAGTGGTGTTCAGTAAATACACAGACCTGCTCCCCAAAGAAGTGCTGAATGAGGAGGCTTCAGAACTACAGAAACCAGATGAGGAGGCCATACAAGAGGCAAGACCTACATTAATCAATCAGGGTTTGGTCTTTGGTTATTGCTTCATCTAAAGTTATACTTAATTTGCTATACATTTATTTTGTAGTTGACAGAGAAGACCCGTGATGCCCTGAGCAAAGCTGTGTCCCAAAAGATTGCTGCCGCCATGCCAGTGAGAGCAGCAGACAAACTAGCCCCCGCACAATACATCAGGTACCTTATCATTATCAGTTTGTCTGTTTCTCAGTTGTTGTTTTTTTTTTTTTAAACAAAGCATTATAGGAAAAGAATAATATTAGGGTTATGATGTTGTGTTCTTATACTCTGCCCGCAACAATAATCTCATAAATCAGAATGACTGCTGTAAACACAATAAGTTATCTTGGTCATTGTACTGGTCAGACTCTCATGATGGCAAAAAGCTTCAATTAATGATTTTTTTATTTTTTTTCCGTCTGTAGATACACCCCATCTCAACAAGGTGTGGCCTTTAATTCAGGGGCCAAACAAAGAGTGATTCGAATGGTGGAGATGCAGAAAGACCCAATGGAACCTCCACGATTCAAGTATGTAACTTGTTTTGTTATGCTTTTATGACGTGTATTTCTTATTATAATGTTTACATGGCACTGTTCATCATTCATAATTTGACTAATCTCGGTGTATCTTTCTTTTTGTGGTTTAGGATTAACAAAAAGATTCCCAGAGGACCTCCTTCACCTCCTGCTCCTGTTATGCACTCTCCAAGCAGAAAGGTATTATAGATTTTTGCTGCTGCCATAATTTTCTCAATTTATTATTATACTGTAATTTTCAATAATTGTCTTCTAGATGACAGTAAAGGAACAGCAAGAGTGGAAGATTCCTCCATGTATTTCAAACTGGAAGAACGCAAAGGTATGAAATTGAATAACAGTATTTGCATGAATTCAGTGATCTATTTCATATTTACAAAAACAAACAAAAAAAAAAAACATCTTACTAATTACCTTTCTCATTCATAGGGTTACACAATTCCACTGGACAAGCGTCTAGCAGCTGACGGCAGAGGGCTTCAAACTGTACACATTAATGAAAACTTTGCTAAACTGGCTGAGGCTCTCTACATTGCTGATAGAAAGGTACTACAATGCATTTTATGAACTACAAGCACATACGAAATTGTGTTCCTTTTTGTATTAAGTTTTTGTTGTGTGCTTATAGGCCAGAGAAGCTGTGGAGATGAGAGCGCAGGTGGAGAAGAAGATGGCACAGAAAGAGAAGGAGAAGAAGGAGGAGAAACTCAGGGAGCTGGCTCAGATGGCCCGAGATCGCAGAGCCGGCATTAAGACCCATGGAGACAAAGGAGGTAAGGCTTATTCAGTTTGAACCAGACACATTTTACACAACTGAATACCTCCACTTAAACTTAGACAGGCCATATCATATTCAACATTATCTACACGTCTCTACTGTCAAATCAATGTAGTGTTTCCTAGAAGACAAAAGTACATTTATGAAAAATTAAAAAAAATGAATGGAAAAAGATTGCACAATATTTCAACAGTTTTTTACTATATATTCAAAATGTGTATCTGCATTTTTGACACCAGAAGTCGTACCCCTTCATCAACCTTTATTTGGTGTGTTTCAAGAAATTCTAAGATGGGTACTGAATTCAATGCTTAAACTGTTTTGGATCTATTTGTATCCAAAAATGTTACATCAATGATTACAACATTGTAAAACGTGAAACCTTCAAAAACAAACAAACTTGTAACAAGTCCATTTTACTTTGAAAGCCTAGATGAGAGAGGAGCATGACTGATTGGTCAGTTTAAACAGCCCTTCACCTTTTTCTTTTAACAGGTGCGAGGTGTTACTGGCAGAGCTCAGAACGCAGTGTTAGAACTAAAAATATTCTCAAACGTCTGTTTTGTGCAATTTTGTGTTCTCTTCAATGTCAAGCATACAGTTCTCTTCAGATGAAACTTTGTTAAAGAACATGTTTTTTCTTGTACTTAGTAATTAATTTTGTACCTTGTTCTGATGTGGTCAATAGTGGAACGTAACAAAGTGGTAGTAGTGAAGTACTGTGCTTGGGTGAAAGCACTGAAGAATTTTTTTAAACAGGTACTTAATTAGGTGAATTTTTCATGTGATACTTGAGTATCTGTATTTTTACTTAAGTGACAAGACTTCTTCCACCACTTGGTGGTATATACCTTTTTTTTTTTAAAAAACCTTTTTCTGTACATTGTTTGGACTTAGTAACTTGACCTGATAAATAATTACATAAAAAACAGCTCATAAACATAGACTTTACATAATATGGCCTCTTTTTAAATCCAGTCTTGTCTCTCTTCTAACTTATGCAAACCCTTTTTTTCTTCTTCTGTGGCAGGTGTCGATGACGGCGAGGCCAGGGAGCGTGACGAGATCCGCTACGACAGACGGAAGGAGAGGCAGCACGACAGGAACATCTCCAGAGCAGCTCCCGATAAAAGGTGTCTGAACACGCTCTGTTCTTACCCCCTGAATACTCCCCGCTGAATAATTCACACTAATGCCCAACAAAGCCAGCAGGAGTCTGCACTGAGCCAGGTGCTGTTGGCACACACTCTTGTTGTGAGAAGTTTTAGGTCCCTGGAGAGGAGGGGGAAAAGATGTTCAAGAAATAAGGCTTATTACAATAACAGAATACTTAAGGAAGGCCAAAGACAGTGCTGTATTAATGATGTGACTGGTTTAATTGATTTAAAGGTGCACTGCGCAACATTTCTGGTGGAGGGTTGCTTTATCTATCGCGAGGGAGACAAACGGGTTACAGCATTACACTACATTACATTTCAGATCTGTGTAGAGTCACCCCTATTCACAGAGGGAATAACTATTTTTGAGCAATAGAAACACCCATAATGAATAAATGCTAGATGGATATGTTCAATGTCATCCTATGGAATATTTCTGGGAAAGCAATAACTATAAATATCTCCATGGAGACGAATACATAGCGGACCCTCGACCAGAGAAGTTGCATAGTGCACCTTTTAAGCTCAAAGACTGTTTTTACCTTAGCGTGGCTCAACATACACTTTAAATAGAGTACTTCTGCTGGTTTTAACTGCTAAAATGCATGTGACAGTTGACTGAGCTACTGCTGCCCTCAGTCTGCAGTTCTCCTGAAATTACTTGGCTGCAGTCTTTTAATTTTTTTGGTGTTGCCTTTAATTTCAAAATGGGGCCGTAATGTACTACAGAGATTGAATTAGGTCCTTTTCTCAACAGTGTGTTCAAGGCAGTGCTAAACAGTGTTCTGATCTGGGAGTGCAAGAAGTGCAGCTGCAAGTTAAATTACAACTTGGTCAAAATAGTTCTTGCAATACAAAAAAAGAAAATGTGGTTTGTATTCTATAATATGTTTTGTCAATGCTAATCCAAATTGTGTTTCATCAGGTCAAAGCTGCAGAGAGATCAGGACAGAGACATCAGTGAGCTCATCGCGCTGGGAGTCCCCAATCCGCGCACCTCCAGTGAAGTCCAGTACGACCAGCGCCTTTTCAACCAGAGCAAGGTCAGACCGGTCATTTCAGTTATTTTTATTTTGCGTCTTAAAAATACATTTTTCAGTGGTTCTCAAACTTTCCGCACCAAGTACCACCTAAGAATTTATTTGACCTTGTGAGTACCACCATATCTAAACTAAGTCTGAAATAGGACTACACTATACTAGACCTAAACAAGGACTAACCCAAAGGACAAAAGTGTAGACTCAAATTTACCAAAGTTTGAGAAATACACATTGAGCATCAGTATAACTGTAAACACAAGAAATGATACCCAAAAGTAACCACCACAGCAACTACTACAGTAATTTCAGTACTAAACTATTTGTCTACCAAGTTCTTTAGCCCCTGACTTATTTTGGTAACACATTTCTTTTCATATACGATTCTAGGGCATGGACAGTGGTTTTGCTGGTGGAGAGGATGAGACGTACAATGTTTACGACCAGCCATTCAGAGGCAACAAAAACATGGCGTCCAACATCTACAGACCGAGCAAGAACATCGACAAGGACGCATACGCAGATGACCTGGACTCACTCATGCGTAGCAGCAGGTACCGACTTCAGTCCTGTGTAACCACTGAAATTCATGTGTGCGGGTGTGTATATCACATTTGTAGAGGCTAATGCGTAATGTAGTATTGAGGGATGCAGTGATGCAGGTTTTTCAGTTCCAATACTGATATCAGTACAGTGTCTTTAAAGGTGCATTGTGTAACTTTTCTGGTGGAGGATCCATCAAATGGAGATGTTTTTGCTTTGTCTGGAATGTTTCACAGTATGGCATTAAACCTGTCTATCTTCACGCAAACAAGGTTACAGGTCAGAACTGTGGACAGGCAACCCCGCTCAGTCAGAATGTCTTGTTTTTTCTAGGTGTTTTTTGAGCTATAAAACCACCTGTAATTAAATAAATGTAAGGTAGAGCTGTTTAATGTCATAGTGTGGAACATTCCAGGCAGAGCGAGGACATCCATAGAGACAAGCACTGTGACGGACCCCCAACCAAAAACTTACAACTTTTTAGTGTCTGTTGATATCGGATAATACTTTATCAGTATAGGGATTGAAAATTATTATTTTTCTCTCAAAATCCAGTTAACTTATTACAAAATGTATCTGATTGTATTGTGTAACTGTCATTTATTATACAAGTAACCACTGAACAGCTTTGTATTAATTCAAGTTCAAACATCATGAGACATCCCGGGCCTGCATCAGTCAGTAAAGAGTCCAACCATGAACCGATATCATTTAATTGTTACCCTATGCAAATTTAGCTGGATGTGCACCAATATTTGTTATCGGTATTGGTGCATCTCTAGTAGCCTTCAGTTCAGAGAAATTTTGAGAACAAGTGGACCCACGCAAATTATTCAGAGCAAGATTTTCTCCCAAAATATGGAAGCCTTCTTAGAAACTCTTATACTGGTCATAAATCATTCAGATACAGAATTAACCAATTTATTAATGAGTATAATTTCCTTGTTTGAACCTTGTTAAATTGTTGAACTACTTAACAAAATAGCCTGAAAGATTTGAGGTCGTTCCAGCTTTTTGGGACACAGGAGGTCCCAGCAGGAGCTCTTGTCCTGGAGCAGTGGAGCAGATTTGGCCCATATGCTTAAACCACACTTGTCATTTTGTGCTGCAGGTTACCACCTCTGTTATACAGGCGGTACAGATGGCAGGAGCTTGTACCAAAGTCTAAAACAAGGATTTAGTGTCAGAAAAGTGTAGATCTGAAGTAGCAAATGGGGACTTTCTTACCCCAATGTGTCAACTCTCCTTCATGTTTAAAGTTACTAAAGCCTGGATTTGTAACCGTAGTAGTGGAAGTAGTGAAACTCTACTTTTATCTAACTAGTTTCCTGTTGAATAAATTCTTATTTAGAAATATATAATATATATATTTTGGGTGTACTTTCAAATGAATAACGTCAAAATATCCATACAGAGACAAACAGAAATTCATTGGTTTGATTTTAATTCTAAAATGTTTGCCAGAATGATTTGGGGAAAAATATACAACTGCTATTTTTCTGACAAGCAATTTATTTTTTTAATGGGATTCTATTCAGTGTTTCCCAGTAACAGAATAGACAATTATGTACCAATTTGTACAGAACTTTTAATGCCGAATAAATGTTGTTTGTGGAGGAAATATGGCACTTCAAACATTGCAGCCTTTGCAATTTGCAAATTCTGTGCATGTAAATTGTAATTTTGATTTGATTGAATTAATCTTGCAGCACTCTTAAAATGTTTAAAATGTTGCTGTGTTGCTGATTTGAGAGTCTTGAAAAGTGCTATACAAGTGTGTTATGTATTATATCATGGAAGTCTTGGCTTTCAGTAATATTGCATATTAACCCAGTCCCGTTGCCTCCTCAGGTTTGTTCCGGACAGAGGCTTCACTGGAGCGGACCACCAGAGCAGACCAGAGGGGCCAGTCCAGTTCGAGGAGGATCCCTTTGGTCTGGACAAGTTCTTGGAGGAGGCCAAGCAGCACGGAGGCTCCAAAAGACCCTCCACCAGCGGGCGCTCCAAAGACGACTATCACGACAAGAAGCGCAGGAAGGAGTGAAGAAGAGCTACGCAATCACTCAAGGTCCTGCTCGGGCTGTGGGGAGGATGTGAGAAGACGCCAGGCATTCTCCAACCACTGGAGAGGAGTTTTAATATACTTGTTAAAATGAGTTGTCCCTTTCTCATTATTTGTGAAGCTTATTTTACCCAGTTTTTCATAATAGAATTTTGTGTCATTCCTGGTATATGTGATAAGGATGCAGGCTGTAAATTTAATATGTTGATATGAAACTACTGGTGTTGTCATTTGTTTTGGTTTGTTCATTTTTATTCAAAATTAGGAACAAAAACAATAACTTTTGCCCTATATTTGAAAAAGTTCTTCACACAATTTTATAAGAAATAAATGGTCAAATGCAGTTTTAACTACCTCTTATTATAAAATCTACAAACTGTTGTCAACACCATTTTTCTACCAAACAGAAATTAAATTAACAAATTACAGCACTTCGGTTCTGCTTGTATTTGACCTTTTCTGTAATTACGCTACAAATAATTCACCATTTCACAACTTTTTTTTAAAGTAAGTTTTTATTTAAAATTGTTACGTCTGCGCTCCAAATATGTACAGCACTATAGCCTGTAATCAATAAAAGATCATTCTTGTACAGTAGCACCAGTGGAATAAACTTCATATCATGTCCAACTGACTCAATTGATTTTATGCCATTGCCAACAAATAATTCTAATACATTTGAAGCATGTCGTATACAGCAGCTTGGATACGATCATGTTGTTACCTCATCAAACCCATACCCGGAGTTGTTTTTTGTTCACACACACATATTTCAGAAATCCTGTGTTATTAGTCTGTCTACATCTTCCAAAGCTCATAATACTCTTCCACCTTGAGATGTTATTTAGTGGTAGTTTTCAAGTTAGCAGATACATTTTAGCTTTAGTGCAGTAGAGATTGGCAATTCCAGAACTGAAACCATTCAAGTGTTTGAAGGCGTATGGAGTTTAAAAACAGTGGAGCACTTCCTGTATTTCCACATGACATCACAAAGTGTAACGGAGTATTTTCCGTTTGAGATGAAAACTCAGCCCACATATGCAGGGTTTGTGTGTTAAACGTGTGAATGAAACAACACAACACCAGGTACAGTATGTGTTTGAGGAAGAAACATTTTAACATAAACCAGAAAATTTTAAGAAGTAATATGGGCCCTGTTGGTTTCCACAGTAATGACTGATTATCAATTTTTTTAACAGCTGATTTTGAAAAGGTTTTCTTCCTTATTACTTCATTAGAGGTTTAATTCTCGCAATACATTTTCCTCATTCAGAATCGCTCTCTGCAACTCATTTCCGTAGATGATGAAATGGGCAGAACCCAGTCACATAAGCCATCAACTCCACAACGTGAGTGGTGACATTTTCCCCAAACAGGCTTCGCGATTAATGTCGTGATTGGAACAAAAGTGGTCCCATTAATAACAATTATTAGTGATTTATGCAGGCTGACAGTTTTATTTTCCTCTGTTGAGAAATAATCAACAATAATAAACATCCTGGCACTCACACACACTCAGTGAGAGCCATCTTTGATTTGAGTTTGATTAGGACAACATCTGTTAAAGGAGCCTGATTCATTAATTCTGCTTTATTGTTTTGAGTGGTTAGAGTTAGCGTTACTTTTATATTAGCCTTAAGTTACTATAATACTATATTTAAAGGTGTACTGTGGAACTTTTCTGGTAGAGGTCATGTCGCTTGCCAGAGTCCTTGAAGATCAAATTTTTATACTGATAGAAAAACATACCTTGAAAACATGAGTGGAATAACTTCTCTACAAATCTGACCTGTGACTTGGAGATAAACTTAAAAGTGCACCTTGTAAGTTTTCTGGTAGAGGACCCGTCAGTTGCTTGTTTCTATGCAGCTGTTTTTGTCTTGCCTGTAATGTTCCAAAGTAGGGCATAAGTTATTTTTCTCCATACAGACAAGCAGGAGATCCCAGGTGAGATCTGTGAAGAGGAAACCCCACTTGCAGTCAGAATGCACGTTTAAAGGTATTTTTGAGCAATTAAAGCACCCATAATTGAATAAATCCATCTTATTTAAGTTAAATAAGTTTAATTACTTTGCCTGTAATGTTACATATTATGGAACATTACAGGCAACGTAATAGCATCTTCATAGTGGTAGATGCCCGACCTGAAAAGTTACTCAGTGTACCTTTAATGGAACCATATGTTACATGATTCAATTGTGACCTGTCTTTCTCCCTAGACATGAGGTAAACATGTTTAAGTCAAATAAACCTTTACTGATATGATGAATACAACTATCCAATCAGAAAACAGAATGAGCCTCACAAGTCTCATTTGGGTTAAACTTAGACAAACTTGATTGATTCCACAAAAGAAATTATTTGGACACAGCTCACACATCACAATATATTATATTAAATAGCTAAAAACATATGGTAATAATAAATTCAAAACAAGTGCAATCAGAGATAGCAACCTGGTCCCCCATGAGTCATCGGTGGGGGCAGTTCATCACCACAGAAGCAGTTTATGAGGAGCCCAGCCCATATTACATGATCGTTATATCCACAATACAATGTGTGTATCTGTACAGTGCCCATGAACATTTGTGTGATATTGGTCACACATGAGAATGTCTGTGTTTATTTTTTCTGAGATTTTGAGACCACTCCCGTTGCTCTAGCTCAATCCTTCGCGGAGTTATGACCAAAAATGCATATTTAACCTTTGTTACCTTGATCTTCAAGTGATCTTGACCAGTTTCAACCTGTAACATCCAGTGTACCCCAGTTATGTGTGTGCCAACTTGTGTGATGATTGGGTGAATATTTTAGCCCGGAGATGGTCCAGAAATTGCTGAAATTGCCTTTCCTTTATAATGGTGTGACCTCAAATGACCTCGGATTGTCACCAAACTTTTTTTTGCGGCATTGGGCAGAGTGGCTTGACCCACGTACCAAATTTGGTGACAATTGGTCCATAAATGGCGGAATTATCGTGGGTGGACAGACACACACACAGACATACAGGGTGAATACAAAACCTGGTCAGCCCTTCAGGGACCAGGTAAAAACAAGAGAATTGTGTCAAATAAGACAGGACAGAAATATAAAAATATAGTATTGTTTTGGGACTATATAAAAAGAGGTCTACAAAAGGAAAAACAGTGCAAAGATTAAATAGTGATTGCTGAAATCCAGTTGGTTCAAACCTAAACTGTTTCTCTCTGATCTGAATGATCTCTACCTAAACCCCAGCACCAGCAGGAAATCATAAATCAGTGCCAGTGCAGCCTCTTACAATCAATGCACGTAAACCAAAATAAGTCAATTCAAATGAGTAGCCCTAATATCCTTGAAGCAAATTTAACAGTCAAATTTTGTGTGCAAATGCTAACCTTACAAAAGCGCTGAGTGGCTTTGACCTTTCTCATATTGATCCAGAGTCGATGCCGGTCGCTGTGAGAGAAGGGGAACATTGTCAAGTCTGGAGCTGTTTACCGCACGCACGAGTCATGGAGTTAATAACATTAAGGCCACACTGGGCAGAGATAACTGCTCTAATCTGATCCCACACCAGTGTAAACACACAGGTCAGACAGCCATATGTCCTTATACAGTATTGCCATGGAAACATAGTACATATTATAGAGCTGGGAGGGGTTTGATAAATGGCAAAAAAAAAAAAGAAGAAAAAATTGATATAAAAATAAAATTTTAAAATTTGGATTTGGCATTTGAGCTGTTCTTCATTGCCTTTGCACAGTTTGACAAGAGCAGTGTGTGACTGCAGTGCAGCCCTTAGAAATCATCTCCAGATTTTGAGGTGTTTTGGTTTGAACATTTAGCTGGAGGATTAATAAAGTGTAAGTTTCAATGGTAAAACTTACACAGACATGGGAGAAAAGTTTTACAGTAATTATGTTGCAGCTCTCCAAAACAAAGTGCAAAAGATGTTGCATTATAAATTATGGCTTAATTTAAAAATTGTTAGCAGTGGCTCACACCTGGATGGCTGAGAGGCCAGTTGACAGAAATTTGGGGGACCAGGGGCAAAAGGGCTTACATGGGCCCCCCTGTAATATACCTGTAAGTGAAAAGGCAGAGCTTCCAATTCTGGGCCCCTTTGAGGAATCATACAAACAAGGTCCACCTAACCTAGAGAATCGATCTTATTGTTGAGAGGTAAGTGAGTTTTTTTATTGTTGTTTTCAGCCTGTAGTCCCTTAGCCAGGCTGGAGTCACCTACTGCTTCTGCTCAATTTCATTTCTCTCCAGCAACTAGGTCAGAAATCAAAATACATGAGACGGTTTGCAAAAACCTTGGAAGTGCGAGTTCAGGCACCAGCCAATCAGTGAGGAACCATATATTCAGTATGTCAACAGTTCCTGAGATCGAGGATTTAAAGCTGGAATAAAGAGAATGTTTGGTGAATTTTATGAAGGGGAAAGACGTTATTGCCCTTCTTCCTACGGGATTTGGGAAAAGCTTAATATACCAGTTAGCCCCTTTACGGGCGATTGGTTAAATTTAAAAAAGCACCCGCCTACCGTCAAGCGAACGAATCCTGATGCTGTGAGGTCAGACGGTTTCCATGAAGTGAAACCGGCTGATGAATGAGGATAGTAGTCACTGGCCCACCTCAGTACAAAAAAGTTTGGTCACAACTCTGCAGTATTTACCAGCAGCGTGACAAGGAGATGAAGATCGGGAGAGATATTCAGCAAGTTGCCAGAGCTGGGAATTAAACTCCAAACCATGACTAACCAAGTGGACTAAGATAGTGTGACGTTACCCATAGCAGTGATGGGGAGAATTTGGAGCCGAGGTCTGTATAAGGAGTAGGAATTGTTTTACAAACAAAATAGTGAAATGAAAACACCAGCATCATGTAGAGAGGGTTAATATGAACATTCTAAGATATGAAAATGAGGACCCTGACAGCAGAAGTTAGACACATGCTCACTTTATTTGGAATACAGAAGCTGGGCAGGTTATCTATGTCCATTTATATATAAAGTCTATGAGAGGAAACACAAATTTGAGCTATAACTGGCCATTGTTCAGGGTCTGTATAATGTTCCACAGGAGTTTAAGTAATATAAAGTCTAAGGCTATTTAGGAACACGAAGCAGGTCACCACCAGGGACACAAAATCCTCCAAAAAAGCAGTTCAATCAATGTAAACTTTTCACTTTGCCCCTCTTCAGTGAGACAACAGAAAGGATGTGCTGTGTTTGGACCCAGTCTGTTGTCAAAGTGTAAAAGACAGTTTGATAATGGCCCTCCACTCAGGCGCTGTCTCCCTTTAGGAACGAGCCGAAGACGTACGAGATCCTTATTCATGAAGGTAAAGAAGGAAATTGGTTCCTTGGCATCGCTTTTGTGTTCTCGCTCAATGTAAATGCTGACCGCAACGAGAAGAAGTGTAATGGAATCTGCACACAAACAAGACGGCAGCTCCTTATCTGAAAGCAGCGAGGAAAAATATACTAGAAATAATAAACACTGAGTTTCTGAGTAGCTTTTCTCTCACATAGTGCACCTTTAAGTATACATTTTAAAGTTGGACTGTGTAACCTTTCTTGATGGAGTCCATAAAATCCAACCTGCAATTTGGCTTGCAAGTCATGTTTATGTTTACGGCTACATATTCTACATATATACACATTCTGGGCACATCTCCATAAAGACAAATCACTACATTTGAAGCTTCTGTGTGTGACCTTAAGTACCCTTTAATTGCAATAAAATAGATAAATAGGTAAATACAACACATAAAATGACCTAAGGCCACAGGTAAGTATGTAAAATAAGAACAGAGACGTGACTTAAAATGTTTAATTAAAGTTTATTAAACACTAAAAAGGAGCAAGTAGAAAGGGTAAAAGTATTTACTCTATAAAAAGGAGCCAGGTGGAGGGTTAAAATAATAAAATGGCCAAGATACATAAAATATACAAAAATAAAGATAAAACCTTTGCAACCCCTGGGTGAAGGAACCAAATCTGGAAGAAACAGAAATAAATGTTAAAAAATAAACCAAACAAGGACGATTTAAGAGAGGGTCGCCCCACCCAGGACAAAACAGAAAGTGCTACCATGCAATCACATCGAAATAAATAACTTAAAACCCAAAGTGCAAAAGAAAAGGTACAGGCTAAACTCCTCCTAAGCACAACCCGGGAACTTAAACTGATTAAACTAAAAGCTAAAAGCCCAGGGACGGCAACTCTAAAAACACGTTTATTAAAAGGTGGAATAGAGCTAAGATACAAACATTTAACAATACTAAACAAAACAGTAAAAATAAAAATAAAACAAAATACAAAACCAAAAAAACAAACCCCAAACAAAACAGAAGCAGACCACACTCCTACAATAAAAAGGACAGATTACGACGAAAACCAACGATTAAAACCATGTTAAAACCCTGATTTAAAAAGATACCTGTCCTACCTTCAAAACGTAACTACTCGGGGGAAAAGGTCTGCCATCGGTAATATTTTAGCTCTACAACGATAAAAACCCATTAAAACCAAATTTTAAAAGAGATAAAATAATTAAAAAAGAGAAGATTGATTAAAACTTTACCTGACAAGAGCCAGCAGAAGTCAGGACTGAACCTTTGCCACGTGGGCTATTTAAGCCCGACCTCCGCTGGCACAGGAAGGTGGTGTCAAAATACTTTTACCTTTTACTCTTTAAGTATGTTTAAATGGGCACTTTAATACTTTTACTTGAGTATATTTTTCCTGTGATACTTTAACTTTTACTATTCTTTTGCTCTGGTATCTGTGTTGTTTTTGAGTAGATTTTCTGAGCTCTTAGACTTTTGGGGGCCAGAAATGCCTTGGTTTGTTTTTCGTGATGTCTTTCGTGATATTTGCTTCCTTCCTTTTTTCAGCAGTGAGGGAAAAGCAATAAGTTTGGTGATAAATGTGTGCGCCGCCGCTGTTGACCTGTCCAAGATGGCCGCAGCGGAGATGTTATCAGACGAGAGCAGATTTGTTTTGTTAGTGTTGGTGATGGAGAGCAGTTTGCTTACAGAGGAAATGTTAGGTTTTGTTTTTGGGTAAATGTTGAAGTTGTGAAAGTGCACTGAGTTTGATTTTATTCAAAACTGAAGGAAACTTAATCTCAGAAATGCCTCCATATAATTTAGTGGATTTTTTATAATCCTTACATAACAATTTTACTGCTTTTAACCTACAATATTTGTGTACATATCTGTGAACTGAACCCCTTGCCTCCTGAACTGAAGGCAACTACTACTGCTACTACTAATCAGAGGTGAGGACTTGCAAGTAGTGACTTGGACTTGAGTCTGACTTGAGTCACTATTTTTAGGACTTGAGACTTGACTTGGAACTTGACTTGGACTTCAAGGTCAGTGACTTGGAACTAGACTCGGACTTGAAGCCTGTGATTGAGAAGACTTGAGAAGCACTTTTAAATCTGAATTCTTTCTATTCTGAACATAATGATTCACTCAAAGACAGGGGTGTCAAACATACGGCCCGGGGGCCAGATCCGGCCCTCCAAGACCTTTACTCTGGCCCTTGGCAGATTTTCTACAAAAATATTTTAATTATATTTTCTATAAAAATATTGGTAATTTTCTGCGCTGCTTAGTATAGAGGCATCTCCAGTGTCTCTGTACGTGGCCCCTCCCACCAGAGCAGCACAAATGAAGACTTGTCTCTTTCCAAACGCTCTTAAAGGACGATCGTTTTGACTGTTGACCATGAAACCCTCATCAGATAAATATCCAAAATGAGAAAAGTGTATGCCAAGTGCAAGATTTTACAAGAAAAATGTATTTATTCCTATTTGCATACAAGTTCATGTCAAAACATTGTGTTGAAATGGCCTTTTTTTTAAAGTTTCAGGTTTTTCATAATATTTTGTAAAAGAAAAAGTTCATCAATTAAAAAACATTTCTGTAATAGATTTGCATTTCTCTGCACAAATATTTAAACTTATTGCTATTTTTGGGGTATATATGACATTATTTTTTTTTTTTTCCCGGCCTCTTTGGGATCAAAGTAGGATGGATACGGCCCTCGGACCAAAATGAGTTTGACACCCCTGCTCTAAGATCTTGTCAAGACATTTAAAAAAGAAAAAAAAAAAATTATGAATTTCTGCAAATCTTATATACTCTAAAAATACTAATAAATATACTATGTCACATAAATTGCAAAAATCTAAGCTATATTTAGTACTTTGGTTTAAAGACTTGAAATGACTTGAAGCTCAAAGCAGACGACTTGGTCTGAACTTGGATTTACATTATGCACCACTGACTTGAGACTCGACTTGGACTTGCCTCTATTTGACTTAGGACTTGACTCGGACTTGAGGTCAAAGACTTGAGACTTGCTTGACACTTGCAAAACAATGACTTGGTCCCACCTCTGCTACTAATACTATTAATACTATTAATACTATTAATACTACTAATACTACTAATACTACTAATACTTCTAATACTACTAATACTACTAATGCTACTAATACTACTAATACTACTACCACTGCTTGTTATAACTTAAAATTATCTACCAGTAGTGTTGGAAAGTAATTGAATACATGTACAGAGAATCTGTATTCGCTCATTAACTCATATGTATTTGCTCATAACTATATTCTAATACAGTTACTTTTTAATTTGGTACAGATACTTCAAATCAAAGGAATACATGGTGGTACTTGATCACACACTTTTGCTTTGAACTGCACATTTTTAGTAAGAAAATGCAGCTTTCGTAGTGTGTGTGCATGGAAAATGTCCTTCTCTAATTAGACTTAAATCAATAAATTAAATGAATGACAACACATAAAGCTGTTTGTAATTCTGTTGTATGTTGTGTGTTTTCACTATAATATTATGCAACTCAATGTAAAATTATTCCAAGTATTCAGAATGCAGTATTTTGATTGGACCATGTAACAGAATATGTTACAAAAAACAAAAACAAAACATGAAACTTGAATTTGGATATTGAGCATTCTGTAACTAAACATATTTTATTCCCATCACTGTGTACCAAAACCCTTCATAACCTGCTTTTATGATCCAATTGCAATGTTTCTGACCATCATTTCTAATAGATTTGAGATTTATATACTAATATACTATAATTCTACTGCCCAGGAGCATTAATACATGGAATCCAAAGCATGTTTGTAAAGGTCAGAGTTACACGGTTTGCAGGTTTAATACAGATTAGTTTTGTATCGACAGAATCAATAATATTACTACACAGTTTGCCAATTGCGTCCATCTTGCTTGCATATTTAATGACATAAAATTCCTCACTACTTTTCGACAGCCTTATAATAAATCATTAGCCTGTTATAGACCTGTAAGATGCTCATTTGTTTTACAGCTCAATTAAAGCGCTAAACATAAAAACAAATGCACTCAACATTTTCCAAGGGCAGAATTTATGACCCAACCCACGAGACACTGTAAATCAAGCTTTGACTTCACACTCGCTTCACAGTTTATGTCGACTTGTCAATATATAAAGCTGAAATTTATGACGCAAATAAGGCTTGAATACAACTTAGCAACATAGTAAATTGAATCTGCCATTGTAACATCCATCACTGAGGAGAAGACTTTCGCTCATTCACTTTCTTATCATTAGTTCCTTCTCTGTGCATATTTAGGCCAGGATTCACTCATCAATTTACCAGATATGAACGGCTACTATAGGAAATGGCTGCCCTGTCAAACTGTCTTACCTCTCCTGGAATACCTGAATGTGTAGATTTGGTCTCGGCGTTCACCATGATGTATTACGGGGAGTGGGGATGTAGACAGGCATAACAATCTCTAATGGCGTTGTCAGTCAGGAGGGAGCCAGCCGGGATAGCAGCTACATGGAGCGGGGCGGATCTGACCATCTGTGGAGAGAGTGAGAGGGAGCTGTTGATTTGTTGTGACAGAAATGGACTTGACGGGCAAACTGACAGCTTCATCCAAAGAAATGTTGAGGAAAGAAAGTATAGTGCGGATGGAGCTTGACAGTCCAGCCCACTTCAGTGTCCTCTCGGCTTCCAGAAGTACATCACCGAGACATTTTTCCCATAGACATTTGAGAAAAAATCTAGTATTAATAGCCAAAAGGTGCACTGAGTAACATTTCTAGTGAAGGGCCCGACACCACATGAAGAAAAATCAAACAATACAATAAATTTTATGGACGTGAACATTACGCACAGGGAATACGGCAGCATCAAAATAAAACTACACAGAAAACCAACTCACACTGACCAGTATCTCTTATGGACATCGGAACATCCCACAGCCCACATAAACTCTCTCGTCGTAAGAAAATTATTTGACAGAACCGACATTATAAGAGATGAACAAGACAAAGAGGAAGAAGACAGACATTCAAAATGCTCTGAGGCAATGCCAGTACACAAAATGGGCTATAAACAAAGGGAAACAACAGGTTAGAGAGAAAGAAAAACTGAAAATACCGCACATCAGGGACACAGAAAAAGAAAAAAGTGGGGAGACCAATGAGAAAACACAATATTAACACACCAGTGAAACCATACAGAAAACTCACACAACTACTCGTCCACCCAAAAGACAAAATAGAACCATAGCATAAATGTAATGTCATGTACGAAATACCCTGCATGTCCTGTAATAAAACATACATCAGGAAACAAAAAAGGAACAAAAGACAGAAGGCGAGAAGGAAACAGCGAAGGCGAAACACGAGTAACAAAACACTAAGCAGAACAGGAACAACTCAAATTGGCCATTTCTGACCCCTGTAAAAGAGAGAATCACATTATGAACTGGGATGGAGCAAACATCATTGGGACAGAGGAAAACAAACACTGTCGCTGGATTAAAGAGGCAATCAAAATACAGAAACGTGCCCACGGGACTATAAACCGGGACGAGGTTTTTACTCTCACACACCTGGGAAACTGTCCTGAGGAAGTCGGACTGCAGATGGCGCTGTCATCCTGCCTCCACCGGTAAGAAGACAGCGTCAAAACCTGTATCAATCAGCTGACCAGACACATCACAGCAACATCATGTGACCACTCTGAGGAAGACTCTAGTGAGCAGGAATGAAAACAAACTCTTGGTCTGAAAAAAGAACCTAATAACATACCTGTCTGTCTCCATGGAGAAGTCAATGCTTTGTCTAGAATGTTCCACAGTATAAATTAAACTCTGATCTACCACAAGGGAGACAATCAGGTTACAGCACTATGCTACATTACAGTTCAGATCTGTGGAGAGGTGCTCCTATTCACAGAAGGAATTATTGTATTTTTGAGCAATAGAAACACTTGTAATAAATACATGGATATGAATACGTTTAATATCATATCACGGAACATTCCAATAATAAGCAATAATAGCAATAATATCTCCATGGAGCCAAGTAGGTGGCAGATCATCCATCTGAAAAGTTGCGCAATGCACATAGCAGATGTTAGGCAGCTATGTAGTAACACACTTATTTTTACTCTAACAAACAATCTTGGGATTTGTATTTATCTATTATTTAATTTAACCTGTAGGAGCCATAATCTGTGTTTGATTGGTTGCTATGGCAATGCATAAGGGGTGGGCGTCACATGGGCAAAGGTGAAGTGATGTTAGTATTCAAAGCCACTGGCAAAGGCTAGTTTTTGTTAAATCTTAATTCTAAAAGAAGTTATTGTGAGTTTGTTGTTTGATACACTGCTTATGTGTCAGTCATAGTTTTGAAACCTTCAGTGAGAATTTACAATGGAAATAATCATGGAAATAAAGAAAAAACATAAATGCAAAAGAGTGTCCAAGTACGCTGGTTATGTATCCAATCCACTTTATAAGCACTTTTCACAAACAAACAGTTTCCAAAGTGCTGCACAAATACATACTAATAACAACAATAATAATATAATGATAAAATAAGCACTCAGATTTAATCATATTAGTCCTAAATCAATAAAACCAGTCAAATAAAATAGGAGTAAAACCATAGAATAGCAATAAATTAATAAAATCAATCAAATGCATTAAAAATAAATCAAATAAGTAAAGATACAGAGGACCACATAACTCATGAGATGTTAAAAGAATAAAAGTGTGTTTTAAGATGAGACTTAAAACATTCCACTTCCAGTGTACTTTTGTACCAAATTATTCTACAAAATTAAAAATTAACTTTTCAAAACTTGTCAAATTCAGTAATTCAGTAACTCCTCCCTGTGTTCTCTCTCAGGGACTTATTCACCCATACACTGTACACACTCTTCTTTCTGCTGTACAACATGTGGTTTCATGCTATTACACTATGGGCTGGGAGAAAAATGATGTCATACCTTGTCACCCGATGGAAAATCATAGGTCGAGTTCACATGACATCACATTTTAATCTACCAATAGTTTAAAGGTATATTACACAACACTGACTCTTGTGAGCTTTAAGCCATGTAAAAATGTTGTTAGTTCCTCAAAAACATACTCAGAGTTGTGTTTTGTTTCATTGGCACATGCATGAGTAATCCTGGTTTATTATCTGTTTACATCTCCAAAGATCAAAATGCTTTGTTCCACCTTGTGTTGTCATGAAGTGGTAGTTTTCAAGTTTCAAGCTACCATTTACCTTTTGTTCAGTAGATGTTGACAATTTCAGGGTTTAAATCATCTAAATGATTCTAGTGAAGGTGTACGGATTTTGAAAACACAGTGGAGCTCTTCTTGTATTACCACATGACATCACAAAGTGGAACAAAGTGTTTTCTGTTTGAGAGAAGAACTCAGCCTAAATATGCAGGGTTTATGCGCTAAACATGTGTGAATGAAACTAAACACAACTCCAGGTATGTCTGCGGTGAGGAAACAAAATTTTAACGTAAAACATTAAAAAAAATTTAACATAGTGTAATACTTTAAAACTGATCTGAAGGACAGGCCAGAATTTACTGTTTAAAAGTCCTATTATAATGTTATTTTCTCATCAAAAACTATTTATTTTGTTTTGGAAAAAAGTTATTCTCACTGACATATTTAGTTTTTTGTTCCCGGTTTGTCCAAAATGCAGAGGTTTAGACCAAGTCCTTTTCTGTTTAGTGACAAAGTGGAAGCCAGCAGCGCCCTCTGTTGGTCACTGCCTTTAGGGTCATGAAAAATAAGAAATATTATAATGTATGATGAAATGATAACGTATAAAGCCAGAGAAGGGTGCAGTTTATTTAGTTTAGTTTCAAGATACTCAAATCTCAATCTCAAATCTGATCTCAAGGAAAAAACAAATATCTGATACCACACTAAAAATCACCCTCTTTTACAAATGAACATTGATTCATTTAGTTTTTTATTGTTTTACATGAAAGATTTTGGGGACTGGCATTAAATTGAGAAGCAGGTGACTTCTCCAGGACAAATTACAGGTCATATCTGTGGAGATGCGAGCCCATTCATAGTAGGAATGCAGTAATTTTGAGAAACAATAATAGAATAAACACAAGATAAATTTGATTAAAAAGAATAAACTGTACTGTGGAACATTCTAGCAAAGCAAATGGGGCAGACAGGACATTGTGCAGCTTTACTGGAACCTACAGTTTACATACAAAACAATAAGAATAATTATATATGTGAGACTTGTTTAGCAGCACAAATCAGCTCACTTGTATGATCATGATTGTGCTACGATAAAGCACAGATTAAAGTGTAATAAAGCCTCAGACAGAGCAGAGCCTCCAGTTAGCATCACACCCCCAGGTAATGTTGATGACAGCAGCCGCAGAGTATCAGTTGAAGAATAAGTTGATGTAGTAATTACGGTGCCAAGTCTAATCTGGGTTTATACTGAGGGGGGATCCCGCAGGCAGATGGTGCAGGTGGTAGTCTGACCTTTGGGTTAATCCTGGGCCTCTCTCTGCATGTGGATTTGTCAGTGCGTTGCTCATGGGCACGGTGTCAGGCGCAGGACAGCTGAATGGATACTACAGCAGAGATATGGTCTTCAGATGAGCTCTCTGTCTCCATTTAAGGTAAACCAACCATTTTGTAAACACAAATCTGGATGTGATTTTACCAGAGGGGCAGTAGGCCTACTCATTTACTTTTTAAAGAAATAGTACTTTTCTAGCAGCATACTTTACCCCTACTTGAGTTAAAGCTGTGGTTCCTCTTCCACTGTGAGTAAGTCTACAAGTGACAAGAACTTTATGTGACAATATGAAATGATTTGAACATTTGTGTTTCTTGCAACGCTCCTTCAGATATGATTGAGTTTGTCTCAGTTTTGTATCTGTCATTTGAAAATACCAGATTTTGTGCATTTTTTAGTGTTTTGTCCCTCAAATTACATTCACTTAAAATTATAAATCAGATGTTACGTCCTGACAGTTTCTCTTACTTGAGTAGTAGCTTTTCCAAATACTAATTATTAATTTCTTGGACCACTATTTTGTACTTCTCCTTGAGTAATAGTATTTTGAAGTAACATTACTCTTTCTCTTACTACCCATCTTTGCACACTACATGGATAACCAAATTCAACAGCCGTATTCAAACAGCGTTAGCTAAAATAACAGGTCTATTTGCAAGAAATTCATCTAGGATTTAAATAATGGGAATTAAATTAAAATTAGTCCAAATGTTCACATTTATAGCCTGGTAAAGGTTCTATGTTGCACACAATCGACTGTTGTGAGCTTTGAAACATGTTGTTTCCTCTTCAGAAATAGGAGGTAGTACTCATTTACTTTTTAAAGAAATTGTACTTTTCAGACTTCTTTTCTAGCAGCATACTTTTACCCATACTTGAGTAATAATTTTTTTTGAAGTTGAAGTTATGGTTCTGCTTCCACTGCGAGTAAGTCGCTCCTTCAGATATGATTTAGTTTGTCTCAGTTTTGTGTCTGTCTTTTGAAAATATCAGCTTTTGTGCATTTTTAAATATTTTGTCCTTCCAGTTATTCAGTGTGTAGGACTATTGTTTTAAACATATGTGAATGAAACAAAACACAACTCCAGGTTCTGTTCTTCATATAAAAAGTGACACGATGCACCTTTAGTTTAAGATTGATATTATGTTTACTTCTGAGCTCATTTGAATTTAACTGTCTTTATTTAAAACTTACACCAGTTATTTGCAAATATGTGTGCGTGCAAACAGGCTCGTGAAGACATCTTATTTTAGCCAATGCTGCCTGAATAGTGCTGTTGAATTTGATTATCCCTGTAGTGTTGACTGAGATGGCAGCAGGTTGAGTGTCTCAAGTTAATCTGCAGATGTTATGGTGTATCAGATGCCCTCCCGTCCTCCTATATCCCTGTAAAGACTAATATGGGAGCAGTTCAAATGTTGGTAATTAAAGGGCCCATATTACGTTATTTTCTGATCAGTTATAATGTTGTTTGTTCATTAAAAACAGACCTGGAGTTGTGTTTTGTTTCATTCTCATTACATTATACATTACATGTTTAACACACTAACTCTGTATATTTAGTCTGAGTTCTTCTCTCAAACAGAAAAAACTCTGTTCCATCTTATGATGTCATGAGGTAGTACAGGAAGTGCTCCACTGTGTTTTTATAGTTCATCCGCCTTGACTAGAATCATTTGGATAATTTCAGCCCTGGTATTTCTAATCTCTACTGAACAAAAGGTAAAAGGTAGCCACGCTTCATGGCATCACAAGGTGGAACAGAGTATTTTGAGTTTTGGAGATTGAACAGACTAATAATAAAGGATTACTCAAACGTGAATGAATGAAACAAAGTACGACTCCAGGTATGTTTCTAACTAAGAACAGAAGTGGGACCAAGTTGTTGTTTTGCAAGTATCAAATAAGTGTCAAGTCTTGACATAAAGTCCGAGTCAAGTCCCAAGTCAAATACAGGCAAGTCCAAGTCACATCTCGAGTCACTGGCTCATAAGTCCAAGTCAAGTCCAAGTCATCTGCTTTGAGCTTCAAGTCATTTTAAGGCTTTAAACCAAAGTACTGTACGTAGCTCAGCTTTTTGCAACTTATATGCATTTTAAAATAAATTGTACTTAAAAAGTCAAGGTATAGGCCTCAAGTCCGAGTCCAGTCCGAAGTCTTAGTCAGTTTTATCAAGTCAAATCTCAAGTCCTAAAAATAGTGACTCAAGTCTGACTTGAGTCCAAGTCACGACTTGCAAGTCCCCACCTCTGCTAAGTAACATTATAACACATTTTAAAACTCACAATTGTCAGTTGTGTAGGACTTTAAATAGGACAAACATGCAAACTTTTGGACAAATTTGAATATCATTCCCAGTATTTAAATCCAGACCTGTTATTTTAGCTAACATCAGTTTGCTGCTAGAAAAGTACTCTGAAAAGTACAATGTCTTTAAAAAGTTACTCAAGTAAAGGCAACTGAGTACTACCCACCTCTGGTATTGTGTATCTGTGGGTATAGGTCATGTCTCTAGTTAATCTGCAGATGTTGTGCTGTGTCAGATGCCCTCCCATCCGTTTGTATCCCTTTAGTGTCAGACTAAGATGGAGGAAGGCCAAATGTCTCTAGTTAATATGCAGATGTTGTGGTGTGGTTGGATAAGTACAGCGGAAGAATGGATCTTGTAATTAAAAGAAAAGATCACGGAAAACATTTGTGGATTGAGCGCTACATTTCTCGTCTGTTACCAGCAGAGAGCGCCATTCCTCCGTTTGTTTCCCGAAACTCTCAACAGAATTTCTTACCCAATCGCCGAGCTGCTTGTATCTGTTACGCCAATCCCTCGGTCCAGCGGTCCAACCCCGTCTGCAGATCCCGGGGACAAGCCGAGGAGAGGGAGCAAAGACACAGAGGGAGAAGGACCAAAGAACCGTGCGTAAAACTGCATGGAAATATGACGTCTTCGGGCTAATTCAGACCTGGTTTAGTCCGGGAATAGTCTTACTTTTAGACCCTGTTTGGACTTAAAGATGGAAAACTTGGAAATATGAATTGGGCACGAACGAAGCACAGCAAAGCAATGGAAGTTCCGTATAGATAACTGGACAATAGATCTCTCCAAGAAGACAAAGAGAAGGGGAGGTTTGGGAGCGCGCTTTGGATGTGAACTTTTTACGCACGGAACAACGGGAGAAGTGACGCCAGCGGAAACATGAACCGGCAGCAGCAGCAGCAGACCCAGGGAGTGGTTTTAACGGGTTACCATAGCAACGCAGAGCTCCTGCCCAAAAGCGAGGCCCCCGGTGCGCACAGGTGGGAAGCACGAGCGGCTATTCAATGAACTTCCGTGCATGTACTGTCGTGGTTTAGTCCTCTTTCAGTCCTGTTTTAGTCCTGGTCTAGTCCTGATCTAGTCCTGGTTCTGTCTTGGTTTGATCCTAACTTGGTCCTGTTTAAGTCCTGGTTTAGTAGTCTAGTCCTGGTTTAGAAATTTTGGTTCAGCCTAGTCCTGGTCTAGTCCTGGTCCTTGTTCTGTCCTTGTTTGATCCTCATTTAGTCCTGGTTTAGTAGTCTTGCTTGAGCCTTCATTCAGCCAATCCTAATTATGTCCAGTTTTAGTCCTGAGTTAGTCTTATTTCAGTCTGTCCTGGGTTGGCCACCGTCTAGTCCCAGTTTAGTCCTCGTGTAGTCCAGGTTTAGTAGTCTTTGTCCAGTCCTGATCCAGCTCCAAATGTGTCCTGTTATAATGTTACTAATGCAATGATTGGAGTCCCAGTCTAGACCTAATTTAGTCCAGGATAAGTCATAGAATAGTCTGGGATCACCACAGTCTTTCCTCATGAAGCCAATTTCTTGTGGTTCAGTCCTTCCTTAGTCCTGATTTGGAAACAATACAGTTCTTATTTTATCCTGGTTTAGTCCTGGTTTTAAGGAAATTGTGTGTGTAATTGTGTAAGTACTGGTGTTGTTTCTTTGTTTATCTTTTAGATTGTGGTCTAGACCTGCTTATGTCCTAATATTTACACCTTGCTTTGTGTTTTAATAATCCTGTTGTAATTCTGGTTTAGTCTTGGAGGAGTCCTAGTTTTGGACATGTCCAGGTTAAGTCCTGCTTTAGTCCTGCTTTATAATAATGTAAATAGTAGCTTATATAACATTGTTTACAAGCACTGGAGACCTGGTTTTGTCCTGGCTTAGTCCTGATTTTCAAGATAAGTTTTGAGATAAGGCTATATGGCACAGTCCTAGAATCAGAATTATTATTACCTGTTCTAGTGCCTACACCAGGATTAAACTAGCACAAAATTTTAGTTCTGTTGTAGTCCTGGTTTAGTTCTAGTTTAGTCCTGGTTTACACTCTGTGCATTCAGTCCAATAGTCTATAACTATAATTACGGTGATGTTTACGAGCGCCACAAACAAGGGGTCAAAGCTCAGTGTGATAGTAACATTTCCTATTTCAGACAAGAAGACCTGATTTGGACCTGGTTTAGTCCTGTATTTATCTTTTAGTCCAGTTTTGGTCTTATTTTGATCCTGGTTTAGTCCTGGTTTAGTTTTTAGCAGAATTTTGTCATGGGTTGAGTTATTCAGTCCTTTATCCCTGGTTAAGTCCGGATTTGGTCCACTTTCAGTCCTGTTTCAGACCCTTTTTAGTCTTGGTTTAAGTGCTAATTTAGTCCTATTTTGATCCCGGTTTAGTTCTATTTCATTCTTGGTTTATTTTCCTTGTTTACGCCTTATTTCGCCTTGGTTTAGTCCTGGTTAAATCCTTTTTAATCCTTGTTTAGTGCTGTTTCATTCCTGGTTTAGTCAAGGTGTTTAGTACTGTTTTAGTCCTTGTTTAGTTTTGGTTTAGTCCTTGTTTAGTCCTGATTTAGTCCTTGTTTAGTCCTGGTTTAGTCCTTGTTTAGTCCTGGTTTAGTCCTTGTTTAGTCCTTGTTTAGTCCTGGTTTAGTCCTTGTTTAGTCCTGTCTCAATCCTGTCTCAGTCCTAGTTTAGTCCTTGTATGTAACCACTACAGTCCCTCCCTGTATTATTGACATTAGCTTACTGCTGTACATACATATGCACGCACACACACACACACACACACAAGCACATGCACACACACACACACACACACACACACACACTCACACACACGCTAGGCCTGTCACGATAAATGACTTCATCCACTTATTGTGTAGAAAATTACATCATTTTTGGGGTCATTATTTATTGTGGGTACTCTGCACCTGCAAGATTCATCACAATTGAATTGAAATTGATGCAGTAACCAAATATCCTGTCTTATTCTGCACAAAAGCTGCTAACCCTGTAATTTAACCTGTTCTTTGTTTCACTGACACATGTCTGAATAATCCTGCGTTATTAGTCTGTCTGCATCTCCAAAGCTCAAAATGCTCTGCTCCACCTTGTGATGTCATGAAGCAGTAGTTTTTTCAAAGTTAACAGCTACTTTTAACCTTTTGTTTAGTAGAGATTGGAATTTTCAGAGCTGAAATTATTCAGATGATTCTAGTGAAGGTGTATGGAGTTTTAGCACAACATGGAGCACTTCTCATAACACCACATGACATCACAAGGTGGAGCAGATTGTGTTCTGTTTGAGAGAAGAACTCCTAAATATGCAGGATTCGTGTGTCAAACATGAATGAATGAAACAAAACACAACTCCAGGCATATTCCTGAAAACAACATTAGTATTATACAGGGCCTTTAAAACATAAATCACAAATGTAATCACAAACAGATTTTTTTTTTTTTTTTATTGTTCAGCTCTAACAAATGGATAACTTGTAACTTCTATGACTTAAATTCCTTAGAATATAATATTTGTGAACAGGTTTGACCTCTGGCTGGTCTTTACCTCTCACACACTTCTTACTTCCTTTTATCAGCAGATTAGAGACTTCACCTTGACATTTGGCTGGATTCACTTTGATTCTCCGCACTGTTAACACGATAAGAAAGTAGCCATTTCACACTTACAAATGCTGATATGTGATTGGGCAGTGCTCTGTGTGAGTAACAGGAGGATTTCAAGGTCCTATATTACGCAAAATAGACTCTTGTGAGCTTTAAGCCATGTTAGAATGCTGTAACCTCCTTAAAAACAAACTTGGAGTTGCATTATGTTTCGTTCACATGTTTGACTAATCCTTTATTATTAGTCTGTCTGCATCGTCAGAGCTCAAAATGCCCCTTGTGATGTCATGAACATGTAAAAATACTTGCAACGTACTAGTTACCAGGTACTTTTAGATTTTAGATTAGTTTGTAATCCAATACCTGTTTAAAGATAGAGTATTTCAATTCTATGTGTCTAACATATTTAGATCATGTTACCCATTCTGTTGCTCTTCTTTCTAAGTCACTTCCCCTTCAGAGCAATATCATAACACAATCAGCACGATAATGAAACCACTGCACATCACATTAGGGTTGTCAAGTTGCTGTGTTCAGTTTTGTGTCATGTTTTTGTATATTTATGGAAAATTGTCATGCTGGAGGATAGATGATGTAGGCTTGTGGGATGAAGAGGGTTTAAATAGAGCCTGGGAGAGATCGATAGATTACTCAAACATGTATGGATGACATCTAAAACCTAGTAGATTTTTGCAGAATACCCTGTCTTTAATTAAACTGTACGCTAAACGGTAAAGAAATGAGCAGATGGTGCAGTGAGACTGACTGTATTCACTGTAAAAGCTAAATAAAATTTCTTCTGCTGGACCTGACTTGACTCTGGTCTCCTGCTGTAACTTTAATCCTGGAGGTCGGATGTCTCACGTCTGTGTGTCTGTGTCATTTCCTCCAAAAACCACACCGGCTCATGCACTCTCTTCTCATGCACGCTCTTCTCATGCACGCTCGTCTCATGCACGCTCATCTCATGCACGCTCGTCTCGTGCACGCTCAGAGCGCACATAAAGGCGCTGCTGTAACATGACGCTGTTGTTTGGTCCTGGACGAACCATCTGCAACACGCCACACATCCTGTCTCCTCTCTCCTCTATCCTCTTTCGCCTTTCTGTCCTTTTCTCCCCTAACCTCTCTCTAGTCTAAAGTTTCTCACCGGATTCTGAACTAAGAGAATCTGTTGGGAAAAGTCATGGCGAGTATTTGAATTTGATTGGTCAAAGTGGAATAAGCCGAGAAATCAAACTTTAGTAAAACCAGTTGAGAAAAAACACATCTTTCTCTGTCCACAAATGCTCCACCTGGCTCATGACGACAGATTGGCATGTGTGTCACTCTGCACTGAGTTCTACACATTATCAATCTGAGATGGCTCTCCCTGAAAGCGTCATGATAACTATGTGAATCTGATTCTGAAGGGCCACAACAGCAGAACAAGTCAAAAAATCAAAACTTTTGTCACATCCAGTTTAAGCACAGATATCTCCCCTGTCCACAAATCCAAAAAGCAATTACCTTCTGGACCTTTTTCTCAAACAAAATAGTATGCAGTGACACTAAAACAGGCTGAAGTACATCTGTCAGTGCTGCCAAACCTCAGTGCTGCTCTGTGATTGATCGCCAACCACCTGTCAGGCCCTATTGCACCAACAGGCACGTGCCAAGATGGTTTCTCGCGAGATACTGTGAAAATTCATCTATTCTTCTTTCCCATCTCAGTTAAACATTATAAGCTGTAAAAAGTAGATGAGGTTTGAATCTTCTCTGTTTGACATTGCACTTGGTCTGTGTTAGGAGTGTAATAAATCCTAATGTAAATGTTGGTATTGTCACTTGAGACGCTGCCATGTCACACAAACAGACAGTGAATGGGTGTATGTAAACTGTACACATGAGGCAGGTGAGACGGCGGCAGTTTCCATCATTAGCTCCTTGACAAAGACAGGAGCCAGAGGATTAAACAGGAGAGGCTCAGGTGAGAAGGGGCAGGTTAAACTACAGCTCATGTGTTTTTGTACATCTTATGGAGCTCAAAAGTGACACCCCACCCCTGGTTCTGGAAGTAAATTTTTCATTCATTTTTCTCTTTACCCAAAAAATGTATATTAAAGGTTGGAAAAGCTCACAGTTAATCAGCTCTGCAGTAACTAATGACCAAAAGAAGACCTATAATTTAATTTCAAATCTGTTTCTGAAACTTGATTAAAATGTTTTTGCAGCATTTTGCAGAATCTTTTGTTTTAAATGTGCTTTTTGAACTTAAAACAACCATGTTATTGATATTAGTTAGTACGTAACTCCTTAACTCGAACTCTTAATATTTGAATTTTTGTAAAAGTTTATTGGAAAAACAAATGGAAAATTGATTTTCCAAAGTTGGAGTGCACAGTCACTGTTGGGCTCCATTGTTCCTGTTGGCTACTTTGTCCTCTGACCAGCCACTTCCTTCTACTTTGTGTTTGAATCCAGAAGATACTGGAACCGGACAATAGAGCGTGAAAATCCTTTGTCCAAACTTTAGACAGTCCAAAGCTGTTAATTTGTATTTCGTGGATACAGTATCTCCTTTCCAAAATTCTCCTTTCAAAATAAATTCAGAACAAAATATAGCTTCTTTTAAGTAATAGTTTGGTGCTTTGCAAATTCCACACAGTTTCTCAGTTCTTTAAGTAGATTTTTTCACTTTTTTATGTGTAATCAATCAGTTTGTTTGTCACCCGGACCATGCGTCTTTCTGATTGGTTAATCCGCCTGTCAATCACACCCTCTGAAATCCAGTAGACAGGATACAGCTCGTCTTTGTAAAGTTTGTTTCAAAATGATTGGGAAAGGCTTAGTCAGGACTACTGCACCTTAGCTGGAGATTTGACCTATTGTGCATGTTTTGATTTACTGCTCTGTGAGTCTCAGCTCATGTTTTGGAGCCAGTGAATGGACCAGTTAGAATGTTCAATTGCAGTTCTTATTATTAATAGTTACAATTAATCGCCTCATATCCCAAAGGACAAACATTTCATTTACCCCTCCTCTCTGTGCCCTCTGTTGATGGGACAGAGAAGTGTCTAAACTGGGTCAGACTCAGAGGAGCAGAGGAACAGTGGAGCCCTGTATGGAGGCTGCACCTGCTCTGCTCTCTGGGAACTCATACTTTAACTAACTGAAGGCTCTGCGGTGTCTGAAGCTCTATCACTTGAGTTCGACTTTAATAGGAGCTTTATTTTAACACAATGTGACCATAAAGTACTGACTTAGTTGGAGCTACAGCTGGTGAAATGATTTGTACATTGGTTAACAAAAGGATTCTGTCAAATTTCCATTTTAAACGTGTCCAGAAGAATTGACAAAAAGACTGAAATGTGACAAACTAATACAAGAATCACATTTTAGATTTCATATTTGTACAGATCTAAACTACAGAGTTATGCAGAATAAGACAGGAGATTTTGAGGACAGGACACTCTGGAGGGACTATGTCTTTCGGCTGGCCTGGGAACGTCTCGAGATCCCCCTGGAAGAACTGGAGGAAGTGTGTGTGGATAGGAAAGTCTGGAAGTCCCTGCTTAGACTACTGCCCCCGCGACCCAGCCTCGGATAAAGAAAATGGATGAATGGATTTTTTTCGCATGTGGAGGAAGTTATGGTGCTTCAAAAACTGCAGCCTTTGCGATTTGCTAATTGCATCCATTTAAATGGCAGTTTGGATCCGATAATGATTCATCTTGCTGCCCTCAAGCATGTGCTCAAGTGGGAATCAGACCAGCAACCCTCCAGTTCATAGATAAATGTTTAACCAACTACACCACAGATGTAACTCCTGCATTTGTATAAGTAAATGCAGTAGCACCTCCCTCAAACATAAATCTAAGAACAGTTTAGTTTAGACCATCTGTCTGTCTCACATCTAAACACTGGTCTGAACAGGGCCATGACAAAAATACAAGTGACAAAGTACACTAAACGGTAATGGAGGGAATACTTTGAAAATGTATTTAGTTACAGAACACTGAATACTCGTAGTAAAGGTGCATTGTGTAACTTTTCTGGTGGAGGGTCCATCAAATGCTTTTCTTTATGGAGGTGTTATCGCTTTGTCTGGAATGTTTCATAGTATGGCATTAAACCTTTCTGTTTTCATGGAGACCAAACCCGGAGAGGGAACCTCACTCACAGTCAGAAGGCCTGGTTTTCAAGGTCTTTTTGAGCTATAAAACCACCAGTAATGTAATAAATGTATGATAGAGCTGTTTAATGTCATACTATGGAGCATTTTAGGCTGAGAAATGATATATCCACAGCAACAAGCAGGTCCCTCCTTCAGAAAAGTTATGCAATGCACCTTTGAAAGTATTTTGTAACATATTTTGTTATATGGGCCATTTAATTTTTATTTACACACCAAGTATTATAGCTTTGTTTTTGTTGTTTTGGATTAATTTATGTTTAATTAGAGACAAAAAAACCACACATGCACATGTTACCAAAGCTGTTTTCTTTATTTCTCACAAATCCCACGGAGTTAAAACCTAAATTACATGATGAAGTACCACCAAGTATCCCTTTGATTTTAACTCCACCAAATGAGAAATAACTGTTATAATACAGTTAATCAAAATCACTATTCAGAATATTTTGGTACATGTATTCAATTACTTCCCAGCACTGACACTAAAGTCTGTTTCAGTTCTCACAAATGTCTTTACATATTGTATTGTTTTGTATTGTTTTGTACTGTTCATCAAAACAAATCTCATAAGATTTTCACCATGTGCGCACAATCTTGAGAACATTTTTGACTTAGACAAACTTTATCGCTTCACAAGGGAAATTATTTGGACACAGTAGTTCAAACATTACATTATAACACAGAGTAGAAAATAATAAGTAATAAAAGTAATAAGTAGCAATAAAAATAGCTAAAGACTAGTGACAAATAAGGCATAATTATATAGATGTATGTAGGGTTGGGCGATATGGATCAAAAAATATATCTTGATATATTTTTGCTATATCTCGATATACGATATATATCTCGATATATGTTCAAGAAAAAATAACCCCCTAAAACTGAAAACTGCAAAAACAAATCTGCCAATTTCACAAGGTCTTTTTTTTATTTTTATTGAAGTGTAAGAGGTCGACAGTTCATATAGGAACATTTAAGATTACAAAAAACCCTAATTACATAAATAATAATTTAACTGTAATGTAATGTTAATAAAAGAAATAAAACATATTTCCTTCTTTTCATTCATAAATAAAACAACTCAACACAAGTTCATCTTTGCATTAACTCTGTTATCCAAACCAGAACCAGAACCATGAGCTCATTTAGCAGAAGAAGCTCAGGATGTTCCTTATTTTAATAGATCCATGTTATTATCCAGCAGTGAGGAGCTCTGAGGTTTAATCCCACAATCCACTGCAGATCAAACCCAACGTTTAAAACACTATTGTACAAGTGACACTGCAGCAGATTATTCATTAAAATCTTCGGCATAAATAAACTTTACATTGCTAAACTTTACAATATACAAAGCATAACGACTCTAGAGCCACATCAGCCCGTTTGAGATAATAATGTGTTTAATGCAGTTTTGCGCACGTGTGTTTACATTTTACAGAAACGAAACTTAAGCTCATGGCTCATTTGCATAAACAGCACTTCTCCTGCAGCTCAGCTGGTTTAGCTTCTTTCGGGCTAAAGGACGCGACTCGGTGGAATATGAGGATGTGCTGCTGATGGTTTTGTTTGTAAATGGTGGAAAAGGTTCGTGGTGCTTGAAGTTTTTCACTGGCACCAACTTTCGGCGTTCACGGTGATAGTGACGAGTGAAGGAGACACGAGCGAACAAACTCAAGGAGGCGGGAGCGATGAGAGAGAAGATAAACAAGCGAAGCGGCGAAATCAGAATTGAATATAAGCATTATATCGATATATACGATATGTCAGAATTCATATCGAGTTTAAAAACGATATATTTAAAATATCGATATATCGCCCACCCCTAGATGTATGTATGAAAGTATAAATTAGAAAATAACTAATAAAAATAACTATATACAAGAGGTCGTAAGGAAAAATAGTGCAAAGATGATATAATTGACAGAACATAGGGTTGTCTGTTACATAAGGGTGAGTTGTGGTACAGGTGTAGGGAGTATTATCTGTTACATAAGGGTGAGTAGTTGTACAGTTGTAGGGAGTATTATCTGTTACATAAGGGTGAGTTGCTGTACAGTTGTAGGGAGTATTATCTGTTACATAAGGGTGAGTAGTTGTACAGTTGTAGGGAGTATTATCTGTTACATAAGGGTGAGTAGTTGAACAGTTGTAGGGAGTATTATCTGTTACATAAGGGTGAGTTGTTGTACAATTAGAGTATGATATGAATGTAGTCCTGTATCTATAGGAGCCTGTTGGAGAATGAGCTCCTCTGTCCCTCTATACGCTCGTCTGTTTTCATCTCATGAGCTCTTGCCCCAGCACCATTATCCCCTATATCCATTATTCACAATCAAGAATCCATGTAGTCAGGCTCCAGTCTCTTCTTCACTCTATTTTAGTGCAATCCCAGTTAGGCTTGTCTCAATAATTACAATATCATATTATCTTCCACATAAGAAAGCTCGAGCAATATTTTGTCACTCAGTATTTATCGTGTATACAATTTATTTTCAATAGTGGGGAGATTTTAGCCATTCTTCTGCAATGTCATAAGGTTGGAGCTGTAGACGGTAGAATAAATGAATATATAAAATGACAGTATTTTCAAAATACCACAGAATTTCTGATTGCTAATATATCAAGCTTCAAATTTTTTTTGTAACAGGCCTAGTCCTCATCTATTTTGTCTTTAAACATTGTGAGTATTTGAACTCTGACTCACTTCCTTCTTTGTGAAGCTGCTGACCGAGAATTTTTTTACTTTTCCCCATTGAAATCTACTGGTGTTATATTAATTAACATTAAAAAGGGAATATTATGCAAAATGTACGTTTATTTTTCTGCCGTGTTATCATGTTGTTCCCTCATCAGAAACATGCCTGTATAGGTGTTAGATGTCATCCATGCATGTTTGAGTAATATAGTGATCTCTTCTGGCCTCTATTCAAACCCTCCTAAATATAAAAAAAAATATACAAAAAACATGATAGAAAAAACAATACACAATACACTACAACTTGACAATGCTGATGCAATGTGCAGTAGTTGCATTAGATACATGGGATGCACGCTGACTGTGTTGTAATAGTGCTCTGAAGAGGGAGTGACTCAGTGCGGAGAGCAAAGGGAGGAGAGATTCAAAGCTCTGAGCATCAAAAATGAAACTGAAACTACTTACACATTTTAATACATTGTTTTCGTCAAATCTAGCATTTTCAAAACAATAAAAGATAACCTGGTGATCGAAATATGTTATGTGTTAGCAGTTAATACCCTATAGAAGTGGAATACCGTCTCTTTAACCATCTGAACTGTGTTAGTCTGAGGCGCCCAGTCCACATTAACTTTAACAGGCTGCCCCCCTCCTCTCCGTCAGCACCTCAGGCTGATAACAGTTTTGCTGATAAAAGAACAAAGAGGGAACAGCTTTAGCGCAATAACACAGCTGTGGACGTGTGCTGCTCTCAAAAGGACGTCAACTTAGATAACTTCACATTAGAGTTGATTTCAGTTGTTTAAAAAAAAAAAAAATTCACTTAAAATTAAAATTTGAATTTGAATTTATTTGTTTGGAGGATAAGCCCCTTGAGATGTGTCACCATCTCGTTTTCAAGGGGGTCCTCATAAATAAATACAACAACAAAAGACAGATACAGTAGGACAGACAGTAGGAGACATAAATCAAATAAGCATCAAAACAACAAAATCAACACAACCACAAACACACACACACACACACACACACAGTCACACTCACTGACACTTGACTGTTTCACACATAATAAAACTAATTTGAAAGAAAAAAATAAAAATAAAATAATAATAATAATAATAATAATAATAATAATAATAATAGACAGAGTTCAAAGATTATCACAGGATACAACAAGATAAACAACAAAATTCAGCAAAATAATCAAAAACAATGACATGGGTTATGTAAATGTTGAACCAGAGCATTTTTAAATAAAGGGACAGAAGTTAAAGCACGAATCGATGAGGGAAGATTGTTCCAATCAGAAGGAGCTTTATATTTAAATTAGTATTTTCCTATTTGTTTTTTGACTCTTGGGACGACAAAAAATATCTGATCTGCATGACGTAAACTATAAGAGGATCTGAATGGAATTAAATACTGTTTAAGATATACCTATATCACGCTATTTTCTGATCTATGTTATAATGTTTTCTCATCACAAACAGACCTGGAGTTGTATTTTGTTTCATTCACACATGTTTAACACTTCAACCCTGCACTTAGTCTGATTTCTTCTCTCAAAGAGAAAACACTCTACTGCACCTTCTGATGTCATGTGGTAATGCACTAGAATTACTTGGATAATTTCAGCCCTGGAATTGCATATCTCTGCTGAATAACAGGTAAAAGGAGCTGTTAACTTGAAAACTACTGCTTAGTGACATCACAAGGTGGAACAGAGCATTTTGAGCTTTGGAGATGTGGACAGATTAATACTAAACAAACATGTGTGGATGAAACAAAACACAACTCCAGGTCTGTTTTTTGATGAAGAAACAACATTATAACATGGCTTAAAGCTCACAAGAGTCAGTTTGAATTGATTTGAATAAACTTTTTGTTTATTATCCCTTTTTGTACTAAAATTATAAACTTCATTTTGATACTAAGGAATAAACACTGTACTCAATACGTATTCCAATACCACTGTGATAATAGGCACATTATTTCTTTAGACAATAGGATGTCATTTCCAACATTAAATCATACTTTCTTTTACCATTTGGCCTTGTATCTGTGTAATCCCTGAATCGGCCAGGTACGTTCCATAGTGGTCCATGGGTGTCTTATGTGTCTTATACTTGCTCTGATACAGCTCAAGATCTTTCTAAAGCTATTCAATAAAGGTTCATTTCTGTCCTGTGAAGTGAGTTAGATTTGTTCTTGTTTTGTGCTCTTCAGCAGCCCTGTCTCCTCTGCATTAGGCTGGAGTTGAACCCACAGCTCTGAGTCAGTCTTGTGGTCACATGATCAGTGTACTCAGCAGGAGGCAGAGACACCACATGTTTTTAGCTCCTTAACTTTAACACAGAGTTTTGCTGACTGGTTTAAACACTCACAATCTGTTAAACGCATTGTGTTAATCTTTACCTCATTAATACACACTTCACAGAAAAGCACAGACTATGGCCTTCAGTAAAGATAGTATAACAATTACATGATTTTAAAAGTGAAACTAAATTATTATGGGCTATAATTAAGTGTAAAACTTGACTAAAGCAGTACTAAAGCAAGACTAGAGAACCAAGACTAAAACAGGTCTAAACCAGGACTAAACCAGGGCTAAACCAGTTCTACACCAGTTCCAAACCAGGACTAAACCAGGACTAAAGCAGGACTAAACCAGGACTAAACCAGGACTAAACTAGGGCTGAAGCAGGACTAAGCACACTTTACCCACCCATCTTGCCTTTTCTGCAGTGTGTGATTGATGGTTAGAGGACGTCATAGATTATAAGTATAAAGCAGACAAGCACAATAGGTGTTCTTTTAGGTACTACAAAAGCAATATATAAAACTACTATTATTTTTTCACTGAAACTCTGTTGGACACATGTCTAAGAGCAGCTTTGTTTCCTTAGGACAATATTAAACTGGAGAATTATTAACCTGCAGCCTGCTGTGGACCTTTGATTCTGTCTTTGTACCATTCTTATCATTCCTCTCATAGCCTCGTATTATGGGCTTTTTTAAGAGGCCATAATGTGCTTGTATCTGCTATATAGTTATAATCTATGACGTTGTTAGAATTTGAATATGTTAAATCACAATATTCATCTAAAAGGTCCGCTGACTTCTCCATTAGAAAACTGTGGTGCTCAGTGGGAGCTGATTGAGTAAACATTGAAACAAAATCAAATCTCTGTTTTAAACTCATCGCAAAGGCTGCAGTAATTTAGGTAATAAAATATCATCTTTGAAAGCTAACTGTCCCTGTGTCACCATGGGATCTTATTTTGTGTAAACGCTTTCAGCCCTGTAGTTTACACATTTACAAACATGTTCTGAAATGTCCCTGTGAGCCAGATGTCCTTCCTGTGTGTCAGATGCCCTCCCTGCATCTCCATGGGGTCTTACTCTGTGTAAAAGCTGTTAACTCTGTGGTTTAGAACTCTACAAACATGTTCTGAAATACATGGGATTCTTGGATTAGTTTAAAGTTCAGATTTCAGTCTCTCAAATGTTAATGCTTCTGGAATGGGTTTAAAATAAATGTGGATTAACATATTCTCAGTTGCAATTACTGGGTTTCACATGACATCATAGCATTCTACAAGTCATTAATGTTTAATACAGATGAGGGGCAAGCAACATTAATGTTGGTTAAATGCTCATTTTGGTCGTAATACAGTTAGTTATTGAGTTTAGTCATTAATAGAAATGCTCAGGTTCAACATTTGTGAATTTTACTTTGTCTTATAAAATGTATATTGTTTAGCTTTGTGGACAGTCAGAGCAGATGTGGAAAGAGAAGAAATAGAGAAAGGGATAGAGGGACAGAGATGGAGAGAGAATGGAGAAAGAGAGAGATGAGAGAGATGTTGAGAGACGGCGGGAAGAAAGAGGGAGCGATAATAGACCAGTGTGATAATAGAACAAAGTCCATGTCCATTTGGTTTTGGTGCTATTTTTACCTCCACAGATGTAGCGTTTGTATATTTACACATTTGGCAGGAAGTCCGTTCTGCTTTTTTATATTCACCAGCTTCCCTTTTTGTCACGTTTAAGCCGGATGCCCTTCCTCCTATAAACCCCCTCATCCTGTGGCACAGCGGCGGTCTAATCCAAACTGTAAAAATCTCACCCAGTAAATAACCAGTACTAAACCAGAACTAACCCAGGACTAAGCCAGGACTGAACCAGGACCAAATCATGACTAAACCAAAACTAAACCAGGACTAAACTGTGACTGTCATGATTTATGGTCCACATCTGGGCTTTACGGGGGTCATTAGAGTAGCAGCTGCCAAACACATGACACACAGAGAAAGAATGTGCATTAGAAGAGTGCGTTTAGTGCGAAAGTCATCTCAATCTAAAATCATTCAATGGTTCTTTTTTTTTTTCATATTTCATATTTTTAGCTGAGCTGTCTCTAGTTAATCTGCAGATGTTGTGGTTGGATAAATAAAGTGGGAGAATGGACTTTCCTTGTCATTAATACAGTAGAAATAATCTTGGGAAACATTTGTGGATCCAAACAGAAAGGCCAAGGCAGCCTGTCACAATAATTACTGTATTGACTATCTGACTAATATAAACTGGAACAGGATATTTTGGGGTCAGTATTTATTGTGCATACATTTTCTTAGCAAAAGTAGGGAGATTTTTGTCATTTTTTTGCGCTATGATGAGATTTAAGCAGTAGAGAGTAAAATAAATAACTTCTTTGGCTAATTATTAATTCACTCTGCTATTTATTAGTCGCAGCTCAAAACTTTTAATGTTACAGTTTATTTAAACATCAATCTACTGGGATTATTCTGCTTTGTGTTAGTGGCATAAAGTAGTAACAATCAATATTGTCAGTTTTTGTCTATTTTCTTGCTTCAAAATGTATTATCATGACAGGTCTACCCAGGAGTTGAACCTGAAATCTTCTCATGTGTGGCATAAATGCTAGCCACTCTGCCACCGTGCAGTCTAGTTACTGTATTGTTTTCTCTGTGCTGCTGTTCTAAGCTGGTTCTGGTTTTTAATTAGAGAACACTAAAGGAATTCAACAAGTCCCTTTACAATGGCCTCACTGACTGACCTACTTAAGTTATTAGGACACACTCTATCTCTGATTTATGGGCTAGATCATACTCTATACTATCAGTGCACAGAGATGCTGAGTTCATGGTTGATTTTCCGTTGTATTCACTGCAGTTTATTTTCATGGGTCTGGACTTCAGGGTTAATGTGTTACATTTCTACACAGTGTCTGTAAATGAGACAAAGTCCGAAAGTACTGTTTCTTTTACTGGGTGATCTGAACTGAATGTGTCTCTATAGTCCTCTACACTTGTGGAATACATGATTTTTGTGTTTTTATCCCTATATATTGTAAAAGCAGCTCTTCTCGCTCATAAACATTTCCAGAGGAGCGTAATATGAAGTGATGCTAACAGAAAACTACTCTGCAAAGGATATGCTGTCCTAGCCTGATTCATCAGCCGGTTTCACTTCGTAGAAACTGTATGACCTCGCAGTGTTAGAATTCGTTTACTTGATGGTAGGCGGGTACTTTTTATCATTTAACCAATCGCTGCTATTTGGTAGTCACGTATGTAATGTGCCACTAACTGGTATATTGAGCTTTTCCCAAATCCCGTAGGAAGAAGGGCAATAACATCTTTCCCCTTGATGAAATTCACCAAACATTTTCTTTATTCCGGCTTTGAATCCTCAGTCTCGGAATCGTTGACAACACTGAATATATGGCTCTTCGCTGATTGGCTGTTGCCCGAACTTGCACTTCTGGGGTTTTTGTGAGCTGCCTAGTGTATTTTGATTCCTGACCTAGTTGCTGGAGAGAAATGAAATTGATTGGATGCACTAGGTGGTGCCAGCCTGGCTCTATGCTGTCCCACCTGCCAGTCCCTAATCCCATAGGAAAACAATGGACAAATAAAACCAATTCACAATATACAGAGAAAAACTAGTCTATTAGCCTCCAACTAAGTCAGCTCTTTCTCATCAGATTGTGTTAACAAAGCTCAGATTAAAGTCTAACTTGAGTAACAGATCTTGAGACAGAGCAGAGCCTACAGTTATCATTACATCCCCAGGGAACGTTGATGACCTCAGCTGCAAAGTATCATTTGCAATACTCAACAGAAAAACTGCAATTTAATATTTTTACAAAGTAATGCAGTCCTAGCGTACATATCACTTCCTTTTGTGGTTTTCTTCCGGGTTTGCCACTGATAACATGTCAAAAAGTGCCCCTTTTAAAATAACCTCTTATCAGATTTAAAAGAAAACATTTTAGTCAATACAAATATTCAAATCTATCATAAAGGTTTATTGTGATAATTGTTGTTTTCTTTCTTCCAGCCGCAAAACGGGTCACTACATAGTCCAGCAGAACCAAAGCAACAGATATGGGCAGAATATCCCTGTCGCCAGCCCAAAACTACATGAGCCACAATGCACTGAAGCAGAGCTCTCTTCCCGCTCCACTAGTCCCAAACCGGAGCAGTCTGCACTACATTACCCACGATCCTCCAGCCCCAGACCACAACAAACACAACCCGCCATCTCCAAACCTGAGCCGAGTGGACTACATCACCCGCAATCCTCTGGGGCTCCTCTGTCCTCCAGTCCCAAACCAGGGTCTAGTCCAAACACTAGACTCAGACCACGGCCGGCCTGTCTGCGATCCACCTCACAGGTAAAACCACATGTGAACGCTGTGTTTAAAGGTGTAATGTGCAACTTTTTTGGTGGTGTAAGGGGTAAAAGTCTTCATAAAGGAGTTTCAATGCATGTTAATACAAAACTCATTTGCATTGCTGAATATCATATTTTTTTGTGAATCAACAATGGGTGCTACTATTAACCGGCTGATGAGGTCACAAATTCACAGTCCACTGGCTTCACTGATGTAATGGTGCCTAGGCCAAGAATATCAGACCAATCATAGAGCAACATTGTATTTTGGGTGGAGCCAAAGTTTGTAGTAAAACAAGGTCGGGGGTGAGTGGGTACTAAATTCAAAAATCACATCAACTATGAAAAAACCCATATTGGTCCGTCTCTACTATTGAACCTACTTAGATGACTGAGAGATTACCATAAACTGTATCTTTAAATGAACATAGCTAGCTGCCATGTTCCGAATAGGAAGTGAGCATGGGGGCGCTTCTGGCTCCAACTGACTTGACTACATTGAAAGTTGTTGCACCTCTCTCTGTAACTGCTGATGTCAGGCTCCTCATTTTGTTCATATTACCTGTTCTACATGATCTTGGTGTTTTTATTTCTCTTTTTTGTCTATAAATACATTTCTATTCCAGGGTTGTAATAATAACTGAAATATCATGATATCGTATCGTCAAAGTTCTCACAGTAATATCGTGGACCATCAGAATATATTGAATTACAAGTCTGTTTGCTTAAATTAAGAGTTATGGTGCAGCAATAGCTAAAAAAAAGACAGAGGGAACTACATAGACCATGATCCTTTGCTCCATTTCACCGTAGACTACAAGAAGAAATAACAGGTATAAGCACTTTTAAATCATAGTTCTATGGATTAAGCCTTGTCAAGGCATTTTAAGAGGAAAAAGTAACATATTAATAGTTTTCTTAGCCTCTAAAAAATATCACAATAAATATCATACCGTGAGGTTCATACCGTGACAATCTCGTATCGTGAGACATGGATATCGGTCTATTCTTTTGTATCGAAAGTAGTATTTTGACAACACTATTCCAGACTGATTAATATGTACAGTAGAACTCAACTCATTATTTGAGGAATGTCACCACTATTTGCCTTTAACTGTATTCTGTAGCTCCAGTTGACCTTAGGAACAAGCTAAGACATGCACGAGTATGTAGTGACGCTGGTGCAGATTTCACCTTGATAAATAAGCCCACAGTGTTTTTGAAATGGTCTCCAGTCTGTAGCTCCTTTCTGATCTTAGTTTTATTGTGTGTTTTGAACGTCAGGACTCTCTGGACGAGCTGGAGATGGACGATTACTGGAAAGAAGTGGAGAACATCACCAGCTCGACCGATGGAGAGAGGAGGGGAGAGGGAGAGTCACAGGAGGAGGAGCCGAGCAAGACTCCAGAGGGTACGAACTTCACACGGTGTTTCGGGGGGCTGTTTAGGATTTACCATAGACTGTATTTATAAATGGACATAGTTAACTTTCTAGGCCGCACGTTCCAAATAAGAAGTGAGCATGGGTGAGAAGTGGTTCCTTTGAGGTCTGGTTACGGTTCACTTTCTATTGAAAAACCATTGCCCCTCTCTCTACAGCTGTTGCTGTGAGCACTGTCATTTTGCTCTTAAAATGTCTGTATTAAGACACTCTATACTGTGTTTTTATTTTGGTTTTTTGTTCCTAAATCAAGATATGAGCATTAATAATAGGTTGCCCTGCTAGCATTAGCATTAGCAACAGGATGGTTGACAGCCACATTGCCGGCATCGGTGGTTAGGGCAGACTTGGGAACTATACACTTCCCGGGCCCCATACGACCCTTTGGCTGACTCTGACTGGCCCCTTTAATCTAATTTGGAATTACAAGATAAACATATTTTATCATTTTACCTCATGCATGGACTAAAGCTGCATTGCTTTTATTTTTTTTTAATTACATTTTTTGTAAGGCAACTGCACTTTTTCATTGCTTAGTCATAACATAAACTCTTACCAGTCTGACCAGCTTGTCAAAACAATGCTATTTACTGCTTTTCATAAAGAAACACACATAATATTATGCAGATAATTGCTCTTCCCTAGGTTAGAGGAACCAACCCCCGGTTTGGGGTGGTTGGTAATAATAAAACTGTGAAATGAGTGTGAAAATTGTTCCACATGGCCTATTCATGACTAACATGTGAGCTAGTATAGTCACATTTTCTTTGAGTTTGGTCATTGTTTTTCTGTATTTTACTGAAGCTAATGACAGTTTATGCCTCTGTTTACTGTTGGCAGGGGTCAAATTGGTCAACAATAGGGACATATGGGATCATCGTATAAAACTGGGCCTAATCAGTGGTTTTGGACGAATATGATGGGACAGGGGACACTGCTCAAAACTGGGACTGTCCCGGGTAAATAGGGACATCTGGTCACCCTAGTCAATCTGTCCTTAGGCAATACACTTCACCCACATTTCCTAGTATGGTAGTGGTGTGTGAGTGTTGGTGGTGGTCAGTGGGGACTATATTTTAACCCAAACCATACACAATTAAACCAAATATAAATAAAATGTAACAAAAGTTTCCTTAAATATAAAAATAAATTATCTTGAGTTAAAGGTTGTTGTCTCCATGAAGATGTCATTGCATTATCTGGAATGTTCAGCATTATGGCATTCAACTTATCTAGCTTTCATTTATTTAATTACCAATATATTTACTGCTAAGAAATACATCACAAAAGCATGCATGCACACTGTAAGAAAACTCCCCTCACCATGGAGATGAATAGGTTTAATGCCATATTGTGAAACATCTCCATGTAGACAAGCAGGTGGTGGACCCTCCAATAGAAATGTTACATTGCCTATCTTTAATAATGACAGTTTTTTAATGATTGCTCCGGGTCACTACTGAAAAAACAAATTAACTAAATAATTCTAATTGTCAAATATACACACAGAACTTTTACGTACAATAATGTGTTACTGTAAAATGTAAGGGGCGCTGCAGAGAGAAAAATGAGACAAAACCTGTGACCTTACAAGACTTCAGCTTTTTAACTTGCATGATAACTTCACATCTGTCAAATCTCCACAAAAAACACACGCTGTTATCGTCTCACTATATCAAGCTGGGGGTGTACTACATGCATCTCTATAGAGGATCAACAGATACCATGGTGACACAGTGCACACCAAAAAGTTTTTTGTCTGAAAACTCAAGAAGAAGTACTAAATTTACTTAAACAACAACATTTCCAGAAGCCTGTGATCAATATGAGCTTTAATGCCAGCTAGCTTGTGACTGTAATTGTGTGAGACTTGTTTAACAGCACAAGTCAGCTCAACTGTCGTAGTTCCAGTAAGTCTGTTCTTTCAGACTGTGTTAAAATGAAGCTCAGATAGCCTCAGGGAGATTAGTGCTTGCAGTTAGCATCACACACCCATGGAATATTAATGACATCAAGTATCAAATATGGATCTAGAAATAGTGACAGAAAACAAATGGTCTGAGTGCAGGGACAGGTTTAGACTAGTTCTGCCAATGGAGGAGCAGGAGTCTGTTTATGAACACTATTGTTTCAGTTAAACATCCACTTCCTGCTCAGATTCCTCAGAAGTGTTTGTCCTGGTTTATCATTCATAATAAATATGACGTCAACTGTTCAAATATTTATGTTATATGAACATACATTTTAAAGGTGCACTATGTAACTATTTTGGTAGGATTACATCACTTTCTTGTCTTCATGGAGATCATTTTGCCTTGCCTGGTATGTTAGACAGTTTGACATTAAACCATTAACTATCTTTTTTATTCATTACACCTGTTTTAATGCTCAAAAATACATTGAACTGGTGATGTCACCAGCTTATCTCTACGGAGACAGATAAGTTTAATGGCACACTTGAACATTCCAGACAGCACAATTTCTTCATCATGGAGAACACTATTCACCAGGAAAGTTACATAGGTCTATGTAGGTCATCCTAAAATCTATTATCTGCAGTATTATTTCCATAGTATTAAAGGGTACATATGACACTATTTTCTGATCTATGCTGTAATGCTGTTTCCCCATCAAAAACATACACAGAGTTGTGTTTTGCTTAATTCACACATTTAACACTCAAATCTTGCATTCTTAGGACTTCTTCTCTCGAACAGAAAACTTTCTGTTCCCCCTTGTGATGTCATGTGGTAATATGGGAAGTGCTCCACTGTGTTTTTAAACTCCATACAGCTTCATTAGAATCATTTAGATGATTGGATGATTTCAGAATCAGGCCTGGAAGTGCCAATCTCACTGCCAACATCATAAGGCGATGAAGATGTAGACCCATAATAAAGGATTACTCAAACATGTGTGAATGAAACAAAGCACAATTCTAATGTATGTTTTTGAGGATATAACAACACTATAACATGGCTAAAATGTCACAAGAATCAATTTAGTTGAATAGGCCTGTAGGACCTTTGAAAGGCAAAATGTGACATAATATATATTTTTATTGACTTTGTATTGCAGTAGTGATGGACACACAGCTTTTATTTCAACATATTATTTTTGTGTGCATTTCAGAGGGGGAGCAGGAAGAGGCGTGGCTCGTGGAGGCGGGACTTGCTCGACTGTTTGATGACTCCGCCCCCCACGATCAAGAGCAGGTGCCAATCAAACCACGTTTTAATCAGAGCTGATAGATTTCTGTGTGTGTGCGCTACGCTGTGTGAATGAATTTTACTGTTCAATATTTGGTCTTGTTGACATAGTCACTGTATTTATTAATGATTTTAACATTTACTAGTGGAACCTTGATCTGTTTAAATCCCTCCTTCAGACTGGTGTTGGAAATTAGTCTATGCTATAAACACTGTGATGGTCGTATTAGATTACTTCATGTTAATCTATGTTTGTTGGAGCTGTCCCTATTCAAATAAACAATACATAATTAAATATCTCCATTATGTTCATAATAGCCTAACCCTGATTCCCCAGCAGTGTGTGAGAAGGGAAAGAGTCACCCTGCGTTCGATTATTTTCCGACTCCCACTTGGACCTTGGATTTGACATCACATCTGAACTTGAAGCGTATTATTATGTTTCGTGTGTCAGACTATGTGGATTATGATTATGACTATTCCCTCATTTTATGAAAACGCTGCCACTTTAATTAATTTACTTTTTGAAATTTGCTCTTCATTTTATGTTATGACTTCTCTTCCATTGCAACCTTAGGGACGTTAACGCCCATTAAATGAAGTATTTGGTCAATATTGGCCACACCACAACACCAACTACCAAACCCACAGGCAGCGATACGGAAGCGGTAAGGTATTGCGACTATATATATATGTATATGTATATGCATATATGTATATATATGACTGACTGAATCTGTAATTTAAACCACCAAAGTGTCCAAACACAATGAAAACAGTTCATATTTACATATCACAGTGGGAAGGGCCGTCTTGGTTTCTGACTTGGAATCCTTGCTCGGCCTATTTTTTCCGCCACTGAGGTTGGAGTCGCACCATCCCAGGAAAAGGGGTGTTTGCATGTCGCTAGGCAACTTCCTCAGAAAATCGATTCAGAAGGATAATCGAACGCAGGGTATGTGCCATAGACTGTGTGTGGGCTGTAAGTGAACTGTGATGTCACTCCGGGCGTTCTGCTCCAGCCAAATGAAGCTCCTTGAGGTTAGCAGTTATGGGGCAAATTTGTAGATGAGTTCCACTGTTTAAGCAGGGAGCAGACACTTAGCAACACTGTTAATCAAACCTGTTGCTAACGCTGATTTGTCTGTTAATAATGATTATAATGACTTTAAAGTTTTGTTTTTTTCTTCTAAATTTCAATCATGTGAATCTGTTGGATCAGTCCCTTTGTCTCCGTTAACCCTCCTTGTGCCTCCTGCAGGACGAGGACAGTGCTGCGTTCCTGTCCACTCTGACACGCTCTCAGGCTGCAGCCATAGAGCGACGCGTGGCCCAGACTCTGAGGAGGAGGAACAGACAGCATGTACCTGATGTGAGGGACATCTTCAGACCTCCAGAACAACACGAAAAGGTAAGAGCCCAAAACATCAAAATCTCGTATATTTAGAAAAGGTAAAGTTAGACGTATATGAGACAAAAACCCTATTCTCTCCCATATTTAGGCCACCTGCTAGTTGCTGTTTGCATTACAATGACAGCAAAACTCCACTCCAGTTTCAGTTTAAAAAGAATTAGTTCTGTTTTTTAAAACTGTAAAAATTGAAGATCATATATTAAAGATTTAAATTATGTTATGATGCGCTTACCTCCTCAGAAACCTCAAATACCTGGAGTTGTGTTTTGTTTCATTCACATGTTTGAGTACGCCTTTATTATTAGTCTGTCTACGTCTCCAAAGCTCAGAATGCTCTGTTCCACCTTGTGATGTAAACAAGCTGTATTTTTCAAGTTAACAGCTGCCTTTTAACCTTTTGTTCAGTAGAGATTGGAAATTCATGCGCTGAAATTATCCAAATGAAGGTGTATGGAGTTTAAAAACACAGTGGAGCACTTCCTGTACTACCACATGACATCACAAGGCAGAACAGTGTTGTTTTTCTTCATGGCTGGTCATGAACACTATAAAAACAATTATCTGTTTGTTTGTTTCGTGAGAAGTGCAGTGGCTCTAAACTTCTGTCTGGTCACTGATTAAAATGTAACTTCATCTAAATTAACTGGAATTCCCCGTCTGTGTAAACAAAGCTTTTCCCTAATATGAGATTATTAAAAACAGAGATTATGCTGTCTGTTCTATTAAAATGATATAACGGGAAGAGGATGCTACGACTTACACTGCAAAAATTATGCAATCCAAACTGGTGATCAGTCAAATGTTAAAAATTCAGACACAACACATGACAATAAAAATACTTGAGTGGACACAATTAACAAATCATAAAGGCTGCAGTGTTTTTGTACAATAACAGACAGCAAAACATCTTATTCTACATAAAAGCTGCTAACCCTGTAGTTTAGATCTGTACAAGCATGTTCTGAAATGTGATTCTTGTATTAGTTTCTCAGTACACATTTCAGTCTTTCCGTCAATTCTTATGGATCTGTTGTGAATGTGAAGGTTCAACAGAATCACAATGCTTGTTTACAGGGCTGCATCCTGGTTTTTGGTCCTGTCCACATCTACTCCATGTTTAGTCCCAGTTGTGATGCTTGAATTTTGTGTTTTTAAGGAGTTGGTGAAGACGAGTGAAGTGAATGGAGAGAGTGATAAAGAGAAGAAAGACGTCTCCTCTACCACTGGTACATCATACACACGCATTAAAGGGCCCATATTACGCTAAATTGACTCTTGTGAGCTTTTAACCATGTTTTACCTGTACCTGTAGTGTTTTTCATTCACACATGTTTGAGTAATTCTTTATTATTAGTTTCTCCAAAGCTCAAAATGCTTGTGATGTCATGAAATAGTAGTAGAGATTGGCAATTCCAAGACTGAAGGGGGAGTGACTTAGCATGGAGAGCAAAGGGAGGGGGCATCAAAAAACAAAACTGAAACAAATTAAACATGTTCATACATTATTTACAGCAAATATAGCAATTCAAAACAAAAAAAAGGATGATCTAAATCAGAGGTGTCAAACTCAAATTCACAGAGGGCCAAAATTAAAAACTGCGCCAAACTAAATGTTGAAAGAAAAATTTCAACAACATCTGCATGTCTTCTTTCAAGATATGTAATGTTAAACAATATCTTATTAAATTTAACATTTAATAATAGTTTTGCTTTAACATTGAATCCAGAACAAGCATAATATAAAATAATAACAACATTTGAAATAAATAATGTCTCTATAGTCTGTCTGTAGCCGGCGGGTCTGACATGTCTGATCTAAATGATGATCTAAATATGTTATGTTAGTAATTATACATGCAGCCATAAAGTGGAACTTTCCAAGCAAAGAAATAACATCACCATGGAGACAAATAGGTGGTATAGCAAAATGTTCCATAGTGATTCTTTACCACTCACATTCAGACAAAAATACATTGTTTGTCATTGTGGCATATTCTCTCCTGTAGCTTAGATTGCCTTGACTCATTGTCTGAATCATTGTTTGAAGGAGATGGTCTATAAAGAGACAGAGGAGCTCATTCTCCAACAGGCTCCTACAGCTCTGCTCAAACAGAGAGAGATACAGGACAACATTCATACCATACTCAAAACAACTGTACAACTCACCCTTATGCAACAGATAATACTCCCTACAACTGTACAACAACTCACCCTTATGCAACAGATAATACTCCCTACAACTGTACAACAACTCACCCTTATGCAACAGATAATACTCCCTACAACTGTACAACAACTCACTCTTATCCAACCCAATCCACTTTATTTCTATAGCACATTTCACAAACAAACAGTTTCCAAAGTGCTGCGCAAATACATAATAATAACAACAATAATAAAATTATAAAATAAACTACTAAAATAATCATACTAATCTTAAAATAATAAAACCAGTAAAGTAAGAGCAAAATCATAGAATAGCAATAAATAAGCCAATAAAAATACATTAAAAAAAAAAAAGTTACTTATGTAACAGATAATACTCCCTACAACTGGACAACAACTCACCTTTTTGTAACAGATAATACTCCCTACAACTGGACAACAACTCACCTTTATGTAACAGATAATACTCCCTACAACTGGACAACAGCACATTCTTATGTAACAGATAATACTCCCTACAACTGTACAACAACTCACCTTTATGTAACAGATAATACTCCCTACAACTGGACAACAGCACACTCTTATGTAACAGGTAATACTCCCTACAACTGTACAACAACTCATCTTTATGTAATAGATAACCCTGTGTCATGTGCATCGCTATTTCATCTTTACATTGTTTCTCCTTATGATCTCTTGTATATGGCCCAGATAATTTTTTTTTACTATATTCCTATATTTTTATTTTTCTTGTACATATACAAAACTTATGTCTTATTTGACACCAGCCCCTTGCTACTTTTGCTACTTATTTTGTATGTATTATTGCCATTTATATAGGTGCTTGTTGTTATTACTGTGTCCAAGTAATTTCCCATGTGGATCAGTAAAGTTGATCTAAGTCTTAAGTCTAGATGGCTGTCCTGTGGTGGTTGACTGCTTCTGATGGGTAAAATGCAGAGCAAATATCACCCTACATGGACAGAGTAATGGCAACAGTAATGACCCTGACTGTGTGTAACTTAATTTTTATAGTGCAGTTGTTGCTAAAAGCTAAAAGCTGTCATCCATCTAATAGTGTCAAAACCACTTTAAACTCTCCTGGCTCCTGTGATGGTTCATGACTCAGACTCGGAGGAATGATCAGAATGAAAACTGTGTAAACTCTGTTTATAAACCAAAATGTTTTTCCCAACACTTTTAAAGAAGGCCTATTGAACATTTTAAAACATTTTATTCCCTGGGGTTGCAATGCAAACTGAAGGCATACCCTGTTTGAGGTTTTGTTGGTCATTGTTCTGAGCTTTATTTTAACACAATCTGACCAGAAACAACTGACTTAGGTGGGACTACAACAGGTGAGCACCTTTTTTGCTTTGAAATCAAACATCTAAACAGGCTCATGAAACTTGTGTTGTTTAAATTTGTTTAGTAGGCTATTTTTTCTTAAAACTTTTTTGGCAGTACTAATGTGTGCATTGTGTCACCATAACTGCTGAACATTTTGCATACACATTACATGCCCTGGCCTGATGTCCTTTTTTTTTTTTCTTTACTGAGAATGACATAAGAACAGAGCAAAGGGCGTGTTAATGGTGGCAGTGAGAACAGGGGTGGACCGGAGCAATGACATCTTCAATACACTACAAATAAAGATGACTCAAACATGCATGAATCACTCTAAATATAACTGCACAGGGTAAATTAGATGGAAACAACTATAACATGGTTAAAGTGATAATATATAACATTCTGGAGGTCATCTGCATCATGAGTTTGAGCCAAAGGAACAACATTTCCATTTAAACAAGTAGGAGGAGGCCCAGGTTTGTGGAGATACAAGCCTGACTCTTTTCACTGTAAGGACACCTGCAATAAAAACATCCATTATGAAAAAACATGTTTTTATTTTAGCCTATTTTGGGGGAAAAAACTTAAAGGATATATTCTTTTAAACAACCCTGGCCTCGCAGATGTCACATAACTCAGACTGAAATTATCAGAATCAGAACAGTTTGTGTATTTCCAAACACTTCTAACACTACTCATCTTCTTTTTTTTCCTTGTTGTTTTTCAGAGGCTGACACAGAGCTGAATGTTGAAGTGGCCTTTTCTGAACAGGCTTTAAACTACAAAGAGAACCACCAAGGCCCCATACAGAGAAACAGCATCCACGCAGATGACAAACTACCAGTGAGTATACAAGATTCACTCCAAATAATCAGTGGTGGAAGTATTCAGTTTTATCACTTAAGTAAAAGTACAAGTACCGGAACAAAAAAAACAAAAAAAATCTAATAAAAAAGTCAAATAAAATTGTAAACTAAAAGTATCACATGACAAAATCTAATCAAATATATTAAAGTACCTTTTTTTAAAAAAAAATACTTAAGATTTTGAGGTCTTATGAAGATTAAAAAGTATTGATTTTGATTTTTTTTTTTTTTTTTAAAGAAAAAAATTGAAAAATTTTATTCATTTCATTTATTCTTTTTTTCTAGTTTTTTTAATTTGTATATTTTTGGTTTGCTAAAAATATGAATGTGTTAAAAATAAACCCTCAGGTCTTAGAGAATTTTATATATATAAAAAAGTGTCCACTTTTAAATCTGCTTAAGTAAAGTACAGAAACCTAAGATTTATACTTAAATACAGTAGCCTTCTTTACTACCTTTGCTTCACTTATGTTCCACCTCTGGTTAAAATGAAAGTGTGTGTTGTAATACTGCAAATTCTTAGGTCTAGTTTCTAATAGAAATGATCAGATTCAAAATTTGTGGATTTGCCTTTTGTTTATTGACAAAGAACAATGTAATGAATAATAAAATGATGACCAAGCTCTGAATAATTAGTTAAATAATGTATGTACATAATTATCTTAATGTTAGGTTTGTACTTGAGGTTAATAAGTGTAAAATATTAACTTGGTCCGTTGTTTTGGTGCACTTGACACCTGTTAACCTGCTCAGAATCTATTTTTAGCTCCGTGTAGTGTTTATGCAAAATAAATGAGTGTGTATGCGTGTGTATGTGTGTCGCTCTGTGGTGACATCTAGTGGTGAGAAATATATAACTTCTGCAAAAGTTTCTGAATGAACTTTTTTTTTTCTTTTTTTTTTTTTTTTTCAGAATTTCAAGTTACTTCGAGATAAAACGGGCCAGACCAGAATTGGAGACTTATCACCACAGGATATGAAAAAGGTAGAGTTCTTTTTGTATTATTTTTGGTTTGATTCCCAGTACATAGGAATGCAGTATCTGTGTCGTTGAGCAAGAGCACAAACTTTGCCTGATTTAAAGCTGTTTTGTAACCTTTTTACTAAAATAGACTTGGGTTGTGTTTACTGCACTCAAAACTTTGAAAAACATGTGACTGTGAGCAGGCTTGCATCGCCACAAACCTGACTTGCTGTTTCCATGAAAATGTTGTTGATATTATGTAAAATAAACTTTTTAAAAACGTTTTACCATGAGGATGAGTTGAATTGAGGAGTAAGTAATGTACCAAATTCTAAAGCAGTTAGAATTTAAAAGACACTCTAGAAACATGCTTTATAAAACTAATATATTAATCACAACTATTTTAATTATTAAACATTATATTTGTTATTTCCTTCTCCTCAGGTGCAGCGCTTGGTTCTGGTGGAGATGACGGCTCTGTTTGACACAGCAGGGATCGACATCAAGGCTCAGAAGCCAGTTAAGATCAGGGCAAGAGGTAAACAAACATACCCCATTCAATACATACATATGATTTGCACATACACTGAAATAAAAAATAAATTGCATATTTTTTCCTCCATTCAGAAAGCGGACTGTTCGGAGTCCCTCTCATTACTTTACTGGAGCAGGACCAAAAGAGGATCCCAGGAACCAAAGTGCCAATCATCCTACAGAGAGTAAGGCCTGAACTGAACTGTCGGCATTACAAGTTTAAAGCAGACCTATTCTGCAAAATCAACTTCTCAGAGCTTTTAATTATCTTATTGTTTCTTCCTCATTTACCCTCTTGAAGTTGCAATTTGAGCAATCTTTAATTGCTTGTTTCTTGTTTCTTTTATTAAGTATTTTTAGATGAATATTGCAATTAAAATGGCCAAGATAAAACATACAGATCCCCAGGAGTTACAGATTATAACTATGTTTTGGCACATATGAATAATGCTTTACACTTTGCACTTTGTCCTTTGGGTCCAAATTTGATTCAGTCTTTGAGGACCATAGCAGTTCATTTTCTTGTTCTCTCTTAAAAAAACAAAAAAATTATTACAATTACAACTGACCCTGATTTGCCTGAAGACATATACAGGTTTTTCTCATTTTCAGCTGCTTTCTGATTGGATAATCTTATTAGGTAATATATTAGTTGTGTATGAAATTTGAAATGCAATATATGCTACACTCTCCCTATATGGATAAGAGCAATGTGCGACACTCAGATTAACAAATTTAAAAACATAAATAAGGGAGAATAGACAGATTTGAGTGAAAATTACGGTATGTTAAATTTAAATTTCTTCTTTATTTTCTCATAAACTCTGTGTTGTCTTTGAGCAGCTGATCAGTCACATCGAGGAGGAGGGTCTCGACACCGAGGGACTGCTCAGGATCCCAGGAGCCGCCACAAGGGTCAAGGTCAGTCCTGGTTTAGTCCTGATTTAATCCTGGTGTAGTCCTGATTCAGTCCTTGTGTAGACCTGGTTTAGTCCTTGTGTAGTCCTGATTCAGTCCTTGTGTAGACCTGGTTTAGTCCTTGTGTAGTTCTGATTCAGTCCTGGTTCAGTCCTGGTTCTAACCCTTCTGTCTCCCCAGGCTTTGTGCCAGGATCTGGAGTCCTCCTTCTACGATGGCCGTTTTTCCTGGGGTCAGTTAAAGCAGCATGACGCGGCCAGTTTATTAAAGCTGCTGATCAGAGAACTGCCCCTCCCCCTGCTCAGCGTGGAGCACCTCAACGCCTTCATCGCCGTCAACAGTCAGTTTATTTACTCATCATTATTATTTATTTATTGACTTATTATTTATAATTCTGTTTATTATTTATATATATTATTATTTGTATTTATTATTTTATTTGTTGTTTAATTAAATCATCACATCATAGAATCCCTATAGTTTAAATTGAGCTGAAGGACAGTCCTGGTTCAGTCCTACTTTAGTCCTGGTTCAGTCATGGTTTGGTCCTAGTTTAATCCTGGTTATAGTCAATCAATTCAAACATTATAAAACAAAATATTTCATTGTTTTATGTTTGTCCAGAGCTTCCCACTAAAAAGCAGCAGCTACAAGCTCTGAATCTCCTGGTGCTGCTGCTGCCAGAGCCCAACAGAGACACACTCAAGGTCAGAATCTACTCTACTGTACTCATGTTTAGAGGATCCATATCACACTCTCTTCTGATCTATGTTATAATGTTGTTTCCTCATCAAAAACATACCTGGAGTTGTGTTTTGTTTCATTCACACATGTGTAGAATTCCTCAAATATAATATTTTGGACTGTGCAATGATGGGAACTGTGCAATGAATGAAGTGTATATTTTATTGTTTGGCCCCCTGTGATCCCAGCCCCTTGGGACAATGGATGGAAATTAGCCTTATGCTACAATCCGGTGTGTTTACATTCATGTTGTGTCATGTTTGTTCATTAACATGCTCTGTCCCAACCAAATAAATAAATAAATTATCCAGATAGAATCCATAGCAGAAGAGAAATTTAATTTGTCACTCACTCAGTACAGATGAATAGGTCTAGCTAACTAACATAAACTGTAAACAAATAGGGTGTTATTTTCAGAGTAGTTTCAGTGTAGTTCCTCCTCCCTGCAGGCAGATATAAGGATCCACCAGCATTCTGCCCAGAAATAAAGAAGCAGCTTGGATGAGGTGCGAAATGTTTTCAACCTAAATAAACATTTGTCCAGTTGACAAATTGAATTTCTCCTTTACCATTCATTCACACAAACCCTGCCTATTTAACCTGTGTTCTTGTCTCAAACTGAAAACACTCTGTCCTACCTTGTCATGTCATGTGGTAATACAGGAAGGGCTCCACTGTGTTTTTATACTCCATACACCTTCACTAGAATAATTTGGATGATTTTAACCCTGGAATTTAATCTCGACTGAAATGAAAATAAAAGGAGCAAAACAGAGCATTATGTTATATAACAGTTGAGATGCAGACAGACTAATAATAAAGGATTACTCAAACGTGTGAATGAAACAACACTCCAGACATGTTTTTGATGGGGTAACAACATTATAACATGGCTTAAAGCTCACTAGAGTCCATTTTGTGTAATATAGGCCCTTTAACTGTAAATACTCCTCATGTTTTCTTCCAGGCTCTGGTGGAGTTTTTCCGTCGTGTCATCGAGCATCAAACCCAAAACCGCATGACCCTGAACAATGTGTCCGTCGTCATGGCGCCCAACCTCTTCATGTTCAAAGGTCAAAGGGCAAAGGTCACGCAGCAGCAGGAGGTTGCCATGGCAACCAGCACCGCTAACATTGTGCGACTGCTGATCCGCTACCAGGACCTTCTCTGGACTGTAAGGACACACACAGGGACCATAGCTAAATTTAAAGTGCCCATGACATGTCAGACTACTAATTTTACTAAAACACAGTTAAGATTTTTATATTTACAATTATGCTAAGAATTTTATTTTATTTTTCCCTAGTTTGGCCATTTTTTAGGTTTAAAATTTTACTTCCTGATTGGAAATTATAACATCATACTAAGGAATGTCTTGATTTTTATCTAGCATGATGTGGATGTATAATGGGCCAAAACCCGTCTAATGTACACAGATTATTTTTTGACAAATAAAAATGTAAATTATGTGACATTTATTTTGTTGAAATAAGTATCAGAAAAATGTGTTTATTTGTGAAAAATATGCCTCAATTTTGAACAGAATTTCCTCGTGTGATCATCAATATGGACCTCTCTAAAATAGAACTTTCCACTTCCTGTAAATTGTTGAACTTATCTTCACAAATTGCTTCTTGATTAGTGCAAAACTATAATTTATATTTACAGTAGGTTTTATTCCACCAAATTAAGTCAATATTAGATAATCATACGCACTTAAATATTTCAAAACCAAATGTTTTATCTTTCGAGTGGGTCAAAGTACAGTACCCAAAATGTGGTGTTACAGGGAACTGAAACCGGTGAGTTTTTTTACAGGAAGACAGGCAAACCGCTGTGGTTCTTGGCAGACCAAAACCTTGCTGTACTCAGATGTGATGAAATAATATGTGATCCTGTTTTGAACGTGTAAAATGTAATTTCACTCATATGCAACTCTTTGGACTTCTATTGGTCAGCCTGTCATGCCGTAAGTGAGGGAAAGTGAACAGTGAAAAATTGTGTTGTCACCGAACTTTCAGTTAGCCTAATGTTTGTCCACAACCCTTTTGTTTACTTTTAACAAATGGGTATTATGCAAAATGTATTTATCTTTAAGCTTTTTTGATACATCTGGAGTTTGCATGTTCTCCCTTTGTCTTGTTTTAAGTGTATTTTTCATGTATTCTGCAGATTCCAAAGTTCATCCTGACGCAGGTCCGTCAGCAGAACATGGAGAGTCAGAGGAAACAGAACAAAGAGCGTGCAGTCAGGAAACTGCTCAAGAAGATCACCACTGACAAGCAGCCGGAGAAGAGTGCTCCAGAGGTGAGGAGGGGAAACTGCAAAAAAAGTCTGAATAAACAGAAGAGACAATAAATCTATAAGTGCATGCCAGAGGTGAGGTGTGTCTAAAGGCAGGACATGCTTCCTTGTTTCCATGGCCAGTCCAGTCCACACACTTTTTAAGATACTTGCTTTATCCAAGATTTTTTGATGGAGCTGATTGACAGGCGGATTAACAAGAACACAGAAATAAATGGTCCATTTGTCCAAACTTATAAATAAGAAATAAGACAGAAAAATATGAGCACAGAGGACTAAGAAACACCGTGGCTTTCTGTAGAATCAGCATTCAAAACTTACATGTGAGGTTTTCAAATTTTCGAGAGATGTCTTCTGCATTTGACAGACATGTGTAACAAATAACGATATGTGACTGAACTCCCTGAAATGTGTGACTCTGCATTCACCAAGTGAAAGAGTCAGTTACCTGTGGACCTGACTGAAAATATTCAATTATTTCTTATTAGCTCCGGAGGGAGACAGACTATGAATGAAACAAAAAAACAACTTGATGAATTCCTAGTTTCTCCTATTATGGTCTGTGTTTAACTCCCTCTTTCTCCTCCTCCTCTTCTCCTTTTCTCCCCTTGCACTCTCTCTCTCCTTCTCTCTCTCTCTGTTTATCCCCAGGAGAGTTCTCAGGGCTTCATCCGTGTTCAGGCTCCTCAGTTCAGTAAAGTGTCGATGGCGGTGCAGCTCACAGAGGACCTGCAGGCTGCAGACGTGCTCTCACGATTCCTCAGCCAAGACAGGTACTTCTGTTATAATAATACACTTTATTTATATAGGACTTTTCAGGAAAAATATTAAAACATGTTATGAACAAGTCGACAAACTGGCACATTATTTACTGAAATTGTTTACTCATAGTAATAATCTGTGTAAAAGTTCTTCTTATATTACTCTCTAATGCTCTGTTTTTTCTTCAGTTCAGTGTCTGTGAAAAGGGATGAGCTCTGTTTATATGAAATCGGAGGCAACATCAGTGAGTATTTCCTGTTCATTAGTGACCAGGATTAGTTTAAACTCGGGCCGAACGAATAAATTTGATTAATTTTAATTTGATAAATTTTTAATCAAGATTATGAAGATTGTGAAAATCGTGAAAATTGAGGATTTTTATGAAACAAGTTTACTTCTGACTTTCGTACTTTCAAAGCAGAGTTATGATGTAATTACAGTTACGCATCTATTATACAAATGTAATTGAAAGCGGTTTACAAGTTATTAAATAACAGGATATGAAAAGAATGAGAACGTAAAGAGCTTCCCCTGTTTGAAAGACAGGTGTAACCCAGTGGCATTAAATGGGTCAAATACAGAGAACAAATTCTTAATAAAAGCCTATTGAACTCTGACCTGTGCTTCCTGTATTTCTTCCCCAGAGGAGCGGTGTCTAGACGGGGAGACCTACATGAAGGACCTGTTCCAGTTGAATCCTGCAGCAGAGTGGGTGATCCGTGTGGTCCAGCGATGATCCCTGCTCTCACCTCTGTACCTGTGTAGTTTTAAATACCTTCTCATTCAAAGGGAAACATGCTGCCTCTTCTCTCAAACGGACACACACGTTTTTAACCCGATTAAAGTCTTGGCACTGGTTGTCAATGGCTTATTATTATATATATATTTTTTTACATTTTTTAAAGGTGCTGTACCTGATTTTTACTGTCTTAAAAACAGATCTAGTTCATTTTAAACATTTTTCAATGGTTCCTCATTTACATTATGCATTTAGAGCATCCAGTTATTCACCATGATGAGGTAAGTTTCACAGCTCTCAGAGACTAGAGTGGACGATTGCTGTCAGAGTAATGCTAGCAACTAGCATGCCAACATCAAACTTCCTGTTTATCAGTCAATAAAACACTTTTTAATTGGATACAGACAGCTCACAGTGGACTAATTTTGACTTCAGGAGCTGCTTTTACAATGAATATGTATATACTTTTGCTCAAATATATGGAAGAAAATCAGGTACAGGCCCTTTAATGTAATGCCTTACTACCACCTTTAACCTTTTCAGCCTTACTGTACATAGGTGCGTGGTGGAAGAGTAGTTAGCACTTCAGCCTTACAGCAGAAAGGTCCCTAGTTCAATATATAATAGGTTGTGTTCACATGATATCAGCACATTGTAGAATCCCTGTAGTTTAAAGGGGCACTATGTAACTTCTATGGGTCCGCTTCTTGCTTGATCCATTGAGATGTTATTTCTGTGCCTGGAATGTCTTCTAGCTTAAAAATACCTTTAAAAACATGAACTCTTACCATATGCAGACTCGCTTTTCCATAGGTCTGACGATTAACCTGTCTCCATTGTGATTACCAAGTTTATTTTCATACTGTGGAATAATCAAGGCAAAACAGTAATGTCTCCACCGTAACAAGAAGGTTTCAGAACCTTTCAGAGAAAAGTTACATAGTGCACCTTTATTAACACTTCAGAGAATGAAGGCTACTGATACTAAGATCATGCCTTTTTTTCCAAATTAATTCATTTATATGGAGCAAAAATTCAAACCACTGTCTTGTATTCATCAATGACACATGTAATGCACTGTGATTTAAGTCCAATTATCATTTTGTTCCTGTAACCACTGATTAAGTCTGATATTTCTGTATTTATTTCCTAATGAAGTGTTAAAGCTGCTCATGTGATTTCTGTTGAGTCACAACTTTAAATATGTTTTTGACAATCATGGTCTGAACTAAACCACAGCACAATGACAACTCTGCAGGTCAATGTTTGAGTTGTGGGAACTTTTTCAGGAGACCTAAAATATATGGTGAAGAAATTTGGTTGCCTTTTAGACTTTTATTTCACTAGAAAATGAAATTTTGAATGAAACAAAACACAACTCCAGGTATGTTTTGATGAGGAAACTACATTATAACATAGATCAGAAAATATCATATGGGCACTTTAAATACAACTCAAATCAAGATTAATATGCTGAATTAAAGTCATTTACACAGAAACACAGATTATTTTTTTTACAGTGTGGTCTTTTGTTTTCATTATTTTGATAAAGTTGTATTTTGAGTATTGCTGATCGTGAACAGGCCTGTGAGATTCATTGTAACTGTGAATGAAACTTTGGGATGATATTTTTTTGTGTTTTGCCTTTGAGATGATAACCACTAAAATATGTACATTATGTAAATAAATTCTTTTGATTGTTTGTGACAGAGTGTATTTTAATATTTCAACCACAAATATTGGATTTTATTAAAGTAGATGCTATCTATGTTAGTTAGTGTCTGACATTGTGCCAGCTTTGGTCTGACAGAAAACAGAGAGCAGGTGAGTTTGAACAGAGGCCAGGTAAGGGGAGGGGCCTAGGGACTGGGGAGGGGCTTGGATGTTTTCAGCCCTGGAATTTCTAAACACTACAGAACAAAGGATTTTAGGTAGCAGTTAACTTAAACTACTGCCTCATGACATCACAAGGTGGAACAGAGCATTTTGAGTTTGGGGGATGTAGACAGACTGACAAACCAGGATTTTTCAAACGTGTGAATGAAACACATGTGAAACATGTTTTTAATGAGGTAACAATATTATAAAACATCTTAAAAGCTCACAAGAGTCCGTTTAGTGTATTACTGGACCATTAAGCTAAGTGCGGTGTTCTGATTACATTTGAATTTATATATGTAGAAATTAGTTAACAGTGATGACATTACATTCACTTAAGTACACCTAAATTGCATTTATGATATAACATTCTTAATGTAATACTTAATATAATAAAATTTAATTAGGCTACTTAAGTATTTTTGAAATAGATAGATTAGAGAGCTTTCTGAAAAGCTTTGAACTATGAAAATTATCATTGTTTTTAGGCTTTATATAAAATATAAAATCTTTACAGAAATCATGATACCATAAATCAATGGCTGCATTTATACTCAGAGCTCATTTAGGAAATAATTGACTTTTAAAAAACAGTGTAGTTTGGACTGATAATTCCCTCTACTGCAATATTATTTTGAAGAAACAGTTAAAGAGGGAAAATTTTGCAAAGTCGACTTCATGCCACTTTGTAACATTTTTCCTCATCAAAAATATGACAGTTCTACATAAATATAGATAAACATCACCCAATAGCTTACAATAGCTATTGTTACAACAATAGCTTTACAAACCTGGATGTGCACTATTTTCATTAATGCAGATTGTAATATGACATCGCATTTAGTAAGGTGGAGTTCTCACTAAGAGCGTCAAAAAAGAAAGTAAAACTTAGGCAATAAAACATGTTAAGGTAAAATGGTGTTCTAAATATGTTGTGTAAGCAGCAGTTAATACCACATTAAATAGCCCCTCTTTAAGCTGATAATCTGTTGAGTCAATGCAACTGCACTACTTTATGTTAATTATTTCATTTAGGGGAATTTATGTATTAATTTTTATCATTCTTGTTTTCTTTACTGAATAACACTCTCTTAAAAACATCTCCAGACTCAGAACTGTAATATTAAAGATTACCTCATTTCTGTGTTTTGATGTCGTGGACCTGCAAATAATTGTGGACGTCTCTGACTGGCTGGCTTCTGTTTGCTCGAATCCCATTGGCTGTCTAGGGACAAACCCGCTGTCTGATTGGTGGAAAACACAAGGCCCGGAAGTGTCTGTCAGAACCGTAGTAAAGCAGCTAACTCGCAATTATATCACATTAGATCCAACATTTTTGCCTTTTACTACTTTTTCTAATAACCAGCAATCATCGGATCCGCTCGTCTTTTGTTTCGCTTCTGTAAACACACGGATTTTGTTGTTTTTCTGCGCTGTTTGTGAAGCTGTCTGACATTTAGCTTGTTAGCATTTGAGCTAACTGCTGCAAACGAAACAGACATTTTCTTTTCTTTTTTTTTTTTTTTAATTCAACCCCACTTTCTATTGTGCTTTGACTTCATATTTAGACTTATACGTCTTGTTAGTTCGAGGGGGACATGCACGTTTTACAATCCAAGCCTTAAAAGCATTGTTTAGCATGCATTTGTACAAGTTATAACAGTAAAATTGTACTTAGCCGAATGTTGAGCTGCAGTTATTCCAGCAGATCCAGGTAGCAGATTTTTAGTTTTGCAATAATGGGGCATAAACGTGGATTAAAAACGAGTAGGACTTTATTTTATGTGACATTTCTGCTTCTACTCGTCGCCAAAGCAATAACAGCTGGTAAGTTTTAAATCACCAATGCAATGTAAGTAACACCATGTACTTCTGCGCTAACTTTTCATGTTTTTAAGACTTCATAGACACCAATCACGATGGAGAGGAGGAACCCCAGCTCAAGGTGTGTATACATGTGCACTTCCAGATATATATAGACTATTGTGACCAGATTTCCAAAAGCAAAAACTGGGACTCCCTTGGTTTGTGGTGGTTGATAAAAAATAAAACTGTGAAACGAGTGCGTAATTAAGGAAAATAGTTCTGCACTCTGCCCATTCATAGCTAACATGTGAGTCAGTATAGCCACATGTTCTATGTGTTTTGGTCATTTTTAAGCAGCTTTTCTGTAGTTGTCCTCAACAAATGACTATTTATGCCTCTCTTTACTGCTGACAGGTATCAGATTGGCCAAAAATAGTAACAACTTGGGCATTTCTTGCATAAAACTGGGACAAATCAGTGATTTTGGATGAATCAGCCCTGACACAGGGCTCAAAACTGGGACTGTTCCGTGTAAATAGGGATGTCTGGTCACCCTAGTATAGACCTATAAACAATATTTCAGTCAATGATACTACCAGTCAAAAGTTTGGACACACTTCATTTCATTTATGTTTTGTCTTTGCATTGTAGATTCTCACTGAATGCATCAAAACTACGAATGTACACATATGGAATGTATCAAACAAAAGTTGACTCAAAATAATTTAAAACTTGTTTTAGAGTTAGATTTTTTTTAAAATAACCATGCATTACTTTGCTCACTGCTTTGCACTTTTGGTGTTTCTTGACCCTGACATGGCACAGCTGTGAAGTGACAACTATTTCAAGAGATTTCATCATGAAGCTCATTCCACATTCCAAGGGTTTACAGCACTGTCGACAAAGCAGAGGGTGGCACCTCTGAGGATTTTAATTAAGAAAATACAAAAAAATATGTGTTGAGTTATTTCATTTTCCCACATAATTCCTTATGTTGCTAAAATTATTTATAATCTTGTAGGTCTTTTAGCTGGTCCAAATAAGTAATTTGCAACTTGTTATAAGTACTGAAATCCAGATAAATTTAACTAGGAACTATACCTGTGTCTTTTAATCTACTTGTATTTTGAATCTATGTGTTGATCTCTGTGTTGCTTCCTCTGTGACTCAGTCTTACACCGAGGCAAATTCAGAAGAGGAAGATGTCCATGTTCGCTCTGAAATCAGTTCTGAAGCGGGCCCAGAGGCAGAGAAAGCCCCAGAAGAGGAGGGTCTGAGAGGGGAGGAGAAGGAGGATCTGCCCCTACAGCCTCCACCTGTGCAAGACAAGCCCAAAGAAAGTAAGAGCCTCCTCCAAACAGTCAAATGTCAAGTGTCTCTAGTTAATCTGCAGATGTAGTGGTGTGGTTGGATTAAATATAGTGGGAGAATGGACCTTGTTATTAATAGAAATTTAAAAAAGCTACTAATGATAGCAAAGAAAAACAGTCTTTATATAAAGAATTTTAATACCATTATTCAACTGTATTGTAGTTCAAGATAATGATTAATACAACTGGTTCAAGTATCAAGTATTGAAAACCAGGTATTGTTTGAGTACCAATACTGATATAAAGCAGGGCTCAATTCGTGAGAGATGCATAGAAAACTTGTTTATGTTTCAAGATAGAAAATATCTATTCACAGCAGTAGAAAAGTGATGTAACAGTGAGTACAGCAGGTGCAGGGAGCGGTTGGGTTCCCAGGGGGTTTGTCTGTTTCTGTGGCTCTGTTGAGACCACACACTATTCAAACCTTTGGCTCTGAAGCAAAATGGAAACTGTGTGTATCCAGGTCTCAAGGTTCAGTAACATTTAAAATAAATTTCCTTTCTATTAACAGTTATTTCGGTGAAGGATTTATATTTTTTTATATTAATCTGTGATTATGATTGCTTTCACACTGTATTACACAAAATTGACTCTTGTGAGCTTTTAGCCATTTGTTACCTCCTCATAAACATACCCAGAGTTGTGTTTTGTTTCCTTCACACATGTTTGAGTAACCCTTTCTTATTAGTTTGGCTATATCTTCAAAGCTCAAAATGCTCTGTTCTACCTTGTGATGTCATGAAGCGGTAGTTTTCAATGTTAAGAGCTACCTTTACCTTTAGTTCAGCAGACATAGGTAATTCCAGGGCTGAAATGCTTCAAATGGTTATAGTAAAGATGTATGGAGTTTAAAAACACAACCACCTGACATTACAAGGTGTTTTCTGATTGAAAGACAAAATACAACTACAGGCATATTTTTGATAAGGAAACAACGTTAAAACAGAAAATGGTGTAATATGGGCCCTTATATGATATTGTACATTTCTAAAAGTGTTTTGGGGGATAATTATGTTTTAGTAATTTTGTCAGTGTTAGTTATCAGTATTATTGGTTTAAGCAAAATATCATTCTTAAAATTTTGAATCCTGATAGGCCTACTCTTAAATGTTGACTATGCTAAGGCACCTGCAGTTCAGAAGCCATGCCAAGACATGCCTAATTACTATATTTTTTACTGTAAATTTCCTTCATTAACTCATGGTGTGTATTCCTCTGCAGTCCCAGTGGTGAATGGTGGTACTGCACACGGGGAGCCCTGCCTGTTTCCCTTTTACTTCCAGGGAACCGAATACTCTGACTGCACCACAGATGGAAGAGGAGACAGGAGGCTCTGGTGCTCAACTACATACAACTACGACCAGGACAAGAAGTGGGGATTCTGCGAGAGTGAGACATCATTTTTTCACTTTCACACATACACAAGTAGGGGGCACACTTCAGGGGGGTCACAAGTTTCTTGGTATTGATGTGGAGAACTGCTCCATTTTCAGTCTTTTTGGTTTTAGTGTCTATAGAAGCAGTAATTAACTGACGGCAACTTGGTTATTATTTTCTAGAGGGATCTAGGTTGATCTTAAGTTTAGAAGATGAGGCTCACCAAGACGTTGATGGCACAGATTTCCAGCCTTGCTTCCATCAGTCTGCCCCAGGGCAGTGGTGGCTACAATATTAACTTACCACCCTCAAGTGTGGACTGAATGAATAATGTGCACTTCAAGTGTCTTGAAAGGCACTATATAAATCCAGTGCAATCCAGTGTAAATAGAGTTTAATCCTGGATTATACACAGAAACAAGAATGTTTATCCAGAGGATGACCACACCAAGGTTGATTAAAATGTATTACTTCAAACATTCCAACATACATAGTACAAAAAAGTGATGGAAATTAGATAATAATGTTTAAAAGTAAAACTCTGAAATCACTGCACATAAAAATAAAAGTCTAAATCTCATGGTTGTTGTTTCTGTCTCAGCGGAGGAGCAGGCGCAGCAGCGGCTGGAGGCAGAAGAGGCAGAGGAGCAGTACCAGACTGTGGTTCGACTGCTCAATGCCACCACACGCAAGGCCCACAAGAGAGAGTCAGTACTTTATTTTATTATTTATATATAGTTATAAAACACAATTATCTTAAAATAATGAACCATGAACCAATAATGAATAATGAGCCTTTACCAAGTGAACCTTTTTAGAGAGTTGTGTATACTAGGGCTTCTTGTAATTGATATAATCATTATTTGAAACCAGGGCTATACGTTTTCTGACAAACATCTCAATTGTAATTGGATTTGTGATTTATGTTTTAGTAGGCTTCTGTCCAGAAGAATTGGCACAAAAGACAAAGAATCACATTTCAGAACATAAAACAAGTAATGTGAGTGATCAGTGGCTCGTGTAAATGTAAAATCTTCTCCAGGACAAGCAATTAACATTAAATTAGAGCTCAGCCTCTTACTGTCATAGCCAATATGTCACACAGGGTTTGAATGAAATTTCTGAGACATCCTGATGACAAAAATGAAAGTCCATTATTCTTACAACGGGACAGCAACAGGTTTCGGCCATCATCAGGGCATTTTAGAACATGTATGTACAGAGTAAGAAAGGAGATGTTGTCCTGTCCATAACGAAGTTACCGATAAATAAAACATATTATTGTTTCTTTTATTAAGTTGTTTAAGATTAATATTGCCATTTAAAAAGTCCAAAATAAAATGCACCACAAATGATCATTGTCTTCCCTTTTTACCTTTTAAAGTATCTTGTCTCATACTGTGTTCTCTTGTGTATGTTTTTCCAGTCTCTATGAGAAGCTGGTGTCTGTAGCAGAGAAGGGCCACCAGAAGGCTATGGAGAAGGTTGCCTATGCTCTGCTGTTTGGAGACTTCCTGAACCAGAATGTGTCGAAGGCCAAAGACATGTTTGAGAAACTCGCAGTGGAGGGCTCCCCCAAAGCACAGACGGTAAGGACGATTCTCATTATATTTACATTTTAAACTCTTTGTATATTTTGTGGGAAAAGATGTGATACTGAGTGCTGATTATGATACTACAATGTTAATGTGGTAAATTGGAATGTTATTTTCAACACAAAATTGTAATTTCTCTAAAGCTACCTTCTGAACATTTATTTTTTTCTTTTTTCACCAGTAGATGGCAGATGTGAAACCTGTTTTCAGTTCTGATACTTGTTCAAAGTAATTACTTTTGATTCTAGTTTTAGTACTGATTTAAAACTACTTAAATGAATAAATACATACATTATTGTCTACTCCCCCTTTATTATCCTTCTGTATACACTTATTAATGGATGGGACAAGATTTCATACCACAAGATTTCGCAAGACAAAATTTCCATAAGATTGTACACACAAGAGAAAAATAATCTTGGGAGATTTTCGTATGTTCCATTTGAATTAGAATTCAAAATTCTGAACTGGATTGGACAGTTTTATTTATAAATCTTTCAGAGTCTCGTCTTGTTTTCGTGGGAATTGTGTCTCATCTCATCTCTAACACTTACACATTTTATTTAATCCTTTCTTACTTTGCATATGTCTAAAACAACAATTTCATATTGTAGACATATTGCCAGTCTCTTTGTTGTTCTAAATAAGTTTCCTTTTCTTGCTCTCAGGCTCTGGGTTTCTTGTACGCAGCTGGACTCGGGGTGAACTCGAGTCAGGCCAAAGCTTTGGTTTATTACACTTTTGGAGCTCTGGGGGGAAACCTGGTCGCTCATATGATCCTGGTAAGATTATGTTGGATTTGTGAGATGTTTACCTTTTGATCTGAAGGGCAGGTCAGAACTTCCAATAGAAAAATAATTTCTTTAATTTGTCTCCTCTCTTGTTGTGGTCGTCAGGGTTACAGATACTGGGGAGGAGTGGGGGTCCCTCAGAGCTGTGAATCGGCACTGACTCACTACAGACTTGTCGCCAATCAAGGTAATATTTCTTTATTTGATACCACTTGAAAGAAAGTTGAATAAGTAGAATTTTAAAAACATCTATAACAAACCCATAGTGACGTTATATATATTCTGCCGTGGGCTGACGTTTTTTGGAAAAATATGTAATTGCAAGTTATGTGATTTTAATATCGATTTCAAGCTTTTAAACACACTGAGAAGCATAATATGTGAGAGAAGACCAGAATCTGAAATACTAAACTAATCCAAGAATCCTATGCATTTCACAACATGTTTGTAGTGGTCGAAACTACAGGGTTACACAGAATAACACCTCATGGAAACAGAGGAAGGGCATCTGACACACAGGGACCAAGTTTGTAAAGGTTTAAACTACCGGGTTAGCAGGTTTTACACAGAATAAGACCCCATGGGGTTCAGTTAAATCTAAAACATTAGAATATTATCTGAATAAGTACAATTATAGATCACACTTTTCCACTGCACCCTCAGTGGCCAGTGATGTGTCGCTGACTGGGGGCTCGGCGGTGCAAAGGGTGCGGTTGCTTGATGAAGTGGAGAGTCCAGGCTCATCCAGTGGGATGTTGGAGGAGGATCTGATCCAGTATTACCAGTTCCTCGCAGAGAAGGGAGATGTGCAGGCTCAGGTGAGATACATTCTATTCAAAATAGAACCTGCATTTTTGCCTAGGACTGAGAATACACCAGTTATGGAATTCTGTTATGGACAGTTATGGAATTCCCTAGCATGATGTCATGACTTCCAACCAGGAAGTAAATTTCAAACCTAAAAAAAACTACCCAAAAAAAACTGTCATAGGCACTTTAAAGAAGACCTGTTGTGCTTGTGTTTATGGGTAGTTATATATATATATATATATATGACATTTTCCTGTAGGTTGGTCTAGGTCAGCTGCACTTGCATGGAGGACGCGGTGTGGAACAGAACCATCAGGTGAGTGTTTAAAATACAAATATAAAAATATATTTTATTTACCTATGGGATATAGGATATTAAAATTATCATTCACCTTTTAACCACCAGAGGGCGTTTGACTACTTCACTCAAGCTGCTAATGCAGGAAACACACACGCCATGGCTTTCCTCGGGAAGGTGAGGAAACGTTTTTAAGAATGATAAAAATGTATTTGAGATATTTATATTAAATAATGTGATTTATATATATTTTCATAAATATATAAACATCTAATTTTAAGTTACTTAAAGGTGCACTAGAAAAGACTTAAACATCCAGAAGAAATGTTACGCAGTGCAGCTTTAAATTCATGACATGAAAAAATGAACACACTAATTGTAGTATTCATTCATAATTTTTTTGTAAAATTGTGACACTGATCATTAGAAATGAGTCCTGATCTGGGTTATAATTAGATTAACCATACATCCTTAAATGAAGCTGTCATTTGTGTTGCAGATGTACTCAGAGGGCAGTGACTCCATTCCTCAGAACAATGAGACGGCGCTGCAGTATTTTAAAAAGGCCTCAGACCTGGTGCTCAAACTTAACAGTAAAATAAACCCCTGTACATCCACAGTGTCTCTGACTGTCCTGTCCTCTGTCCTTTTCTCAGGGAAACCCAGTGGGACAGAGCGGGCTGGGGATGGCCTATCTCTACGGCAGAGGAGTCCCAGTGGTGAGTTTGGGCCAAACAGCTCATAATTTTACTCCGCAGCCCTGACAAGACACTTCCTCAGAGTAGTGAAGTGTGAAATACGGCTGCAGTGGTCCTCCTCGATGTACAAAAAAACATTGCTAGAATATAATTTCTACTTTTTTTTAACTAGAGGAGTGCACTGTATTGACAGTAACTGAGTTTATTGTCATTTCAAATAATACAAGCCATGAAAAAAAAGTTTTCTATTAGCTTTAAAAATCAGATAAAAATTGTGTTTTCACATCAACTCCTGTTGGTTCATTTTTAGCCATATATGTATATTCTGATACTAAATAAGAGCAGATATAAAAGTACATTATTTGTGTGTTTTGTCAGAACTATGAGCTGGCTCTGAAGTACTTCCAGAAGGCAGCAGAGCAGGGCTGGGTGGACGGACAGCTGCAGCTTGGCACCATGTACTACAGTGAGTCTGTTACTTTTCACATTTCAGTGTAGTTATCGTCTTATTTGTTTTTAATTGTTTAAATCAGCGAGAACACCATGCTAATTCAGGCTTGGGGTTCTGGGGTTCACCCATAGGATTCAGCTCCAGTCTAAGGAAGCTTATGAGGAATTTATTTACAAACAATACAGAAATAAAAACACAAGGATAATCTAGAGTGAGTTAATATGAACATTTCTTCTGCAGATGGCATCGGAGTGAAGCGAGATTATAAACAGGCTCTGAAGTTCTTTAACCTGGCGTCTCAGGCTGGGCACATCCTGGCGTTTTATAACCTGGCACAGATGCATGCCACAGGAACCGGAGTCATGCGCTCGTGTCACACCGCTGTGGAGGTAACGCTGTTTACGTTTCTCGAATTGTGGCTTCTTTTGATAGTACTGCAGGTTATCTGCAGTAGCATTTGCTGAATCAGTTCTGCTATTCTTACCGTGGCAATGGTATAGTCCTGTTCGAGACCTGGATTATCAATAGATTAAACCTGGAATAGTCCTAGTTTAGACCTGGTACTTGGAAATAGGGATGCACTATTCCAGTACTGGTATCAGATATCAGTGCTGATACTGAAAAATGTGGCTTCCAAATACCAGTTCTATTGATATCATGGTTGCATATATAAATTGATGCAATAAGACTATTTACTGGTCATAGTGGGCCCAGAAAGTCTCATTATTTTTGTAGTTTCATAAAACATTTTGTCTTATTTTGTTTTTATTTAAAGGAAATGAATCCTGTTTTCAGTCTCTGCTCTGGTATTTGATACTTAAAGCCATAGTATTGAAAACAGTATTGGAATTTTCCTTTAAAACGTTTTCTCTCTCACTTCATTAAACCATAACAGACAGAAAAGAAATAAATTGACTGGTTTAGGTGTATTTACTTTCTAATTTCATGCTGTTTCCATATAGTATTAACGTGTTCCTCTCTCCTCTGTTGCAGCTGTTTAAGAACGTGTGTGAGCGTGGGCGCTGGTCGGAGCGTCTGATGTCGGCCTACAGCAGTTTTAAAGAGGGACACACAGATGCGGCTCTGGTGCAGTATCTGCTACTCGCCGAACAGGGATATGAGGTCGCCCAGAGCAACGTTGCCTTCATCCTCGACCAGAGTGAGTAGTTTACGTTAACATGTTATAATGTTTTTATCTCCTCAAAAATATAGCGTTATGTTTTGTTTTATTCTCACATGTTTGAAAAATTCTGGTTTCTCAGTCTGTCTACATCCCCAAAGCTAAAAATGCTCTGTTCCACCTTGTTATGTCATGAAGCAGTAGTTTTCAAGTTAACTGCTACCTTTATCTTTTGTTCAGTTGAGAATCCAGAGCTGAAATCATCCAAATGAAACACAGTGGAGCACTTTCTGAATGACACATGACATCACAAGGTGGAACAGAGAAGAACTCAGCCTGAATATGCAGGATTTGTGTTTTTAATCATGTGTGAATTAAACAAAACACAACTTCAGTTATGTTTTTGATGAGCATACAACATTGTAACATAGGCCTTTAAGGTAAAGGCTGTGAGCTACTATTGGTTTAAAAAGAAAATGTTAGCTTGAGAACCAAATCACAGAATGTAAACATATGCATACTTTTTTGTTTGCTTGACACATGTGAATTGAACACACAATCTAGATTTAGTTGTTTACTTCACTGAGTCAGTCCTTCCTCAGTTCCTCATTCACCCCAAACACTGCACCACATGAGAGGCTGTCAGGTGACCAAACAGCTGTGAACAGAGGGCATATGGACATACATACACACAGTCACTTGACTGTTGCTGTACAGTCTGGTCTTTGTTTTCACCTGTTGTAAATATTCCATAAGGACACTGCCCCCTGGTGGAGCAGAGAAGAGGCACACACAGACCAAGGCTTCACTGTACAGAGGAGTCTCGTTGATATTAAGTTGAAGTCTAATTTGCATCAGACAAAGGTTTCTAACAAGAGGTGCAAGGATTCATATAGATATTGCTAAATTAAATGTGCACTATGTAACATTTTGGTTGGGAATTCTGTCACCTGATTGTTTCTGCTGTTTGGTTATGTAATTGCTCTGCCTGGAATGTTCCACAGCATGGCCTTAAGCAGCTCTATCTTACATTTATTTATTAAATTACATGTGGTTTTATAGCACAAAAATACCTAGAAAAACAGGTATTCTGACTTTGAGTGGGGTTGCCTCTCCACAGATCTGACCTGTAACTTGTTCTGGTTCGGTGTCCACGAAGATGGAAATGTTTAATACCATACTGTGAAACATTCCAGACAAAAGCAATAACTTCTCCATGGAGAAAAGCATTTAGCAGGCCCTCCATCAGAAAAGATACACAATGCACTTTTAATGACAAATCTAAATAATCACTGTTGTTTCCCTTCAAATCAGAAGGAGCAAAGATCTTCAGTGAAAATGAGACGTATCCACGCGCATTACTGCACTGGACCAGAGCTGCCGCACAAGGTTTGACCAATCACAATAATATTTTAAACATGTACATCACGCGTCCTCTAACCTTTGCATCTTTGTCCCTGTCTGCATCCTGATCGGCGCCTTTTCCCCGTCTGCGTCCTGATTGGCGGCTGCAGGTTACACCGTAGCCCGGATAAAGCTTGGGGACTATCACTTTTACGGATACGGCACAGATGTGGACTATGAGACGGCAGTGATCCACTACAGACTGGCCTCAGAGCAGCAACACAGTGCCCAGGCCATGTTCAACCTGGGATACATGCACGAGAAAGGACTGGGAATTAAACAGGTACAACACACCTCTACTCTCACATCTCTCTCTGTCTCTGTCTCTTTTTCTGTCTCTTGTCTCTCTCTCCTCTCCTCCTCCTGTCTCTTCCCTCTCACTTTTTCCCTCTCCTATTTATGTCTCTTTTCTGTGTTTCTCTGTCTCCCTCTCCCTCCTGTCTCTCTCATCTGCTTCATTTTCTCCTCTCTCTCCCTCTCTCCTCCCTTCTCTCTCTACTACTGTATGATTGCTCATTATTATTATTACGTAGTTCATCCTTCTTAGTTCCCTTCTTCAGTCGTCTAAATAAACCTTGTGTTTGTGTTTGTGTCTCTTCGTCAGGACATCCACCTGGCAAAGCGTTTTTATGACATGGCGGCAGAGGCCAGTCCTGATGCTCAGGTCCCCGTGTTTCTGGCTCTGTGTAAACTGGGGCTGGTCTACACTCTGCAGTATCTACAGGACCTCAATGTAAGCGATTTAAATAGGTCCCCCCCCCAGTATCCGTACTTGTATGTTACACAGTACACCTTTAAACATTTGTAGTGAATTGTCTGCCACCTGCTCGTCTCTAAGGAAATGTTATCGCTTTGTCTAGAATGTTCCACAGTATACATAAAATCTGTCACGACAGAGACAGGCAGGTTACAGCACTACGCCACAATACAATTCAGATTCACAGTAGAAACACATGTTATGAATAAATACTAGATGTATATGTTGAATGTCATACCATGGAGCATTGCAGGCAACAACAATAACATCTCCATGGAGACAAGGCGGTAGCGGATTCACCACCAGAAAAATTGTGCAGTGCATCTTTAAATGAGTTTCTAGTTTTAATATTAGTTTTAGTATCAGTTAGTATGTGATTTTGGACATTTTTGACACCGCTTTCATCCTGTGTTCTAGCTACAGGAGCTGGTCTCTCAGGTGGACTTGGACCAGCTCTTAGGACCTGAGTGGGACCTTTACCTCATGACTGTGATCGCTCTGCTGCTGGGAACTGTAATTGCTTATCGCCAACGGCAACACCAAATCATACTGCCCCCTGCACCTGCCCCCGCACCTGCTCCTGCACCTGCCAGAGCCGCCCCGGAGCAGAGGGACGCCGAGGGGCAGGCAGGAGGGGCAGAATGAGACGCCCCCTCCTCCTCCACCACAACAACCGGACCCTCAGTGAGAAGCAGACACTGGCAAAGAAATGTCTCCATGAGTTAATATGACTTCAAATCATGACTAAAGGAATTTGAACTAGTTTCGATTTATTTACTTTAGTTCCTATATTACTCACAGTTGACTGTTGTGAGCTTTAAGCCACGTTACAATGTTGTTACCTCCTCAAAAATATACATAGAGTTGTGTTTTGTTTCATTCACACATGTTTGTAACATCCTTTATTATTAGTCTGTCTATATCTCCAAAGCTCAGAATGCTCAGTTCTGTCTTGTGATTCATGAAGCACTAGGTTTTTTTTTTGTTCAGCAGAGATTGTATTCTAGGGCTGGAATTATCCAAATGAGTGTAGTGAAGATTTATGGAGTTTAAAAACACAGTGGTGCACATCATGTATTCCCACATGACATCATAATTTGGAGCAGAGAAGAAAGAAGAATTCAGCCTAAATATGCAGGGTTTGTGTGTTAAACATGTGTGAATAACAAAAAAACACAATTCCAGGTGTTTTTGCTGAGGAAACAACATTATAATAAAAATATGAAAATGACGTCTTTTAACTCATGTAAGTATCTTCTTATGCAGTGCTCCGTGATACTGATAGGGGGCAGTGCAGGACAGACAAGAGAGACTGCTCTTCTTTATTTTAAACATCACTCTTTAGGCTCTTCCTGTTTGTTTTTTTTTCCTATTTTTTCCTCTGGAATGCCCCCTGCCGTTTAAGTGGAGCACTGTCACCAATACACTCAAAAAGACTACTGAGTGCTCCCTCTCTGCATTGAAAATCACCAAATGAATCCATGTTTTGGACTGTTCCTGTCCCAGAGATGACCAGCAGGGGGAGATAAAGACAATATATTCATGCACAATTCAGTTCACCATCACAGACTCTTAAAAATGCTACTTAGTTCTGTTTTAAATCGAATTAAAGTCTGAAAATGCAATGACGTTTCAAGAGACATTTTTGGACAGTTTTTTGGGGGGATCTGCAGACTGCATAGCAAATGGGAAATGGATTCACAATATGATTTCTTATCATTTTGAAAAATCATAATTTGTTGTGTTGAAATTTCAAAGATTTCTGCATGTTTTGATCCATCTTTTTCATTTTAATTCAGCCACAGACACTGTAAAAACATTGTGCATTGTCATTTTGGATTTTGAAATTTTGGCTTCCTTTGTTTTTAGGTCAGTGAAAGTTTGCCAAGAAAACTAGTCCAGATTAAAATGGAAATCTTTAACATTGTTTACTTGAAATGCTGGAATTGATGCTAATGTAAAATAAATAATTTAATTTATGAAGATATGAAATTCAGAGTTTGTTGAACCGTCACGCAAGCATAAGTTTACAGATCTGCTGTGTAACTTTTCTACTTTTACCACCTACTTGTAGAGCGTTTTCAGTTTGAGAGCAGAACTCAGCGTAAATATGCAGAGTTTGTGTGTTAAACATGTGAATGAAACAAAACACAACTCCAGGTATGTTTGTGATGAGGAAACGACATTATAAAATAGATAGGAAAATAGTGTAATATGGGCTCCTTAATTTAGATTAATTGTTCAATTTTAAGTTGTGAATTCCATGGAACATTCTAGGAATTGTAGTTTTCCTTCTGTTGTGAGATTGTCCCACCCCCTCACAGCCCACTCTCCTCCATCTGAACATCAAATAATCAAAGCTGTATTTAGATCAGACAGGACTTCGACCATCTGAACACTTATTTTTACTCATCCACATAACACTTCCTGTGTTTCTTCACTCAATTAGATAATTCTATTCCATGTACAATAATAGTAGTAATGTTCTCTCAATTGAATCAAATTAGTCTTTAATCTGAGTTTGATTTTAACACAATCAGACCAGAAAAGGAGCTGATTTAGTTGGAACTAGAGCAGGTGAGCTGATTTGTGCTGATAAACAAGGCTGTTGCACATAAAATGATAGTCTCGTGCTTCCTTGCATTAGCCAACAGTTTTTCAGTTAGTCACTTTCACCTTTTAGTTGGAAATCACATTGAAAAACATCTAAACAGGACGATAAACACTCACTGATCACAGGCTCCTGAAAATGTGTTTTAAGTCCATTTTGTACTTTTTTTTTTTCTTGAGTTTTCAGGTGATCTTAAAATTATTTATTTTTTTGGCAGTGTTTGTGAATGTGCTCATTGTGTCTCCATAGTAACTGCTGTACCTTCCACCATAGACATGCATGTAGAGCACCCCCAGCATGATGTCACTGCAGAGTATCAATAGAATGTGAACGTGATGTCATCTGAAACGCAGCAATGGTATTTAGACTTGTCCCTTTATGTGAGTGTGCGTGTGTTTGTACGTACGTGTGTGTGCTTGTGTGTGTGTGTGTGTGTGTGTGTGTGTGTGTGTATATGTGAGTGGGAGGGGTGTTTGAACAATGGTCCCAGGGCCTCTGAGGCGAGCGGTGCTTTGTTCGGCTGCAGGTCACCTCCCGTCTGCTCCGCGCTTGTCACTATGGGTCCATAACACTGCTATGGAGAGACTGTGGATCACCGTGGCAACATGTGTGCTAGTGTCCCGGGCAACAAGAGGTAAGTGCTAGAACTACACTGCAAAAAGTATCACTAGGAGAGGTAGAATGTGTTTTATAATGACTGGGATTTGTTTATTTAACTTAATGAAGTGGAGTCAGATATATTTATTTCCATTCATGGGTTTCAGTTTCTTGTTATAGGTGCCATTTTGAGGACTACTGGCCATTCAAAAGATAAAAAAATTTGTTCTGAATTGTTTATTCCTATGGTGATGGCTTTTCATCATTTTGAAACGCATGGATTTGCTTGTGTCAATTTACATTTGACATTTGACAACTTGACGAATCTACTGAAAAAATCTACTTGAGGTATACTGTTAAAGTGAGAGGAATTTGTGGAATTTTAACTTAATGGAGTTGAGTTGTATGGAATTTACTTTTGACAGGACTACCTTATTATTACTACCATATTATTACAACAGGTTATAATCCACAAATTGATCAATTTATACACAAATTGATTAATGTTATAATGTTGTTTCCTCATCAAAAACATATCCAGATTGTGGTGTTTTCTTTCATATACATGTTTAACGCACAAACTCTGCATATTTAAGCACTGTGATTTTAAACTCCATATACCTTCACTAGAATCATTTCGATAATTTGCCAATAATTGCCAATCTCTATTGAACTAAAGGTAAAATGTAGCTGTTAACTTGAAAACTACTGCTTCATGACATCATAAGGTGGAGCAGAGCATTTTGAGCTTTGGAGATGTAGACAGATTTATAATAAAGGGTTACTCAAACTTGTTAAAAATCCAGTTTCCTGCCCGCTGTTTTCAGTGTTTTCAACATTACTAAAGTTATCATAGTTTGACACTAAAGACAAGCCCAACCCTTTTCCTGCCCTTAAACGTTATAGATTTGTGCCAAATCTTATCTACACACAAAACTTACTTCAACACATTCACAGACAAACCACATCTAATATGTTTTGTTAAATATCTGTTTTGTTTGTGACATTTTAAACTTCTTTACAGGTAGAGTAGAGGAGAGACAACACAAAGCTCTGGTTAATTTCAAACCAGGGGGAGTCGACAATATGTTAAAAATAGCATAGTAATAATAATGTGAGTGAACATAGGATCATTATTGTAAATCTGGTCCACTGCAGAGCGAAAAATGGTGAGGGACGTGTGGGTGGAGGTGTAAGCCAGACTCTCTTGCGTTGTTTTAATTGATGAAAAAGATACTCAGGATTTCTCAGTTTTTCTCTAGTGTAAAAAAAAACTTCACAATAGATGCTGACTGCGTTTTGCATGTAGAATAGTTCTTGTATTTGTTCCTGAAACCACAGTTGACTTGGATCATGTCATTTACTCTTTAGTTTTCTGTTTCAGGCAGTGAGTGGTGGTGGGAGTATGAAGAGGGAATACGCCACTACAGCAAAGAAGCTCTTAACCAGGTACGGCTCAGTTTGATAAGAGAAAATGCAGAGTTCTCTAGTGGCTCATGTCACATGATCAGCAGGCATCTGAAGTATGTGCAAAGCAAGCACACCTGAGCCACTAAAAGAAAGTGAAAATACATTCACATATTAAGAATGTCTATCTCAAATAACAAAGAATTTTCAACTATAAATATGTTTTTGTTGCCATATTTGTTGTGTGTCAGATGCCCTACCATCTATTTTCTTATAGTGTTGTCTCTAGTTAATCCACAGATGTTGCACTGTGGTAAATACAGCGGGAGAATGGAGCTTGTCATTAATAGAAATTATTAGGGGAAAAAAATAGTTGATTTGATGAAAATATCACTGAATGAGACAGAAAACAGTCTCATTGTCACCACACTGCACTGTCTGAAAAAAAAGTATTATAAAACTGTATGCCTACTACTATAACTGTATTTTTTATGTGTTTTATTTCCAGGAGTTTCCAGAGAAAACTCGTCCTGTGAGTTTCAAACATCCAGTGTTTGAGTGTCGTGACATGACCCCATCCCCCTCTGTCCCCAGCTCAGGTCTGAACTCCGTGAAAGAATTCTACAATGCAATCTCCAAGCTCTAACATTTCTAGTGGAGAGTCTGTCACCTGCGTATCTCTATGGAAATGTTATTGTCTAGAATGTTTCACACTCTAGATTATGCATCTTTAAAGTCGTAGTATATACCTTTCTTCTTCTTTTTTTTTTTTTAATGCTCTGAGAAACATGTGTCCTTACTGTGAGCGGGCTTGCATCTCCACAAACCTGACTCTCACTTGACCTGAAGGAAAGACTCTTCCTGTTTATTTCCATAGAAATGTTGACATGCTGAATGTTGAATGTACATTATGGTTTTAACTTTCTGTTTCCATGGAATCCTGCAGGTGATTCCAGAAAGTTACATACTGTACCTTTAAGTCACATTTGTTATTAGGTCTAGATTAGATGATCAATAATGAGATTGAGGAATGACCTTTTGTCTCATTATGAATCCAATCTTCTTCCTTCTATTATTGATAATTACTTTAAATTAGTTATTAATAATATAACAAAGTCCTGTCAAAAATATTCCAGCAAGTGACAAAATACTAAATATTGACAAAATAATTGTTCTCAATTGTTCTCATTTTAATTAATATTTGTAATGGTCATAAAATTGCAATTCTTCCTCATTTTAAACAAAAAGTCAAGGATCAGTTTCGTTTTTTTAATCGTATATTCTTGTTTTGCACTCACTGTGTGTTTCTAATGTGATGTGTTACAGTGGAATTGGTGAAAGCCGCTGATATCAAGATCATCGCTGCTTTGGGGGACTCTCTGACTGTGAGACCAAGTTTCATATAAGGATTTACAGTACAATAAAATCATTATGTATGATTTCATTTAGTAATAAAAGTGGTGTAATGATTCCGGTTGTTTCAGACAGCCATAGGAGCCAATGCTTCAAACGTCCTGGGGATCCCTATCGAGTTTCGACACGTGTCCTGGAGGTAATGAGGTTTTCTTGTGTTCACGTTTTATTGTTTCTAATTCGTCCCTGTAACTGTCAGCATTGTGAGTTTCATTTGACTCAAACTCTATGAGCCCACTTTTTTACGCAGTCTTGGAGGTGCTTTCTGGTAGAGATCTGAAGTTGTTTTAATTAATGTAGATTCTCTAGATTCATCATGATTTTTTGCAGTGTAACAGGCTTTACAGTGTATCCTAACTGGATTTTTTGAGTGGAATAATTGTTGCATTTGGTCCCAAAGTTACAGTTGACTTGGATAATGTAATTTTCTGTATTCATGTTTTATTGTCAATCTGAGTTTTTGAGTCAAAGTCACAATACAACTATTAAAAACATAGAAAGCAATAAGACACAAGGTAGGGAAGAGATGATGTATTGCCTTGTTTTCTTGTGCTGAGATGTTGTGTGCCTCAGGGACAGAACTGCAGCGTTTATACGGTACAGGGACTTTCATTGTGATTTAAATTGCCTGAAAATGTTTAAATTAGATTAGATTACATAGATACTTTATTATCCCAAAGGAAATTTGTTTTTCAGGCAGCATACAATGCATAATACAATGCATAATATAATACATAATATAATACATATAAAGCATCAATTTGTATAAATGTATAGTGAAGCACTGGACTTTATAAATGTATTTATTTATTTTACATACATACATACATACATACATACATACATACATACATACATGTTTTATATAGAGCTTTTCAAGGTAAGACAAAGTTGTTAAAATCAAGATGTAGTTCTTATGTTTTAAACTCATCCACTGAAAATCTGAACTTTAAACTAATCCAAGAACCTAATGTAGTGTATTTCAAAACACGCTCTAAAGTAAACGAAAGGATTAGTAGGTTTTCACAGAATAAGACCCCATGGAGACACAGGGACATTTCACAACGTATTTGTAGTTTAGGCGTAATTGCATCTTTTGCTGTTGAATGAAGTTTCATTTTTGCAGCATCGGTGGATACGGCTCATTTGAAGATGTCATAACTCTGGCAAGTAAGATCAGCTAATCTAAAATATTTCACCTGAGTGGTATCATCTAGTTTTTCTGTCTCTCTCCTGTCCTCTATTCCTGTTTTCTGTATTTTCTCCTCCTTCCTATTGTCAGACAGAATCAGATTGTTTAATCCAGACTTGTTCTCTCTCTCCTCCCTCTCTCTTTCTCTCTTTCCTCATCCTGTCTTCTCTTCCCTCTCCCTCACTCTCTTTCTTCCTTTCCCTCCCTCTCATTCTTTATCTTGACTTCTTTCCTTTTACAATTTGTAGTTTATTTCTCAGATATAAGCAACCTGTTTAACCCTGGCTCTTTTTTTCTCTTTTCTCCTTTCCTCCCTCTTCTCTCTCTTTCCTCCCTCTCTCCTCTCCTCTTCTCTCTCCTCCTCCCTTTCTCTCCCTCTTTTTTCCATAGACATACTAAAGCTCTTTAACCCTGGGCTTCTGGGGGCTGCTCGGGGGAAGACGGTTCACGGGATGCAGGCTCACATCAGCGACACCGGCTTCAACCTGGCCGTGACTGGACACAACACTTTGTAACATCACTTTAAATCCATTTATACATTTATATATATTCTTCTTAGATCGCTTTCTTTCTGTCAATGAATAATGACCTTTGACCTTTTTGCAGTAACCTCCCGGGACAGACCAGGAACCTGATTGACACACTCAGAGGATATGAGGTATGACATGACTCATGTAGTTCAGTAGTATATTTGTAGTTTTGATACATTGATGATTTTTACATATTTGTGTATATATTTGTCATTTCAAGTTTAAAGTTGCACTATGTAACTTTTCTGATGGACAGTAACCCACCTGCAGGTTTCCATGAAGATGCATTGAATGTATCTATCTCCATGGAGACAAGCAGGTGATGCGACCAGGCCTTGTTACACGATCTTGAACACACACACAAAGTAATAAATGCTAAATGAATAAGTTGCCAAACTGTGGAACATTTCAGACATCTCCAGGGAGATGAGTGGGTGAGGGACTGTGCATCAGAAAAGTTACTTAGTCCATTTTTTTTTTTTATTATTATTATTTTTTTTTAACCTTTAATTAACTTGGATATTCTACCTGGGATTCGGAATGTCTTATAAATCCATGGAATGATTTACAGTTATGGCTTGGTTTAGTCCTGGTTTAGTCCTGGTTTAGTCCTGGTTTAGTCCTGTTTCAGTCCTGTTTCAGTCCGTATGCAGCGAAAAAGTCTGGCATCTCAGTTTAAGTCATGGAAACAGGAAACATCAGTTATCCGTTTTTCATAGTTTAGTTGTTTTGTCGTTTACTTATTTTTGGTTTTATTTTGAAAAACAAATGAACAACTGATACACGGATTTGCCCCATACTTCCAAATACTACATTGGTAAATAAGCACATGTCATACATTGTTTTGTACAGGGTCTGAACTTTGAGGAGGACTGGAAGCTGCTGACCATTTTAATGGGAATGAACGACATCTGTGATTACTGCAAAGACAAGGTCAGAAAGATTCCACTGTTTCCACAGAGGAGGACTTTGTGCCAGTTTTAGTTCCATGTGAATAGGCCCAGTAATTACAGAGATATTAAAATAAACCAGGTCAAACTGCAAATTACACTGAAAAGGCAATATCCTGCTTTTCTAGGCTCTGTTTTCTGTGGACAACTTCATTCACTACATGACCGTCTCCCTGGAAATGCTCATGAATGAGGTTTGTGAATTTGACATTAATTAAAACATTAAAATGATAAAATGAGAGGACATCTGATACAGGAACACATGAGACTGGTAGGGCATCTGACACATGTGGTTGTGCTTGCAGGTTCCTCGTCTGATCGTAAATGTGGTTCAGATTCTGCCCATGAGGAGCCTGAGGGAGGTGCAGAGGCCCACCCCGGGGTGTCTGCTCCAGAGGTCATTACAAACTCCACACAATCAGTTGATGTGTTTTCTTATGGGGAGACAGTAGCTCAGTTGGTTGAATGTTTGTCCATTGATCCGAAGGTTGGTGGTTTGAATCCCGCTCTTGACATAAACATAACTGGTTGACTAGTCAGCTCCATGAATCCACAGGTTGGCAGTGCGATTCCAGCTCTCACAGATTAATTTTGACATTGTGTCCTTGTGCTTATTATTATAAATTATTTCAAATATAACTATATACTCTTTGGGAGGAGGTATGGGGTTGATTTTGAAAGAAATTTGCATACTCCCACAAATGCTAAACTTTATCATTATTTGTTTGGGATTGGTTCCACAAACTTGTCATGTTAATATTGTGGTTTAAAATCCTTTCATCTGACAACAGTCATGTCTTCGGGGTTGAATAATGGCACCACTTTCTGAAGCTATTGTGAAAAAATAGTTTATCTTTATTTATACTGACAGGGAAGACGTTGTGCCAGTTTTTGTTTTTGTTTTATGTGGATAGGCCCAATAATTAGAGAGATGTGAACCATAATCCAGCTCAACAAATCTGACAGTTAAAGAGCAAATTCCACCATTCAGACCTGTCCTCCACCTCAGTTTAAACTATAGAGATGCTTGGATGTTGTGATGTTAAGTGAACATGACCTTTTTGACCTCTTGTTGCAGATCTTTCTGTTCATGTCTGATCGAGCCGGTGTCTGGCTCTGCTCAGCTGAAGGAGTTGCTGGAAGTCAACCTGGAATTTCAGGTCAGGAGCAAAAAGAAACAATCATATTTAATGATGCACATTTAAAGTTGCACTATGTAACTTTTCTGTCCACCACCTGCTTGTCTCCATGGAGATGTCACTGCTTTACCTGGAATGTTCTACACCATGACATTGATCTTCTAACTCCATGGAGAGTTAGAGATGCTCCTATAGATCAAGTAACAGATCTGGTCTGTGGAGAGGCAAGGCAACACCTTTAAAACACCTCTCAGTATCTTGGACCTGTCTCTGTCTCTCTAAACTCGCCAAAACAAAGTCTGAACACTAAAAATAGAATTGAATAGTGAGACGAGAGAGCTCAGTACAAAGCCATTAAAGCTGAGTGCCTTATGCAATGCTCTGCACAAAATGGCAACAGTGACAAGCAGTTTGGCTAATGTATAGTCATGGGCTTCAGACAGACAACTCCTTCCTGATTTGAAGGACTTTGTGAAGACCCATAGAAGACCTTTCCCCTTTGAAAAGATAGAACATTTGGATTTGGATTGCTCAATTGCTACGACCACGGAGAGTGTTGCCAGAGCTTGAAACCCCATGACTTCACAACATTGTTAAATCCCTATTGATACTTTGCAGCTAATGTTATTCACAGTCCCCTGGGGTGTGATGCTAACTGTAGGCACTACTCTGTTACACGCTCTTTTACTCAGGTTAGACTTAATTAACACAATCTACCTAAAAAGAGTTGACTTGGTTGGAACTACAACAGATGAGATGATTTGTGCTGTCAGGTGATCTTAAAACATTTTTGTCTGTGTTTGCTCATGTTTGGATTGTGTCACCATAGTAACTGATAAACATTCCACAAACAGAGATACATGTAGAATATCTCCAGTGTGATGTCTCTGCAAAGCATCAATATTTGTGACCGGTGCCTAATCTTTTTACACAGAAAGCGACTGGAGGATCTGCTCTACACCGACCGCTTCTTCAGACAGGACTTTGCTGTGGTCCTCCAGCCTTTTCTGAAGCACGCCGATCCACCACGCCTCCCGGTAATTCAACTACCAACCTGCACCGGGCTCCTGATGTCTGCAGTTCAGCTACCAAACTCAATTCAAACTAGAGAGGCTCAGACAGACAAAGATGTTTTATTGAATGATGAAGGGTGTTTCCGGTTAGATGACCTTTAGGAGAGGTGTTTGGCCCGGACAATGGAGGTGGTAGAGGTGAGGATGAGGAGAGTGAAGTGGACCATGAGAAGATGAGAAGTCAAGGAGGAGATGGAGCGTGGCACAAACCAAAGCAGCTCTGCAATTGCAATGGTGGTTTAAAATGGGCAGACTAGCCACTGACTGGACAAGGAGGTACAGTGAATGGCAAGGAGGAATATTTAGTGTGAGGATGATCCTGAGGAGCAGGTAAACTGTAGAGAAGCAGTGCGCTAGACAGGAGTGAAAATAGTTCTTCCAGGCTGAATTTAGGTTAGCTCCATATGCACTCTCTGAACTTAAAATACAATGTAGAAAATCTAAATCTAACAGTGTGTGTCTGTTTTCAGGATGGGAGGATTGACATGTCCTTCTTCACTCACGACTGTTTCCACTTCACCATAAAAGGACATGAGGAACTGGCCAAAGGGCTCTGGAACAACATGGTGAGGTGTTTGTGTGTGGTTGTGATGGTGGACAGTGTTTACTCTCTCACAAAAAAGGTTGACAGTTCAAAGACTAGTGTTGTCATGATACTAAAAATTCAATCTTGATTTCTATATGATGGAATAGACTCGATACTCAATGCCGATTCCGATACCACAATTTGTGTGAATGTGACTTTTTAGTATCAATACCTGCTCAAATGAGTATTTAGATTTAGTATTGATTACTATCTGATTTTTGATCCTTTTAACAAGACAGTTTGCAGTTTCTTCTTCCAAGAAGCAGCTTGGATGAGCTGCGAAACATATTTGACCAAATAAACTTTATCCAGCTGAAATATAATTCAACATTTAATTTAATTTCTTGGATTATACCTGGATGACTGAGGGATTTTTCACACTTTTGACAAGACGTATATTGGGCCAGTAGTAGTAATATTGTTTTTCACACATTATCTATGCTGTTGCTTTAAATCTCTCGTGAAGACCATTGTTTAGGTTTCCACACCTGGAAAACCTGAATAATCCAACCTGTTTTCCTGACATGGAAAACACATGAGAAATTTAAAAAAAAAAATAAAAAATTCCTGGATAATGTAAAAGTTTGTCCTTGAAATTTTTCCAGCCTTGGCTTTTTTGGATATTTGAATATCAAATCAACAGAGACACTGTTATTGAAGTCATCACAAAATACCCACCAAATGTAGGAAATTACACCTACTTTGTACAAAAATTATTTTAAAAACTTAAGGGAAATGATCAAAAATCTGCTGTAGATTCTAAAAGAAACTAAAATATTCACTTCTGAACAGTCCACGAGCAGCTCCACAGCTGAGTGTTAAACTCATGTCTATTTTTCATTTGCTACATTGCATTTGTGTCATAGTTTTGATGCCTTCACAGTGAGAATGTAAATAGTCATGGAAATAAAGAAGAAACATAAATGAAAACATGTGCCCAAACTTTTGACAAGTCATGTAAGTTTATAATTAATGATTCATATTTGTGTTTCCTTTGCCTCAGTTTCAGCCTTACAGTGAAAAGACGATCGTGAACAGTTTCTCAGACCCCATCTCCCTCATCTGTCCTCCTGCTGTGAGTCACAATTAAAATATCCAAACATCATAAGGTATTTTTCAATCCTGCTCTTTTTGTCTCTATAGGAACATCCGTACATCTACACCCGACCCATGACACCGAGGTCCAGCTCCTCTTCTCCTCACAGCTTTCTCCTCCTCATCCTCCTCTTCATCATGATCCAACTGTAACAGCTCTGTGTCACTGTGTCGTCCATTACATAAAATACACTTAAAATTTCCAAATGTGTGAGTTATTTTGACCCAGACTGTGAATCATTCATAAGATCTTGATACTGCAGCTGATGTCATTAACATTCTAAGCGGGTATGACGCTAACTGGAAGCACTGCTCTGTCTGAAACTCTGTTAGATTTTAGTCTCACTAGAAAAACTGAATGAGTTGGAATTACAGCTGATTTGTACTGTTAAACAAGTCCCACTCAAAAAACATCACAGTCACAAGCTCCCTAGCGTTAGTGAACAGTTTTTCAGTTCCTTTTTTTGTAGAAGCACCTGCTGCACCTGCTGCACCTGCCGAACCTGCCTCAGTCAGAGTAATTACACTGGTCAAACATGAGGATATAAAAAGAGCTCAGTATGTTTGACTATAACATGGCGGTCTATTGTCTACTGTTTTATGTCCCTGTGTGTCAGATGCCCTTCTGTCCTCTTATATCCACATGTGTCAGATGCCCTCCCAGCTTCATGTATCAGTGTGTGTCAGATGTCCTCCTGTCCTCCTCAAAATCCAATATTTTTAATGACTGCTGGTAATAATAAATACTCATATGAATTTTCAAAGTAGATCTGTCAGTTAGATTTTCTGTAACTATGATTTTCAAAGGATGGAACATACTAGCCTGATTCATCAGCCGGTTTCACTTTGTAGAAACCGTCTGATCTTACAGCGTTATAATTCGTTCGCTTGACGGTAGGCAGGTACTTTTTGTCATTTAACCAATCACTTTTATTTGGTAGTCATGTACAGTATGTAATGTGCTGCTAACAGAGCTAACTGGTATATTAAGCTTTTCCCAAATCCTGTAGGAAGAAGGACAATAAAGTCTTTCCCCTTGATAAAAATCAACAAACATTCTCTTTGTTCTGGCTTTAAATTCTTGATCTCGGGAATCGTTGACAACACTGAATATATGGCTCTTCGCTGATTGGCTGGTGCCCGAACTCACACTTCTGGGGTTCTTGAAACTGTCTAGTGTATTCTGATTCCTGACCTAGTCGCTGGAGAGAAATGAAATTGAGCGGAGGCACTAGGTGGCGCCAGCCTGGGTAGGAAATTACAGTTTTTAGCCTCAAAATGATTTGAACTTCACAAAAATTTATAATTTGTGGTAATATATATAATGTATCTGTAGATAAAATGAAAAACTATTGTGTGGTCAATAGGGATGTTACAATAACCGAAATATGGTATTATATTGTCAAAAATCTCACAATAATATCGAAAGCTGTCACAATATATCGAATTACAAGTTCCTTTGCTTAAATGCATGGTTTTATAGTAACAACAGCTTATGAACATTGGAAACAACATATCCCATGATTCATTTCAGTGCAAACAACATGAAGAAATATGTTTTTTACTTGAATTCTTGGGATTATGACAGAAATAATTCACACAAAAAATAAATCTTGTCAAATCCTGTATTTTAAAAACCAAAAAGTGTCCCATCTATAATTATATTAGCCTCTTCAAAATATCACAATAAATATCATATCGTGATAATATTGTACCGTGAGATTTGGATATAGTTACATCCCTAGTGGTCAACATTTCAGTAAGTATCTGTCCAGTATAACTTAAAAATCAGAGTTTTACCTTCATCAAAATACAAGTGTCTGTCATAATCTCATAAGTCCATGTGACATTTCAGTTAAACATGCATACTTAACATATCTTTTAATCTTGATTACCACAGGTGATTTCCTACCAAACCAAAACAGAATTAGAAAACCATAAAAATCATGTAAAATTGCTTACATAATGAGCCCTCTCCACACTTGTATTGCATTATATTCTGAGTGAAAATCCTGGCACAAAGCAATCTTAACGATATGAAACTTTAATAAGGGTTAATTGACAGATTTATATAATGAATAGAGACTAATGCTTTGATTAACCTGATAACCTTCGTATGAGCAGGCTCGGGGGGTCTCGCTGGCTCTCTCCTGTCCGCCCGTGATGTCATTTCCTCGGCTCTCTCTCCTTTAAAACCCGCCGGTGCCGCGCGGAGCTGTCGGTGGATCCAGAGCGCGCAGAGCGGAGAGGACGAGTCCGTTTGACCGACGCAGCGCAGCGAGGGACCGGCCAGAGCTCTCCACAAACACCGAGGGACCGGCAGCGGTTTGGGATCAGAATGCGCCCCTGAAATCACCGCAAAATCACCAACAACAGCGGGATAATTCTGACATTAAACTGCGCTATTTTTCGATTTTTGGAGCGATTTTTCCCATCTGACAAAGCATGATCGGCAGAGTGTTTGTCCTCTTTGCAATACTGTGCACCAGCGGTAAGAAAAGACCGTTCAAGTTTTTTACAAATTCTAATTAAATTAACACAAAAAGCGTGAATTGTCCTCGTAATGAAATCAGCACCAAGGACAGCGACAGTGGCAGTTACGAGGTGCCAAGATGCAGTTTTCTCCGCCGCGGGGACAGATAGTTCCATGTCATTTAAATATAAAACTCACAAGCAAATATGTATGCAAAATAATTCTAATATTTGTTTATTCTAATATTTTTTGTGCATGTTTTGTGTGTGTTGCAGTTCATTCATTGCCAGTGACTTCGGGTCATCTGGAGAGTGAAGATGTCAAGGTAATGCAAATGATTAATGTTCTGCATTAGATCTGGTTTTGTCCTGGTTTTGTCCTGGTTTAGTCCTGGTTTAGTCCTAGGTTAGACCTGGTTTAGACCTGGTTTAACCTGGTTTAGACCTGGTTTTTGACCTGGTTTATTTCTGGTTTAGTCATGGTTTATTCCCTTTATTCACTTTTGCATTAAACCACATTTAGTCCTTTGATCTAATTTGGTTTAGTCCTGGTTTAGACCTGGTTTAGTTCTTGTTTAGTCTTGTTTGAGACCTGTTTTGTCCAGTTCCTTCATTTGCTTTGAGGGAATCCTATTTATAGTCCTGATTAAGCCGTGGTTTAGTCCATGGTTTGCCCTGGGCTAGACCAGGTTTAGTCCTGATTTACTACAGGCTTTCCTTTGTTTCTGTCCTAGTTTAGTCCTTTAGTCCTGTTTAGTCCTGTTTTAGTCCTGTTTTAGTCCAGGTTAGGTCCTGCTCTAGACCACATATTCCATAATTAAACCTTTTTGTTCTTGTTTTTTAGTGAAATTTCTCTTCTAAACTTGAACTAGAGGAAAAGACGGAATTTGAACAGCACAATATTTAGACTTGATAAATTCTTTTTCGAGCAGATAGAAAAGTCGTGGAGCAGATTTGACCCCGTGTTGATGCTCTGTAACACTGTGAACCATCTCTGCTCCATCAGATCTGTGAATATAGAACATGAAAAACAGACCCGTGCTTTGAGCAGCTCTCTCTTTGATTTTCTGACCCATAAAAGCAGACACACCAGTGCACCAGCTCAGAACAGGCTGTAGATGTTTTCTCTAGAAAGGAAATGATGACTTGTGTAATCACTTTTGGGGCTTTTAACTCTAATCATGTTGTTTACTCATCAAACATCCTGCAGACTTGACTTAATCTAGTCAAAATATTTAGTTGTTCTTCTTCTTCACCTGATACTTTGCGATGACATCATGTTGGGAGTTTTCTGGGTCTATGTGTATGTATGGGATATTTAGGAGTTTCCATGGTGACACAATAAACACTTTAGCAAACAAACCAACAAACAAAAAAGTTTGAAGAAGCTGGTGCAGTTGGTTTCTGGTAAAAAATGCAGAGTTGTTGAGATAAAGATTGATTTGAACTGTTTCTGAACACAAGAGTGTTTCTGCTCAAGGCCAGATGGAGGAGGAAGTGTTTCTCTCACTCTGTCACTATCTCCATCTCTCCATCTCTCTTTTTATCTCTCTCTCCCTCTCTCCTCTTTCTCTTCCTTCTCTCTTCTCTCCAACTCCCGTCTCTCCTCTCTTTCTTTCTCTCTCCCTCTCTCTTTCTTCTCCCCCTCTCCTCTCTTTTTCTCTCTCTTCTCCCTCTTCCCCTCTCTTTCTCCTTTCTCCTCTTTTTCCTTTTCTCTTTCCCTCTCACTCCCCTCTATCTTTCCCTCCACCTCTCCTCCTCCTCCCTCCTGTTTGATTCACACATTCCTCACCTCATTCTTCCCCCCCTTCCTTCTCTCTTCTCTCCCTCTCCTTCTCTCCTCTCTTTCTCTTCTCCTTTTCTCTCTCCCTCTCCTCTCTCCTCTCTCTCTCCCTCCCTCTCTCTTGCTGTCTGATTCACACATCCCTCAACTCATTCTTTTCTCTCCCTCCCTCTCTCTTCCCTCCCATTCTCTCTCCTCTTCCTTCTCTCCTCTCTCCCTTCTCGCCTCTTCTCTTTCTTTCTCTTCTCCCTCTCGCTCTTTTCTCTTTCACTCTCCTCTCTTTCTCTCTCCCTTCTCCCTCTCTCTTTCCTCTCTCCCGCTTCCTTCTCTCCTGTCTTCCCCTCCCTCTCTCCTCTCTCTCTCCAGCCCTCTCTTTTTCTGTCCGATTCACATATTCCTCACCTCATTCTTTTCTCTCCCTCCCTCTCTCTCCCTCTCTCTCCTCTTCCTTCTCTCTCCCTTCTCACCTCTTCTCTTTCTTTCTCTTCTCCCTCTCTTTCTTTTCTCTCTCCCTCTCCTCTCTCTCTCTCTCTCCTCCCTATCTTTCCTCTCTCCCTCTTCCATCTCTCCCATCTTCCCCTCCCTCTCCCCTCTCTCCCCCTCCCTCTCTTTTGCTGTCTGATTCACACATTCCTCACCTCATTCTTTTCTCTCCCTCCCTCTCCTCTTCTCTCCTCTTCTCTTTTGTTCTCTCTCTTTTCTCTCACTCTCCTTTCTTTCTCTCTTTTCTCTCCCTCTCTCTTTCCTCTCTCCCTCTTCCCTCTCTCCCGTCTTCTCCTCCCTCTCTCCTCTCTTTCTCTCTCTCTTTCCTCTCTCCCTCTCTCTTTCCCTCCCTCTCTACTCCCCGCACTCCCTCTCTCTTGCTGTTTGATTCACACATTCCTCACCTCATTCTTTTCTATCCATCCCTCTCCTTCTCTCTCCCTTCTCTCCTCTTCTCTTTCTTTCCTCTCTCCCTCTTCCTTCTCTCCCATCTTCTCCTCCCTCTCTCCTCTCTTTCTATCGCTCTTTCCTCTCTCCCTCTCTCCTCCCTGCCCTCCCTCTCTCTTGCTGTTTGATTCACACATTCCTCACCTCATTGTTTCCTTTCTCTCTTCTCCTTCCCTCCTTCTCTCTCTCCCTCTCTCTGCCTCCCCCTCTTTCTCTCCTCTTCCTTCTCTCCTCTCTTTCTCTATCTCTTTTCCTTCTCTCTTTCCCTCTCTCCTCCCCCTCCTCCCTCTCTCATGCTGTTTGACTCACACATCCCTCACCTCATTGTTTTCTCTCTCTCTTCTCCCTCCCTCCTTCTCTCTCTCTGTCTGTCTGTCTGATTCACACATTGAGAGCTGTTACACATGGAGTATTAAGTGAAAGGCAAAACTAAATGTCACAATCTGGATTATTCTGTGTTACTAAACTACTTTACTCCTCGGGTATTTCACGTTTACTGCCCTCTGCTTGGACGAGTGCGCACTGCCACTGTGTCCTTCAGCAAGACACTTCACCAGCCCTGCCTTATGTATTAAAACGGCGTGTAAGTCAATGATTGGCAGTGATCAGAGGGCCAGTGGTGCAGATGTGTGTCCCAGGGCAGCTGCGGCTTCAGTAGAGACTTTGCAGCTGATGTCATCCACATTCTCTGGGGGTGAGATGCTAACTGTAGGCACTGGTCTGTCTGAAGCGCTGTTACTCAAGTTGGAATGTAATTAGAGCTTTAATTTAATACAGTTTGACCAGAAAGAAGTGACCTAGCTGGAGCTACAGCAGTGATCTGATGTGTCGTGTTAAATAAGTGTCTTGCACATCAAATGACAGTCACAAGATAGACAGCTTTGGCCTACAGTTTTTGAGTTAGTATTTCTCTCCTTTATGTTGAAAATCAAACACCTACGCAGGATCATGAACGTTCATATTGATCACAGACAGAAAAAGTGCTGTTTAAATCCATTTTGTATTTATACTTCAGTTTTCTTTGCTCTGCTGAATATAAAGTTGAGGTTTGTATTTGTATTTATTTACTAAAGGGACAATGCATATTAAAAGACAAGATAATGTAGAGACAAACATGTCCTTGTGAATATGCAGGATTGTAGCCAAAGCTCATTTTCATCCTTAGTCTCCTGTTGGACCAAGGCCAACCACACAGAAATGCATCATAGTAGGCAGTCCTTCCTGAAATCATGAATTAGAGCAACACAGACAAGCGCTTCCTGGATTACCACCTGATGACATCACAAGCTGAACTCGGTGTTTTGAGCTCTGGAAAAAAAAAAAAAAACTAAGCAGATTTTACTATATGACATCCAGTTTAGTTGAAATCTTCTGTTTTGTTGTGTTTTTAGGTGTTGAAGTGCATCGTGGAGGCATTGGCCGACGTGCTGTCCAGGCCCCGCCCCCTGCCCGTCAGTCAGGACTGCCTGCTCACGCTCACTAACGGTAACAATGACAGTAGACTTTACTCATCTACTCAGTCATCACCATGGTAACAACAGCACCACGGTAACCCACTTTACCCATTCACTATCACATCCATAACAACATGATTTAGGAGGTGACATCATGACATTCAATAATGTCCCATAGCTTTTAATGTTTAACTTTTCTCTTTCTCATCTTTCCTCTATTATTTGTTTATTGGTCTTTTAACTGTTTTAATATGTGTCTTTGAGTTTCCTGAAAAGTGTTATATGAATAAAATAAAATCTAATACTGTAAATGTTTTATTATTATTCCTTTTTGTTTTTTTTAATGCTGATGATATGAGCTGCAAAGGACCAATAAGAGAACAGCAAACAATGTGTCTATAATTGTGAAGATATGCTCAGGTATTCTTGTCTGCCATTGAAAAGGTCCAGAGCTTCTGTGTTAGTTTTTTTTTTTTTTTTTTTTTTTTTTTTTTTCAATTAAGGATAACAGAATATAACATTAAAAAATACAACAATCAACATTTAACAAATAACAATAATTAACATAATACAAAACACAAAAACATAAAGCAACACCCTCAACAAATACAAAACAACAAAAAAAAGCCCCTATTTCCCCCCGGCCACACACCCCCACACAAATTTGACTAAACAAAGATAATGTGGTAGTGCAACATAAACACACCGCTAGGCCTCCTTACATTGACACATTACAGCCAATTCATAATTAATAATTCAAATCATCTTTTTTTTTCCTCTCTCATTTTTAAACACACATTTTTAGTCCCTATACTTAAACTAATATTATTTTCATTTCCTTTGCTATTTATTACAAACTCCATTAGGATCACCTTTTGTAAATATAATATACAAGTATAATGTAATCATTAGGAAAACCTTGCTCTTAAATTCCTCTCCAAATCACCATGGTAACAGCCTTATTATACTGTATCTCTAAGTCAACATGGTAAAACAGATATTGTTCAAATGCAGATCTTTGTTGCAATAGAGTGAGTTCTGGGGTCTAGTCGCTAATACAAATGATCAGATTCAACATTTGTGAATTTACCTTTATGTATTTCCTAAAAAAAAAATCTATGTAATCAGGTAAAGGTAAAACTGTCTCTTGTCCCTTATCTGGGAGTGCGGCATCATCACACTCCAGCATCTGCAAACCACTAGTAGCACCACTAAATCACCATGGTAACAACACTGTACCCATCTACAGCCATTCAGATCGCCACGGTAACACTATCTGACAGCATCCTGCTAGACATCTGTACATCTAGAGCCATTGACAAAGCTCAGGCTCCACTATGATGTGATGCTACTGTGAGACATTGATTTGGTGTCAGGTTTAGACTTCTGCTTCTTCTGCTGTATCCTATAGTTCACTGCATTGAGTATTAGCCTAGTCTGGAATAGTCTGGACCTGTTTGTTTTGTTAGATTTTATCCACACTAGTCTTATACATCTCATATATTAACTTGAAATTGTATTTAGAGTGATTCAGTATTAGAATGTCTGCGTTCAAGACGTAATTCGCCATTGTTTTGAAGAAGTCAATGGAGCGTTTCAATTATTAAAGGTGCTATATTACATGAAATTGGCATTTAAAGCTGTGTTATAATGCTGTTACATCCTCAGAAACATACCTGGAGTTGAGTTTGATTTGATGTTTGAGTAATCCTGCATTATTAGTCTGTCTGTTCCACATTGTGATGCCATGAAGCGCCAGTTTTTAAATTAACAGCTACTTTTTTACCTTTTGTTGGCAATTCCATGGGCTGAAATTATCCAAATGATTCTAGTGAAGGTGTTCGGGGTTTAATATTATAGTGGAGTGCTTCATGACATCACAATTTGTTGAAGAACTCAAAATTTGTAGCATGTGTGACTGAAACAAAAGACAACTTCAGATATGTTTTTCATGAGGAAATTGCATTATAACATAGATCAGAAATAGTATAATATAGGTCATTTAACTCATATTAGATAATTCTTGTATTGTGTCTTTATAAATTTTAACAATATACGAGGAAGAGCATGTCCTCTTCAAAGCTACAGTGTGTACCAGTATGACAATAGCAGTTATTGTGGCTGTCCCTCTAGTGTTCTGAACCCTCTGCCTCCTCACTGCACGCTGTATCAGGAGGTTAATGGATTAAAACGGCCGCTCTGGTACCATAGTAAACCCTGTAGAGTTACGGACCAGTGAATTGCCATGATGTTGTCCTTGGTTAAAGAAATCAATGCTTTTGTGTGTGCGCGTGTGCGTGTTTGCGTGCGTTACAGAGCGTTGAAAGAAAAAGCAGGATTCAAATTCAAATGAACCCACAGAGAGGAGAGGATCAGAGCACTCCGTATGCTGTAAAAACAAAGAAGGAATGAATAAGTACAAGAATCGCCTGCATTCAGTAGAGGTAGAGGTAAACTACAGGGTCAACAGCATAGACTGTATGTATAAATGGACATAGTTCACCTGTTAACTGCTGGATTCCAAATAGTTCGTGGAAGCTTTTCTGGCTTCATCGACTCTGGCTCCAATACATGCATCCCGAATTTCAAACTTCCCGTCATCGTGCAGTGCATATGGGAAGGATCCTCCGAAAAAGTGAGCGTTAAACTGCCATGTTTGATTTCCCAATGGGATGCGTCTATTTTCAAAGCCGATATTTTCAAGTCTTTTGAACCATATCGCTTTTGTTTCTGGTTCTGATATTGTCATATTATAGTTATGGGATTTGGACTTTGTAATTGTGTGTTTGTTGAATGTCCTAACAGTGGAAAATGGCTTGAGAAGTGGGCTTGGAAGTTTGTGAACTCCATAAATGCAAAAGGGAATCAGATCTGTGTGACTGCAAACCTCCGTTGAAAAATAGTGAAAGGCAAAGGCGATGGGCAGTATTGATACACAGGAAGGACCAAAAATTAAACCCAAAGCCCATTTCTGGAGCCATTTTCTGCTGTTAGGACATCCAACAACCACACAATTATGATGTCCGAATCCCATAACTAAAATATGACAATATCAGAACCAGAAACAAAAGAGATATGGTTCAAAAGACTAGACAGGCGTTGACAATAGATGCACCCATTGGGAAATCAAACATGGCAGTTTGATGCTCATTTTTTTGGACGATCCTTCCCAGTATGCATTGCGCGATGACCCGAAGTCCGAAAGTCAAGATGAATATTGACTTTATACTGGAAAATTCTCACCCCTCACTCTATAACTGCTGCAGTGAGTCTTGTCATTGGGTCTTAAAATATTTATATTCAGCCGCTCTACATGATCCTGGTGTTTTTATTTCACCATTTTGTACATAAATAAATTCCTGTTCTTAATACAGACTTTGCTCTAAATTCACCCCTTTAACTGCTAGAATTGTGAGCTTCATTTGACTGGAGCTATCCCTTAGTCCACTCCTGTATACAGTCTATGGTTAGCAGCTTTTACGCAGAATATGCATTGTAGAGTGGTTTGTGCTTGTGGTCAGCAGCCTGTCCTCTCAGTCTCAGAGCTCTCCTGATGAAGCGTTTGGAAAGAGCCAAATCTTTGTACGATTTCACTGAGGCGTTCAAAGAGCTGAGTGTGTTAAATACTGCTGTGCTCTGAGGCTCCAGAGGTTTAAAAGGTGGAAAATCAAATGTGCTGTTAAAGCAACATTACCTGATTATGACGCTGAGGAAGGAGGAAGGAGGAAGGAGGTGGTGTTACGTTTGCTAGTATGTTTATCACAATTTTATCACTAGTAAACAACTGTTGAATTTTGTGAAATGAGCTGTTTGTTTTTCCTATATCCATGGAGCTCTATCGGAGTAAGAGGCCTTTCCTGTTTTGTTCACCTGGTTCTCCTTGGACACTGATGGGATGCTGCAGGACACAGAGGAGGGGCACTCTTGGCTCTTCCACATGATCTGCTGACCTTGCTTGACCAGTCCTCCTGTTAAACTGCACTGTGACCTTTAACTGAGAAAAGGGACTGAGACATGCAGTGGAAATGTTGCAGCAACATCAACTGCAACAGACTGCTGCAGCAAAACCTGAATATCCCATGGGATCAATAAAGTATCTCTCTCTTATCATTATAGTAATCTGGGTAATGAAAAATTGGTGTGTGTTTAGTTCTGCATATTTGAGCGGTAAAGGCAGAGCGTCATGATGAATATTTAAATCTGATTGGTGGAAGCGTCAGTGGAACAAGTGGGGAAATCTAACTTGAGTTAAATCCAGCTGAGAGAAAAGCACAAAGAGCACTTGTTTTGTTTTTCACAAACTAAATATATTTCTGTCTGAGTTTGTATTTAAATTATCTTTTTTATGATGTTGTTTTTATTTTTATGCTCTTTTCCACCATCATGAATTGTGTGGTTTTATGAATTGTTTGTTATCACTGACGGCGAAACGGCCCCTCAGGGACCTAATAAAGGGTTGAAATATTTTGTTTTGGTTTCACTGTTGACTGTGCCCAACCACAGTGCTGCTCTGTGATGGGTCTGAACCACTGGTTAGCCACAGCCAGGCCAGAGGGATTCTCTCTGCTTTTGCCATTTTTTTATGACCATAGTTTTTATGATAAAATGACTTTTGAAGTGTGTTTTTGAGCACAGATAATAATGATTAACAACAAAATACCAGACCATATATATATATATATATAATAGTCTACTGATCAGCAATTAATTGTCATAATCCTATTTACAATATACTCTAAGAGCAGCAAAAATCACCTTCTCTCATTTAACTTTAAACTTTAAAATGTAATATCAGTAAGTTGGCTTCACGTGACATAACATTTCCAGTTTTGAATTGAGCTGGTGGACAAGTCAGAATTCTGTGGGGGAAAAAAACCTTTAACCCTCTCCAGGCAGGCGTTGCAGATTTGCAACAGCTAAATTCCAAGTACCTACTGACTCCACATCCATATTATATGAGCTCTTTTTACTCAGGAGCCTTTTCTCCCATCCATGCTGATAAACGTGGGCAATGCAGACTGTGCAAGAATGACTCCACGCAAACGGCCTGCCAGAAGTGCAAAATACTTTTTTTGTTAACAAAGGATAAAAAAGTCAGAGTTGTATATTACTACCCCATATTATAATTTTCCCCAAAGAGAGGGTTAAAGTGTCAAAACACACGTCTTTGACCTGGATTCATGGTTAATATCCCTTACTACTCACATGAAACAAAAACTACCATGATTATTTTTGTTTTGTTTTTCCAGATGACCGGCTTGTTGCAATCCTTCGACACCAGAACTTCCTGAAGGAGCTGCAGGAGATCGCTCTTGGAGGTGAGCTTCAGTGAGAGGGAGTCTGGGAGTGAAAATGTTAAATGAACAAGATTTAATGAAACTAATCTTTAATGATTTTATTAGGCCAGAAGACAGCTCACGAAGACCCTCCCCTCCAGCAGAGAGCAGAAGACAGCCCGGGTAAGAGCTAAAGAGAGGTGATCCACTGAAGTGACATAAGCAGGGCCCTATTCAAAATACAGTCATTTAAAGGGTCCATATTACATTATTTTCTGATCTATGTTATAATCCTCATCAAGCTCATCACAAACATACCTGGAGTTGTGTTTTGTTTCATTCATACATGTTTAACACACATCCCCTGCATATTTAAGCTGAGTTCTTCTCTCAAACAAAAAGCACACACTGTTCCACCTTGTGATGTCATGTGGTAATACAGGAAGTGCTCCACACCATACACCTTCACTAGAATCATTTGATTGATTTCAGCGTGGAATTGCCAATTGTTACAGCCCTGGCGTTTGGTTCTCTGCCTTGTTTAGTGTGTGTTTAATTTCTTTCTTGTCTGTATGGATTTTTTGCTGTGGGAGCCCTTGCCCCTGATTGGTACTCTGCTCTTCAGTCCTGTTCACAGTAGTAAGTCAGACAAAATCTAGGAAAAATGAGAAAATGGCCCAGTTTTCTTCATCTCCATGTCATTGTAGTGTTCCGTTATGTTTGGCTAATCAACCGTTACAACCACATCTGAGTTTTCATCATTTCCACACTGACACACAACTCCGAGTGCACTGGACACAAGTGATTAAAAGAGATGTGGACACTAAATTCAAGATGATTCCAAACCGCACATACGTGACATTTACTTCAGTGGGTTTTATCACAGTCGGTCGATGAGCCCAGTGTTGGTAACTACACCAGAAGTTGTCATCGCATCTTTCCAAACGTCTTCCTGGTTTGTGACATAAGCGTGAATAGAGCCTATCTGGTTCCTAACCTGTACACCCGGCCAATCCTGCCTCACCTGCAGCCACCTCCCCCTATTTAAGAAGATCAGCCACACCAGTTTTGTGTCTGTGTCTCATTAGTGTTTTTAGTCTAACTTACACTTACACTAGTTTAGTTTAGTTCTGTTTTGTGTCTTTTTGTTGTCACTCAATTCTGTTTGTAGGTTTATGTGAGTTTTGTACACAGACTTGTTAAGTGTTATGTGTCTTCTTAGTTTGATACTTGTTTTTTATAGTACCTAAGTGACATGTTTTGTTGTTTTGGTTTGGTTTTTTTGTTGTAAATCCTGTTAATTTGCTTCTTAGTTTAGATACCTTTGTGTATATATTTAAAATTCCCATTGTTAAATTAACTTTTTATATTCCTGTTCATTAAATTGTCACTTTATTTAACCATTTTACATTGTTGTTGTACCACCAATCGCTAGTGAACAAAAGGTAAAGGGAAGCTGTTAACTTGAAAACAACTTCTTCATGACATCACAAGGTAGAGCAGAGCATTTTGAGCTTTGGTTTAGAGTCCTGGTTTAGTCCTGATTTAGTTCTTATTGCCCTGATTGAATCTAACAATCCCTGTCCATACGGCAATTGACCTTCCTAATGCACCCTGTCCCTTTACCGTAAGTACACCGTGACATACGGTTTTATTCCCCCATAGAAGTCCCTCTTCTCTCACACACATTTCCCCTTTAAGATCCCATGGTAATAATCCTCCCCTTTAAGGCCGATCATAAAATCAATGGGTTCTAGTAAATGAAAGTGTTTTTTTTTTTTTTTTTCCCAGATCGATCTATGCTGCAGTCCGTGGGGGGGCCAGGGGAGCGGTCAATACTGTCCCAGGAGAGGAGGGGGTCAGTGGAGGAGAGGGGGGAGGAGAGGAGAGGTGAGGAGGTCCAGGTCGTTCCAGAGGAGGAGAGGAGGGAGGAGAGTCAGAAGAGAGGGACCAAGGAGAAGAAAGGTAAGGAATTCATATCTCTGTAATTACTGGGCTCATCCACATGAAAGAAAAACTGGCACAAAGTTCACAGTGTTTGTTTAATTTACACTTTAGTTTCATCTTCAATAATTCTGTTCAAAGTTCACATTTTAAACACATCCAGAGCAATTGTCCAAGAGTGAAATATGAACTGACAAACAAGAATCATATTTCAGTTTGCACAGATCTAAACTACAGGGTTGGTTATCAGTTTTTATGCAGAATAAGACAAGATATTCTGTTGTTTGTGGAGGAAATGATAGTACTTCAACATGGCAGCTTTTGTGATTTTGCTAATTGTGTCCATCCAAATTGTGATTTTGATTTGGGATTAATCTTGCAGCCCCACTTTTGGCCCTTGTCTCCAGTTTAATGCTTTGACATCAGCTCCAGAGCACTCTTTATAATGAAACAGGGAGAGCCAACTGGAGTGTGGCCCGCAGGAGTGAGATCTACAGGAAAGAGGAGAGAGGAGAGAGGAGAAGGAAGGAGAGGGGAAATTAAATGGAATAAGAGAGGTGAGAGGAGAGTTGAGGAGAAGTGGAGAGGAGAGAGGCAAGAGGATGAAAGGAGAGACTGGATTAGAGGAGAGAGGAGCGATGCATATATCAGCAATTCATACTTCTCTTTTTTCTGTGGCTCTTCTGAAACCTGCTGAAGCTCATTCTCCACAAGCTGAACTGTGCATGAACCACAAAAAATGAGTTACAATGGCCCTGCACACGATCCTGTACACGATCATTTCCATGTAACTGAGCATAGTTCATTTTGCCCCAGTGTCTTTTTCACAGTGTAGTGTGCAAAGAGTGCTAAAGCTGCCTGTCTCTCACCTCCTCATTAAATCTCATGTTAAGTGAGTGGTGTTAGCGCAGAGACTCATTTGAATTCTGGGCCATGGAGCTTTCATCATTTGTCTGAGTGCTTCTGTCGCGGTGCCAGAGTCCGCCTCCAGGGAGCGCCACTTCAGCACCAGGGCAGGGCCGTCCATCCATCAGTCATGAAAAATATTATATCATATACCCATGGGTCTGCACTTACTTCATTCTGATTTTCTTTCCATATAGTGATAGACTGTGCGCAGGATTCAGCATTGCATTGTTCGGAATTTTAAAGAGGAGTATTTGAAAAAATCGAGTTTTTAAGCTTTCTAACATGCCTGAAGAGGTTTTAGATGTCATCCATGCATGTTTAAGTAATCTGGTGATCTCTCCCTGGCCATATTTGAATCCCTTAACCCCCTATAGCTGTAAGATTTTGTGCAATTCTCAGCTCACAACAAACCTACATCATTCATACAATATACAAACCAATACACTACAACTTGCTGATGTGCATTCTGATTGTGTTGTGATAGCGCTCTGAAGGGCGAGTGACTTAGCATGGAGAGCAAATAAAAGGGAGACTTACAGCATCAAAAATTAAAGTGAAAATGATCAGTTATTAGTTAATACACTGGTTTCAGCAAATATAATATTTTACATGTTACAATAAAAAGTGACATAGTGATCAAAATATCTTATGTGTTAGCAGTTAATACCCCCTCTTCAAAGCTGTAAGAGGACATACTACATACAGCTCCTTTAAAGAGATGGAGGTCGGAACCAGATGCTTTTAGATCTGGAGAATGAAACAGACTAACAAATGCACTATGTACTGTGCCCACAGTGTAGACCTCATGTGTCTGTGTGAGTTTTCCAGAGATGAGATGTATTGTTTTTATTCTTCCAGTTTCTGAACACGGTGAAAAGCGAGATTCAACCAAAACAAAATCAATATCGGAAAACGGAGAGAGAGATGAGAAGAGGGGAGGCGACAAAAGAGGAGGAGAGGAGAGAGAAGTGTCCAGTCTGCACTCGCTCAAATCAGAGGAGAAAGACAAGAAGAGAGGAGAGAAGAGAGAAGGAGAGGACAAAAGAGGAGGAGACGAGAGAGGAGAGAAGAGGAGTGGACTGAAGCTGTGGAGCAAGCGAGCCAAAAGCACACAGGTAAATGTCAGGATTTGTCAATGTAAACACCTTCTACACCTTCTGGGTACAACTCCACATCGTGAATTGCAAACTGGGAAAATGTAGGCTATTTTATTTCAAATGTTTTAGGTGCATAGATGAATTCAGTACTTAAAGGTGCTGTACGTGATTTTGCAGAGGTCCAAAGTTATTCCCCGTTAACTTTATGCATTCAGAGCATCCTAATTATTATTTCCACAATGAGTTTATATGAGTACTTGTTACAACTTTCAGAGGCCAGAGTGGAGTTTCCCCGTGACAGTAAAGCTACCAACAACTAACATGCTATCAGTGCACTTCCTGACTCTCTGACAAAAAATATAGTTTAAAATTAGATGCAGACACAGCTGACTTATTTTGATGTCAAGAGCTGCTTATTATTTGCTCAAATGCATGAAAATAAAAATCATGTACAGGACCTTTAAATGTCCATATTCATTGTAATAACAAAGACATAACTGATTTCTGTACATGTCAGGTTCAGAAGAAATCAGATGATGAGGCTGAGATCCCTCATCACTCAAAAGAAATCACAAACGAGGAAGTGAACGCAGAGCGGCGGAGCCCAGAGGAGGAGGAGCTACAGCTGCTCGCCCGCTCCGCAACAGAGGAGGAGGGCAGCGGCAACAAGAAGGTGAAGACATACAAACATATCAATACTCTGGCTGTGTTTACTCTCTGGGTTTGGTCCAGTTTTAGTTCGGGTTTAGTTTCAGTTTAGTCTGAAATTTGATGTGGGTGCAGCTACAGTATTAAAGCTCAGCAAAGATGTCAAAGGTGCTTGTGTCTGCTATATAGTTATAATCTATCACACTTTAGGAACATTGTGTTATAATGTGGACATGTTAATTTATAATATTCATCTAAAACAACAGTTGAATGAGACATTTCATTATGTCAATACCTGTGCTAGCAGGGAGCTGACTGTTTTCATTTGTACCGAAATGACATGACAAATTAAACACCTGTTGGATAAAGCCACATTATGTAACTTTTGAGTCAAAAATAGACTAAAATAAAAGCATGTTTTTTCATCCTAGTTGTGTTTATTGTACTAAAAATATGCATCTTGATTGTGAGCGGACTTGCATCTTCACAAACCTGCTTGATAATATTGTTCTTTTGGCTAAAATATTTCACTGTATGGCATAAAATTTGTCCGTTTCCATGTAAAATGTTCCAAAGTATGGCTTTAACTTTCCATGGGATCATACAGGTGACGTGCCACCTCCATAAAGTTCCACAGTGTATCTTCAACAGAGTTGATTGAGAGATGCCCTGCACTGGTGTGGGCAGAGACAGAGGGTTATATAAGCAGTGAACTAGGCCGTGTCTCTGAGCTCTGACAGTGAAATGTCTTTATTTAGTCTGAGCAGAAACAGTCAAACTCCAGAGGAACAGGAGGTGAAAGAGGAGAGGTATTTTTAGCCCCATCGTGACCAGCCCACTGCATAAAGAGTCAAAGTTTATTTTTAGCTATTTTGATCTAACTCTAGAGAATAATCCTTTAGATGTTACTATAATTAAATATTATAATGATACGTTGGTGTTCTACATGTATGTGCACGGCGGAATGTTCAGCAGTTCACCATAGAGACATAAACACAGCCAGAAAAGATTAAAGATCATCTTAAAACTCAAGACAAAATACAAAATGGATTTAAATGACATATTTTCCGGACTGATCAATACAGGCAGACATGTTAGTGTTTAGTAGCTCTTGGCTGATTGGCTGGTGCCCGAACTCACACTTCTGCGTTTTTTGCAAACCATCTACTGTATTCTGATTCCTGACATAGTCGCTGGAGAAAAATGAAATAGAGCAGAGGCACTAGGTGGCACCAGCCTGGCTAAGTGTTTAATATTTGATATTCAACAAAAAAGGTGAGAGTGACTAATTGGCTAATGCTATAACCTCACGACCAACTTCTAATCGGCAATTGTAGGTCGCAAGAATATCAAACCTGTTTGAAATCCAGTCACCTCTCATGAGGGTTTCGCCCTGTTGAAGTAGTTTGTACAGTGTGAGAATGTGAATCATGAGCTGTGAACTTTTAAACCCTGCCATTTGGGCGAACAGTTTGAGCTGGGGCTGAGTGAAACAATTGAAAATATCGCACAGTGTATGTCCGGCATAAGGCAGTTCATTCTGGTCAGACTGTGTTAAAACAAAACTTGGATTATAGTCTAACTTGAGTAACAGAGCTTCAGACATATCAGTGCCTTTAGTTAGCTTCACACCTCCAGAGAATGTAAATGACCTCAGCTGCAAAGTATCAATAGAGTGAATGAATAATGAATGATACTGTAGAGCGACTTTATAGATCTACATAAGATCAGATGTGTAACAGTAGAAACATGTTCAATTGTAATTCAGTTTCAAAACATAAATATAACAGTGAATATAAAATGTAAATAGTTAATTATTCATTCTCTCTCCTTTTTTTTTCTCTTACCCATCTCTTTCTGTCTCTGTCTCCCACTCTCCTCCTCTCTCTTCTTTCCTCTCACTCCCTCTCTACTCCCCTTCCCTTTCTCTCTTTTCCCTGCCCCATCTCTCTCTCATTTCATCTCCTTCATCATTCCAACATTCTCTCTCTTTTTCTCTCTCTGTCCTTCTCTTCTCAGGAGTCAGAGATAGAGAGCTTGGCCACCATCGAGTCAGAGTTGGAGAGTGTGGCTCAGAAGCTGCACGAGCTGAGCCGTGCCGACAGGGGGCAGCAGCGAGCCTGACCACTCCTCTGTAACACAACCACAACCGCTTTATCAAAAAACACACTGGGAGAAACTAAGATCTGTGAGTTAAAATGACCAGCCGGGAATGTTCCACACTATGGCATCAAACTCATCAAGCTTATCTAATTACACAGTTGAATTACTTGGAAAATACATTGAAGCTCCTTCATTTTACATGCATCACTGAAATAAACAAATCTGATTGGATGATCATGTTTGGCTGGACTTAAGAAGCAACTAAGTGAATGGTGACCAGACTGATATCCCTCTATATAAAAACACAGGGTGATTTCAGTTTGGATTTGGCTGGCTATGAGTTTAATGCCATGCTGTGGAACATTCCAGCAGATAAGGCAATAAAATCATGTCAAATGGAGACAAGGCGCCCCAACAATGTAAGTGTTCCTTAAATTTTAAAACAGTTTTAAATTGAAATTATAAAAAAAAAAAAAAAAAAAAAAAAAAACTGGCAAGGAAAAGAAAAAAATACACTGCACCTTTTAAAAAACACATATTATGCATTATTTGTGTAGTTACCGAGAAGTGTGCAGTTATAATGAATGAGACTGGATGACAGAAATGCTCAGATTTTCATTTATGGACTGAAAAACTGCACAGGAGATCTATGAACTTTTACCTGTGACGTAACAATCCTGGAAAATTTTAAATGGTGTATTTTCATAGGTTTAAAAGGAGGAGACTTCATCAAACAAGTGGATAAAAACTCAAAAAGGTCAATTTGCAAAATATGTGTTGAACCTGAATTTAGAAAAGAAAGAGAGAGAGAAAACTTTCCCAAAAATTTCAGAACTGAAGTCATTTTAACTCACATCTTGTATTTTGCAGTGTGTTCATGGGTGACCAGGTCTTTAGTCTCTCCAGGGTACAATCTATCACAGCCTCTCTGTGTGAAGCTTAGATTAGCATAAACAACATGCTAGATTTCCATTTAAAACAATCATAGAGGTTTTAAAAAAGAAGCATCAGGTAGAAAAGGGTTAACAACTTTTATTTCTTTTCTGTTTAATGTAACTATAGATTTTAACTTTAGGCTAAATGTGAGAAACGTGGGACTGATCGCTATAAGATAAATGCAGTATTAACATCACAAAAAACACCAATAAGTAAGTTCAGTTTATGATGCTTGTCTCTATGGAGATGTTATCACTTTGCCTGGAATGTTCCACAGTATGGCATTAAACTGATTAGTCTTATTCATTCCATTACAATTGGTTTTACTACTAATTGTGAGTGGGCTCGGCCTTCCACAGATTGGACCAGTAATTTTGCCTATATATATGCTTGTTTCCATGGAATTGCATATGCTTAATGCCATATTGTGGAACATTCTGGCAAAGCAGTAGCATCTCCATCTAGGAAGCAGTTCACTAGAACAGTGACACAGTGTATCTTTAATAATAAGAGCAAAAGATTAAACCAGGATCCAAACTAATAAAAACTTACTATTTTAATTCACAACACATTTAATTTTAGCCTTTGTGAGAAAAGAAAATGCAAATCTTTATCAGGTGGAAAATTTGCATTATTATAATATTGAGTATATTTTTTCTATTTAAATTCAGAGTAATTATTCTGATTTGAGTCATTTTGAGTAGGATGGCTACAATATATTAACACTGTATTTATGTAATTAACAATCAAATCATAACTAATAAAAACAAACCAAATCAAGATATCAATTCTAAATATTTCATTTTGGTTTTTACAATGTACAGACTAACCGCATGTTCAGCTCATGTACAAAAAGCTCATTCTGGGAGTTTCTGAACAGGCCAGACCATCATAGCTGCTTCTTTGTTGTAGATAGTCATCAGGTCAAGACAAAAGCAATCACTCTTAGACCACAGATGCTGGTTCAAATGTACAATCTACAGATGTACTTGTTTAATGATGAAATAAATACTTTTGTTTTGTCAGGAAAAGTGTTGTGTGATTTTTAAAGTTTATTTTTTAATGCAAGAATCTGGTAAAACTTTGTTGCACTGATGCAGCTTGGTCTGTTACGTTTTCAAGCATGATATACTGCCACAAAGACAACGCCATAAATGATAACATAGAAACTACTAGTGGTATAATATTAATGTGTATATACAGTAACTTTGGACATACAAGCTAACCCCCTGACCACAATGTTTCAAACAGGAAGTGAGCATGGAGGCGCTTTCGGCTCCATCGACCCTGGCTCCAAATGACGTTGGCGATATCGCCCTTCTCTCTGTAAGCGCTGTAGTGAGCCTCAGCATTTTGGTCATAAAGGGACAATCCGGAATTTTGGACATAGGACCTCATTTCCTAGTGAGTATTTGCAGAGGTCGCTGGTGCTAGGCTAGTGCATGTCAATGGCCATAGTTAGCCTGCCACTAAAAACAGTCTTACCCACTCCACAAAACACCTGAAGCAAATTTATTATTTCACCAGACTGTTGATGTGAATGTCTGTGTTGATAGAATAATGTTTGAAATAAAACTAACCTTTCATCACATGAATCGTGGCATGTTGAGGGACTATTTCCTCAGCAGCAGCAGAATTTTAGGTCGCTGCCAAGTTAGGAAGTACAACTTGCTGCTGCTGATCAGACATAAATCCTTCAAATGCAAGGTTGGTTTTACTTTAAAATCATTCTATCGACACAGACATTCACATCGACAGTCTGGTGATGTAGTTGTTTTGCTTTGGGTGTTTTGTGGAATGGGTAAGTGTTTAGTGGCAAGCTAACTATGACCATTGGCATGTGCTAGCCTAGCACCAGCTACAAATACAAGGACTGGATGGAACATCTCCACACATCTCCAACACTCTGGCTCACTAGGAAATGAGGTCCTATGTCTAAAATTCTGGACTGTCCCATTAAAATATTAGTATTAATTCACTCTACGTGAGCCTGGTGTTTTATTTTGTGATTTTGTCCATAAAGAAATTTCTCTTCTTAATATGGAACTGGCTCTATAATTTCAGTCTCGATGAGCTTCATTTGAATGGAACCAAATGCTGTGAGTGACACGCCCTTAATCCAGTCTATGGCAGCAACAAATAAATAGCAGAATGAAACAATAATTAGTCTTAGAATTTACTTTTTCAACCAGCTGCAGCTCAAATCTGATCATATTACAACTAAAATTCCCGCACTATTGTAAAGAATTTGTACACATGATAAACAGTGAACAAAATACAGTATATAGTTCCAGCTTTCATGGAACAATAAGTTGATGTAGTAATTATCGTGACTGGCCTAGATACATCAGATACATTCAAAATACAGTTTGTTCTATAAATGTGAGCAGTGAGTCATGGAGCGCCCACTCTCTACACTCACTTTACATTCACACATGACTCAGGTAAAAGTCAGTTTGGCTCCATATAAAAACGCATCCATCTTTTTCTGTATCTGGGGCTGGGTCACTGGGTTTGAGCGGAGACCCCTACCTGACTTCCCCCTCCCTAGACACTTCCTCTGAGGTGTTCCCAGGTCAGCCAAGAGCCAATCCCAGGGAGGGTTGGACACCTCTTTCTGGAACACGTCTTTCTCTTGTACATGTAAACACATACCAAACACCCACTTGGACCAAGTTCTATTGTTGTGTCCTTAAGCAAGACACTTCACCCACATTGCCAAGTAAGAAAGTGGCATGTGAGTGGATGGAGCTCAACAGTAAAATAAATATTAATAAATATAACAACAGTGAAAGTAGTTGGAAAGCCTGCATGGTAATAACAAGAAGATCTATCATTTTATTTAAAGTCTGTTTCTGAAACTTTATAAATCGCAAAGTTATTTGTTATTTAGCAGAATCGTGCTATGGATATTAATTAGCACGTAGCTGCTTAGCCTCTCTGATGTCTTTGAACTCTTAATATTTAGGTTTTTTGGAAAGTCTATGGGAAAAATAAATCGAAAATGAACCTGAGTGAGCAGTCACTGCTAAGGTCCGTGATTGGTGATGGTTGGAGTGGCTGATTGGAGTGTAGATTGGCAGCCTCCAGTCTGTCCCAGGGCATCTGTGGCTACAATAGTACATGGAGTGTATGGAATGGAGTGAAAACATGTGAAAAGTGAAAAGTGAGCGAAAAGAGTATCAGGTATCTGTTTTAGTATCTGTTTTAGTGGCATGTAAATAAACCCACTGCTGAAAATAACAAACTCGAGACATCTGTAAACAAGAGATTCTCCAGGAGCCGTGAGTCACTAAGACGTTATCAATTATTCACAAAGGTCAGCAGGGGGCGCCATTTGACTTCCTCTGAAAAGGTTAGAGTCTGAGTGCTACTATTTTGGGCACTTCAATTAGAGTCTTCTACAGGATATCAATTACTATGTGTCAGATGCCCTCCCCTCCACCTGTACCTCTGTGTGTCAGATGCCCTCCCATGCACCTGTATCTCTGTGTGTCAGATGCCCTTCCATCTTCATACTGTATTTTCATGTGTGTCAGATGCCCTCCCATCCACCTGTATCTCTGTATGTCAGATGCCCTCCCATCCTCCCATTTTATATCCATGTGTGTCAGATGCCCTCCCATCCTCCTATTTTAAATCCATGTGTGTCAGATGCCCTCCCTTCCTCTTCTATTCCTGCGTGTCAGATGCCCTCCCATCCTTCTTCTGTATTTCCATGTGTGTCAGATGCCCTTCCATCCTCCTATATTCCTGTAGTGTTAGACTGAGATGGTGCAGGTCAAATGTCTCCAGTTGATCTGCAGATGTTGTGGTGTGGTTGGATAAATGCACATGATGAACCTTGTCACTAATAGAAATGATCAGCGAATTTAAGAGCCTTTAATTGGGTTATATTATTTTATTTGTAGTGTTTAAAACCCCTTACCATTCTGGCCTTTTTCTCCTAATGTCTGGACTCTGTAAAGCTGAGGCTCTGTAGTTTTAGCCTCTGTCTGATCTGCTCTCATTATAAGTGGGAAAAAGCGCCACACAGGGGAAAGTCAGATTTCAAATTTCGCTTAAATTATTCAGGGTAAATATAAAAATAGGTATAGCCGGTGTCTCTGGAGATGATCTGAAAGACACGAGACTGAGGATTTGTTGGGTCTTGACAATTCTCATGTCAAAGATGAAGCATATCTCACTAAAAATGAGATTTAGAGACTTGTTATTAGGCCAAAAAGTCCAGGGGGAATTCATATAAAAGTCCTAGTAAATGTTATTTGTTACAGATCTTCATTAATGTTTTACATGTTCATGAGTTTAATAGTTCCCTTTTATCAGAAGGGGGATAAAGAGAAATGAATCAAGAAAAAGCACATGGTCCTTCAGAATCGTAAGAGCCTGGAGATGATAAGAAACAAGTTGAATGTAAAAACAGTGAAAACTCGTGAGCATAAGTTTGTATAAAAAATATAACATTTTATTTCCAGCTACAAAGTGAAACATGTAACATCTTTGTCACATTTCTCAATAAAATAGTACAAAATAGAATAGTCCAAATAAAGGTACATTTAAGAAGCACAGGACACATTTAAATTAACTTAAACTGTACATTTACAGTATTTACAAAGTTTTACAAAGGAATGAACACACCATTCTTCCAGTCTTTTTTACATCTATTTCCTCATAAAATAGACACTTTTTGTTACTAAGGTTTTTCCTTCAAACCTGACTCAGTTTTCCTTATTCAGTGCCGTGGCAGAATTCCCACTGTCTACGTTAAGCTGCTTTTTCTCATCCACATGTTGTTTAGGACGGAATTTTCAGGTCACATGTTACATTTTTGGATAGTTTTAAAGCTATTCTTTAAATTTAAGTCCCATTTTCACAAAATAATGTCATTCTAGAACTAAGTTAGGTCTAAACTGGGTCTAAACCAGGTCTAAAAGTGTTGCTAAATAAGAATAATTTCAGATCTAAACCAAGACTAAAACAGGTCTAAATCAAGTCCAAAAACAAAATCAACATGCATCTTTTTCTGGACTGAACAAGGTCTAAACCAGGACTAAACCAGGTCTAAACCAAGTACAAATCAAGTCTAAACCTGACTAAACCAAGTCTAAATTAAACTGTCTCTAACCCAGGTCTAAACCAGGTCTAAACCAGGCCTAAACCAGGTCTGAACCAGGTCTAAACCAGATCCCAACGAGGTCTAACCCCGGCCTCCCCACCTCAAACGTACAGACAGAGTATACATTCAGAGTTGGCCTATGCGTGGACACAGGGCCCATTGACGGCTGTTTGCAGATGGGAGGGGCCGCTCGCTCCAGCTGCTTTCACTTAACACTTTACAGTCTGCAAATGGAGGGTGGGACTGTTTTTGGACACCTCCTTTAAACCAGGGTCACGGTTTCGATAAGGTTTCAAAAGAATAAGGCCTTCACTTCACTGCAAAAAACGTCAACATCGACACCAGGTCAAATTACTTAGGAATGTTGAGTAGTTTTAACAAGGTTGGCTTAATAGACTGTTTACTTTTCCGCCAGTGGACTAAGACAGTATTTTTCTTACTTTCTGTGCAATTCTGTGCAATAATCATACTGGCTAAACCGAAGTTGTGAAAACTACTCAATTCCAGTAATTTTAACAATAATAACTAGTCATTTTTGCAGTGTTCAAATGGACGGTTTGTTAAAATGGCAGTAGGTTGTTCAAAAGTCTAATAGTGCAGAGTCTTTTGGAGCTGCTAGGCAACTCTCTGTCTGAGTTTTGGCTGGAAAAACTCCAGCTGTAAAAAAAGACATTTAAATATAGCGCTTTGGCTATTTCAATGCTTTCTACATTGCAAAAAATAGCATGTAGTTTAGTTAAAGATGACTTGAACTAAGAATCTTAAGTAGGTGTTAAGGCCTAGTTTACTTGACTTGTTTCATGAGATTGCAACTTTTTTTTTATCTCAAGTTAAATGTTGTTCTTAAAAAATTCAGACTTGATTAACACCAATAATTGTGTTAATTCAAACCAATTAATCTAATCTAGGCAATACTACTCAAGATTTTCAAGTCATTCAAACCAACTTACACATGTTTCTTGCAGTGTATCAAGCTACAAGCATGAGATGTTTTTAGATTCAAGTCTTAAGCTGCCCATAGTCTCTAAAATGTGTAATTTCTAACTTCTCACGCCATATCACCGATCATTTTTTTGTAGTACATGGACTCGAAGATGTCGTTTTCTCCGGGGCAGTTGTGATGGCACGCGCACGACTTAATGAACATCATGTGCTTCTTCATAATCTGCCCGTCCTGGCATTTAAACTCCATGGGCAGAGTGGTGGTCCGATGGGGGGTGCAACAGCGACCATCCAGGCACACGCCGCAGAATTTGGGTCGGTAAGACTTGGTAGTGGTGCAGCCGGAAATCTCGAATTTCATCGGTTTGGAGACTCTTGGTGTACGGATGCACTTTTTGCCTTTCTGTAAACAAAAAGAGACAGAGAAGTGTTTGTTAATACATATTCTTAAGACAGTCTATCTGAAGGATTAGCCTATTGTCCATGTTAAAATATCTTAAAATAAATCAGAGGATCTACTTTGAGTAAGTCTTTCAGTCAAAACTACTCAAGATTCTGAATTCATTCTAACTCATATAGCTAGTGTTTCTTCTGTTATATTTTGGTGACTCACCCTAATGCTCTGCTCCATCTGGGACTCGCAGGGTCGGACCATGCAGAGACGTGTTTGCTTCTCCAGTCTGCAGTCGCGGTTGTCATTGGTTACTCTGGTCGAAATGCCCAGGCCACAAGTCTTAGAACAGGCACTCCATTCGGTGGTCTGGACTAAGCAGTTTTCTCTCATCAATGAAAGATCGGGCCCATAAGTCTCCTCCTCTCTGTATGCTGCAAAAATCAATCAATATCTGATTAGTATTTGAAGTAAAACACCATTCACTGTAAAAATTTAAAATAAAAAGATCCACTGTCTATTGATAATACACTGCAGTGTATTTGTGTGTTTACATTACTTAACCTGACAAGAATTCACCATATTGACTGATTATTTATCCAGTTATCTTAATTCCTTGTACAGTAAATTACATGCACCACACAATCTAGTTTACTTTATAATTAAAATTTTAAGTTGTTTTGACTATTTTACTTTAGTTTACTTATTATACTTAGATGAATAGCTTACTTCAGCAGCAACTGTCAGTCAAATTTGAATATTCTTACTCAAATTGGATGAAGAAATGTACTGAAAGTGATTGTTTTAACTGATCTAAACTAGTTCACACAACTCAAAATACATAGTGAAGTCAATTTAACTAAAGCAGAGCATTATCAGTGTATTATCAATTAGATATTAGATTACATTAACAAATATTAAACAAAAAACGTATTGGAAATTGGACTTACCAGGCAGGACAGATCCCATGAAGGGGTCATTGTACGTGGGGGTGTCGCAGACCCACTCTTCGCAGCACTTGCCAGGGACCTTGATCCTTCTGGGCATGGGGCAGTCGGGACTTGGCAGACGGACATCCATGGAGCAGAGAGGGACGCAGCCAACAGCGCCATCTAGGCACGTGCACTGGTACTTGCAGCTGCTCTGGAAGCTCTCCCCACTCTTGTACACCATGCCATTGAAGACACAGGTGGCTCCTTCTCTAGCTGGGAATAAAATATAAGATTTTTAAGTTTAATTCAGCATTTTCGCTGTAAAAATAAATTAACACTGATTAAATGTTGAAAGTCTATGGGTACATTTTTTACGATAATCTGTTTTCGATAAGTAATCTAAATGAGTTAAACTGACTTGAATTCTGATTAATCTACTTTTTGCATAGTTAATCTCAATTTACAGTTTTGGCACAGCATAGTTTTGTCTTTTTAGAATGTGTTTCACTGCTTTAACCTAAATTCTAATATAAAATCTTCATATTAGTTGAATAAGACTTTGTACATGACTGTCCTAACTTACTGACTTGGAATTTTGCACAATATGCCAAAATTTAAAAACTTTAACCTTAGTAAGTATATAAAATTTAACTAGTCAAACAACTCAAGATTACTCAAGATTTTAAGCCACTTTAATTCAATTTTCCAGTTATTTTTCATGCTATTTTCTAATTTTCCAAGCTTACCTGTACAGACACCGATTCTTCTGTTGATGGGGGCTCCAAAGTCGCAGTAAAGGCCTTTGTGAGGGTCGCACACATCTTTCTCAGTGCAGAGTTCACCCATTTGTTTGGCACAGACCCGGCAGCACCCGCAACCGTCCAGAACCAGGCTGACCCCCGGGGGGCACTGTGGAGGCGTGGAGGGGCAAGTGCACTGGCCACTGCACTCCTGACCGGCAACCTTAGCAACAGAAACAGACAATTTAGTGAAAAAGTCAAAATGTGTTTTCAAAAATTACAAAAGTTATTATCTTGGGAGATTTTTATCTTCAGAATGTATCTTCAAACTTGACAAAGTTTGTTGGGAATATTTTAGGTAAAAATATAGATTTTTTTGAACAAAATCACATGTTTTGTAATGCTGAAAAAGAAACATTTAATTCTGTCATCTGGACAAAAGTTTTTAGAGTGAAGACAAAACTTTTGCCCAGTTGACAGTATTGATTTTGATTTAGATTTTCTTTTGCTATATGAATCATACCTGGACAACTGGGGGATTACACAGACAATGCTGAAAATGTGATCAAATTAAAATAAAATACTTACCAGATGTGACAGTGCGATGCACAGGAATGGCACCAAAATCCTCATTGTGGCACTCATCTTGCTCGTCTTCAAATCTTTAAACTTTCTCAGTTAAGTCGTTGGATAATCTCAGTAAAGTTTGAGCGTTGGTAGTTCGTTGTGATCAAAGCGATCTCTTGTCTCTCGTAGTCAGTCTCAGAGTGTTCGTAGCGTGTATCTCTCTCCGCTGCTCCGCTTGTCTCGTTGAAAGTTGTAGTTGTAGTTGGAGGTGAAAGCCAGAGAGTAGCTTCGGTGTTGGTGTTCTGAGTGTTGGAGGAGATCTGTGGAGCTTTTATAGAGCGGCCGGCGTGGAGGTGCCAGGCCTGGACAAACATGCACATTCTTGGCATTCTTTCCTGGCTTCGTGACCCCCTCTCCCCAGACAGCCCACATTCCTGCTGTCTGAAAGAGAGGGCCAAGATCCAAACAACAAGACCCACCTACTCTACTCTCCCTCCTCTCTCTTCCTTCATCTCTCTTTACCTCTTCTTCTCTCTCCCTCCTTCTCTCTGCCCCCGTCTCTCTCTTTCTTTCATTTTCACTGTTTTCTGTCTACTTCTACCCCCTTTCTCTCTTTTTCTCTCCCCCCACTCTCTCTCTGTTTCGTTCATTTTCACTGTTTTCTGTCTACTCCTCTCCTCCTCTTTTTACCTCTTCTTCTCCCTTCCTTCTTCTCTCACTCTCTTTCCTTCATTTTCACTGTTTACTGTCTACTCCTATTCTCTCTTTCCCTTTTTTCTCACTCTTTCCAAAAAAACATTTCCCATTCTCCTTCCCTCCTTTCTCCCCCTACTCCTCTACTCTCCCTCATTCACTCTTGTTTCATTCATCTCTCTCCTCCTTCCTTGTCTCTTTCTCTCCCCCTCTCTCCCCTCTTCCTCCCTCTGTCTCTTTCTCTCTCCCTCTCACCCCTTTACCCCTCCTCTCTCCTTCTTTTCCTCTCTCTGCCTCCCTCCATCCCTCCATCCCTCCCTCACTCCCGTTTTCATCCCTCTTTCATCCCGCAGGACCCCACACTGTGAATTCCTTTGCTCTGACTTCACTGACAGACAGCCGGGACCTATAAATATTAATCTGAAAAAAGCCAAAAGCGGCGTTAGTGGCACAGTTCAAAGGAAGCGGGAAAGGAGGTTACGGTAAAGACTTGTTAAAACAATGAGCGGACTGTTGTAAAAGTGTGAAAACATGAGTTCACAAACCAATAAACCAATGTGTTACACCAATGTCCACCTATATGTTAAAATGCCTTCAGTTCAGAATAACATTTGAGTAGTTTTGACTAATACGCTTTTATTTACTTAAAGGACTGTGATTCTGTGACTCCTTTCAACACATTTTTTTTCTTATTGACAAAATTATAGCAAGAAAATGTTATAGTTTCAGTGTTTTTTTTATCGGTTGTGTATTGTTGATCTACTGTGTGTTACAATGTTCTTTTTTATTAATGTATTTGGAGTTGTGTTTTGTTTCATTCACATGTTTACCCGCAAATCCTGCATATTTAGGCTGAGTTCTGCTCTCAAACGGAAAACACTCTGTTCCACCTTGTGATGTCATGTGGTAGTACAGGAAGTGCTCCACTGTGCTCCTCTCTGCTCCTCTGGCTCTGCTCCTCTCGCTCTGCCCCTGTCTGCTCATGTGACCCTGCTCCTCTAGCTCTGCACCTGTCTGCTCCCATGTCTCTGCACCTGTCAGCTCCTCTATGCATTTCTGGCTCTGCTCCTTTGGTTCTGCTCCTCTCTGCTCATCTAGATCTGTTCCTTTCTGCTCCTCTGTTTCTTCTTCTGTGAGCACCAGTCTACTCCTGTCAGCTCCTCTGTCTGCTCCTCTAGAACTGCTCGTGTCAGCTCCTCTGTCTCTGCTCCTCTGGCTCTGTTCTTCTGCTCCTCTGACTCTGCTCCTTTGGCTCTGCTCCCCAAACTCTGGTCCCCTGGCTTTGCTCCTCTGACTCTGCACCTGTCTGCTGCTCTGGCTCTGCTCCTCTGCTCCTCTTCTTCTGCTCCTCTGGCTCTGCTCCTCTGACTCTGCTCCTCTTCATTTGCTTCTCTGGCTCTGCTCCTCTGACTCTGCTCCTCTTCCTCATCTCCTCTGGTTCTGCTCCTCTCTGCTCCTCTGTCTCTGCTCCTGTCACTGCCCCTGTCTGCTCCTGCGTGCCCCTGTATACTGTACCGTGTGCTCATGTCTGGTAGAACATTCTTTACGCTTGACATCACAGGAGCAGAAGACTAGGGGTGAATTTTAAGCCAATAAAACCACATTGACTCCCTGCACAAGTTGTACCGAGCGGCTGTGTGGAAAAAACATTATTTAAGGTTTGTTTTTGTTTTGCAGACACAGTACTGTACAGTGGAGCAGGCACGTTTCACAAGCGTCATGGTAAATCTGGATTTCAAATACAGCGTGAATGGAACCAATTCATTCAGATGTAGGCCAAACACGTAGTTAGTATTTCTCAAATCAAATCCAAAATCTGTTCCATTTCAAAGTTTAAAGGGCCCATCTTGTGCTGTTATAATGTGGTTCCTCAGCAAAAACATACCTGGAGTTTTATTTTGTTTCAGTCACACTTTTATCACACAAACTTTGTAGATTTACACTGAGTTCTTGTGTCAAACAGAAAACACTCTGTTCCACCTTGTGATGTCATGTCAATAAAGGAAGTTCTCCACTGTGTTTTTAAACTTCATACTTCTTCACTTGAATCATTTGGATAATTTCAGCCTCGTAACTATTGCTTCATGACATCACAAGGTGAAACAGAGCATTATGAAATTTAGAGATGTAGACAGACTAATAAATAAGGATTACTCAAACATGTGTGAATGAAATGAAATACAACTACATTTTTTGTTTGTTTGTTTGTTTTTTTGATGAGATATACTGTGGGCTCGCCTCCGCATAGAACTGACTTGTAACTTAGCCTTCATCTTCATAGAGATAGATTTATGAGTTTAATGTCATATAGTGGCTCATTCCAGGTAAAGTAAACATCTCCATGGAGGCAAGCAGATGCCTTCACCAGAAAGGTTACATATTGTATCTTTAACTATCCATTGTAGGGATTATTGTCAACCAATAATATGCAAGGAGATTGCGCAGTAACTCCAATAGTTGGCAGTTCAATTCCTTACCAACTTTGCATATAGTTATTGTGCTTTTGTGCAAGACACTTTGAATGGGAGCGAGTGCGTTACCGTGACGTCCCTCTGGTCAGATGAGTAGACTGACCTTAGAAGAATGTGGATATTTGTGAATATTTGGAGAACAAAGCCTGATGCCCTGTTCAGCTGCATTTCCCCAAAATGATGTTTGCGAAAGGGACACAGGCCCTGGAAAAAGATCAGATAATTCTACAAAGTATCGTCGGGAAACGTAGAAGAATTCACCCTCTTGTCTCATAACTAAATTAATCTAACGATAACTAGAAGCTTTCAAATATCATTTTAAATTGTTAATTGCTTTTAACAGTGTCATGAGTTTGTCATTTTTCATACTTTTTAAAACTATGCAAAACATGAAGATGAACTTTAAAATTTAAAGTAAACTTATTGAGCTTGTGTATGCTATATAGTTATAATCTAAGATCACTATATTTATATTTTGTGGCCAATATCATCAACATTCCCTAGAAGTGTAATGCTAACTGTGGGCTCTTGTCTGTCTGAAGCTCTGTTACTCTTAGCCAGGCTGGCGCCACCTAGTGTCTCCACTCAATTTCATTTCTCTCCAGCGACTAGGTCAGGAATCGAAATACACTGGACGGTTCGCAAAAACCCTGGAAATGCAAGTTCAGGCACCAGCCAATCAGCGAAGAGTCATACATTCTGTGTTGGCAACGATTCCCGAGATCGAAGATTTAAAGCCGGAACAAAGAGAATGTTTGGTGAATTTTATCAAGGGGAAAGACGTTATTGTTCTTCTTCCTACAGGATTTGGGAAAAGCTTAATATACCAGTTAGCCTCGTTAGCGGCGCATTACATACGTCATGACCAAATAGCAGCGATTTGAGTAAATAAAAAAGTACCCGCCTACCATTGAGCGAACTAATCCTACAGTAATCCACGGTCAGACGGTTTCTACAAAGTGAAACCGGCTGATGAATCAGGCTACTCTTACTCAAATTAGACTTTAATCTGAGCTTTGTTTTACCACAATCTGATTTAGCTGGAACTACAGCAGGTGAATTGTGCTGTTAAAGTCCCTCTCAAATAAATTGCAGTCACAAGCTAAAATTGTTTTTCAGCTAGTCTCACCTTTTTTGTTGAAAATCAAATCCTTAAACAGGACTATGAACACTTGTATTGATCACAGGCTCCTGTAAATGTCTTGTTTAAATCTATTTGATATTTTTTCTGGAGTTTTCAGACAATCTTAAAACTAATCTATCTCTGTCATAGATATTCATGCAGAAAACCCCTGCATGATGTCACTGCGAAATACGTATATGTGATAGATGCAGACACAGCAGTCTTTTATAAGCTAAATGTTAAATATCAAGTGTGAGGTGGTCGAAAGTGGCTCCAAACACCTGAATAATCTTAATAATAATACACTTCTAATAAGGTTTAGTCTGTGCCGCCTTGAACAGCAGCTGTGAGTCCTTGGCCTAGTGGTTTATTTCACTCCATCAAACCCAAAGCGGCGCAAAGCAGGAAAAAGTCCAGACTAACTGTTATTTTTCCTTTTTTTTGAATGGTGGGATCAGACACAGGGCAGACTGTTATGAAAGCATGAAGACGGCTCTGCTCCTTCTCCGCTCGACCAATCGGAAACGCGAAAAAAGAGACAGAAATCCTGTACAAGTCTGCACCCGGGAATGTGAGAGCCCGGCCAAGCACACAGCTACTACAGCAGGAAGTGCGACCATAAAAGGACGTCTGCGCATTCCCAAATATGGACATGTTCTGTGTGAATGCTGGCTCAGGACAGTACAGTCAAAGTACAAGCACTGCAAAAACACATACTGTATGTTTGTATGAACTGAAATACACTCAATTCCCAATACTATCAATCTATTTCAAATGTGTATGTTTAAATAGATTAAATGTATTGATACTTTGCAGTGACATCACGCTGGGGGTGTTCCACTTATATCTCGACTGGTGGAATGGTCAGCAGTTACCATGGTGACATAATGCTCACATTAGCAAACACTGACAAAAAAGTTTTAAGATAAAAAATACAAAATGGATTTAAACAACACATTTTCAGAAACCTGTGATCAATACAAGTGTTCATGATCAGAGAGACTAACTCAGGGGTCTCCAGCCTTTTTCCTCTGGTGAGCTGCCTTTACAAAACAAGAATGCCAGAGAGCTACTCATTTTAGCGGCTGCAAAAATTGAGACGATTATCAGAAAGAGAGCAAGCCTTTGGGTACAGTTAGATGCCTATGAAATATAAACCACTGTGCATTGCATTAGTGCAAAAAGTTGGGCTTTAGAATTATACATTTACAATGGTAAGCATTTAATTAATGAAGTTTTTGTTGTTGTTTTTTTTAAAAAAAGTATTTCCTTCTTTTCCATTTATTTATTTGTTTATTGAATTTACTTATTACTTTATTGTTATTCTTCTTATTATTTTTTTATATATATTTTATTTAATTAATATAAATATATATTTTATTATTATTATAATTTTTTTTTTTTCCACTGGAGACAATGGAGGAAGGTAATTATATTACTACTAATTGTTGTTTCTCTGAGACATCTGCTTTATGTATGTATAAAAAACTGAAAAAAACGGTTGGCTACTGTAATTTTGTTGTGAGGGACTTGTTTAACAGCACAAATAATCTCATCTGTTGTAGTTTTAAGTCAGTTCTTTATGGTCAGAAGTCTAACTTGAGTAACAAAACCTCAAACAGAGCAGTGCCTACAGTTTCCATCACGCCCCAGGGAATGCTGATGACATAAGCAAGTGCATGCAAGTGAGCATTATTTTAATCCTTTATATAACCCAGACTAATTAACATTGAAAAAAATCTCTTTCCAAAGAACAACAGTTGACATTGCCAGGCCAATTTACAGGTCAGATCTATGGATTACATTCCTTTTTACAGTTTCAGAGCGTAAACAGGATGCCAGAGCTATCAGGAGGAAACAGCATTCTGTCTGTTTATACTGGACTGCAAAAGAATGTCACAGATGCCCTCCCGTCCTCCTATATCCTGTTGTCACATTCCCATACTCCTATATCTCTGTGTGTCAGATGCCTTCCCAAACTCCTACTGTATATCTCTGTGTGTCAGATGCCCTCCCCTCCTCTTATATCCGTCTGTGTCAAATCCTGTCCCATCCTCCTGAATCCCTGTAGTGTTAGGCTGAGATGGGGGCAGATCAAATGTCTCTAGTTGATCTGCAGATGTTGTGGTGTGGTTGGATAAATACAGTGTTAGAAGGGACTGTGTCACTAATAGAAATGATGGAAACGGGGAAAACTTTTGAGGAATTTCCTTTTAAAAATATTATATAATGGATACAGAACACAGTGGGAAGGACACGAGTATTTTCAATGGTTTGAAAAGAAAACAAAATAAACTGTAAAAGTCATAAATGTGGCGTCTCAACAGTGATCAATAAAACCCAAATGTCAAAAGTGTGGCATTTAAAACAATGGTACATTTATAGAGTTTTGCCCTTTAACAACAAAAACCTCTCTATAACAAAGGTATAATAATTTATTGCACAAAAATCCACTTTATTTAGGGAATGTCTGGGTCTTTCTGGCTGCTTTCTTAGTTCTGGTCTGGTGACAAAGTTCAAATCATGCATATTAAAGCAGACCTACTTTGCAAAATTGACTTTTCAGAGCTTTTAACCATATTATGGCTGATTTTCCTTCTCATTTACCCTCTCGAAGTTGTATTTGGAGAAAAATTAAAATGTAAAAGGTAGCTGTTAACTTGAAAAATACCACTACATGACATCACAAGTTGAATAGAGCATTTTGAGCTTTGGAGATGTGGACAAACTAATAATAAAGGATTACTCAAACATGTGTGAATGAAACAAAACGCAACTGCAGGTATGTTTTTGAGGAGGTACCAACATTAATACTTGTCTTAAAGGTGCACTGTGTAACTTTTCTGGTGGTCTATTATCTCCTTGTTTGTGCTCAATGTTGCTTTGTCGAGAATGCTCCATAGTATTGCATTAAACATACAGTATCAATCTCTATGGAGACGAAAAAGTGACACCACCAATCAGCTCTGTGGAGAGGCGACACTGATCATGTTTTATTTTAGTAATACAAACACCTGTAATTGAATAATTGCAAGATATAAGATTAATGCTACTGTGGAACATTTCAGGCAATGCAATAACATCTCCATGGGAAAAAAAAATCTGACAAAAATGACAGACCCTATAACAGAAAAGTTACACAATGCACCTTTAAAGCTCACAAGAGTCAGTTTAGTGCAATGTAGGACCTTTAAAGCATGTTGTTGCTTTAATAATAAAGGAGTTGCGTCATGCATGGGGACCTGTGTTTTCTCCCCTAAAGAGAGACAGGTCCCCAGTAAGTGTGTGAGTGTGTTTTTGGTCCCCACACACTCCCCCCTCTGTTGTAATGAGCCCAGAGCCGACTCACTGTTTCCACATTGTGTTCTTAATCTCACCTCAGCAGCGCTCCAGCAAAACCATGGAACAAACCGAGAATAGAGCCAGTTTTAACCACTACCACACAAATACGCACAAGCAAAGAGGCCATCCCAGGTCACCAAGATAGTACAAGTACAGTACTGCAGTAGTAGTAGCAGTTGAAGTAGTAGTGGTAGTAGTAGTATGCACAAGCACAGAAGGCATCCCAGGTCATGACTATAGTACAAATACAGAAGTGCAGTTGTAGTGGTAGTAGAAGTAGCAGTAGTACTTGTAGCAGTGCTTTTGTTCTCATCGGGTTACTCTGGCTATAGGACCCTGAGAAGTAGAAGTAGTAGTAGCAGCAGTAGTAGTAGTAGCCATAATAGTGAAAGTAGTAGCTGCAGCACTAGTAGTGGTAGTAGTTTATATGGCTAAACAGAATCTAATAAATGAAGAATGAAGCACATTTTTTGAGGCACTGTCATCCCTAAATCCATTCCACAGAACCCGCAGGTGAGGCCATTTTAAGATCTCCAGGCCCCAGTCCTGCAGTGCACAGGCTGTTCCTCCACCACCTCCTCCTTCTGGGTCACCTGCCTAGAAGCTTGCACCTGTCACATTCACCTGACACAGGTGAGCAAAGCAGGAGTCTCTGGCAAACAACAACATGCGGGAGTCAACCGTGAGGCATAGTTTCTTTTTCTCACTATTACTCTGGGTTATGATCTTTTTTTTTTTTTAAAAGTAGTAATACTAGTAGTAGCAGCTGTAATAGTACTTTCAGTGGTAGTAATAGAGGTAGTAGATGTAGTGGTAGTGATTTTAGTACTAGTAATTGCAGTTGTAAAAGTACTTTCAATCATAAAAATAGAGATAGCATCAGCAGTAATAGTAGTAGTAGTAACAGGAGTAATATTAGCGTAATGATGGAAGTAGTAGTAGTAGTAGTAGTAGTAGTAGTAGTAGTAGTAGTAGTAGTAGTAGTAGTAGTAGTAGTTTTATTAGTGGCAGGAGCCAATGCTGTAGAGTATTAATTAAAGATATTAGGAGTAGTAGTAGTAGTTGTGGTAGTAGTAGTAGTTGCAGTAGTAGTAGTAGTAGTAGTAGTAGTAGTAGTAGTAGTAGTAGTAGTAGTAGTAGTAGTAGTAGTAGTAGTAGTAGTAGTAGTAGTAGTAGTAGTAGTAGTAGTGTGGTAGTAGTTGCAGTAGTAATAGTAGTTGTTGTAATAGTAATAGTAGTAGTAGTAGTAGTAGTAGTAGTAGTAGTAGCAGCAGTAATTGCAGTATTAGTTGTAGCATTAGTACTAGTACTAGTAGTAGTAGTAGTAGTAGTAGTAGTAGTAGTAGTAGTACAATAGGAGTAATATTAGCCTAATGATGGTAGTAGTAGTAGTAGTAATTGCAATAGGTAGTAGTAGTTGTAGCATTAGTAGTAGTAGTAATAGTAATAGTAGTAGTAGTAGTAATAATAGGAGTAATATTAGCCTAATGATGATAGTAGTTAGGGCTGGGCGATATGGATCAAAAAATATATCTCGATATATTTTGCTATTTCTCAATATACAATATATATCTCAATATATGTTCAAGAAAAAATAACCCCCTAAAACTGTAAACTGCAAAAACAAATCTGCCAAATTCCACAAGGTCCTTTTTTTTAAATTGAAGTGTAAGAGGTCGACAGTTTAACATTTAAGAACATTAAAAAGAACAAAAGAACAAAACCCTAATTACATAAATAATAATTTAACTGTAAAATAAAAGAAATAATACATATTTTCTTCTTTTCATTCATAAATAAAACAACTCAACACAAGTTCATCTTTGCATTAACTCTGTTATCCAGACCAGAACCAGAACCATGAGCTCATTTAGCAGAAGAAGCTCAGGATGTTCCTTATTTTAACAGATCCATGTTATGATCCAGCAGTAAGGAGCTCTGAGGTTTAATCCCACAATCCACTGCAGATCAAACCCAACGTTTCCAAACACTATTGTACAAGTGACACTGCAGCAGATTATTCATTAAAATCTTCTGCATAAATAAACTTTACATTGCTAAACTTTACAATATATAAAACATAACGATTATATTATAATGTGTTTAATGCAGTTTTGTGCATGTGTGTTTACATTTTACAGAAACGAAACTTAAGCTCATGACTCATTTGCATAAACAGCACTTCTCATGCAGCTCAGCTGGTTTAGCTTCTTTCGGGCTAAAGGACGCGACTCGGTGGAATATGAGGATGTGCTGCTGATGGTTTTGTCTGTAAATGGTGGAAAAGGTTTGTGGTGCTTGAAGTTTTTCACTGGCACCAACTTTCGGTGTTCACGGTGATAGTGACGAGTGAAGGAGACACGAGCGAACAAACTCAGGGAGGCGCGGGCGACGAGAGAGAAGATAAACAAGCGAAGCGGCGAAATCTAAATTGAATATAAACATTATATCGATATATACGATATGTCAGAATTCATATCGATATATTTAAAATATCGATATATCGCCCACCCCTAGTAGTAGTAGTAGTAATTTTATTAGCAGCAGTAGCCAACTCTGTATTAATAGTAGTAGTAGTAGTAGCAGTAGCAGCAGTAGCCTAGTGACAGTAGTAGTATTCTCATATAGTACTATGACCTCATTTGGCAGTCAGCTGTGAGGAGTCTAACTTAAGCACCAGAGGTGACAGGAGTGTCTCTGCATTCTCATGACGACACACATCCCAACTTTAAACTCACATTTTTAGAATTCCAGTCCACAAAAATAACAACGATGCGAAGGGTCAGAGGTTAGATCCCCAATTATCCTGTCATTCTGTCCTTGAGCAAGACACCTGCCTTAGCGTCTGTTTAAGCAGTGATATGAATGTAAAGTATGTGCAGAAGTAGGTTACTCATCTTTTGAATATAATTGTAAGTTTAAGAGTACTTTTCAGACCCCAAAGTATTACTCATATATTTGACTAATATATTGTACAGTATAATACTACTGTCTACATTCATACAGAAGAAATTATGCATTATCTAAATGAAACGTTGCACTACAATATTAATTATGTAAAAACACACTGTTATTATGATGCCAAATATGTTTTTTATGTATAAATCTCTCACTCATGTGGCCAGCTCTGCTTCTGTGATGATTCTTGCGATATTTTTTCACTAATAGTATAGAAATGCATAAAAATTAGAATTAGGGATGTGCAAAAATATCGAAATATACAGTACCAGGATCATGGGCTATTTTTCAACATCTTTTAGCAATTTTTTGTGACCTCACTAGAATTTTGTTGCTTGTTTAGTGGAAAGAAACTTGTTTATGCAATACTCTTGACATATTTACTGTTTTGATGATTAAAGTACATGTATTTCCTATTAACTTTGCATAAGCAGTAGTTTAACAAAGAACTATTGTTACTAAAATGTATTTGGTTCTTAAAAAACAACAATGTATCACAGAGTATGATGTGCAATAAATCAATTATCGCCATATCATGAAAGTATCAAGTGTGGCATCGAATCCCCTAACCCTACCCCAACCTTAATGCTAAAAAATGTATAAAAATTAGAAAGAAAAACATCTGGTTCTTAAAAAAAATGAGATATGGTTTACGTTAAGGGACCTTTCACAAGAGCAGACTCATTCATAAATATCACATCACTAATTTCAGCCGATTTGGACAAGTAAACATCCTCTCTTTTGCAGTAGAGTCGTAGCTTGGTTAGAGTGGTCCTGGAAGCACATCAGTTTCCATGTGTTTGGGGGCAGACACACTGAGCACATTTAGCTCAACTGGTGTCACTTGCTCCTCACGTCCGCACCTTTTACAAAACACAGGACAGAAGAACCAAAAAACAGAGGCACCATATGAAAAAGTCTAGGTCACTGATCTGGGGGAGGGACTGGGGTGAGAGTTGGACAGTACTGGACGTCTTCTGGTAAACAATATGGAGACATATTTGGGACTTTTCCTGGACACTTTTAGCACAAAGTAGTACTAAAATGATCAGCTTTCATCTTCCTTTTGCAAATAAAACATCAGCTTTTCTTAGTCAGCAGAAACTTAAAGATTTGTTAATTTTACTGTGTGTGGCCCCGCCTCTCCACAGATTTGACCTGAAGCTTGGCCTGCTGCTTGTCTCACTGAAAAAGATACGTTTAAGGCTGTACCGTGGAACATTCTAGAAAATTTAAAGCCCCCATATTACACTATTTTCTGATCTATGTCATAATGTTTTTTCCTCGTCATAAACATACCCATAGGTGTATGCTTTTTGGTTGTTGTTGTTTTCTCATGTTTAACAAACAAATCCTCTCACTTTCTCCCTGTTCCACCTTGTGATGTTATGTGGTAATACAGGAAGAGCTCCACTAAACTCCATACTACACTAGAATCATACAAGAAAACACTATGACGTCACATCAGCCATTTTGGTAGGCAAAAAGCGTCCATATCAGCAGGTCAACATTAACTGTCATACAACAGTACAATGTCAACATCGTCAGCCTTTATTGGTGAGTTTTAACTTTTCAAAATAACATTCTGAATCTCTACTGAACTAAAGGTCTAACTTGAAAATGACAGCTTCATGACATCACAAGGTGGAACAGAGCTTTGAGCTTTGGAGACGTAGCTAGACTAATAACAAAGAGTAATTCAGACATGTGTGAATGAAATAAAACAACTCCATATATTTATTTGAAGAGGTAACAACATTATAACATGGTTTAAAACTGACAGGAGTCAATTTTGTGTAATATGGGACCTTAAATAATGAAGACAGGCAAACATGATGTCTCAAATCCACTGCCTTACTGAACCCACATAAAACAGTCTTGTTTTTAGCCTAGCGTACCTGGTCATGCCTTCCGCTAAAATAGCTCTTTGATTTCTCCTTAAACCAACTGTACAAATGTGACTCAGATATGTTTAATCTGAACAGAACATCCACGTATTCCCCAGCTCTGCCCACATGAAGCGCAGTCTGGGAGCTAACTTACCCCGGCCCGCAGCACTTAATTCCATTAGCGGTCTCTGGCAGCCCCTCTCAGGAATGTTCCCTGGCTTTGCCCATAGAACGGTGTGCAAACGGAACACGCGCCCGGATCAAAACCTCTCCCCGTGTCGGGAATATTTCTGCAGCTTTGAACATTTGGTTAAAACTACACAAGCTAATACCACATGAACAGGCCGCGAGCTAATGGGGCTTCTCAAACTATTTTGGAAAATCTGGGACTGGGGAAGGTGCAGGACACGTTCTGGTAACTTCACAGGATGGCCAGAAACAGATCCGCACTTTGAACTGAGTTTGACTGAAGTTGGACTAGGTCACTTTTTTCCCTGTTTGTTTCTATGCCATACTGTGGAATGGCTTGTATAACTATAACTGATTAGTTGCAGTTGTGGTAAACAGCATTTTTTTTTCTTTCTGGGGTCTATTACACAACACAGCAATTAACTCCAAAAATAGATTCAGCTACTCTTAGGGAAATTTGTTCACTGCATTTGATGCGTCCTTCAATGCCCCGTTAAGAGCAGTGCCTGGGAACCCTTCTCCATATCATGAGCTAGTCTTATTCAGAACTACCTTAGCTGCAGGATTTGAGCTAAGGTGCATGTTTTGGATGGATGAGTGAAACCCACCCAGACATAAGGAGAACATGCAAACTCCACACAAAAAGACTCGGGCGACCTGGGGATCGAACCCGAAACTTTCTTGCGGTGAAGTGTGAGTGCTAATCATCGAAGTTATACACAGGATTTAAGGTGCACTATGTAATTTTTCAGGTGGGTATGTCTACAACCTTCTTGCCTCCATGTCGATGCTATTGCTTTACCAGGAATTTGTTAAGCTTAAAGGAACTGTACCAGATTTTGACTGTCTCAGAAGAATAAAAAACAGAACTTGTTCATTTCAAACCATTTGCAGTGGTCCAAAGTTATTCCTCACTTATCTTATGCATTCAGAGCATCTTAATTATTCACCACGATGAGTTTATAAGTGCTTTTCACAACTGTCAGAGACCAGAGTAGAGTTTTGCCATCATGGTAACAACAACTAGCATGCTAACATGTACTTCCTGATTATCGTGGGCTTTCTAATTAGATGCAAAAGGTACACAGAAGACTCAATAGTTGCTTATAAAAAATATATCTGCACTGAGGCAAGACATATTTTACTCAAATACATGGGAAAAAATTGTGGACAGGACTTTTAAATTTTTAATTGCTAAAACATACTTTCAAAAACACACATTGTTTCTGTTAGCAGCTCGCCTCTCCACAGATCTGACAAGAAGCATCACCGGCTTGTCTTCATGGAGGTTTAATGCTATACTATGGAATGTTTTAGATAAGTCTCCATGAAGACTCGCAGATTCGCAGGTGGCTGGGAAAGTTACATTGTGCATCTTAAGACAGATTGCCTTCAATAATACAATATTATATTATATTATATTTTGAGCCATATTTTTGAACTATTTGGCTCTGGGTGGAGTTCATAATCATTTGTCATTTATATAACTGGCACTTTATGTAATCACACTTTGAAATGGAAGCCTCGCCTGCACGGTGTTTCTGCAAAAACACTTTCAAATGGGAAAAGTCGGTTTTCTGGCATTTCACGACGCACAGGGGAGCGGTCTCTTACTGTGCGATCAAAGACCTGGACAGTCAAGAGGAATTCTGCTTTGAAAATCCCGCTTTGGAAACCCATAAAGGAAGAGTTGGACGATGTGTGCGGATTTAACAATGAGCGCTTGGGTTTAAAATGGAAATGGTGCTATTTAAAGAGTCGAGCGTGGAGAAATATGTGCAGCGTGGGTTTTTTCAGGCATGAGAAATGGTTGAGTTTACTGTTACTCTGACTGTTGGCTGGGATATGTCGTATATTAACTGTGCGAGGGGCAGACTTGGACGGCGGACTGCATTTCTGTGGTCGATATTCCTCATAAATCATTTTTAAAAGAAAACCTTGAAATGTGAAATGTTCGTTTTGTCTGTAAAGAACTGTACAGGTGGAAAACAGCACAAGAACCAAGAGGAAAAGTGGTTATGATGGGAGATTATGGCAAAAAATAATGACTAATGAGTTCTTGATTATCCCCTGATGACATCACAAAGTGGGACCAAATGTTTTGAGCTCTGGAGAGGAGTGGCGTTAAACAAAAATATATATTTATTGATGTAATTATTCTGCAATTAATAAAAATGTTTAAAAAGCAGAAAATAGCTACTTCATTTTCATTGTGTAACTTTTTGGTGGAGGATCTGCCACCTACTTTTCTCCCTGGAGATGTTATTAGTTTGTCTGACATGTTACACAGTGTGGCTTTAAACCTTTCTATCATCATGGAGACCCAACCAGGCCAAGTTACAGGTCAGATCTGTGGAGAGACAACCCCACTGACAGTCAAAATACCTGTTTTACTTGGTATTTTTAAAATATAAACCCACCTGTAATTAAATAAATGTAATGTAGGCCTGTTTAATGTCATACTGTGGAACATTCCAGGCAGAGCAATGACATATCCATAGAAACAAGCAGGTGATGGACCGCCAACCAAAAAGTTACATAATGCACCTTACATTACAAATAACTGTTAGATTTTGAGATCAATTATTACAAAAATATGGGCCATATTTTTTTTCCACATCTGATAACTAACCCAAGTTTTGAGCAGCATGTTCCCACTAACCCACAGGTGTTGAGTTTGATCCCAAAAAGTTACCATACCAAAATTATTGTCGCTATGGTAACTACAGGGCAACAACTGCATATAAGTTTTTGAGGCAGTAACAACATTCTAACATGGCTAAAAGCTCACAAGAGTCCATTTTGAGTAATATAGGACTTTAACTGTAAATGAACAGGAAACATGGAAGTAATAAGAAAACAGGGCCTCAAATCCATTCATCTCAGTAACAGCGATTACTCACTACGGTCAAGTACAATCCAATATAAATTATTATATTTTTGTGGGAAAGAATTCAACCACATTTTTTTTTTTTTTCCAATTTGTAATAACTCAACTGAAAATGCTTGTAAAATGTGTTTTTTACTACACGTTGAATGAAGAGACAGTTTTACAGTTTAGATTCTCTTACATAACTCTGCATTATTACAAATCATTCCTATCCTCCCGTCTTTACCTGGTATGTGTTAGAAGTCTATTTAAAGGTGTCCGGTGTTTAGACTGATCCTGATGAGAATGTGAGCTGTTTCTTCTTCAAACAAACATGAGGTAATCCCTGGAGCCACACACCACGCAGAGGGGCAGGTGGTCCCAACCTAAGCCTCTCCAGGTGCCTCTGGCCTAGGCTGTGCTCTGTTTCAATGACCCCTGAACCTGGAGGTCTGGAGGCTCCTAAAAATAGACCCAGAGCATCTGTTTTGGACATCAGACAGAGATCAGTGAGGTGGAGCTCAAAGGGAAAATGTTCAGGGAATTTCAGGAGCCAGCACTGTGTGAAAATCGCATTGCATAACTGTGAAGGTCCTAAATTATATAAAATTGACTCTTTTGAGATTTAAGCCATGTTATAATGCTTTTCAGAAGCATAGCTGGACTTGTGTTTTGTATCATTCACACATGTTTGAGTAAGCCTTTATTATTAATCTGTCTACATCTCCAAAGCTCAAAACACTTGGTTCTGTCATGAAGCGGTATTTTACAGCTACCTTTTACCTATTGTTCAGTAGAGGATTGGCAATTCCAGGGCTGAAATCATCCAAATGATTATGGTGAAGGTGTGTGGCAGAGGTGGGACCAAGTTGTTGTTTTGCAAGTCTCAAGTAAGTCTCAGATTTTTTACCTTAAGTCCAAGTCAAATCCCATATCAAATACAGGCAAGTCCAAGTCGAGTCTCGAGTCACTAGCCCATAAGTCCAAATCAAGTCCAAGTCATCTGCTTTGAGCTTAAAGTCATTTCAAGTCTTTAAATTAAAGTACCAGATTTTTCCAAAATTACAAATAAAGAAGTGGGAGCGGCATGTTCCAGTTTGTTTCTGTAAAATTCTTGTGTAAACACTTGTATCAACTGTAAAGAGAAAAGTATTTTCTAAAAACATATATTTTTAGTAGAAGCATTAAGTCTTCTGAAGTCACAGACCTCAAGTCCAAGTCAAGTTCCAAGTCACTGACCTTCAAGTCCAAGTTCTAAGTCTTAGTCCATTTATCAAGTCAAGTCTCAAGTCCTAAAAATAGTGACTCAAGTCTGACTCGAGTCCAAGTCATGACATGCAAGTCCCCATCTCTGGTGTATGGGGTAAAAAAACACAGTGGGTCACTTTCTGTATTTTACCACATGACATCATGAGGTAGAACAGGGTGTTGTCTGTTTGAGAGAAGAACTAAATATGCAGGGTTTGTGTGAATGAAACAAAACACACTCCAGGTATGTTTGCGATGAGGAAATATTATCTGAAAAATTGCGTAATTTACGACCTATCAGTCCATTGCCTCAGATTGCAGCCTCTTCTTCTCTTTAACTTGTTCAGAGTCCTGTGATGTCATGTCCAGTAATAACCGTGACTCCTGCAATGTCCTCCTGGGCATCCTGGGTCAATTTTGGGGTCACGATCTTTGACCCCCAGAGATAAACCGACCACTGCAGGTGTCCACTCTCTAAATATGGGCAGAATTCCTTCACTAATGCACTTGAAAGGTTTTGTCCTGGTTTGGTCCTGACTTGGGTCCAGTTTGAACCCTGTACTGATTTGGTGTGGTCCTATTCTAGGCCTGGTTTAGTCCTGGTTTAGACTTGGTTAAAGCAGATCTATTATGCAAAATAGGCTTTTCAGATGTTTTCAGATGTTATAGTTTCCTCTCAAAGTTGTATGCAGAGTGATTCGTGCATGTTTTAGCAATCTTTAATCACTTATTTTCAAGACGCAATTTTACCACCAGTACACACCTACTGCTCTCAACTTACTTGGTTCTCCAACTTAATTTTGTTAATGTGTGATACGGGCAGGATTCAGCAGAGTTGTGTAGTCATTTTGGTACAAATCAAAAGTAAATAAAGTTGGCTACTTGCTAGAGTGATGTGCTGCTAGGGGCCAACAACTTAACACCTCTTATATTTATTTGTCCTAAATGTCAAACTTTTATGTAAAGAGATTGTATTTTACTTTTTTGGGATATTAACAGTTAACACATAAAATATTCAGATCACCATGTTACCTTTTATTACAGTCACTCCCCCTTCAGAGCACTATCGCAACACAATCAGTGTGATTCCGGCAAATGAAAGTACTCCACATCGCATCAGGTTTGGGAAGTTGCTCTGTACAGTTTTGTATCATGTTTTTGTATATTTATAGAGAACTTGGCCTGGTAGAGATTGATAAAAAGCATTAACAGAGGACATCTAAAACCTCTTCAGGCACGTTTTTAATCAGGAAACAATGTTATAATATGGTAAAAAGGTCAAAAAATTGATTCTGCATAATGCTCCCCCTTTAAAACCCCATAACAAACCAGAACACTTCAAAGAAAAGCTATGATGGCTTACAGCAGGTGCATCAAACCAGACTAGACTCATTAACATCTGAACAAATATACAACGACACAGCAGCGTTTGGGGAATTTATTTGACAAATGTTTGTGATTCTGAGTTTAAAATTATTCTGCTTTTGTTAAAATTCTTGTGGTTTATTTTAATGGGGAACGGATGAGCAAGTGTAAATGTTTAAAGGCCCTGTACCTGATTTTTTTCCCCATGTATCTGAACAAAATTTGTCTTGTCCCAATACAGACAGACATATTGTATAAGCAACTCTTGAAGTCAAAATAAGTCTGCTGTCTACTGTCTACATCAACATAAGTGTTTTATTTTCAGAGAATCAGGAAGTGCACTGTTAGCATGCTAGCTCTGGCCTCTGAAAGTTGTGAAAAACGCTTATAAACTCATCATAGTGAATAATGTTCTGAAGACATAAGATAAGTGAGAAATAACTTTCGTGCAAACTCTTTAAAATGCTCTAGTTTTTTTTTACGTTTTCAACTTGAAGAGTCCACTACTTGGTTGTTTCCATGGGGATGTTATTTCTTTGCCTGGAATGTTCCACAGTAGGGCATTCAACATAACTCCCTTTCATTTGTTCAACTGCAAGTGTTTTATAGCTTTATATGAAAAACATGAATTCTTCCCATTAACCATTAACTTTTCTCCATTGTGTTTATCAAGTTTATTTCCATAGTGTGGAATAATAAATGCAAAACAGTAATATCTCCATGGAGACAAGCAGATGGAAGACCCTCCAACAGACACTGCACTTTTAAATAAGAATCAGGTACAGTGAGTGGACTTTTATTTAGAAGATAACTCATTTTTCAGTGCAAACATTCATCATTTTGACACTGCAGTTTAAAACAACAGCTGAATGACTTACCAGAGATGTGTTATGTAAAGTCCATTTTTATCTAGGTTATAATGTTCTCTTCATGACCCAATTAGTTTCATTTGTGAGTGTTTAAAGATGCAGTATGTAACTTTTATAGTGGAAGGTCTGTCACCTGCTTGTCTCCATGGAGGTGTTATTGCTTTCCACAGTATAGCATTAAACTGCATTCATTCAATTGTAGGTATCTAAAAAAAAACAAAAAAACTACCTTGACATGATGGTTCCAGGGAAAACATTAAAATCTCCATGGTCATCGTGAAATGCATACTGGGAAGGATTCTCTGAAAAAGTGAGCATCAAACTTGTCAATCAATCATGTTTGATTTCCCAGTGGGATGTGTCTATTATCAAAGCCGATCTTTTCAAATTTTTTGAACCATATCGCTTTTGTTTTTGGTTCTGATATTGTCATATTTTAGTTTTGGGATTCAGACATCATAATTGTGTGGTTGTTGAATGTCCTAACAGTGGAAAATGGCTTGAGAAACAGGCTTCAGAAGTTTGTGAACTCCATAACTGCAAAAGGGAATCAGATCTGTGTGGCTACAAACCTCCCTTCAAACTCTTTCCCTTCCCAATGGAAATGAAAAATAGTGAAAGGTGATGGGCAGTATTGATCCACAGGAAGGGCCTAAAAGATAATCTTTGGCTGCCTAAGAAATCACCATGTTTTCAGCAAACATTTTGTATGTGGAGTGCCATCAAAGCGGGATCCTATTTGTTAAGCGAAAGGTACAAAAGATGAGCAGGCTGAGCTCACACTTTCTTGTCCTTGTAGTTTTACAGCAACATCGTGTCTTGGTCTCTTTGCAGTGGAAGGTGTTTCTTGGTGAACAGCTGGTGCCTTTCACTTTGGCATTGACTTTTTAAATTCATAACCAAGGTTGAGCGAGGGATCGGGATTTTGCTTTGTTAGCGTTGATGCCTTTGCCTTTCACTATTTTTCAATTCTGTTGGGAAGGGAAACAGTTTGAACAGAGGTTTGCAGTCACACAGATCTGATTCCCTTTTGCAGTTATGGAGTTTGTTGGAGATCCTGTTAGGATCCAACAATCACACAATTACGATGTCTGAATCTCATAACTAAAATATGACAAAATCAGAACCAGAAACAAAAGCGATATGGTTCAAAAGACTAGAAAAGATCGGCTTTGATCTTTTTCAGAGAATCCTTCCCAGTATGCATTGAGTGATGACCGGAAGTCCAAAATGATGCATTTATACTGTCAGCTGGAAAGCAAACACAACTTCAGTTATGTTTTTTGAAAAACTTTTTTTTTTTTTTTTTTTCCAAAAGTCATTTTAGCAGAATACTGGACCTTTACTTCTTTTTTTTTTTTTTTTTCCATTTCAAAACACATTATACAACACTAAGAATCCTCCAGAGTTTTATGGCTACACATTAACCAAAATTGCCTCATCTGCAAAGTATTGGTCAGTATTTGTTGCTAAACTTAGCAGCACTGCTTTTTGCTTTTTCAGCATGATTCACTCCTAATCCAACAGAGAAAGATTTACTTCCATACTTTATTTTAAAACACATAACTGTAAAAGAGTATTAAAAGAGACACATCAAGGACATATATATTTAAGTTCAGCACGTACTCACCTTAAAATTTGTTAATGCTCAAATGAAATAACTGAAATGCTAAAGCTAATAGCGTTCATATTTTTGTGTTGTCATAACTTCTTTGCAAGAATGTTAGCTTCCCTGTGTTAGCTTGGCAAACGAGCACATACCTGGGCTAATTAGCTTCCTGGCTAAAAACACCACTTTAATCACGTATGCTGCTGGATTCGTGTCATTCTCTGCCAAAGCAAATGTTACCTCCAGGAAAGGAGAAGAAGGGGCCATTTTGTCCCTGCTGCAGCCCAGACAGGTGCAGTGAAGTCAGGATGCAATTTAGGTCATAGTAGTGTTCAAATAAATGAGTGTTTTTGTAGTTTTTGACTTAAAAGGGGCATTCCATTTGGGTTTTATGATTGACCTCAATTACATTTAACTTACTAAATGAAAAAAACTGTGGGCCTGCTAGTTAGGCCCGAGCACCACAAGATGTTAGCATGCTAGTTGTTGGCAAAACTCCACTTTGGGTTCTGAAAGTTATGAAAAGCACTTATAAACTCATCATGGTGAATAATTAGGATGCTCTGAATGCATAAAGTAAGTGAGGAATAACTTTGGACCAATGCAAACTGTTTAAAATGGACTAGCTCTGTTTTAAAAATCCGGTGTTATGTAAAGCTGGCAAAGGGCCTATGCTATTAGTGTCCTAAAACCATGTGCTTGCCCTTGTGCAAATACTGAATACTTGAATCAAATCACACAAATAAGTAGTCCACAAATCCAAGATGGGAAGTGTGAAGTGTGTATAAAACGAGTACTTCACCGCAGACATGGACCAAATTTATAACTGTCAAAATGAATGGAAGTCAGTGGGCAAACCTGACGAGATGGTGAATGATGAGCACGATAGCCCTTATATATTTTACCTTGATTATTCTACAGTATGGAAATAAACTTGATAATCACTGTGGAGACAGGTTACTGGTCAGATCTATGGAGAAGCAAGCCTGCACATGGTAAGAATTCATGTTTTTAATGTATTTTTGAGCTTTAAAACACCAGTGATTAAACAAATGCTGATATATGCTGAGATAAGTTTAATGCCCTACTGTGGAACATTCGAGGCAAAGAAATAACACAATGCAATAAACTATTCATTTTCAGAAAGCACACACGGATTGAAAATGACATTAAAATGAGCAGTCCACTTGTCTGAGCACACTTTTGACTTCCCCTCTGCTCTGTTCGTCTGGACTTGTGTTTTCTCAGAGAATAAAGGACTTTTATTGTCTGCTCAAAGTGTCCTGTGTGTGAGACACACTGTACCTGCTCTGTCCTCCTCTGTCTCTAATGTTATACAGCTGCTGTGAGAACACTCGATACGTTGTGTTCATCTGACGTCAGAACTTTATCAAATGGAGCTGGAGGACAGTTTTATGGGACAATCTAATGGTCAAGATTTTAAATGAAGATGTGTTAACCTGGTTTATGGCAAATTTTTCTTTACTCTGTCTATTTACATCAAACAAAAATAAGAGGACGGGAGGGCATCTGATGCATATTGGATTACAGAGCATAACAGGCCAATAACAGTTAATACAGAGGAGGGTTAAAATGTTGATTTTTGTTGTAATTCTGTGAGTTCTTGGGTCTGGTCATTAATGAAATCATCATCAAAATGTGTGAATTTCCCTTTGAGAAATGCAATCAATAGGGAAATCTGTCTCTCTGTATGACATGATCACATCCAAGAATCAACAAACCACCAATAGGATGATGGGAGCTCTGACACATTGGAAAACAGATCATCTGAAAACTAGCCACTGCAGTGGACTTGTTGATAGTGTGTGCGTATTCCACATACCCTCGCTAACACGCTGTTTTGGAGACATTACAGGACATTACAGGACACTGCTTTCCTGGGATTCACAACACACACTTCTCCAATACTTTATGAAGATGTGAGCTTAGTCACCAGTGAAGTACACTGTGCGATTATTTATTCACTCCACATTTGGTGGTAATAATCCACTAGCCACAGCTGCCCTGGGACAGACTGATGGAAGCAAGGCAGCCAATATGCACCATCAGCCCCTCCGACCACCACCAAGCATTCACACACACCACATTCATACTATAGTCAATGTGGGTGAAGTAAACAACCACTGAGCCACTGTCGCCCCGAGGTGGGCATAACTGACAGGTGGGACACACATAGCCTGTATCAAAATAAATATGACTGCTTAAGAGGGAAAAAAAGGGGAAAAATATATCACAAGGGGCTGAAAAACATGCCAGATGAGCAAAGCACTAAACTCTTGTTCATCTGAGATGAGAGAAATGTGATTTTGTTCAAAGTGATAGGTAACCAATGAGCTCCTTCGTTTCACAGGTGTCATCAAAATAAACAAATCTGATTGGACAATTGTGTTTTTGGCTCGAGACACATGTGAGGGACCAGACTAGGGGACCAGACTGACATCAATCTAAAAAACACAGAGAGATCCCAGTCTGGACATTGCGGGACATTTGTGGAAATTGCGTGCTGAGGTGTGGAGGATGTGTGAATTTGCTGCTGTCTCTGGACTCTTTGACACGTCTCTGCCCGTCGAGCGTCTGCGTCATCACTTCCTCGTCACATCCATGAGGAATCCGCTCTGTGCTCAGGAGACGCTCAGGTGTAAAATGTGCCAGACTTTCCACCGGACTGTGTTTGAGAAGGAAACAAGTCTGACACAAGAGAATCTGCTTACAGAGAGAAATGTTTTATGTAAAGAGGGGTTATTATGCAAAATGAATTTATTTTTTGCTTTCATCCATGTATGTAATTTAGCGATCACTGGCCCTGTTTAAACCCTCCCAATTGTTAGCTGTAAGATTCTTTGTAATGCTCAGCCTACAAGCCTACGTCATCCATGGTCCCACACAACAATTCTCCGTAAATATACAAAAGCATGATACAAAATTGTACACAACTTCACAAACCTGATGCTATGTGCAGTAGTTTCATTAGTGGGATGCACTCTGGTTGTGTTGTGATTGTGCTCTGAAGGGGGACTGGAGAGCAAAGGGAGGGGAGACTCAAAGCATCAAAAACAAAAGTGAAACTTATACCATAATATGGTGCTTTTGGCAAATATAGGGTTAGGGTTAGGTTAAGATGAGGGTTAAATATGTTAAGCAGGACTAAACAAGGACTAAACTAGGACTAAACCAGGGCTGGCCCAGGACTAAACTTAAAGAGGAGAAGATAGAGAGATGAAGAGAGAGAATGGGGTCAGTATAACAGAGACAGACTTATAATAGAGGGAGATGGAAGTGAAAACCAGGACTTAACCAGAACTAAACCACAGCTGAACCAGGACTAAACTAGGACTAAATCAAGTCTTAAACCAGGACTGAAGAGGAGATGGTGAGATGGAGAAACATAACAGAGACAGACAGGGAGGGCCCATGGCTTATAACAGAGGGACATGGGACCAGACCAAGACTAAATCAAGACTAAACTGGACTAAACCAGGACTGAAAGAGGAGAGGATGGAGAGATGAGGAGAGAGAGGGGTCAGCAGAACAGAGACAGACAGGGAGGGTCCATGGAGCCTTTGTTCTGGGTCAAATCTGGAAAGCATCAGAAAATGGGAAACCCCGAGTGCACTGCAAAAAGCATTATCCACCTCAACAGTGACCTCGATTCAGAAACTGGTTTTCATTTCAATAGATTTTTGTGTTTCAAAGCTCCTGATTTAGTTAGATTTTGGACTTACTGTATTAGGTGCAAAGTTATTCTTTTATTAGACTTTAGGTGGCATAGTGAGTCGGTGCAAGGTTCATTTCCCAGATTGAGGCCTTTTTGTATAATTTTCCTATATCACGCACAGTAGTAGAAATTGACCTTAATTCTCTCCACCCATTTTTCCCTCTAAACGCTACTAAACCACAACTTCGTTATGGTGGCACTTCTAGTTAAGTGGAAATCCCATTAATTTAAATCAGGGCTTTTTTTCACCCAGAGCCACATCTTAAAATAGTTAAAATTTTGAATCAAAGGGCCACAGAGGTCAGTACAGTGAATCATTCATTATTTATTTAGATCTGTATCTCAATGTAATGTTTGTGATTGAGGTTATTGTGGTTGAATTGATTAAATTTGATGTTCTAATTACTGCCTCCTCATTTGGGCCAGTTCAGGAGAAAGACTGAGGGTCCTAGTTTTTACACCCCTGATTTCCCTGGAGAATAAGAGAAAAGTTTTGTGGCTAAAATATGATATAAGGTAGGTTGAGTTGTGTTCATGTATGGCTTATGTGGCCAACAAATCAACACTATGCAGATTCTCTGTGAGGCTATAAAACAACTTTGTAGTCTATATTGAACTTATTTGCTGTCAAGATCCATGCAGACCCATGAAAAATAATATAACCTGAAAGGCAATGGTGACACCCAAAGCACCTTCCTGAACTAATTGTAGGCACTCCTAAAAACCTAAAGGCCCATTCAGACTGGGGCATCAAGGCATCCAGTTTATATGCAAAGTCTATGTGGACACGCGTCTAGGGCATCCTGCATTTTTGCAGCACGTCTTCGGTCGTCAGCACGGTGCGAATCTGGCATTGATGCAGCGCATCTTGAGCTTTTTGGTGTTGACGCTTTAGACATCGATTTTGTTGAATGATGGGTGACCAGTGAGCTCCTTCGTTCCACATGTGTCACTGAATCCAATTTGGATTTCTCTGTATAAAAAGTACAGTGAGACATCAGTCTGGAGACACTTAAGTCTAATGCATGCTGTGCAAAGCAACAAGACAAGCAGCCTACAGACCCACCACCAGAAAAGTTACACAGTGCAAGCTTTAAACAAAAGATAATACTCTGAATCCTGTGAATTTACATTATAGTGTATCTCGTGTAGACTTCTTTTCTCTCAGTGTAAATTTCCCAAACAGCACAGCAGAATTCTATCAGGGTTTAACCTTTGGGTGGTGACATCAGCTGCTCTCTGTTATTCAGTCTTTACACAAACACACTCACGTTTCACTCTGCTCTGCTGTACCTGATCCTGTGATTTTTCTCACACCCAGAGTCTGAGAGGGGAAGGCCTGAGAAGAGAGGTGAGTGTTCTGCTTAAAGTGCATTTGGCAGGTTAGACTACTTATTTGACAAAAAAAAAAACTAAACGAAAAAAAACAAACATTATGTTTAAGATTTTACAAAAAGTCTTGCCTAGTTTTTCCTTGTGTGATCCTTGTGGATAAATGGTGACAGACTATTTGTTTTCCTTTTCAGTGAGAGCCATCCCCAGATTGATAATGTGTAGAACTCAGTTCAGAGGTGATCCAGGCAGGTTGATACCTTCAGTGAAACTCTACAATGTAAATAATTATGGAAATCAAGATGAAACGAAAATGAAAATGTAAAGGAAAAGTGTGCCCAAACTTTGACTGGTTGTGTAGATTTGATGAAGCAGGTGCCACCAGCACCAACTGAGGTATGAAATGTACATTTTTCCATCTTTGTACTAAAAAAGCTAATTAAGTGACATTTCTACTAGCTTAAATTCAAAATGTGTAATGGTCCACTTCCCTTTGCCTCCAGTCATCTCCATTCTATGATTGCAATGACGTTGTATTTTTAAAGGTCCCGTGAATACGCCTAATTGGTAACAGACAAAATTCTTTGTAAAAACTCAGCGAAAAGGTTAGTTTAGCTTTAATCATATTTGCCAACACTTCACAGCGGTTACATTGGCTGTGGTGGTGATGAAAGACTCACTGCACACTTTCTTAATATGAGCGTTTGGTGGTTTCAGTCCTTTTATGTCAATGCCACACGCAATAATGTTAGATGTATTCACACTGTTGTTATTAAAGCAGTAAAGTGGTCCTTTTTAATTATAACACATCCAGAGACAGAGGCAGAGGCAGGGGTCGTGTGAGGCGAAGGACAGAGGAGAAAAACATAGCGTTACATAAAGTACAAGTCGAAGGTTTATGTAAGCTTTCTGTCGCTTAATACGGAGCAGTCTTGTTTTCACAGTCGTAAATCTGAATAGTAAAGAAACAGTACGTTCTTTGTGCTCTGGAGCTAAACTTTGAGAGAAAACAAACTCCAGAAATCACCAGGGACTTTTTATTTAAAGGTCCAATATTATACTGTTCTGATCTGTGTTATAATGTTGTTTACTCATCAAAAATATATCTGGAATTGTGTTTTGTTTCATTCACACAACCCTGTATAATTAGGGTGAGTTCTTTTCTCAAACAGAAGACACTCCTCCACCTGTTCCACCTTGTGATGTCATGTGGTGATACAGGAAGTGTTCATTTGTGTTTTTAAACTCCATAAACCTTCACTAGAATAATTTTGATGATTTCAGCCCTGGAATTGTCAATTTCTAGTGAACGAAAGGTAAAAGTCTTCATGAAATCACAAGTTGAACAGAGCATTTTAAGCTTTGAAGATGTAGACAGACTAATAATAAAAAGTTACTCAAAAATGTGGGGATGAAACAAGACAAATCTGATCCAACATGCAGTAGTTTCATCAACGGGATGCACAATGTTTATGTTGTAAGAGTGCTCTGAAGGGGGAGTGATTTAACACAGAGAGCAAAGGGAGGGAAGATTCAGAACGTCAAAAATAGAAGTGAAACATGGAACGTTGTTTTCGCAGAATATTTCAAAACAGTTAAAGGTAACATGGTAATTGAAATATGTATTGTGTTTACCATTAATACCCTATAAAAGTAAAATACACCCTCTTAAACTTATAAAACATAAAATACCACAAAGGAAGTGCAATATGAAGCTAACTTTGTTCACATTTAAAGGCACTGTACCAGATTTTTATTATAAAAAAATTTGGTAATTTTTAACAGTTTGCAGTGGTTCATCTTCCTCCTTATTATTCACCTTGATGAGTTTATAAGTGTTTTTCACAACTCCCAGGGACCGGAGTGGAGTTTTGCCTATCACTGTAAAGCTAACAACAAATTAGCTGCACATAAGCCTTACTTCCTGGTTCGCGGACAATAGAAACGCTTCATAATTAGACACAGACACCACACAGCTGTCTCATTTTGACCCTGAGAATATATCTGTACTGGGGCAAGAGTCACATTTAACTTTATTACATGAAAAACCTTTTTAAGTCCATGGACCCTCAGCTTCAACAGTGATACAGTGAAATAGTTTTTGCAGAGGTGGTTCTTCCTGTGTTTCGGTTGGACTCGTCTGGTTTGGGGTGTCTCACTTTCACATTAGAATGAGTGAAGGCAAAGACAGTTATGTAAGCTACCAAACAGGGCCCCCAATACAAGGGGCATATATCAAGCGAAAGGGACTGAACTGGGACTGAACCAGGGCGGAACCAGGACTAAATGAGCACTAAACCATTTCTAAAACAGGACTGGTTGCAAAATGGACTCTAGTGAGCTATAAACCATGTTATAATGTTTTTACCTCATCAAAAATATAAACAGAGTTGTGCTTTGTTTTATTCACTTGTGTTTGAGTAATCCTTGATTGTCTACATCTTCAAAACTCAAAACGCTCTGTTCCACCTTGATACGTCATGAAGTAGTATTTAAGTTAACAGCTACTTTTGCCTTTAGTTCAGTGGAGTTTGGCAATTCCAGGGCAAAAATTATCCAAATGATATTAGTGAAAGTGTATGGAGTTTTAAAAAGCAGTGGAGCTCTTCCTGAATTACCACGTGACATCATAACATCATCATGTTTTCTGTTTGAGAGAAGAGTTCATCCTAAATGTGCAGATATAACTAATACAGGACTAAACCAAGTCTAAGCCATGATTAAACCAGGACTAAACCAGGTCTAAACCAAGTCTAAACCAGGTCTACACTGGGACTTAATGTGACCCAATGCAGCACAATGCCTGTTCCAAAAGACAGGGCCCTTTAAATCCAACTGGGCTCCACATTTATCATTTCTGTAACAGATATTTTCTAAAGGTGATTCATGGTTTATTGAGATGCAATGACAAGAAAATAAGACAAAGCTTACATGCAAGGATGGGAAGAATAATTTGAAAATGTATTTAGTTTCAAAATATTGAATACCCAAATTAAAATGTACTATTGTATCTGTTACATGTCTCAATCAGAGTACTGTTTTGTTCATATTTAGAATAGTTTTACACAGAGTTGCATTATATTAGAGTGAAAAACATGCCATAGAATTACAAACAGATTGATTTTTGTTGCTGTTGTTTGTTATGCATTCATTTATGTTCAATTAGGGAAGGAAAATTGAACACGCACACCAACTAAAAGAGCTGTGTTTTCAATTTTTCTCGCTAATGCCGTGCAGAACGAAGCCAGAATTACATGATGAAGTACCACCAAGTATTCCTTTGATTTTTAAAAAGTAACTGTATTCATAATATTACCAAATGACAAAGTAACTGGGATACAAATACAGTATGTATTTTTTGGTATATGTTAGTATTCAGTTACTTCATAACTGCTTATATAGGCCTGATGCCGGCTGGTAACCATATCTGTGACTATTCTAGACTTAACCACAGCTAGATCGGTCCAAGCCTGTAGTCAACCAGGACAGAATCTAGACTTCTAATCTAAATCTAAATCTAAACCAGGACTAATGATACTACACCTCGACTACAGCAAGCCTAAACCAGGACTAAACCAGGACTAATTTGAGACTATGTCACGACTACAGCAGGACTAAACCATGAGTACCCCAGGACTAATCTGAGACTACACAAGGACCACAGCAGGACTAAACCATGACCACCCCAGGACTAATCTGAGACTACACCAGGACTACAGCAGGACTAAACTAGAACTACACTGGGACTAATCTGAGACTACACCAGGACTAAACCAGGACTAGACCATGATTACCCCAAGACTAATCTGCTCCAGGACTACAGCAGGACTAAACCAGGACTACACCAGGACTACATCAAGACTAACCTGAAACAAAACCTGTGGTCAAAACAGGATTTAACCTGGATTTAATCAGGTCTAGACTAGGATCTATATAACACATGTGTGCGTGTGATGCCTGTTCCAGACTGGGGCTGTTAAAATGGGGCTCTTCTGCAGCAAGGTGTTTAGTGATCTATCCCAGCCTAAACCAAGTAAAGGACAAACCCAGGTGTACACCAGGACTAAACCAGGTCTTCACCAGGACAAAACCAGGATTTCACCAGGACTAAACCCAGGTCTAAACCAGGACTTTAAGGTCAGTACTTATATTACTCATAAGTGTGATGTCTGCTCTGGGGTCTTTAAAATGGCTCTCTCATGGCAGATATACTCCAGTCCAAACTAAAGCCAATCCTTGACTAAATCAAGAGTAAACCAGGACTAAACCAGGTCTAATCCAGAACTAAAGCACGACTAAACCAGGTCTAAACCAGGACTTGTGTGATACCTTCAAAATATCTCTGTTCTGGCAGCGATGTGCTTGGTGATCTCCTCTAGGACTAAACTAGGAATAAACCAGCACTAAACCAGGACATTAAGGTCACTACTTACATAAAGTCAGTGCATATAAGGGTATGTATTGTGATAGGCCTAAACCAGGTCTAAACCAGATCTAAACCAGGACTAAAGCAGGATGAACCAGGTCTAAACCAGGACTTTAAGGTCAGTACTTATATAACCCATAGGTGCGTGCGGTGCCTGCTCTGGGGCCTTTAAAATGCCTCTGTTCTGGCAGTGAGGTGATTCCTGATCGCATGTGATTCTGGACCTGTCTCCCTCTTCCCTTCGGCCGCACCACATTCCTGCCTTTGAGACTCCGATGGTCACTTGGTCCTAATTAGGAGCTACTTTCCAGATGTTTGATTTTCCACTGATCCTACACGGGAACATTTCACTTGCTTGTTTTTGCTGCATATGAGGAACTGCCTCTTTGAAAGTTATAATTGCAGAAAATGTAGGTCAACTTTAAAGACAGATTTCAAGCTATAAACATGAAAATATACCATGAAAAAGTCTGTGTGGAACAAAACGTGCTTTTATAATAACAGTACTGACAGAGATAGGCTCCATGTAGGCCTACAGGTTCTTGCATTTATTTGGCGCTCTCCATAGAGCTGACCTGTCATTTAGCCTCTTGGTGTCACTTGGTTGTCTTCATGGAGATTTAGAAGAGTGATGCTACTTAATGAGAAAGCAAAACAATAATGTCTCCACGAATGCATGCACACAATGGATCGTCCTCCAGCAAAAGTTCCAAAAATGCACCTTTAAGTTTTAAGTTTCATGCTCTATATTCCATTTCTTCAGTAAATCTATGATGTTTTGTCTTCTAATGTCCACCATCTGTGTCTTCAGTTATTTCAGGGCATTCTCCTGTGTTCTGGAGTGTTCTGGACTCGCCCTCCTCCTCCTCCCCCTCTGCTCCTCTTCATCATCTCCCTTTCTTCTTCCTCACCTCCTCTGCTCTCTCTCTTTCTCCTCCTCTTCTTCTCAGGTAGCCCATGTTTTTACTCTCGCCTTGTACGTTGGCGTGTTAGCGTGTCTGGCTAGCGTGCGTTCCTGTGGGTATGTTTGTGCAGGTGGAGGACATTTTGACACTCCTCTCCCCCTCCCCTCTTCCTCCTCTCTCCCTCTCTCTTTCTTTCTTCTCCTCTTCCTCTCTCTCTTCTCCACCGTATTAAAACCAGTGTGTAGTTTGAACAGTCCGGCCCTGCGCTGGCATTTCCTTGGCTTTCTGGAAAAGAGAGGGAAAAAGACCTGGGAGGAGACCACAAGAAACCACAGAATGTTCTCCTGACAGCTCAAGGATACAGGCCTCCACCTTTAGAAGATGTTTGGCACGATTTGAAACACAGACAGAGCAAAAATAGAACCATTGATGGAGGAATAATAAATGAAATTCAGCTAGTAAACCTATCTATCTTGCAGTTTTTAAAGAGGAGGTATTACACTTCTATGGGGGACTAATTGATAACACATAACATATTTTATCACCAAGTTAACTTTTATGGTTTTGCAAATTGCAAAATTCGGATAAATTCAAAAACAAACATTGGATCAGGTTTGTGAAGTTGTAGTGTATTGTTTTGGACTATGGTTTTGTATATTTATGTAACATTGTCATCTGAGAGAATGGGTGACGTAGACTTGTTGGATGAAAAACCATCGCCCTACTTTCTGTAACTGCTGCTGTCAGACTCATCCTATTGGCCTTAAAATGTTCATT